>NC_053025.1:362183504-362783504 GCF_003073215.2 Triticum urartu | reverse complement strand
CTATGGTTTACAATCCTACGAATCAAACAACCAAGATAGGAAAAATTCCTAATGATTAGAATCCTCCAAAATTCCTTTGAGAATCCTTTGAATCAAAAAAGCCCTTTAATCTATTTTATGATTCATGGAATTGTGCATTGTAAAGCATAAAGTAAAAACAAATAATGGCAATTCAACTAGAAAAAAGTTTGGGCAGTTATGATACGGAAGATTCTGGAACAAAAGAGAACCACTGTTGTTTTGAGGTTTGTGCATTATGCTTAAGTTCAACCATTGAGTCTGCTAGATTGTACATGTGGCAAAATCCAGTGGGGGGCTAGAAGATGGTGCAAGGGGCCGAGTGGAGGGATACTATGAAGGAATGCACAAGTGCGAGATCGATATTTAGAGAGAGAGGGCGAACACGTGCGCTGATGCGCGCAGTGGCGGAGCCATGAAAAATAAATGAGCTAGGGGGCCAACCATTGCTAATCCTTTACGCGGAAGGTCAATTCATGGACTTAAACCATTTTTAGCAGCAATTATCTAATGATCACATTCATATTAGCCTTGATATATAGTGATGTTAGGGGGGAGGGGGCAGGGCCCTTACTACCCCCTGTCTTCGCCATTGTGCACGCGTTTGAGAGATGAAGCGGAAGGAATGGATGATGAGAGGGGGACGTTGGATACATAATTAATGTGGGCGTATTAGCTATATATGTTAATCCTATATAGAGAGGTATAGATTGATCGATGTGGACGTGGGAAAGAGGGTGAGACCTCACTGGATATATCGATTGATCGGTTTGTGTGGAAAACTATGAAAGACCTAGCTATATACACACATACATAGAGGAACATCGATCGTTGTGCATGCACGCTTGAGAGATAAAGAATGCCCGATATGATGGAGAGGGGGATGTGTTTTGGTGTGTGCCTTCATGGGAGACCGACCTGAAGAAAAAGATTGCATGCGTGCGATGGATAATGCCGACTGGTAGTGTGTGTGTGCATGCATGCACGAGAGAAAGTTAGTGGTACAATTATGAAGAGAAGACTACTGTGTGGGTGTAAAAGAATAGCTGAATAGGTGCGGTCACAATCAATGTAAAGTTGGATTCAAATATTTGAATAAGAGATCTTGATGTTTGAAACCCATGCATGCATGAATATAATGGAGATCTGTGCGGTGTGGTTTGGAAACGAGCATGTTGTAATGTATACACATTGAACAAGGTCAGACTGATTTGAATTTGAGATACCGATGGCAGACATCATTTGGCCACGTCGCATCCATGCATGGACACACTATTCTAATTGGAGATGATGGGCGGCTTTTGCATCACATATCTATATCTATACCCCTATATGTATTATATTTTATATTTTTTTTATATTGTGTGCGGGTAACTTTAACTTTGAAAGATGGTCGTTGGATGAGGCGAATCCGATGGTCCAAAGATGGAAAATTTGAGCACTACTGGCCGTTGGATATCATCTAGATTCCACCAGATTTCGCCACATGTATAATCTAGAAGACTCCATGGTTGAACTTAAGCATAATGCACAAACATCAAAACACAAGCACTTCTTATTTGTTATAGAATCTTCCGTATCAGAATTTTCCAAATGTTTTCCTACATGATTTGCCATTATTTGTTTTTACTTTATGTCTTATGACGCACAATTCCACGAATCTTAAAATAGATTAGCTTTCTTATAAAAACTAGATGATTTGAATGAAGTGAACTATAAGAATTAAACGAACATCTACATCATGCATATATGACTCAAATCTTGCATGCTATAATGTGGTATTTATTCAAAATTTGGTTGCCAAATCTCATGCGTGCAATGCACGTGTACCTTACTCTAGTATAAATGGTGTTTGTGTGTGTGTTGTGCGTGTTGAGGTGCAAATTGTCTTTTTCGGGTACACGTTAAGCTTGTTCTTTCAAAATTTCAAGCCGCGCCTTGTTATGCCGAAAATTCAAGCTAGCGTCTCTGTCTATCGTGCTGCGAAACTCCCGCCTCTTCAACCCGCGCCTTGTTAGCCTGAAATATTTAAGATATATCTTTGTCTCGTTGTGCTCCGACAACTCCCTCCATCTCAACCCGCGCCTTGCTATTCCGAAATTATGACGCGCGCGAAAACTCCCACCTCCTGTCAAATCCTGACATGCGAAATGCCCGTGGTACCCCTGAACCGAAAGAATCGCCTCAAATCGGTGGGGGTACTTTTGTAACTTACCCCACATTTCAGACAAGCGCGTCTCTAAGCCATGGTTCCCCACTGCCATCCCATCCGCCCACCCATTCGTACACCGAGGCCGCAAAAACCCGCAATGAAACCCCACACCCTGCTCCGTCCACCACCCAGCCGGAGCCTCTTCCCCGACGATGTCGTCCACATCAACACCTCGACGTCCCTCATCCACCGTACCGGATGAGGATCCGTCATCGATATCATCATCCCTCCGGTTCAGCCACCCCATCCTCCACCTCCAAGGAGCTGCCCCGACGTTCCCCTCGTCTTTCGCGCCACCTCCATTCCCACACCGTCATCTTCACCTGCACCACCGGAAGAGCATCATCATCACCGTTTCTTAGGATGAAGCTGCGGCCTAATCGGCGCCACCAAAGAGGTTGTACACTAATCGCCGCATTTTCTTCTTGATTCGATCTCACGGTGCTGTCGGCGCTCGGTCCTGAGCCGACACGGCGCGGCTCCATCCACGGCGGCGTCGCCGACCACTTCCTCCACGGTGTCGCTCCCTTGGCGGCGACGTCCACATCAGTAGGACCTGTTGCTGCTTTAGCTCTCGCTCGTGCTGTTTCTCTGCTCTTGCTCTCGGTCCCCTGCCTGGTCTGCTCTTGCTATTGCTCTTTGCTCGCGCTGCTGCTCTCGCTCTTCCTCTTGCTTGCGGTGCTGCTCCGATTTAGCAACACTTCACTCTGATGCCACCGGGGTGAAGGAAGAACCAGCCGCAGCGGGTAGGGGGCTCGCCGGAGAGGTACCCCACTATCTATCTTAGGGTTCAGGATGGGGGCGGTGGTCGCCGGCGGTGGCGGGGCATTGGCGGGGCGGTGGCGTGGGCATCGCCGGAGAAAAAGCTCGGCACGGGGGGCCTAGAGGGATGGCCGGGGCGGTGGCGGACCGGCGGTGGGGAGTGTTTTCGGGGCGGGCGGGACGGCGCACCACCGGCCGCGGGCGGCGGGGGGGCTGCTGTTTGGCCGGCTCAGGGGGGTGGAGGTTGAAGATGAACCGCAGGCCCTTGATTTCGTATCCAACGGCTGCAAAATCGACTGACCAGAGATGAAAAAGTCAGTCGACCGACGTGTAGCCTCACCTTGCTAGTGCGTTCAGTTTCGACAGCAAAATTTAGTTTCGACAGCAAAATTCAGTTTCGACAGTTAAGTTCAGTTTCGACAGTTAAGTTCAGTTTCGACAGTTAAATTCAGTTTCAACAGTTAAGTTCAGAGATGAGCGGCTGATGTATTTTACATCTAGCACTTTGTGTTTATGTATTTTACGTCATGTATTGGAGATGCTATTAGAATTCCACTCAGGTTAACATTGTTCGTTGTCTCTCTTGTCCTGCTTCAGCCTCGGCGCCGTACAACTCACCGGAGCTGCTCCAATGACGAAACCCTCCATCACAGTGGAGCAGTACCTCGGGATCCATCTCCAGACGCCTAAGATCTTCTTCCCCTCCTCTGATTGCCAAGTCAGCCGGAGCATCCTCACCAGCCAACCCAATCACGCTGAGATCGATGTAGCTTCGCCAAAGAGGTTGTACACTTGTTGCATCTCTTTTTTACTCTACATGTTATATATATTGTCCACTAAGAACTCATAGTAACGGGAAATACGATTATTTTATCCTACTATATGACAAGCAGTGAGGTACCAGGCAACTTATCTATCCGTGATGGACTCTCTTGAATGCCATCATTATTTATCTCTGCGTGTTTGAGCTGTGCATTTGTCGATGGGCCTGGGAGTTGAGCTAGTATGGCAGTGGCCTGGGTCCAAAGTAATAGAATTAGCACAAAAACATATTTTTAGTGTAGGATTTTCCTTGCTCAAGCCTGCCTACTAGAATTGCCAGTGCTTGAAAGGAAAAGTGAATGAAAAACATCACAATTGGAAAGTCTCCTATGGTACTACTTTTCATGAATTTGGTGCAAAGGAATGGAGCAAAGTAAAACTGTAGGATTTGTTCCTTTAGTGTCTCCTTGAAAGAAAAACCGTAGGAATTCTAATTTCCACTTCTCCTCCTTTTCATATTCCTATTCATCAAGCACAAGACTGAGAGATAGTAGCATAATAGCATTATAACCGTACATTTTCTTGTGGTTTGACTTAATCTCACCATGCTTTTTTGCATCCTGTGATCTTCCAATTGTTGTGAATCAAACACCCAGATTGGCAGAAATCCTGTGTTTTTAAATTCTCTGTTTTGCACATGCATTCCTATCCTATTCCTGTCTATTTCCTATCCCTGCATTGTTAGAATCCTCAAATTCAAACAAGCCCTTACTCAATTACTTCTGTTATAGATATGTGTCAAAGAAAACCTTGTGTGGTTTGTCCTGCTCCTGCGGCGCTGTGTTCCACCCCAGCTCAGTTGCTCCAACGACGGAAGGGTTCACCACAGCAGGGATCCGCTCTCCAGACTGTCTTTCGCCGCCTCAGATCTTCTGCCACGCCGCCGGCAGCCATGGCAACTGCATTACCATCAACAACTGAGCAGATGACCTTGAGGACTACACGGGTCCGCAAGAGAGGTCGCACTCTTCCGTGTCTGCTTACGTTATGCGTCGCTTAATATGATGACATGCTACATTATCGTCATGTTCACCTATTAGACTCTGAGTCAGGTCCAAACTAATGCTGAAACTTGTGTTTTTAAATGGTTGTGGAGTACATATTGGGGCAGCAATCGGTACTATCTGTCTACTATCTGGTTAATCTCCGGTGTCTACTATGAGTTTCATGTTGGGTGCAAACAAACATTAAAGGAGCCATTATCTGTATTTTTTATCTAAAGCTATTATCTGCCTGCTATCATTGGTTTTGGGTCTATCCATAGTTTGCTACCATCACTCTGGATTTGTGCATGCACTCTTTACATAATCTCACTATGTTTTATTCCTATGCATGCCAGTTATTGTACACAATGGAACTGATCATGTAGAGAAAAAGAGACGAGCCTTGCGTGGCAATAAAATTTCATGTAGACATGGTTCCATGGTGGGCGCAAAGGCAGCCCCCCCCTCCACCCATTTTGGATCATAATCAAGACGAAGATAACTGTTATGAGGGGGATTCAGAAGGAGAAGACCACTCCTATTTACCCCATGAGGTCTTCGCTCTAACTTGGCATGCTGATGTTGGTAATATCATGCATATGGTGCCTTGCATTGCTTAGTGTATACATTAAAGATGTCATCTGCTTAGCTTAGACATGCTTTGTGTCAATGCCATCTGTTTAGTTTCTTTATCATATATGTGAATCATGCAATGCCATCTTGTCTACCCAGGCATCATATATGTGAATTTTGCAATGCCACCCTAGTTAGCCAGTCATCTTATATGTGAATTATATCATGCCATCATTTTTTATCACGTGTTAAATTTGTCAACAATTTTATTACATTCAATTACTCTTCCTCTGCATCAGCCATTTGGCACGGTCATGGAAAAATCTGGAGTGGAAACAAGGTCTGCAGAGAAGACAATGCTATCTGACAAAGCGCATGTCTTGCTGGTTATCGATAGCTCCTTAGAGGAGGATTCAGAGACAGATGACCAGTCATATTGCCCCCCCCCCCGAGGTGCATGCCCTAACTTGGCAGGGTTATGTTGCTCATATCATGCGTATGGTATCTTGCATTGCTATGTCATTTGCTTAGTTTAAACATGCTTTGTGTGAATGCCACCTTTTAGTGTCTAATTACCATATATGTGATTTATGCAATGCCATCTTGTTGCAAGACATTATATATGTGAATTATGCAATGTTATCTTGTTGCAAGGCATTATGTATGTGAATTATGCAATGCCACGCTGTTTAGGCAAGCGTCATATATGTGAATTATATCATGCCGTCCTTTTTTTGTATTTCTCATTTCTTTTGTCGACAATGTTTGTATATTCAACTGCTCTTCCTGTGCATCAGCCATTTGAATTGGTGATGGAGAAATCTGGAGTGAAAACAAGGTCTTCAGAGCAGACAATGCTACCTGCCGAAGCAGATATCTTGCTGGTCACAGATAGCTCTTCAGAGGACGATTCAGAGGCAGATGACCAGTCCTATTATCCCCCTGAGGTGTATGCTCAAACTTGGCAGGGTTATATTACTCATATAATGCATATGTTGTATTGCAATGCTTAGCTTTTACATCATATACACAATATTGAATGCCATCTCCTTAGTTGACACATCATATATGCGATTGCCCTCTACTCACTTCCTTAGTATATAGATCATATATTTGAATTATGTCATGCCATGATGTTTACATAGACAGAATGTATCTGAATTATGGCATGCCAACCCATTTTCTAAAGACATAATATAGTGATATCATCTCATCCTGTTTACATAGTCATCATATTTAAATTATGTCATTCTATCCGTGAATTATATCATGCCATCATGTTTCCATCGATGGCATGTTTGTGATTTATGGCATGCCAACCACTTTAATAGACACATCGTATAGTTATATCATGTCATCCTATTTACATAGTCATCATATTTTGAAGTATGTCATTCTATCCTGTTTAGTTAGCCATCATACATGTGAAATTGTGTCATGCTATCCTGTTTAATTAGCCATCATATATGTGAAATTATGTCCTACTATTCTATTTTCTTAGACAACATAAATGTGAATTATTTCATGCCCTATTTTCTTCCCTACTATCCATTGCACCTGTCTATCTTACAATGTCTGTACATTCAATTACTTTTCTTGTTTATCATCCATTTCAATTGGAGGGAGTGATGGCAGTATCTGTGGGAGTAAAAACACAGTCTTCAGAAAAGATCATGCTACCTGTCGATGCAGATAGAACCACGGTTGTACTTGCCCAAGAACCAGCCCCACCACACATAACCCACACTCATGCAGATTGTACCCCTACCCAGTTGGACAGAGAACCAGCTACACCCCTTCTAACCCCAACCCCAGCAGATAGACACCCAGTTCCCGTTGACACAGCACCGTCTCCACCACAGAGCACCCAAACACAAGCAGTTAGTAAGGCAACTGCAGTGCCCAAATCACGAGGACCACCACTCCGAACCCGAAGTCAACGCTTAAAGCAGAAGAAGAATTGTTCTCAGGTCAGGTTCCGTAGCTATGGTTCATACTACTTTGCTCTTGCATCACTGTATTTACTGATACCAACTAATTTCAAATTTGAAGGATGCAATTGAAACTCCAATGGCGCAACAGGTATGTTTTAAACCTGTTTCTTCAACGTGTTTGGCTGTTTGCTGTTGTAACTTGCTCTATGTTGATTTCAATTTCAATTGAATAAACAGTTATGTTCTCATGCCATGCACATTACAAGTGTTGTTATTGCTGTGTAGTTTCCCACACTTATATTCCGTCTATGCTGCTTTGTATTAAATAGATATGATTCGAACTGTATCTATCTTGATTTGGCAACATAAACTAGAATGATATAGACCATACAGTGACCACACTACATAGATATATGTTTGTTTCATGCTGTTATCCTGTCCACCTTACTACTGAACTGGTTTACCAAGATGAGTTTCATAAACTACATTGTAAACCTGAGATGTGTTTGTTTGTTTCTCTTTTAGAACGCGGATAAAATATTGGAGAAGAGTACCCTGTTATGCAATGGTAAAGGAAGTAATGCAGATAAGGTTCAAGATAGTGAGACATCCCTGTTGGTCTCCAAGAAAGCTGATAAAAACTATATTGAAGACACTGAGACAACCCCAAAGTCCTGTCTTGATGTAGTGTTCGAGTTACTGGCTACCACTGCTGGCAGCAGCTCTTCGAACTCATTGCCTGAATCAGTTCGGCTTCTTGAGTCTCAACTTCAAGTTGAAAGACATCGATCAGATGTTATGCGACAGGAAGCCGAAGGACTGAGGAAGTCCCTGCAGAATTCAGATGCATACTTTCTGGTGCAACAGCAAGCGCGGGAGGACTTAAGCGCCAAACAAGAGAAACTTAATAAGCTTGCTAAGCATCTTGCCAGCATTATGGGTACCCATGATATTGTTTCTTGAGCTCTTCTGAAGTGGTTTCAGTTCTAGACTTGTTTTGCTGTGGTGTTTATATGCTGTTGTGTTCCCTATATTTGCACTGGTGGCGAACTTTGATGCCCAGTGGATGTAATATGTGTAATAGCCGTGATAGCCTAGTGTAAGTTGCTTGCTTATTTATTTCCTTGTTGTCTTGTTTATTTGTTTGCTTGTAGTCAGTGTAGTTCTTTTTCTGCGGTTTGCTAGTGCCTGCAATAACCTATTTTTTAAAACTAGGCCACAATAACCATGGGCTAATATTTACTGTAGTGACACTGGGCCTCCTACGGGCTGTGGAAACTGTGGCCCTTCTACGGGCCGTCGAAACAGTGGGCCTTCTACGGGCCATAGAAATAGTGGGCCTTCTACGGGCCGTAGAAACAGTGGGCCTTCTATGGGCCATAGAAGTAATGGGCCTTCTACGGGCCATATCATCAATGGGCCTTCTACGGGCCGTATCATCAATGGGCCTTATACGGGCCATATGATCGATTGGCAAACATAGGCCAAACGGACCGCATTCTGGCCGTAAACGGGCTAGAGTTGGAATCGTCCGTTCATGGGCCGACCATAACGGGCCATCGTTAATAGGCCGTATTTGATGACGCTATGAAAACGGCCCAACGTATTAACGGACCACAAATGGGCCGACTGTAACCATGGGCTCAATTTGGCCCACAAGCAGAAAATGACAGTAACGGGTGGTAAGTAAACGAATGCTGGAAATGAGCACAAGAATAAATGGGCTCTGAGAAGGCCGAAAGATGACATGGGCTAGAGACAGCCCAACGGAATAACGGGCCGTTAATGGGTATAAATTGATACACTGTTCATTACGGGCCAGTTTCACCACGGGCTGTTAATGGGTGTAAAGTGATACACTGTTCATTACGGGCCAGTTTCAGCACGGGGCGCTAATGGGCCAAGAGTTATAAAGGGCCTCATATGGGCCGAAAGTCGTCATGGGCTATACATGGGCCAGAAGTGAAAACGGGCTGGAATCATATTGGACGGCCCAGATGACGCTACTGGGACTAATTCGGATAGGGCGTAATGGGCCTTGGGTTAGCGGGCTATAAATGGGCTATGTGCGAACAAGCCGTTAACAGGATTTCCATGGGCCGGCCCGCCATCTTTTGACCAAGTCAAATGGGCCAGCCTTTTCACAGGAATGGGTCACTGTTGGGTTGTGCCACGTGTCGACGTATCATAGGCGCCTTCTGTCCAGTGAGTGATGACATCTGTCCCAACGATGAGCCGACAAGTGTTTGCTCTAGCCAATGATGATTTTACACGTGGAAAATCCCCATTGGTCGGGGCTGTTAACGGGTTATCGGATCCAAAACCCGACCCGATAGCTTAACGACATTCCATTATGATGGATGCCACGTGTCGGTCACCCTTGACGAAAGCACTTCTGTGACGCGCGATTTATTGTCATGGAAGTGGACACTTCCGTGATGATAATTTTGGTAATGTCAGGGAACACTTCTACAACAGCACAGGTATGACTATCTTGATTCTGTCATAAATTTGTCATGGATGTACATGCATGACAAAAAAAGCGACCTACTGTGACAAACACGTATCATCACGGAAGTGTATTTTTTTGTAGTGGCAGCTTTCCCTGCCACCCACACCAGTAGAAGCTTTGGCGCGCGCGTAGTTGCTCCTCGACTTTCCTCCTACTGTGGAAAAGCTCGACGAGTGGAGAGCCACCATCTGGAGCCTCGTTGGCGTTGCCAACAAAGATGAGCTGCAACTAGCGGGGCCCTCAGGCCGGCGCTCCGTCGAGCCACCGCATGCCAGTGGTGGAAGGACCGGAGGTGCTACGGCCACGGTGCTCTCTCCTCCACATCAGCCACCGCGGGTGCCGGTCCGTCATAATGACGCTTGTGATAACATCTCCATAACGTCGTTCGACCCACGGACCCACCGCGATCAGCGCCAAGTTCTTCGGGAGCGATCCCATGAAGACGCTCGAACCACCACCGAGCACCGGCACGACGCACGCCACCAGTCAGATAGGCGGGCGGGGCCCACCATGGACCACCCAGCGCCGGGAGGCTCTGGCGGCCTACCCTATGAGGTGGGTTGCCTAGCCTTTACATGTGAGCTGTGGCAGTTCCAGTGGCCCTCCCACCGCATGTTCAAGCCCGATGTCGGCGAGAAGTACAACAACAAGACCCATCCGTCAGAGTTCGTCAGCATCTACACCATGGCCATGCAAGCTGTTGGGGCTCGCGACGATAAGGTGCTTGCCAATTACATCCTGTTGGCACTCAAACCCAATGCCATGTCATGGTTGATGCACTTCCCGGCAGATTCCATTTCTTCTTGGTCGGACTTATGCCATGAGTTCGTTTGCGCCTTCACCGGAGGCCATCAAGCTCATGGCCAGGCAAGCGATTTGCATATCATCCCCCAGAAGGAAGGTGAAGCAAGTACATACAGAGGTTCAGTCGGGTGCAGTACAACATCCTAGATGTTCATCCCACCGCCATGATTAGCGAATTTCATCAGAATGTGCGGAACCACAAGATGCGTGAAGAGCTGGTGATGAACAAGGTCAAAGATGTGGCCGAACATTTATGTTCTGGCCGATAGGTGCGCTCGAGCTAAAGAGAGGAGGAAGTACCCCGGCAAGGACGCCGGCGCGGAAACCGACTCCACAGACGAAGACACAGCCACCCCGACGAAGAAGGGCCTACGCCGCAACAGGAAGCGCAAGGGCAAGACCGTGCTTGCCGTCGAGGGATCCGAGGACACCGGCGCTGCCAAGAAGGCCAAGGCAGACGACCCCAACAATGAAATTGCCATGTGCACTACTTGCTGGGCCTTGGCGGCTGCCGACAAGCCAGGAGGCTCCGACAAGCAATATTGCAAGATCCAGCGGACCAAGGGCCACGACTTCCAGAACTGCCGGCAAGTCGAGCTGCTTGCTGAGAAGCAAAAAGCTGAGTATGAGAGGCAGGGCAAGGAGAAGGGACAGGATGGCGCTGAGGGATCTGTCAAGAAGCGTGGCGGCCAAGGAGGTCGCCGGGAAAGGATAACCAGCAAGAGAGTCCCGCTCGGGCCGCGACAAGAAGCAAGGAGATGATGATCATGACGAAGATGACGATTCCGGCGAGCATGAGTTCCAGAAGGCTACGGAGGCCATGTGCATGACGGTGGCGCTTCGTTGCACACTTCTCACCGCCAGCTCAAGCAGGGGGGCGCGTGAGATCATAGCAGCGGAACCATCACTTGATGCTCAGATGCAGCTGAAGTGGTCCAGCACACCTATCATTTTTTACACCGAGGACCACCCTGATGGCACAACTGCGGTCGGTGTTTGTCGTTGTTGGTCTCGCCAACAATACGCAACCTCAAGGTGACGAAGATGCTAGTTGATGGTGCGGCCGGTCTGACTTGATCTCGCCCGTTGTCATCAAAAGGCTACAGATTCCTGATCGAGACCTCGAAGAGATGGGCACATTTCAAGGGGTCAACCCAGGGAGGAGTCAGCCGAAGGGTAAGGTCATGCTGCCCGTGACATTTGGAGGCGAGTTAAACTACAGGATGGAGAGGATTGTTTTCGATGTAGCCGAGATCCCCTTGCCCTACAACTGGATCCTCGGCCGCCCAACACTAGCCAAGTTCATGGCAGCGTCACATTACGCCTAGAACACACTGAAGATGCCTGGGCCGATGACCATCATCACCGTCCCCTCCGACAAGAAAGACGTGCTAATCTACACCGACCAACTCTACCCGGAAGCAGTTGCAGCGACTGCCGCCAAGGCACTTGCTCCTACCGCACCCACTCCGGCAAGCGCACCTCTTCGGAGTGTTGTGCTCCCGTCGAGGACGTGCCAGAGAGCTCCACCGGCAAGACCTCTCGCACCCACTACGGCAAGCGCACCTCTTCGGAGTGTTGTGCTCCCGTCGACGACATGCCAGAGAGCTCCACCCGCAAGAGCAAGAAATCCATAACTGCACCACCAGAAATAAAGAAGGTGTCCGTCAAGGAGTATGGCACGGGAGGGGCTTTCACCATAAGCTCCACCCTAGACAGCAAATAGGAAGGCGCGCTTGTCACCTTTCTATGAGCGAATGTCGACATGTTTGCATGGCAAGCATCCGACATCCCCGGCGTTCCCAGGAAGGTGATTGAGCACCATCTTGCTGTCTGTCCTCATGCACGACCCGTCAAGCAGAAGGTCAGGAAGCAAGCTTTGGAATGGTAGGAGTTCATTAGAGAGGAGATCAGGAAGTTGGAAGTGGCAGGCTTGGTGAGAGGAGTACTCCATCCGACATGGTTGGCCAATACGGTGGTGGTGCGCAAGCCAAATGGGAAGTGGAGGTTGTGTATTGACTACACAGAAATCAATAAGGCTTGTCCCAAGGACCCTTTCCCGTTGCCGCGCATTGACCAGATTGTTGACTCCACGGCCGGGTGTGATCTGTTATCGTTCCTTGACGCCTACTCAGGGTACCACCAGATCTTCATGACAAGAGAGGACGAAGAGAACACAACATTCATCACCCCATGTGGCACGTATTGCTTTTTATGGATGCCTTTCGGGTTGAAGAGTGTTGGATCAACATTTGCAAGGACGGTCCAAATTGGTTTTGAGCCCCAGCTACATAGAAATATGGAAGCTTATAGGGAAGAGATGTTAAAACGAAGGACGGGGTAACACTTATACAAGATTTGGAAGAGATGTTTGCAAATCCGCGCAAGATTAACCTCAAGTTGAACCCTGAGAAGTGTGTCTTTGGCGTTCCGTCTGGCAAACTTCTCGGGTTCTTTGTGTCACGGCATGGGATCGAGGCAAATCCAGACAAGATGAAGGCTATTGAGCAGATTGAGGCACCCAAGCGGATCAAGGATGTGCGTCGGCTCACCGGTTGCGTTGCCGCCATGAGCAGATTCATCTCCAAGTCTGCTGAGCATGCCCTTCCCTTTTTCAAAATCTTGAAAAAGGCAGGATTTGAAGAAATACCTCTCCTCTACACCGATACTGGTTGCGCCCAAACCACAAGAGCCATTGCTACTGTATCTGGCGGCAACGAATCAAGTGGTCAGTGCCGCGCTAGTGGCGCAGAGGGAGGTCGACAAAGAGGCGGTGGCAACGGCAGGACTGGCGGATGGCAAGCCAGAGCTCCCCCCGGTAGAGCCTGGTGTCGTCAAGGCAAGGCCCCCGGCAGAGTCTGACGCTCACGGGACAGGGCCTGCGCAACCAAACGAAGTGGTGCAGAAGAAGAAATCATGCAGCACCCAGTTTACTTTGCCAGCTCCCTCTTGCAGGGCGCTAGGTCAAGGTACTATGGTGTGCAGAAATTGCTCTTCGGCCTCCTTATGGCCTCGAGGAAGATGCGTCATTACTTCCAAGCACACGAAATCACCATCGTCACCCGCCTCCCGTTGCAACGGATATTGCATAACCCAGACGCAACCGAGAGGATTGTGGAGTGGGCCATGGAACTGCCATGATTTGATTTGATGTTTGAAACTACTTCGACAATCCAGAGCAGAGTCTTGGCAGAGTTCATCACCGAGTGGACCTCAACGCCCGATGAAGAGATCTAGGAGACCACCCTCCCAGCAAGGAGGCAAGTCGCAACTGGATTATGTACTTTGACGGGGCATTCTCGCTGCAAGGCGCTGGTGCTGGTGTGCTGCTCGTTACACCCACCTGGGAGCACCTCAAGTATGTAATCCCCATGCACTTTCCCAAGGAGATGTCCACGAACAACACTGCTGAATACGAGGGGTTCCTTGCCGGTCTTAGGATCGCGGCAGACCTCGGGATCAAGAAGCTCATCGTTAGGGGTGATTCATAGCTTGTCGTGAGGCAAGTCAACAAGGATTATCAAAGCCTGTTGATGGAGGCCTACGTAGATGAGGTGAGGAAGCTGGAGGAGCGTTATGACGGTATACAGGCGGAGCATGTTCCCCGAGTGGAGAACGACATCACCGACTACCTGTCGAAGCGCGCCGCCTTCAAACTACCTGTGGAACCAGGTACTTTTGTTCTTAGGTTGACTCAACCATCCGTTGAACCATCAACAGAGCAGAAAAAGCGAAGGAAATCAGGCCCCGGCAAGTACTTTCCTACCGAGCTCCCGGGAGCCACCAGCAAATATGTTGTCGTGGACACTGAGCCTGCTATGGGGCAACCGACTCTGGCGGGGTGTCAAGCCCTGGCTGTAGAGACAGCCGCTCCCATGGCAGAGGGAATGCCTTTAGTCCTTGCTGTCGAGCCCCAGGCTCCGGCATGGGCACAACATACCGTCTGATTCCTCCGAACAGGGGAACTCCCTGAGGAGCAGGAAGAAGCGGGGAAAGTAGCCTGTCGGTCTGCCATGTATCAGTTCCTCGACGACGTCCTTTACAGAAAAAGACCAAACAGTGTGAAATTGAAGTGCATTCCCCGGGAGGAAGGACTGGAGTTGTTGGCAGAGAGACACGGAGGCATATGTGGCTCCCACATAGGGTTAAGGGTCCTTGTCGGCAAGGCATTCCGGCAAGGTTTCTTCTGGCCCACTGCCCTCCAGGCTGCAACGGCACTAGTAACCAAGTGTGAAGCATGTCAGTTCCATTCGAAGAAGCTTCATCAACCAGCTCAAGCCCTTCAAATAATTCCTATCTCCTGGCCATTTTCGGTCTGGGGGCTCGACATACTAGGCCCCTTCCCCGCGCTATCGGTGGCTTTGAGTACTTGTACGTTGTAATGGACAAGTTAACAAAGTAGTCGGAAGTGGAAGCAGTAAGGAAGGTGACAGCGCAATCAGCCATCAAGTTCTTCAAGGGGCTACTCTCCCATGGTGTGCCAAACAGAGCCATCACCGACAACGGCACACAGTTTACAAGCTACACCTTCATGCAATACATAAAAGACCTCGGCAGCAAGGTCTGTTTTGCTTCTATGGCACACCCATGGAGCAACCGCCAGGCGAGAGGGAAAGTGCTGAAGTACTATGAGACCTGAGGAAAAATACTTTTGACAGGCTGCACAAGAGCGGAAGGCGCTAGATTGATGAGTTGCTGGCGGTTCTTCGGTTAATCAGAACGACACCAAATCGAGCCACCGGCCAAACACCCTTTGCCCTGGTATACGGGGCAGAACCAGTTCTCCCCACGGAACTCACATATGGGTCACCTCGAGTGCTCTCTTATGACGAGCTTTAGCAAGAGCAGTTGTGGCAACATGACGCAATGTTGTCCCAGAAGTGCATGCTGGCAACATGGTGGTCTTTTGGCTTGATCGTTGGCAGCTGGGTAATAATGTGGTACTTTTGTGTGAGCGTTTCCCTAGGCTTCATTCTTTTGTCATTGATGACACAGTCACAGTCAGAGAGTTTATGGAGCAACTGGAAATCTCGGAACAATTCCATCTGCCACTATCACAAGAGGCTTATACTGAACTAACTCAACTTCAACATTTGCTGTGTGCGGTCAACTTGATCTAGGAGAGTAAGGACATTTGGAAGTGGCCATCTAAATCTGGGGAGTTTAAATCAGAGATATACTATGCGTCTTGCTTCTCTCACCTGGTGGTTGATCCCATTTTCAAATGGATTTGGAAGTGTGCTGCTACGCTTAAGTTTAAAGTGTTTGGATGGCTTCTTTTGATGGACCGTTTGAATACTAGGGATATGATGCCACGCAGGCACTGGATTATCCAGGATGACACATGTGTCCTTTGCCACTGTGCTTCACATGAAGACCGTGCACACCTCTTCTTTGCTTGCAACTTCAGCCAAAGGGTTTGGAATTACCTTAGGATTTATTGGATTGTCCAACCTAACCAGAGCACATATGAGATGGCACTTGCTGCTAGGAGGGATTTTGGTCATCCTTTCTTCACAGAGGTGGTTTTTACTGCCACATGGAATATCTGGACACAAAGGAATGGGAAGATCTTTAGAAATGAGAGACCTTCCTTCATCTCTTGGAGGAGGAATTTCATACATGATATTTCCCTTTTAGATCATTAAATCAAATGTAAATATAGAGATAACTTAGTCTCCTGGATAGCCTCTCTCTCTTAGGCCCTTGTAAGTATATTCTCTCCCTTGTCTTCTTGTATTTTGTAACTTTGTAACTATGTAACCCTATAGTTCTATGCAATAAAGCACTGTGAGGCTATTTCCTTGCAGTATATAGTCAAAAAAAACATGACGCAATGCTCCTTGAGGAAGATCATCTTCGGGCGGCTACAAGAGTAGCGCGCTACCAGCAAGCCTTGTGCCGCTACCATAGCCGCAAGGTTCATGCTTGAAGTTTTGAGGAAGGCGACCTTGTTCTTCGGCACGTTCAATCGGCCAAGAATTCCAACAAGTTGATGCCGAAGTGGGAAGGCCCTTATCGGGTAATACGAGTCACCAAGCCCATCGCAGTCCGCCTGGAGACCGAAGATGCTACCAGTGAGCAAATCCTGGAACATCGAATATCTTCGCAAGTTTTACCCATAAGGCGCGGTTACCGCCCCCTGGGAAGCCACCTTTTGTACAAGCCTTGCCGGCAAGGCATGTAACCCTCTATGGAAAGCCAGGGGCAGACCCTGAGCCTAAATAAATGAAGCGCTAGTGCCCTAAGTTTTAGCATGCATGCTAGGTTGAGTCTCTTCCTCAGTTAGAGTTAATAGTGCTTAGCGGCAGCTAACCCCTAGCTTAGAGGTCGAGTGTGCGTCTCTCTGTTCCTTTCCGTCCTCTTTGGTTCACAGGGTAAATGGACATTTCTGCTGAGCTATTTGTAAGGAAGAGAACAGGCCGACGCCTGGACCACGACAAGCCAAGGTTGCCGGGGGTTGCAGGTCTAAGGGTCCAATGACGGCAGGCCAAGGTTGTCGGGGGCTGCTACATCAGATAAGTCTTTCTCCCCCACTATGTGCCCCCGTATGAACCTTGAACATATAAGGCTTCGCTCGCTCTCGTAACATCTTGCTCCCTCTGTCCCGTGTCCAAGAACCTTATTTTGGGCCGGAACTTGGTTGTAGTGTGATGGAAAGAGGACGAGCGAAGGGCCTAATCCTGCTCGTCCCCTACCTCCACCAAGGGTGTGAGTGCAGCCGAGCCATAGAGCAGGAGGACGACAAGGACTATTGCCGGGATACAATGTTTATCTTAAGATAACGAGGATGTGTTCCTCGTTGTGGCCCTCGCCCATGCGCAAACAAAACCCGTCAAACACCCTTCATTTCATCCATATGTTGTAAACAAGTACAATTCATACGGAATGAGTACACGAGCGAGGGGATTACAAGGTCTAAATTCTACCAAGGCCCGTAGGCTTACAAACTAAAAAAAAGATAAGTGCCCTGTGATCCCCGTTCTTGCCCTTTTCCTCCCAGGTGCAGCAGGTGAAGGCAAAACAGGGGCGACGGGGAACACGGCGATGGAGAGCTTGACGAGGAAGGCCCTTGGCAGGGCACGTGGCCAAGGGAGGGGCGGCGCGGTCAGTTGGAGTCAGCGTTGCCCTGCTCGACACCCTTATCGTCGATGTCGCTGTTGTCCTCGCCACTCCCGCTTGAGGAAGAATCTTCGTCATCGGAGGAGCTCTCCACGCAGCATTTTAGGTGAGTTCCGGAGTCTCCAAAGACCTTGACAGAGAGCAGGCCGTTCTCTATTAATTTGAAATAGAGAATGAGCCCCGCTGTCAGGCTATGGATACGAGCATAAGTCTTCCATCCACGATGAAGGTACATGACGTGAGGGGCGGGAAAGTCGATGTCAACCCGCGTGCCGCCGATCCAGCAGCCCCTCATATGCAACCTCAGGGTCTAGGGCGGATCGAGCTCCATCTCCCTGGCGAATGGAGCAGGGAGACGAAGGCGACGACGCGGTGGCTGGCGCAGCCTGATCAAGAACTCACGAGGCTAGTCCCTGACGTGGCTCTCCATTGGGGGAGGCATCGCTGGCGGAGGCAGGGCCGGCGCACCGCCTCGTCCCCATCTTCCTCGAGCACCACGCTGACCTCGGCCTCGCCCCCCCCCCCTTCTCTCGTGGCCGGCTCCGCCGCTACGAGCTCTTGGGAGGGAGGGACGCGCTGTCGAGCAGAGACCCTCGTCGCCACCGTCGAAGGGCCGGCGCCCCCTCTCGCCATCACAGGTGAAAGAACGGAGCCGAAGTGGAAGGAGAGGGATAATGAAAGATTGTGGGATGCCATCTCCCTTCCCCTTCTTATAAAGGGGCGGGGTCGGTGCTAGGCCGCCCCACTCAGCCAATCCGGCCATCAGGGGCGCAGGGAATCGAGACCGACCCGCTGCTCCAATCAGCGACGGTCCGGTTTCCCGCCTCGTTATTTAAGGCCTGTGCCCCCCCCCACGCGCTTCCACCGCCTGCCGCCTTGGGGACATGGGGGACATGTGGCGAGCAAGCAGAAATCAAGGGGACAGGTGAGTCGACCGTTCTCCAACCTATGATCGTGGGGCGCGGGCGCCTTGAAGACCGCGACCTGAGTCCACTCAGTAAATGAGCCGCACCTCTGTGTTTTCCTCTTTTTATGGGGAAGGCGCAAGCCGCCTCTTTACCATTTACTGCGACATGACACCTGCATGCGGAAACCGCCCCACGCATGACCCCCACGTCACGCATGACCCTCCACGTCGCGCGTTCAACACGGGTCGTGGGGGAGCACAATGAGCGGAGAAGTTACTACAAGTAAAAATCCGCCCCGCCTGCCCGCGCACCGTTCTGGGCCTAGCCCAATGATATGTCTCCAACGTATATATAATTTTTGATTGCTCCATGCTATATTATATACTGTTTTGGACATTATTGGGCTTTATTATCCACTTTCATATTATTTTTGGGACTAACCTATTAACCGGAGGCCCATGCCAGAATTGCTGTTTTTTGTCTGTTTTAGGGTTTCGAAGAAAAGGAATATCAAACGGAGTCCAAACGGAATGAAACCTTCGGGAACGTGATTTTCTCATCGAATACAACTCAGGAGACTTGGACCCTACGTCAAGACACGTAACAGGAGGCCACGAGGTCGGGGGCGCGCCTACCCCCCTCCTAGGCGCGCCTCCACCCTCGTGGGCCCCCTGTCGCTCCACCTACATAATCCTTCCTCCTATATATACCAATGTACCCCAAACGATTAGATACAGAGCCAAAACCCCCACCGCCATAACTTTCTGTATCCACGAGATCCCATCTTGGGGCCTGTTCCGGAGCTCCGCCGGAAGGGGCATCGATCATGGAGGGCTTCTATGTCAACACCATAGCCCTTCCTATGAAGTGTGACTAGTTTACCTCAGACCTACGGGTCCATAGTTAGTAGCTAGATGGCTTCTTCTCTCTTTTTGGATCTCAATACATTGTTCTCCCCCTCTCTTGTGGAGATCTATTCGATGTAATCTTCTTTTTGCGGTGTGTTTGTTGAGATTGATGAATTGTTGGTTTATGATCAAGTCTATCTATGAATAATATTTGAATCTTCTCTGAATTCTTTTATGTATGATTGGTTATCTTTGCAAGTATCTTCGAATTATCAGTTTGGTTTGGCCTACTAGATTGATCTTTCTTGCAATGGGAGAAGTGCTTAGCTTTGGGTTCAATCTTGTGGTGTCATTTCCCGGTGACAGTAAGGGCAGCAAGGCACGTATTGTATTGTTGCCATCGAGGATAACAAGATGGGGTTTTCTTCATATTGCATGAGTCTATCCCTCTACATCATGTCATCTTGCTTAAGGCCTTACTCTGTTTTTAACTTATTACTCTAGATGCATGCTGGATAGCAGTCTTTGAGTGGAGTAATAGTAGTAGATGCAGGCTGGAGTCGGTCTACTTGTCTCGGACATGATGCCTATATACATGATCATACGTAGATATTCTCATAACTATGGTCAATTCTGTCAATTGCTCAACAGTAATTTGTTCACCCACCGTAGAATACTTATGCTCTCGAGAGAAGCCACTAGTGAAACCTATGGCCCCCGGGTCTATATTTATCATATCAATCTCCTACTACTTAGTTATTTACTTTGCCTTTATTTTACTTTGCATATTTATCATAAAAATACCAAAAATATTATCATATAATATCTATCAGATCTCACTCTCATAAGTGGCCCTATAGGGATTGACAACCCCTATTTGCATTGGTTGCGAGGATTTATTTGTTTTGTGAAGGTGCGAGGGACTCGCGCGTAGCCTCCTACTGGATTGATACCTTGGTTCTCAAAAATTGAGGGAAATACTTATGCTACTTTGCCGCATCATCCCTTCCTCTTCGGGGAAAACCAAAGCAGTGCTAAAAGAGGTAGCACCCAACAACACGTCGCGCTTATGTGTGGCCCAGGCCCGGGGGATCCTGTCGGTGTACAAAAGTAGGGCTCTTCTTTTTACCCCTTTACTTGTGCACGGGCAGTCAGAGCCGCACCCGCGGCCGCACTGAGTAGGGCCGAGGAGGGAAGCCGGAGCACAAGACGACCGAAGCAATGCCAAGACCCGAGACATAAAGAGCAAGGAGCGAAGTGGACTCCCTCGACAAGACCCTTGCCGGGGCAGCCTCCGCAGCCCCGACAAGAGCCTTACCAGGGCAACTTGCCCAATGTCTGCAGAGCGTGCCACCCTTGAGCCAAGGGGTTCCTACGCCATCACCCACATCGGAACCAAGCCTCAGGAGGCACCTCCATGGTGTCATGCAGATCTTTGTGGAGATCATAAATACACAAGACGAGATGAGGAACAGAAGACAACGATCCTTGGCAAGATCCTTGCCAAGGAAATACACGAGACCCCCGGCAAGATCCTTGCCGGGGACGACCGCAGTGCCACGGTAAGACTCTTGTCGGGACCTCGATAAGGCCCTTGCCAAGGACATCTACGGGGCTGCAGCCAGGCCCACGTCTGCCAAGGCCCCACCACCGCTCCCATGCAGTTGCTAGCTGAACTAGCTGGGCAGGCATCTGCGTGGCAGCGTGCGGCTTCCACACCGATTCAGCAAGCACCTCTGTGGTGGCATGCAGATCTTCATGAAGACACCGCCACCACGCCATCCCAGCAGCCAGCCAACATTGCACTACAATGCCTCGTCAGCTCGGACGCACGTCGGAGCTAGGCGAGGCGGCGACAGCCGGGACGAGCTTCCTAGCCGTCCCCGATAAAGCAAGAGGGGCACATCGGCAGCGCATTAAATGCATTTGTCTGACAGTGCCAAAAGGATAGACTCAGCCACTATACACCTTTCCACCTCCTGTGTGCTGCTGTGGCGACCCCTTTTGGCTATAAAAGGAGGCCCAAGACATACTGGAGGAGGATTCGGATCTTTGGGAACTAGGAACACAATGTAGCTAGTTCAAGAACTCAAGAATGCTCAAATATACATCAAAGCAGGACTAGGGTTTTATGCGTTTCAACGGCCCGAACCTGGGTAAACGATCCTTGTGCAGACCACCAGACCCGCTCTTTGCACAACCCCACGCCCCCAACCGTAGAAGGGATCCTAGTGATTCCTTAGGTGTTGTTTCCACCGACGTCTTAGAAGGGTTCCTAGATGAATATCTTGACGAAGATTTTGAAGTGGAGTTGTCCTTCTTCTTGAAGAATTTCTCCATATTATTTTCTTCATCTGAGTCGTAGTTCTTGCTCTTGCTTTTGCCTCGATAGTTGCCAGAATCATATCTTCCACTAGCACAGATTTCAGCTTCCTAGAGAGGAAGTCCATGATACGTCTCCAAGGTATCTATAATTTATGATGTATTGATTCTATTATATTATCATTCTTAGGTGTTTTGCAATCATTTTATAGAAACTTTATATCATTTTTTGCGACTAACCTATTGACCCAGTGTCAAGTGTCAGTTGCTGTTTTTTGCTTGTTTTTTACATCGCAGGAAATCAATATCAAACGGAGTCTAAACACTGCGAAACTTTACGGAGATTTTTTTGGACCAGAAGGAACCCAATGGGCCAGAGCTACACCTGGGGGGTGCCCCGAGGGGGGCACAACCCACCAGGGCGCGCCAGGGCCCCCTAGCACGCCCAGGTGGGTTGTGCCCACCTTGGTGGCCCCCCGTACCCCTTCTTTGCACTATAAATTCCCAAATATTCTGAAAGCCTTCGGGGTTAACCTAGATCAGAAGTTCCGCCGCTGGAGGCCTCCGTAGCCACCAAAACCAATCTAGACCCGTTTCGGCACCCTGTCGGAAGGGCGAATCATCTCTGGCGGCCATCTTCATCATCCCAGCGGCCACCACGATGATGAGGGAGTAGTCCACCCTCGGGGCTGAGGGTTTCTACCAGTAGCTATGTTATTAATCTCTCTCTCTCTCGTGATCTATATCATGGGCTTTGTTAATATAGTCAGATCATATCATGTTTATCCCGTCTATACTCTTGGTGTGATGAATTGAATCTTTACCCTTTGAAGTTTTTTCTTGTCAGATTGAATATTCAGAGATGAGAACACATGATATATGTCTTGCGGTATGAATAGTTGAGGTGACAATTGGGGTATCTAATTGATTCGCTTGATATATGTTATGGCGTTCAACTCGAGGATTCACGCGGCTATGCATATGGGTTGATGCATGTTTTTATTATCTTTTCTCCAATAGAAACTTTGGGGTCTCTTTATAGTTATTTGTGTGGATTGAGTATTATGAATATGAATTTTCTTTGGTGTTATTCTAGTATGAACTCTACGATAGATCGAATGGAAACAATAGCTTTGTGTTATTTTAGTACGAACTCTTGAATAGATCAAACTGAAAGAATAGCTTTGAGGTGGTTTAGTACCCTACAAACAGTTTCTATCTTTGTTCTCCGCTATTAGGAACTCGCGAGTGATTCTTTGTTGCACTTTGAGGGATAATCATATAATCCAACTATGTTAGCAGTGCTGGGAGATTGCACTAGTGAAAGTACGGACCCTAGGCCTTGTTTTTAAGCATTGAAACACCGTTTTTGTGCCCATTTACTATTTGCTACCTTTCTGTTTTTATTTATTCAGATTATAAAAATATATTTCTACCATCCATATTACACTTTTATCACCATCTCTTCGCCGAACTAGTGCACCTATACAATTTGCCATTGTACTGGGTGTGTTGGGGACACAAGAGATTTCTTGTATTTGGTTGCAGGGTCGTTTGAGGAATACCATCTTCATCCTACACCTCTCACGGGTTGATAAACCTTAGGTCATCCACTTGAGGGAAAATTGCTACTATCCTACAAAACTCTGCGCTTGGAGGCCCGAAACGTGTCTACAAGAATAAAGTTGCATAGTAGACATCAAGTTCTTTTCTGGCGCCGTTGCCAGGGAGGTGAGTGCTTGAAGGTATATCTTTAGATCTTGCAAGTGAATATTTTCTTTTCTTGTTTTATCACTAGTTTGGTTTATAAAATAAAACTACATAAAAATGGAATTTAGGTTGCATCATATTATTGATCATCTTTATAATGTTTTTCTTGAAAATGATGGTTCAGAAAATTGTGCTCAATTGTTAGGAAAACAAGTCAATAAAATGCTTGGCACAAAATATTTGAATGATGAGCATGATTGCAATGTTGTTAGTGTGAATTCTTTGAATATACAAAATACTAATGATGATTGCACAAGTCATGACTTTTTTTTCTTATAACTATGTCACTTTTTGCAGAGTGAATTGGGAGTGCCTTTGCACACCAAAAAGGGAAGATATATTTTGTAAGAAGCATAAATATTTAGAAAAAAAAGGTTGCAACAGAGGCAAGATGATTCTGCTAAAAGATGTAGTTTTTTTCTCCATCCTTGTGAACTTTGCAATGAACATGGTCATTTAAATCTCCAATGTAATTTATTTCATGATCAAATCATGTCCAAAAATTGTGATAACTTGATTACCCTTGAGCATAAAGAGCTTAGCCTTCTATTGGGGTATAAAGAAATGAAACGTATAACTAAGTGTTTTCCAAATCCCGAGAGATTTCTTGGTTTTGATCTAGAGAAATTTATATGTTTTGTACTGTAAATTGCATTGAGAAACCTTATATTGCCAACTATCTAAAGTCAAGAAAACAAATGGACTATGAAGAGAGTACTAATGGAAGGGAAAATATTTCCCAATACCCTCCTAGTGTTTATTATCATGAATAAGGTAACAAGGAGGATCTTCCTATTCAATCAATCTCTTCAACAAGAAGCTTGAAAATTTTAATTAAACCCACACATGGTGTGGTGAAGAAGAAGAAAAGAAGAAAGAAAAGAGGTAAAAAAGGTATCTCTCCCAAATAATGTTGCTCCCCACCATCGTGCCTCATGAAAGTGAATCAAATATGTTGATGGAGGATGATGATATTGATGATGATTTTGTTATGCCTATTGCTTGTTGTGATGACTATGATTGGGAAGACAACGATATCAATTATGATCTTGAAAGTATTTTTAGCACTTGATTGGAAGAATATGATCATAATTATTGATATACTATTGGTGCCATTCATGCTATTGATAAGAATGATTGTGATGATATGCAAAACCACAAGCTTGGGGATGCTATGTTTGATGAGTATGATATGTTTGAAGATTTCTTTGCTGGAAATAATGCTTGTCCTAAGCTTGGGGATGCTTTTCTAAGTGAATATGATTCTTTGATTCCTTCTACTTTCGATAAGAAAATTTATTATGATGATAGCATGCCTCCTATTTATGATGATTACATTGATGAAAGTGGGTTTGGAAGAGTGTCAACTTTAGGTAGTAGTGATCCCACTATTTTGGAGGGTGTTGAATCTTATTACAATATTGATGAAATTGGATTTGGAGAGGTCATGACTTTATTTAGTGATACATCCACTATTTTGGAAGAGGTTTGAATTGATTATGACAATGAACTTGCTATCTGTGATGATTATTATGATGACATCTATTCCTTAAAGAGTGATAAATCTTTTATGCTTGTGCATCGTGAAAAGAGTGTTGTATATTATGGTTATTTTGTTTAATTCATTCATGATGCCTCTACAAATTATTATGTGAAAGGAACTTATGCCCTTACATATCTCAATAATATAAAGTTTCTTCTCTATGTGTTGATTGTTTTGAAGTTACACTTGTTTTGCCTTCCTATGCAAGTTGATTCTTGTTCCCATAAGTTGTTTTCTCACAAAATCCCTGTTCATAGGAAGTGGGTTAGACCTAAATGATCTAGTCATATGCTTCATGATGCTCTCTTCATGTTTGAATTCTTATCTTTTATGCGAGAATCATCGAAATCATCATGCCTAGCTTAAAAGGAATAAAAGAAAAGCGCTTGTTGGGAGACAACCCAACATATCTACCTACTATTTTTGTGTGTTCACATGATTAGGCTAATATAGTAATCATGTTTTATTGATTTTGTTTCAATAAAATGCCAAGTAAGACCTTTGGGATTGCCTACGGTGATAGTTGATTTGATCTTGCTGAAAAACATAAAATTTTGCACCCAGGAAAACAATTCTAATTTTTAACAGAAGCGTGATAAAATGCTTATTATTTTTGCAGAAGATTAATAGAAAAATTTCTCAGGTTGTCCTAATTTTTCATAATTTTTGGGGTAGCAGAAGTATGGTTTGAGTACAGATTACTACACACTATTTTGTTTTTGACAGATTTTGTATTCAATACATAGTTTGCTTGTTTTCTAGTTTGTATGGCTTATATTGCACAATATAAATTGTAGAAATGATATGATACAGTAGAAATTGTGTGATAACAATTACGAATCTTGTCTTTGGTAGTACCAAAAGCGGAATGGTTTGCTCTTTATCATACTAACCTATCTCACAAAGTTCCGTTAAGTTTTGTGTGATTGAAGTTTTCAAGTTTTGGGTGAGATATCGATATGAGGAGAATAAGAAGTGACAAGAACCTAAGCTTGGGGATGCCCAAGGCAACCCCAAGGAAATATTCAAGGAAGATACAAGCAACTAAGCTTGGGGATGCCCCGGAAGGCATCCCCTCTATTATCTCCAACATTATCAGTAACCTCACTTGGATCTATGTTTTCATTCGTCAAATGATATGTGTTTTGCTTGGAGCATAATTTTATTTTGTTATGATTTTGTAGGATCGAAAGTATATCTAGAGGGGGGGTGATTCGACTACTTGACCAAATAAAAATCTAGCCTTTTCCAAATTTTAGTTCTTGGCAGATTTTAGCAACTTTGGACAAGTCAAGCAATCTTAACACAATTCAAGCAACCATGCAAAGAGTATATGAGCAGCGGAAAGTAAAGCATGCAACTTGCAAGAATGTAAAGGGAAGGGTTTGGAGGATTCAAACGCAATTGGAGACACGGATGTTTTTTCGTGGTTCCGATAGGTGGTGCTATCGTACATCCACGTTGATGGAGACTTGAACCCACGAAGGGTAATGGTTGCGCGAGTCCACGGAGGGCTCCACCCACGAAGGGTCCACGAAGAAGCAACCTTGTCTATCCCACCATGGCCATCGCCCACGAAGGAATCGCCTCACTAGCGGTAGATCTTCACGAAGTAGGCGATCTTATTGCCCTTACAAACTCCTTGGTTCAACTCCACAATCTTGTCGAAGGCTCCCAAGTGACACCTAGCCAATCTAGGAGACACCACTCTCCAAGAAGTAACAAATGGTGTGTTGATGATGAACTTCTTGCTCTTGTGCTTCAAATGATAGTCTCCCCAACACTCAACTCTCTCTCACAGGATTTGGATTTGGTGGAAAGAAGATTTGAGTGGAAAGCAACTTGGGGAAGCCTAGAGATCAAGATTCATATGGTAGGAATGGAATATCTTGGTCTCAACACAAGCGTAGGTGGTTCTCTCTCATAAAAAGTAAGTTGGAAGTGTAGGTTCGTTCTGATGGCTCCCTCTCCGAATGAAGAGGTGGTGGAGGGGTATATATAGCCTCCACACAAAATCTAACAGTTACACATAACTTCCCAAACTCAGTGGGACCAAATGGTTAAACTCGGTCGGACCGATTCAGCAAAGCTAGTGACCATTAGGGTTTTCGGTGGGACCGACATGCAACTCGGTAGGACCGATATGATTAGGGTCAGGGCATAACGTAATCTCGGTGTGACTGATTACACAAACTCGGTGAGACCGATTTTGGTAATAAGCTAACCAGAGTATTGGTCAGGTAAACTCGGTGGGACCGATCGCTCATTTCGGTCAGACCGAAACGTTACGAAGGGAAAATAGAGAGTTTACATTGCAATCTCGGTGGGACCGATCGCTCATCTTGGTGAGACCGAAATGTTACGAAGGGAAACAGAGAGATTACATCCCCATCTCGTTGAGACCGAGATCCCTATCGGTGAGACCGATTTGCCTAGGGTTTGTGGCAGTGGCTATTACATTTGAAACTCGGTGGCGCCGGATAGGAAGAATCAGTGGGGCCGAGTTGGACTTTTGGTTTAGGTCATATGTGGATGTGAGAGAGTAGTTGAGGGTTTTGGAGCATATCACTAAGCATTTTGAGCAAGAACCTCATTAAGCAACACCTCATCCCTCCTTGATAGTATTGGCTTTTCCTATAGACTCAATGTGATCATGGATCACTAAAATGGAAAATGTAGAGTCTTGAGCTTTGAGCTTGATCCAATCCTTTGTCCTTAGCATTTTGAGGGGTCCACTTTTCTCATCCATGCCATGTCAATCATTGAGCTTTCCTGAGATATTAATCTTGAAATAGCATTAGCTCAATGAGCTATATGTTGTTAGGAGTTACCAAAACCACCTAGGGATAGTTGCACCTTCAGATTTGCTTGTTGTTATTTATAATAATGTTTTTCATCTTTTATTTCAATAAAAGTGGCAATGATAGCCTTTGCCAAGCTTATTTTACAAGTCTACGTGTTGCTGTTTGAAAACAGAAAGTTTATCGCTGTTGCAAAAATTCCCTAGAAAAGTAAGAAGGTGATAAAATATTGAAACTTTTTGCAAAATGATCTCTGATAAATTTTCTACACTGTGTTAAATTTGCATAACATTTGGAGTTAGGGAAGTATTGATGCTCTTGCATTCTTTACAAACTATAGTGTTTTGGCAGATTGCTGTTATGGTTGCATTGTTTGCATATGTTTGCTTGTTTAATGATCCTATTTGAGGATAGGAGTATTAAACATGCAGAGGCATTTTGTATGCAATGCTCAATAATAATTTTAGTGATTTTCTATAGTAGAGAATGATAAGGTTTTTGCATTGCTTTATAGTAACTTGTGTCACGAGTTCTTGTTGAGTTTTGTGTGGATGAAGTTTTTGAGATTTAGGAAAACCGCGATATGAGAGGAATTAAGGAGACACAAAAGCTCAAGCATGGGGATGCCCAAGGCACCCCAAGATAATATTTAAATAAGTCTCAAGCATCTAAGCTTGGGGATGCCCCGGTAGGCATCCCACCTTCTTCAACAATTATCGGTTAGTATCGGTTGAGCCTAAGTTTTTGCTTCTTCACATGAGTTGTGCTGTTGTTGGAATGTTATTTTATTTTGTTTTTCTTGCTGTTTTAATAAAGTACTTAGATCTGAAAGTTTTTAAATAAAATAGAGTCCTCAAATAGTTGCCAGAGAGGCTAAGTAAGCGGCATTCACATCCCGTCAACGAAGCTCTTTTCTATGTCATTTACTCTTGTGCTTCACTTATATCCTACGAGTAAATTGTTGAATAACTTGAATGTCATGATGTTGAAATCATATCATGCCTAGTGGTAACTTCACACTTGGTTTAGAAAGTGAAATCTTTTGAGGCTTGACAATCACAATATTGGTCATACAAGCAATTCACGAATAATTAGTATAAGGAAGAGAAATTTCACATGGAAATACACTATCATGGAAATATTTTGTGATTGTGAGCCCCCATCAAAATATTATATGCCAAAAATTTTCACGTTGGACAACAAAGACAACATAAAGATTTATGTTTGTTCATATTCACATATAAGTTATATTGTCATAGATCCTTCAACATGTGGTGCTTGCCCCCCGTCTTTGCTACCCAAAAATTCTGCACCAAGTAGAGATACTACTTGTGCATCCAAAAACCCTTAAACCCAAATCTTATTTTTAGGAGTCCACCATACCTACCTAAATGCAGTATTCTTTTGCCATTCTAAGCAAATTTGTATGTGCCATCTCTAATTTTCAAAATAAATTTCACTTTTGTCTGCTCGTACTGCTCGCGAAGTGGTGAGGGGTGGCCAATATTTTCCATGCTAGATGTGTTATTCTCACGATGAGTGTTTATTCACTTGTCATTGCACGAGAGTAGGGCAAACGTATTAGGGATGCCTAGTCCCAAAATGAAAAATCAATTTACTTTATGTTGTCAAATAATAAATTCCTTGGAAGGTGTTGGTATGGAGGGCACCCGTGGATACGGTTAGCCATGGAAAGTGAAAGTATGGTCGAAAAAGGAATAAACTTTATTTTCTGTTTGGGAACCGCCTATGATATATCTATCATGGAAAGTGTTGGGAGCTCTAAGTCATTTTCGTTGGTGGGAAAATATGCCTCTCAATTTTCGCTTTGAGCTCTGGCACCTCTACAAATCCCTACTTCCCTCTGCGAAGAGCCTATCTTTTACTTTTCAATTTTTACTTTTATGCAAAGAGTCAATGTTTTTCTCTCTATTCCTTTTTATTTTTCTCTTTTGACAAGCGTCATGTGGTGAGGAAAGATCTAGGCACAGATGACCAGTTGAATATGGGTAGCATGAGTTATTATTGTTGACATCACCCTTGAGGTGAATAGGTTGGGAGGCGAAATTATAAGCCACTATCTTTCTATGTGTCCAGTTGAAACGTTTTGCTCATGTATACAAGATGAGTGTTAGGAATCATAGAAGACTATATGATGGTTGAGTATGTGGACATCTTACTTAAACTCCTTGAATAAGTTGAATTGCAATTGCTTGGTGACTAAGAACAAAGGTTGTTGAGTTGCAAGAGAATTCATTGTTTGAACTTAACATGTGAATTGGTTGCTACTATAACATGAGAAGTTTCATAAGAAATAATTGCTATTATGATGCTAGGAAAAGGGAATGAAATTATCATTGATCAAACTTATGCACTTTGCCAGCATTCACACTTCATATATTATTTCTTTTATCATTTACCTACTTGAGGAAGAGTAGGAATTAAGCTTGGGGATGTTGATACGTCTCCAACGTATCTATAATTTATGAAGTATTCATGCTATTATATTATCATTCTTGGGTGTTTTACAATCATTTTATAGCAACTTTATATCATTTTTTGGGACAAACCTATTGACCCAGTGCCAAGTGTCAGTTGCTGTTTTTTGCTTGTTTTTTACATCGCAGGAAATCAATATCAAACGGAGTCTAAACACCGCTAAACTTTACGGAGATTTTTTTGGACCAGAAGGAACCCAATGGGCCAGAGCTACACCTGGGGGGGTGCCCCGAGGGGGGCACAACCCATCAGGGCGCGCCAGGGCCCCCTGGCACGCCCAGGTGGGTTGTGCCCACCTCGATGGCCCCCCGTACCCCTTCTTTGCACTATGAATTCCCAAATATTCTGAAACCCTTCGGGGTTAACCTAGATCAGAAGTTCCGCCGCTGGAGGCCTCCGTAGCCACCGAAAACCAATCTCGACCCATTCCGGCACACTGTCGTAAGGGGGAATCATCTCTGGCGGCCATCTTCATCATCCCGGCGGCCACCACGACAAGGAGGGAGTAGTCCACCCTTGGGGCTGAGGGTTTCTACAAGTAGCTATGTGATTATTCTCTATCTCTCTCATGATCTATATCATGGGCTTTGTTAATATAGTCGGATCATATGATGTTTCTCCCCTCTATACTCTTGTTGTGATGAATTGAATCTTTACCCTTTGATGTTTTGTCTTGTCGGATTGAATATTCAGAGATGAGAACACATGATATATGTCTTGCGGTATGAAAACTTGAGGTGATAATTGGGGTATCTTATTGATTCACTCGATATATGTTATGGCATTGAACTCGCGGATTCCCACGGTGTTATTGAGGTAATCTATGCATAGGGGTTGATGCATGTTTTTATTATCTTTTCTCGGACGGAAACTTTGGGGTCTCTTTATTGTTATTTGTGTGGATTGATTATTATGAATATGAATTTGCTTTGGTGTTATTCTAGTACGAACTCTAGGATAGATCGAACGAAAACAATAGCTTTGTGTTATTTTAGCACGAACTCTTGAATAGATCGAATGGAAAGAATAGCTTTGAGGTGGTTTAGTACCCTACAAACAATTTCTATCTGTGTTCTCCGCTATTAGGAACTCGTGAGTGATTCTTTGTTGCACTTTGAGGCTTAATCATATGATCCAACTATGTTAGCACTGTTGGGAGATTGCACTAGTGAAAGTACGGACCCTAGGCCTTGTTTTTAAGCATTGAAACACCGTTTTTGTGCCCGTTTACTATTTGCTACCTTGCTGTTTTGATTTATTCAGATTATAAAAATATATTTCTACCATCCATATTACACTTTTATCACCATCTCTTCGTCGAACTAGTGCACCTATACAATTTGCCATTGTATTGGGTGTGTTGAGGACACAAGAGATTTCTTGTATTTGGTTGGAGGCTCGTTTGATAGAGACCATCTTCATCCTACACCTCTCATGGATTGATAAACCTTAGGTCATCCACTTGAGGGAAAATTGCTACTGTCCTACAAAACTCCGCGCTTGGAGCCCAACACGTGTCTACAAGAATAAAGTTGTGTAGTAGACATCAGTCCACAATGAAGTGTCCAGGCTTTTTGTACTTGAAGCAGGTGTATTCTCCCATAGCTTTTGACGAGGATTTTGAACCGCTAGAGTTGCTTGAACCTTTCTTCTGAAACAGACTTTTCTTGTGAAGATGCTGGAATCTTTTCATGATTAATGCGAGATATTTGCTGAGCCTTTATGGATCATCTGAATCTTGTTGGGCATTTCCATCGGAGGAAGAATTAGCTACAACCTTTAGAGCTTGATTTTTGCGTTGATTGGAGCCATAGATATCTCTCTTCTCTTCTTCTTGTTCCTCGTGGGTGTTCAATCTTTCGATAATATTAGCAGAGTCGAGATTTGAAATCAAGACATTTGGGAATCATCAAGACAAGAGTGTCAAATGAACTGTCAAGTAATCGAAGCAGTTCCTTCAAAACTTCATGGTCAGTGATGTCTTTGGCGCCGAGACCTTGAAGTTCATTTGCTATGTCACTGAGATGGTGAAAGGTTTGCGGGACAGCTTTCTTTTCCAATGCGCTTGAAGTGATTGAGTTTTGCTCATAGAGTATTAATTCGAGCTTCTTTCTGAGTTGAAACTCCTTGAATGATCTTCTCGTGGACATCCCACAATCCTTCGCAATTTCACACTGGTGATAGCGAAGAAATTGCGCTCGATTGAGATGGCCGCCAATCTCATCTTTGGTTGAGCATCCAGCTGAATGAGCTTGTTTTCTTTGTCGGTAGGGGCTTGAGTTACAGCGATTGTGAGCCCAAACTGCACCACGTTCCACATATCATCATATATTGCTCTGATATGGATCTTCATCTTCTCCTTCCAGAAGGGGTAGTCCGTCCCATCGAATATGGGAATCTTGAGATGTGGTTTGTCGTTCACTGAAGACATACTTAAATTCCAAATTCGTTATACTAAAATGAGTAGAGTCAAGGAGTACCTTGCTCTGATACCAATTGTAGGAATGAAGTATGTCTACCAGAGGGAGGTGAATGGGAGTTTTAGATTTTCTTCAAAAAAACTCAAAACTCTCAGAACCCAGCAGCAGAAATGAATGAAAAACAAACTACAGCAAGCTAAAACTAAGTACCGAAAGGAAACTAGACATGCATCGAGACAAGTCACATGATGGAAAGATATCGAATGAAAACATGGTAACAAAGCTAACTAGTGGTTCTCGATGGCAACAGGGTATTTGTTTGACCAGTTCGTCCTTCTACACAAGGACTACGTCTGGTTGATGGGGCTATGACTTAACATGGAAGATAAATTCTCTTCACCCTATTCTCCTAGACTATCGATTCGCCAATCGATGCCGATTACTCGTGGTAGATACTTGAAGGAAATCTCTGAACCTTTATGGTCTTCTTCTTCAAGAACCACAATCACTCTTGGTCTCTGAAGGAATTGACAACTAACCGTCTAGAGAGTTTGCAGCTCTCAAGAGTAATAGGCAGGGCGTACATGACTTAGATTCGAGTCATGCTAACCACAATCCAATTCTTCAGCTCTAGGGGTTTTCTCTAGGTGGATTTTAAACTCAAATCAGTCAAAGAGTGGTTTGCAAATCAATTTTCTCAGAATCAAATGGAGCAGCCACCTAACAAAGCCGACGAGGGGCGGTGGCTATTTATAGCCGTAGCCTTCCCACATGGGAAATGACCATTTTGGACATAGGGTCCAGCCAATGGCCAACCGACATGTTCGCAATGGTCAAATTTGGAGCAACCGTAACATTACTTGAGGAACAAGTAATGGTAACTCCTCGGCGTGAGACAAATCTCTCACAGCGAAGAAGATCACAGTCTCTTGCTGGCAAGTATTTGCTCAGAACACAAAGAGATTTCTCTCACAACTTTCATAGGATTTGGGTTTAGCATCAGAGAATCAATGTTTCGAATGATACACCCCTCTTAATAGTATGGTCCTATGACTCAATGGAAGAAGAAGAATAACGAAGAAAATGCTACATCTTCACTTCATCTTCATTCTTCCTCGAGCGCAGTCATTTTCTTCGAACAGACACCAAACCAATTGTTTCACTTGAACAATTTTAGGGGTCATTCTTGTTTAACATCATCTTCGGTTATAACCTTCACTACAACACAGGGACATTATCTTCGTTGTTTGCATCAAACTCCTCGATACTTCATGGACCTGTTACTCTGTGCGGACTAGCAAACACATAAGTCCCATATTGTTTATGTCAACAAACTCCAAAACATAAGGGGCCTACCATTGCACCAACACTACGTCATGGAAAACTACTTTCCCATGGCCCTCAAAGATGTTGCGTGCACGTGGCTCATGAACGTTCTTGAGGCGTCCATCTCTTCATAAGAGGACCTATGCAAGCAGTTCATCGCCAACTTCATCAGCATGAGCAACCGCCCCCACACGGTCAATGACCTGTGGTCCGTGCATCAACGCTCTGGCGAACACTTGCGCGGGTTCATCTAGCACTTCATCAGCTAGGTGCGCAATAGGATCCTGAAGACTTCCAACACCATGATCGTCTCCGCCTTCACCAACAACGTCACGAATGTGAAGATGTGTGAGAAGATCTCGGTTAGGGATGAGCCCGACTCCGCGGCAGTGCTATTAGTCCTCGCCGACCGTTGCACCAAGACTGAAGAAGGACGCCTTTTCCTCCACAATGACCATGACACTAAGCCTGGTGCGACGAAGGCCAAGGGCAAGGACGCCAAGCGCAAGGGCCTTGCCATGCTCGTGATGGAGCCAGACTACAAGTGTAGCCGCAACCGTGGTGAGGCCAAGAAGGATGACCGTCCTTTGGGCACCTACTAGAACAAGAACTCCCACATCACTAAAGACTGCCACGAGCTCAAGCTGCTTCACGAAGGCCAGACCGAGCGTCGTGGCAGTCTCACGGAGCGTGGCAATGGTTGCGGTGGTGGTAGCGGAGGAGGTCATTGGGGCGACAACAACAACAATGGCGCCGACGACAACAACCGTCAGGCCTGGCAGAACCAGCCCCGCAGGTTGACCCTAAAGGCAAAGCCGCCCCCGCCACGCGACAGCCACTCCCCTCCCACTGAGAATGCTGGGGGCTACAAAGTACATCGCAGGGTGGCCTACATCTTCGGTGGGGCCCAGTCCCCTCCAGCCAATCTCACTTCAAGCATTTCTCTCGGGTGGTGAACGCGGCCCTCCCAGCGCTCGGGTCCACCAGCTGCCACAAGTGATCCGAGTATCCAATCGCCGTCGATGTTAGTGACTACCCCAAGTCCATGAAGGCCATGGTTGTTATTCTCCTATTGTGTACATCTACCATCAGCAACACAACTATCACCAAGATGCTCATGGACGGTGGTGCAGCCCTCAGTGTACTCTCTGTGGAAACCTTCAAGATGCTCCAAGTGCCCTATGAGTGCGTGATGACCACCAGGCCCTTCTCAGGCATCACCGACAGCTCCACTGCCTCCCTGGGGTAGGTGTGCCTTCCTGTCACCTTCGGCACCCGCAACAACTACCATACAAAAGTTAATTATCTTCAATGTGGCTCACATCGGCCTGCCCTACAATGCCATCTTGGGCTACCTGGTGCTCTCCAAGTTCATGGCCGTGACCCACCATGCCTACGGCCTCGTCAAGATGTCCAGTTGCAATGGTACCCTCACTGTGGCACCCCGGCTAAGAGCAACCAGTTTACCTGGCATTGCCAGCCCAGAGATCTAGTCTTCTGGCAACACACACCAACTTGGTACAGAAAACAACCGCTTTATTGATGCTAGCGGAAGCATAGGTTCGTAATTACATCAGATAGTGAGGCCAAGCGGCACACATGGCGCGGCTGAACAATATGTACATTATTTTTTGAACATGTTAGGGGCCTCGATTACGATAACTATGTGGCAACAGAATGATGACGAAGAAGAACTCCATAGCACAGGGACACCGATGTGGACCCGGTCTAGACACGGGAAGCACTCCGATCCGGTAAGACTTTCGTGAAAGCTGGCATGACACGCCAGTTCAGTACATTGAATGTACTTGCAGGATCTCAACAAGTAAAGGAATAATGAAAAACAATAATATGACAATTAAGCAGGTTAAATGCAATGCTTCAACACATTACTCATGAAGTGAACATGCTTGTGCACCGAGTCCCGCGGAATCCTTACCACACGGGTTGCCTCGTAACCCATCTCATCAATCTGGTGATCACTCTTGAATCACAATGGAAACCAACTCATTGGTTCCATCAACAACCATCTTCATGGTTTCAACAATCTCTTCACATAACCAGTGCAAATCATATAACTTTAGTGTGCAAGATTAAATTATTTATGTTGATCCATGGTGTGACCTACTACAAACTGGGTACGTAACCGAGGACGCGGCTATCGATAGATTTGACACACACTCTGCAGAGGTTAGAACACTGTACCCACACCATGGAATCCATGGCCTCGCACTCCCATTCGGGTGGACCAACGGCATTCCGACAGAACCAACCCATTGCCATGACACTCTCTTGGCCACTCCGACCAACTCCCCTTTGGGCTAAGCCATGGGTGGCCCCGATGTCAACTTGTGACATCCAACGCCACCATCGTGGACAAACATAAATGATCCCAAATAGGGACCCGGTCCCAAAACAACAACAACGGGCACACAAGGTTATGTCTACTTACCGGGCCAAGGTACCGCACGCCCATAACCTTCCCTGGTTGGAGGAACTGACCAGAGGCATGATAACGGACCGAATAAAGGTCTTCACATAAAGGCAAATGTGGTTTCACTGGGAATATCGATTCGGTGGCACCATGACTCGATCAACATTTTGTTCAAGTTGAATTAGCTTCCGGTTTAACTTGAAATAGAATAACTCGAGCCATAGTTTTCCATGAACATGCAAGTATCCGACATGCAACAATGTTCACATAGCAGTGAAATGAAATGAATCAACATCATAGAATCATTCTGCATGCACTACTAATCCCTTTAGAGACATTGGTTTCAACTCACTGATTTTAACACAATCACTTTTATTTATGACAAATAGCATGGTGAAAATGATAAATCATTTATGAAAATAATACCGAACATAATCAAAGCATAGTCATGGTATCAAAGATAACTCTATTGCATCACACTAGTCCATGCACTCGAGCACTACAACAAACTAAGCAATTCAAGTTTAACAATTGAACTAGCATGAGCAATATTTATTAAATGATTAAATGTATGAAATAAACCATATTCAAGTGGAAAAAACATAGTTATTGAAATGACACCATGCAAATATTTTTGTGGCTTGCCTTAGCACAGAGGAGGGTCACACTCCTCCTGGTTCTCCTCAAGGCAAGCTTCTCCTTCTAAAAATAATTAAAAAAGCAAAATAAAATATCAAGAACCCTTCTCAAATTCACCAGAAATTCTAGACATCAGAGAAAAATCTCAAATTTGGTTTGCTACTAGAATATCTCAAATTTGGTGTGCTGCTAGACATCAAAGAACCAACTCATTTGGACTTATAGATCAGGAGTTATCGCTCGTCAAAGTTTTATCAAATTTGAATAAAAAGAAAATCCAGGGGGTGACATCGAAGGCGTATTCAAAGAATGCGCCTACACTCGTACCGCTTCGGGCGCGAGTGAGAGGCTGACAAAGCGCCCCATGAGTCAGATTTGGGAGAGAGGGAAAAAGAGGAGGGGTGATGGTCGCTAGTGGGCACGCCGACGAGGTGGGCACGACGGCTGATCTGAGAGGGAGGGATGGCAAGAGAAGGCTCTAGCGCACCTGCTTGTACCCGTAGCACGGCAAATGGTGGTCAGAGCTGCTCGGAAACCGCGTCTCCAACGGCGGCTGCAGGTGAGATTCGCCGGTGATGAAGACGGTGATGACAGGTGGTTTCAGGGGCTCCAGAGGGGCCGACTAGCTCCAGTGGTTCACCAGGGAGTCGCCGGGGAAGTGGGTTTAACTCGAGGAGCACTAGAGAGTGGGGGGAAGTAGGGGATCGCCGGCAACCTCGGGTCGGGAAAGGCGGCCAGAGGCCTGCGCGACCGGGCTATGGCTACCTACGGTGTCGTGGAGGTTGGGTGAGTGCAGTGTGGTGCTGGAAATGGAGAGGGAGGATATCTTTTTATAGGCGGAGGGGAGGGTGGTCTCGAGGTCCGGAAAAGTTCTCTGGAAGCGGTGCACGGTGACCAGGAGCGTCAGTGAGAGGGGGGAGTGACCAGGGCTCACACGGCCATTGTACGAGCTCGGGGCCGAGCACAGGACGCACGGGAGGCCACAGCGTCGAGCACGGGGGCACTGTGCTCTTCTAGCGCGGCACGCACGTGATCGCAGCAGCATGTCCGGCATCGACGAGCAGCAGCGAGGGTGCTGGGGAGGTGAAGCGAGGATGGTGGCGTGTGCGGCATGCATGGCTGGATGCTAAGACGAGGATGAGCCCAACAGAGGCTCGGGCGCAACTCAGAGCGCATCGGTCGTGTATCTGAGCCCGTGTCTTCATGCGGTCACCATGCGCACAGTGGCAACATGACGCCCAAGTGATGCCAAACTATGTGCTGTCGACCGTGGAGTGTTTAGGTTAGGAGAGGAGTGAACCAGCCACTAGGATGAGAGAGTTGATCACATCTTTGACTGAAAGTTTCTGGGCAGAAACTTGTGGCTTCATTTGTGATCAAACTAATAAGAGTTAGGAGCTGAGCTTTGGGGTATAGTGTTAGGTTTCTAAGGTGAAGATGCTCAAGAAAATTCAGCTCCAAAAGCATAAGGCATAATGCACTTGTTGTACTAACTGCATTATCTGGTTAGAATGCAAACGATTTTTCTTAGCAAAATTGGGACACATGACCACTTGATATTTTTGCATAGGATGATGAGGCACTATCCAAAGGTTCTGTGGCAATTTTCTTAGCTTTTTGTGGCCAAGAAAAAGAGGGGTTGCTTTGGAGTGGAAATGAAAATATTCCATTTTCAGGGTGAAAATGAATATTTTCTTTAGAAGAATTTTTTTCCAAAGAATGTGAGGATGAATGAGAGGCCATGAGGGGTTGTGGGAGGTGATTGGAGTCACTTAGGTGAAAATAAAAATAATGCCCAAGTGTTTAGTCCAAATGAATTGACTCAAAATCCAAAAATAAGCAAATAAAAGCAAAAGGCAAGGGAAAACTCATGATGGAAAAAACCAGGATGTCACACTCACCGTCGGCTACGACGAGAAGGACGTGATCCACACCCTCGAGCACGCCTACAAGGCCACCTCTACCACGTACCTACATTATGAGGACATGCCCGTGCCTGCCAAGGAAGCGCCCGTGAAGACGAAACTGTGTGCGATGCATTAATCACAAACTATGTTGTAATAAAACCGTCAAATAAGATGCAGAACATTTGAGACGGTGGTAACATCAAACAAGATTCAGATTGTAGTTGCGTCTGCGATGCATGGCAAACAGTTAATGCATAAGAATTGTTTGCGATGAGGCAGAACAATAGAAATGGGAAGCCAGATGAGGGTGTGTGCAATATACGGCGTACATTTCACTAGGATGAACTGTGTGTCATTAGGCAACACAATAATAACGGTCAGACAGATCATGGTGTGTGCATTGGAGGGCATACATTTCACTCGGATGAACTATTTTGCAATGAGCCAAGACAACAGAAACAGTTCAACTGAACAAGAAGTGTGTGATACGCGACAAACAGATCTGTAACCAGAAATGTGTGCGAAGGCCAATAATAACACAGAGGATTCTGCTAATAAGCCATGTCATTTGCTCTGTCTACAGAAGAAAAAAACACACACACACACACACAATATATATATATATATATAGTGTTACTATTCATAATCTAGGGTGCAGAATAAGTTATTCTTCACCCGAGGTAATCTTACGATCATTTCATAATTAAATTACATTTCGAATTTAAATAGTTACATTCCTATTGATTCACTACGTAAAATTTGACATAAGAAAAGAAAAATATAGGTCATAAGACAAGAAAATTTGCAGTTTATGTGTATTTTAGACTATGTTTTTACGTTTGTAATTTTACATAACATAAAATATTTTTTACGGCGATTATATATTTTCTTACGGTCCCTTTTGCATCGGAAATACGACAAAACTTACAGAACGTAAAATTACGGTGCATTGATGGTAAAATAGAGGGGGGTGAAGAATAACTATTGCTCACCTAGGGTGACGAATAGCGCGACCCTATATATATATATATATATATACATATGCCCGTGCATTGCAATAGGGAAAATTGATGTTTTGCGCAAGCATAATGTCCCACAGCATCGGATTCATTATGAAGAACATGTTGCAACACAACATCGTCCTTCTACAAAATGAACATAAAAAGTACGTCGCAATTTAGTCGTAATGTCCCACTGATTTCATTTAAATACAATCCTTTTTAATGGCTTTTAAGTATGATCTTTTCATTAATTACCATGAAGTCCTCACCCGTTTTAGTCGGGAATCAAATCCTTCCTTTTCTAATTTAGTAGCCCAACACGTTAAGGCCTATAGATCTTCTTTTAATTATCCTACCTTTTTACCTCAAATCCTTCATGTAGAATTTATTAAGACCACAATCTATCTAATAGTTATTCCACTGTTTTACCCATAATCTTTCTTTAATTAGCCACATTCGTTTAAATATTATATTTAAGCCCACAATCCTTCCTTTATTAGCTCATTCGCTTAATTAGCTCTCCCTAAACATGAGCCTTGGACCTCACCCTTCCCCATCAACAGGACGAAGGGAGATTTGTGCGAACCCTGGGCCCTCCAGCTCGCTGTTGCCGAATCAGCGGCTCCCTCGCCCTCCGCCGGACGCTCCGGCGGCGGGAGGACGGGGGAGGCCTGGTTTGCAGCGTGTACATAGTGTAGGAGTGCCTAGGGAGCCAGTCGGTGGCGTCGTGGAGGCGACGGTGCGACTGGATCGGCTTTTTGCAGGTGTTGGTCTCCCCTTCAACGACGAAGTTTCGGTGGAGCTCCGCGGTGGACCAGCTCCTTTCTTCATGCTCGCTACTCGATGGAGAGGCCATGCACGGTTCCCCCGTGCCGGAGATCGAGGGATGGCGATTCCGGCGGTTGAAGATCTGGAGAAGGAAGGCGATGTTGAGCGGTGCGACGACGACGACGGCCATGGGTGTAGGTCCTCAGGGACCGTTGATTGGAGACTTCCCATTTCTCCCGGGGCTGCTTCGATCCAAGGCGTCAGCAAGCAGCAACGAACAGCGCGTCACCGGCTCATCCACGGGGCCGGCGTAGTCGGGTTGCAGAGGGGCTTGGTTGTAATTTCCTTTTCTACGTGGACCTTTCAGTAATTTGGCCGTTTTAATATCAACTCATTTTCTCGCAAAAAAATAAATAAACATGATGACTGCCACTCATATATTTAGAGTGAGTTGGGATTAGTAAATATGAAAGGTGCATAAGTCTTTGGTTGTTACATCTAAGAGATAGACAGGAGGTCTTGTGTTCAATTCCCACAATGTTGAGTTATTTTGACCTAATTATTTTTCGTGGTCTCTCTATGAAAACCCATAAAATGCCCATTAACATACAAGTAACTGGCCCAGATCGCTTAATGTGTGTAGAACAAACGTAAAGGACTAAACCAAACCAAGAATACCTATTCCCTTTAATAGTAGGTATAGATAGGGATTGACTATTCATCACACTGGGTGAGGAATAGTTATTTTTCACCCACCTCTATTTTAACATCTATGCACCGTAATTTTACGTTTCGTAAATTTTGTCTTATTTTAGACATAAAAAGAGAACGTAAGAAAACCTATAAATCGTCGTAATTTTTTTTATGTTACGTAAAATTACAAATGTAAAAACATAGTGTAAAATGTACATAAAATACAATTTTTGACCTATATTTTTTTGTTATGGCAAATTTTATGCAGTAAATCAATATGAATGTAACTATTTGTATTTAAAATGTAATTTATTTATGAAATGATCATAGAATTACCTAGGGTGAAGACTGATTTTGCACCCTGGGTGATGAATAGTAACACTATATATATATAACTGAAATAAACATCCAATAACATAAGTGACTATACAGATCATTCGCACACACCTTAATAAACAATCGCACGCATCCTAAACTAGGACAAACGATCATATCTACTTCTTGTGATGCTCCCGCCACTACTCTGTGCCTTGATCCCTCATTTGGGGCAGGAAGAAGACACTCCCTCATGTCAATGATCTGCATGTACATCTCCTAGCTTGTTTATGTGTCCTTGGCCGTGTACTTGACGTGTTCTTCATCTAGTCTCTGATGCCAGACACTATGGTAGGTTTTCTTGTCCTTCTTGCTCTCATCCTTCATCTTCATGAAGTAGGGGTCGATGATGGCTGAGGCAAGGTCAACCAGGGAGTTCTATTTTTTGTAGTCGCTTCCCCATACCTTGTAGTGGTCCTGGATGTTGACAAGATACTGGCATTTCATGCCCGAAACCTTGAGCGCTTTTATATCATTGGTGGCCAGGTGGTAGTGGTAGACGAGGACGTCATGTCGCACACACAACTGGGCAACGACAACCTTATGATCATGACCGGCATGACCATTGCTCTACTCGAGGTCGAAGCCGACCACTTGGTACTTGTCCTGAGCAAGAAACTGCTTCGTACTTTGGATGGAGCTCTCCACCGAGACCGACTTGTTCGTGTACACCACCGAGAGGGCCTTCCTCCTCATATGGGTGTCCACTACGTGATGCGTGGTGAACTACACCCCATTGTCATCGTCGGCCGCTGGGAGCGCCATTGGAGCCACAGGGAGCAGCATTGTGTCGTGTGGCGCAAGATATGAAGGTAAATGGCCGAAGGAAGAAATGGGGGCCGGGCGGCCTGGATTCGGGGCGCGTCCGCATGACAGTTTTTGCAGCGGGTAACTGCATCGTAGCACCGCACCCGGCGCGAACACATGCATAATGGCAACACGAACGTACGTGATCATGCGTCGGCCCCAAAGACTGGCATCGCGTGTGGAGGGACGAGGGCAGAGTGGCCGTAGGGACGCGATAGCAGAGCGCGCGTGGCGGGACCCGAGCAGAACGCGCCACGGCTGCCTCAACCGCGAGCAACCACACACATAGAGAAGTTGAACACGTAGGGAATGGTCATCTACAAGCCGGTTGGCAGTTCCGTCGCTGTGTAGAGAGTGGCCGCGTGCAACTAGCTCTGTCTTGGTCTATTATTAGTCCCCTTTATATTCTGTGCCATATTTTGATGTTAAATTTAACCAATAAAATGTTAATGCATGTTATAAAAATTATATAATTGGAAACTATGTTCAAATACAAATCCAACGATATAATCCTTGGCGACATGCATTCGTATTTATTAGTTCAATATCTAGTCAAAATTTGGCAAAAATACATCGAAGACTTATAAACCAGGCCGGGGTAGTAGGTAGTTTAATTGCAAACAGTTTTTTATTAACCATATGTGTACGTGTCCTTTTATCCTCCTGTCGCACGTCTTGTCACCCCGCTGCCGCAGATGGCTTAGAGCGCAAGCTTGAGCAGCGCACGGGGGCATTCTTTTGGCCAAATGGTGGTGAGCCCGTTCCCACGCAACCTTCCCGCCTGACTCGGTGAAATCCCCCAAAATCCCAATGCTTACCGGCCTGCTACATATACCCTCATGGCCGGCGAGTCCTACATCGCATTTTCCCCTCCCTCCCAATAGCTTATCTCATCTGCTTCTCCCACAATCCCCAATGCCACATGTCCATTGTCGTCGCTCAGCCACTCTGCCGTCATTAGAGGATAGCTCCAGCTGGGAGGCTACACCATGGCGGCGGCTGATAACCCAGAAGTATAGTGGGTCCTTTGTAGCCTTCTTTGATAAATAAGAGTGTTGAACCCAACGAGGAGCTAAAGTCATAACAAATATTCCCTCAAGTCCTATGGACCACCGATATAACTCTACGCACACTTGACGTTTGCTTTACCTAAAACAAGTATGAAACTACTTTGCAAGAATAAAACTATGAGTACTTTGCGAGAATGAAACTATGAATAAATTTCAAGGTAATAAAAGTGGATAGCTTTTGTCAACAAGAAAGCCATTTGTCCCTAGGAAATCAATAACAAGTACCGGTAATCATTCTTGCAATTTTACATGAGGGAGAGGCATGAGCTAACATACTTCCTCTTCTTGGATCATATGCACTTATGATTGGTCCCCTAGCAAGCATCCGCAACTACTAAAGACCATTAAGGTCGTGAAACCCAACCATAGCATTAAGTATCAAGTCCTCTTTACTCCCATACGCCATACCCCACTTACTTGGGTTTAAGCTTCTATCACTCACGCAACCCACCATAAGCGAATCGTGAACATATTGCAACACCCTACGACGGGGATCCTCCATGTTTGCGTGAAATGGAGGGCACCGTAGGATATCACCATAAATAAAATATACAATAATGCCAACTAAGATCACGATTAACCCATAGGACAAAACGGATCTACTCAAACATCATAAGATAACCATAGGACATTGGGAAAGAATATATGGAGTTGATCACCATTTTTAAGTAGAGATTATAAAGGGGAGAAGAGGAGTTGCACCGCTACATAGAGGGGGAGAACGTTGGTGTTGACGATAGCAAGATTGTTGATGTAGATCCCTGTCACGATCCTTGCCCCGGTGGCACTCCAGCGCCACCGGGAGAGAGCGGGAGAGAGCCCCCCTCCTTCTTCTTCTTCCTTGGCCTCCCCTTAGATGGGAGGAGAGTTCCCCCTCTGGTCCATGGCCTCCATGGCGGCAGTGGGGCGAGAGACCCTCCGAGATTGGATCTCCCTCTCTGTTCTCTTCTGTTTCGCGTTCCCCAAATCTGGCCGAAAAGCGTTTCTTACATTCCCGGAGATCCGTAACTCTGATTGCGCTGAGATTTTAACATGATTTTTTCTGGATATAAGCTTCCTTGCACCCGAAGTAGATCTCCAAATGACGTACGAGGTGAGCACAACCCACCACCATGCGCTTGGCCCCTGGGGCGTGCCCTGGTGTCCTATGGGCACTGTTGGCCCCCATTTGTGATGATTCCAACTCCCAAAAATCACATATATTACAAAATAATTCTCCGTAAAATTTGACTGCATTTGGACTTCGTTTGATATGTATTTTCTGTGAAACGAAAAACATGCAACAAACATGAACTGGCACTGGGCACTGCATCAATATGTTAGTCCAAATAAATCATAAAAATGTTGCCAAAAGTGTATAAAAATTGTATAATATTGGCATGAAACAATAAAAAATTATAGATACGACGGAGACGTATTAGCATCCCCAAGCTTAATTCATGCTCGTCCTTGAGCAGGTAAATGATAAAATAGATAATATTTGACGTGGATCGAATGCTACCTAGCATAAACTTGGTCATATATATAATCATGCCATGAATATTAAGACACGAGTGAGTCAAAGAAATTGTCTATAATTTGACATAAACACATCAATACTCAGGCATCCCAACAAACAATCATGTCTTTCAAAATATCAATGCTAAAGAAAGCTATCCCTACAAAATCATATAACCTTGTCATGCTTTGTCTTCTTAACACAAAGTATTTATCATGCACAACCCCGATGACAAGCTGAGCAATTGCTTCATACTTCTTAACATGCTTCAACTTTTTCAACCCTCATGCAATACATGAGCGCAAACCATGGATATAGCATATAAGTGGAATAGAGTATGATGATATAGGTAAATATAGAGAAGACAAAAAAGTAAGAAAGTCTCACATCGATGCGGCTAACCAACGGGCTATGGAGATGCCCATCAATTGATATCAATTCGAGGAGTAGGGATTGCCATGCAACGAATGCACTAAGAGCTATAGTGTATGAAGGCTCAATATGAAAACTAAGTGGGTGTGCATCTAATCCAATAATGAAAAATTCCCACTAGTATATGAAAGTAACAACATAGGTGACTCTCCATACGAAAAACATGATGCTACTTTTAAGCACAAGTTGGAACTAGCATGCCCCTTCTCTTTTTTTTCTTTTTTTTTCTTTTTTTGTATTTTTTTCTCTCATTGTCCAGAGTCTCATCCCGACTTGTGGGGGAATCATAGTCTCCATCATCCTTCCCTCACCGGGGCAATGCTCTAATAATGAAAATTGATGATCATCACACTTCTATTTACTTATAACTCAAAAGAAATAAAAATTACAACTCGATACTTATAACAAAATATGTCTCTATATGAATGCCTCTGGCAGTGTACCAGGATGTGCAATGATCTTGTGTAACATGTATAAAAGAATGATGAACGGTGGCTGAGCCACAACTACTATGTCAGCTATATGATCATGCAAAGCAATACGACAATGAATGCTCATGTCATCAAAACGGAAGTGGTGGAAGTTGCATGGCAATATATCTGGCTATGGAAGGGCCATAGTAGGTAGGTATGGTGGCTGTTTTGAGGAAGATGTAATAAGGCTTACGTGTGATAGAGCATATCATATCACGGGGTTTGGATGCAACAGCAAAGTTTGCACCGACTCTTGATGTGAGAAAGGGCAATGCATGGTACCATAGAGGCTAGCAAATTGCGGAAAGGTAAGAGTGCGTATAGTCCATGGACTCACATTAGTCATAAAGAACTCATATACTTATTGCAAAAGTTTATTATCCCTCAAAGCAAAGTACTACTACGCATGCCCCTAGGGGGATAGATTGGTAGGAAAAGACCATTGCTCGTCCCTGACCGCCACTCATTAGGAAGAAAATCAACAATAAATCATGCTCCAACTTCATAGCATAACGAGAGACTATACGTGCATGCTTGAGGAATCACAAACCTTAACACCAATATTCTTACTAACCACAACCATTTACTGGTACCTCCCACATATTCGATGTCTATATCGCAAAACTATTGCAAGGAATCAAACATATCATATTCAGTGATCCACAAGTTTTATGTAGGATTTTATGACTAACCATGCAATTGACCAATTCTTGTTGACTCTCTAAATAGGTACAAGTGAAGCATGAGAGTTTAACTCTTTCTACAAAAGATCATGCTATACTAAAAATATGTGAAGCAAAAGAGTATTATACAAATAATGGTTTTCTGTGTGAAGAGAAATAGGTAATCTAAACTTCAAATCATATAAGTGAAGCACATGAAGCATTCTATAAAGCCATACCCAAAAGATATAAGTGTAGTGCAATGAGCATTCTATAAATAAACCATAGACTTTCTCATACCAACATGGTGCATAAAACAAGAATGAAAACTAAACACAAAAGATGCTCCAAGATCTACACATATCAGATGAACAAAACGAGAACGAAAACATACCGATACTTGTTGAAGAAAGATGGGATGCCTTCCAGGGCATCCCCAAGCTTAGACGCTTGAGTCTCCTTGGATATTTACTTGGGGTTCCTTGGTCATCCCCAATCTTGAGCCCTTTCCTCTCGTCCTTCTCCTCATATCGAAACCTCCTCAATCTTTGATCACTTCATCCACACAAAACTCAACAGAAAGCTCGATAAGATCCGTTAGTATAATAAAGCAAATCACTACTCTAAGTACTGCTGCAAACCAAATCATATTTTGTTTTTTCATTGTATCTACTGTAATATAACTTCTACATGGCTTATACCACCGATAAAAATTGATAGTTTCATCAAAGCAAGCAAAACAATGCATCAAAAAACAGATTTGTCTTAAACAGGACAGTCTGTAGTAATCTAAACATCTACCATACTTCTGGTACTCCAAAAATTCTAGAAAAATTAGGAAAAAAGTAAAAAAATTGTATGGCAATACTGTGCAAAAAGTTTCAGAAACGTTTGACTTTCCAATAAAAAAATGAAAATTCATGCACTACAGTCAAAGTTTATGTTCCTGCACCGCACATACCAACAATCAATCCAATGATCCTAAAGGCAAATCTTGGCACATTATTTTTATAATATAATGGAATTGTACAAGGGGATAATTATTTTTGTGAGAATCTTCATGAAAAATTCTACATTTTTTCCATGAGCATGAACACAAGTGTTCAAGGTCGACCCCCACTTCTCCAATGCATAACTTCCAATCGCTTCTCTTTTGAAAAAGTTTTTAGGTTCCCATCTATATTTTTTGTTTCTAACCTTTATAAAAGCACTCAATAGAAATAAATGACTCTCTAAAGCTTCCGGGTTGTCTCCCTGGCAGCACTTTCTTTAAAGCCATTAAGCAAGGCATAAAGTGCTTAAGTAATGGATCCTCCTGGATCCTAAGGTATATCAAAGCCTATTTTAATTAGCATTGGTTTGGCATTTAGTAATGAGAACAAAGCAACATATATCATGCAATGACGAAGTCTAACTCTCTTTCTATGCATCGGCATGTCATAAAAGAACAATTAATGCACATCAAGTAAAGGCCAATACACAACATAAGCAGTTTCTTGCAATTTAATCGTGTTGGAAACATAAAGAGGTGGAGATATGGTTCCACTCTCATAATAATTACAAGTAGGAGCAGCAAGCACATGCATATTATATTCATCAGAATCATCATGTGCAATGGTAAAAGGCAACCCATCAATGTAATACTTAATAAGTGCGAACTTCTCCGATATAGTCTAGTTTGGAGAATTCAAAAAGATAATAGGACTCATGCGTGGGTGCAATAGCAATTCTTAACATAAGGAACTATAGCAATTTCATCTCCATACGCATAATTTATATTGGCATCATGGCCACAAACATAGCAATCATCAAGTTCATCAAAAAGGGATATTTCAAAAGAATCAACGGGATCATGGCATTCATCCTTCGGTAAGAACGAAGGGACATTAAACAATGTATAAGTTGAAGAGTTACTCTCATTGGAAGGTGGGCACGGGTAGCTAATCCGCTCTTCCTCCGTTTGTTCTTCGCTCTCCTCATCATCTCTTTCATCGAATGAGCTCGCAGTTTCATCAATTTCTTCTTCCATATACTCTTGCAAAATAATACTCTCTTCTTGGACAGCGGAGACTTTCTCAATGAATACATCAATATCGTAATTGAATTTATAATTATCATAGCAATATTTAAGGATAGAAAAATTTTCAGGTCTATAAACTGAATCATCAAAATCTTCAAACTTTTCAAACATAGATTCAATTTCATAAGCACCCTTAAAAGCAACAAATTCTTATGTTCATTCCACATCATAATAATCATATCTACCATTAGCATGAGAGGATAAAGTTTCATTATCATTAAATTTGCATGAAAAGGGAAGGTGTGGAGCATTCATCCTAGAGAAACAAGTATAAGGATATCTTAAGCATATCTCACGAGCATACCAATGCAACGTATGAATTAGATCCCATAATAGTTTTGCTTTTTGAGTCAAGCGATAATCCCTAAAGTATGCACGTTGATCCTACGTTACTCCCATTATCATGTTGAATGGGGTTTTCTCAGGATTATCAAAGTAGACCATAATATTTTTCACATAACGAGCATCGAGGGTTTTAGGAGGTTCCCCATCTCCATGAGTAGCAAGTACAACTAATTTTTTTGGTGTTCCGTGTTCCATATCCAAAACTAAAGATAGAGAACAACTTAGAACATAAAATAAAAACTACTTAGTGATAGAGCAAACAAGCACACACGAGAATACTCACCCCACGCTATTGCTCCCCGGCAACGGTGCCAGAAAAAGGTCTTGATGACCCACAAGTATAGGGGGTTATTTATAGCCTTCTTCGATAAATAAGAGTGTCGAACCCAACAAGGAGCTAAAGGCAGAACAAATATTCCCTCATGTTCTATGAACCACCAATACAACTCTACGCACACTTGACGTTTTCTTTACCTAAAACAAGTATGAAACTATTTTGCAAGAATAAAACTACGAGTACTTTGCGAGAATAAAACTACTATGAATAAATTGTAAGGTAATAAAAGTGGATAGCTTTTATCAATAAGAAAGTCATTTGTCCCTATGCAATCGATAACAAGTATTGGTAATCATTCTTGCAATTTTACATGAGGGAGAGGCATGAGCTAACATACTTTCTCTACTTGGATCATATGCACTTATGATTGGACCCATAGCAAGCATCCGCAACTACTAAAGATCATTAAGGTCGTGAAAACGAACCATAGCATTAAGTATCAAGTCCTCTTTACTCCCATACGCCATACCGCACTTACTCGGGTTTAAGCTTCTGTCACTCTCCCAACCCACCATAAGCGAATCATGAACGTATTGCAACACCCTACAGCAGGGTTCCCTCAAGTTTGCGCGAGACAGAGGGCACTGTAGGACAACACCATAAAGGGGGAGAAAGTTGGTGTTGACGGTAGCAAGATTGTTGATGCAGATCGCGGTCACGATCCTTGCCCCGGCGGCACTCTGGCGCCACCGGGAGAGAGGGGGAGAGAGCCCCCCTCCTTCTTCTTCCTGGGCCTCCCCCCTACATGGGAGGAGAGTTCCCCCTTTGTTCTCTTCTGTTTTGCATTCCCCTGATCTGGCCGAAAACTGTTTCTTATATTCTTGGAGATCCGTAACTCCAATTGCGCTGAGATTTTAACACGATTTTTTCCGAATATAAGCTTCCTTGCGCCTGAAGTAGAGCTCCAACCGACATATGAGGTGAGCACAACCCACCACCACGCGCCTGGCCCCTAGGGCATGCCCTGGTGTCTTGTGGTCACTGTGGCCCCCCGTTTGCGATGATTCGAGCTCCCAAAAGTCAAATATATTCCAAAATAATTCTCCGTAAAATTTTGTTGCATTTGGAGTTCCTTTGATATGTATTTTCTACAAAACAAAAAACATGCAACAAACAGGAACTAGCACTAGGCAGTGGGCACTAGATCAATATCTTAGTCAAAATAAATCTTAAAAAATGTTGCAAAAAGTGTATAAACATTGTATAATATTGGCATGAAACAATCGAAAATTATAAATACGACGGACATGTATCAGTGGCGCAGTTCCCGGCGTAGTGTAGTGCATGTGGCGTCCCTGTTGATTGTGTGTGGAACACCCACCACACGCTCTGCCACCGCTGCCCGTCGGTAGCTGTTGCCGGCCGCCGTTGTCACCATCCCACTGTCTGCTGCCATGGCCACCACACCACCATCGAGAGCCAGGGCCATCGCATGCTCAGCCGCCGCGGCCCGAAGGCAGGAGTTGGCCATCATGGCCGCCACCCCACTGCCGGCCATCGTGGCCATCACCCGCTCTGCCACCGTTGCCTAGATTGTGCACAGGTCAAAAGACAAGATTGCAGCACCTAAGACCAAACCAAGCACCAAGAAATCAGTTCCTAGAAGAATCAAAGTGCAGATCAAAGAAGACCAAGTCAAGCCAGAGAAGCAAGATATCACCAAGGGGAAACCTCCCTTGCCGGGTAGGTGAGCCCGGAGAGGGTAAAGGTTTCCCCAGAAGCAAACCCCAAGACTGTCCCGGCGGGCCTACCGGGCCTTACTAGGGCGCACTGCCCCGCCTCAGCTTCACATCTCAACCTCACAGCAAGGCAAGTCGCCTGTCGGTGTGGTGTTAAGCCCTTGAGTGACTAAGTGGTCGTTTCTTGCCACATGGCAGCCACTTTCTATGGAAAACACCTCCAAGTGACACCCGTCCTGGGACGTGTCAAGCAAGCAGGTGCGAAGCTGGCAAAACAGCCTGGCAAGGCTTGCTGGGCAGACTATGATGTGACACTAAGTGGTGCATTTAATGTGCTCTGTCCGCCCACAAAGTTTGGTCTGATAGCACTGTTTGCTATCTAATCGGTACGTAAAGACTGTTTTGCCACTGTGGTGACCCCTTGACCTATAAAAGTAATCCCATGGCAACCAAATAGAGGATTTGGACCCTCGAATACTCATACATGCGTACTCGCTCTCGCTCCGAGGGAACCCTGCCGCGCAAAAGCGCTACATTTCTTCCACCATAATCCACATCAACCCACAAAAGTAGGAGTAAGGTTTTACGCCTCGCGGCAGCCCAAACCTGGGTAAACTGGCCGCGTGATCTCTGTCGTGCTGTGTTGTGCTTCTCCACTCTTTGTGCAACATCCCATCCCCTTGCTGAACCAAAAGGGGCTCATGGTCCATAGGTGGCCGTGGTTTCCCACGACATCTTTGGCGAGGAGCATAGCAACGGCGGTGACGCTCGCCCTGAGGCGAATCGCAATCCTCCAGCCACCCCCGTCGCAGGCGCGGTCGCAGGACATGCACCACCCCCGGAGTAAACTGGCCCAACCAATGCTCCGAACGGGGCCATTGGTCCACACGCGCCACCGACTCATCACCGCACCATCCAAGCAACTGGCTCCCGATGGCGGGAGCCCAACGCAGCCACTTCCGGCACCGTCACGAGCCAAGCTATGCTGAGGTCTACATCAGCAATATTTTGACAAATGGCAGTGTTACAAGGTTGACAAATGGAAATGTTACTACATCAACAAATGTGAATCTTTCCAGTTTGACAAATGGTAATATACCCAACATGACAGATGCAAATCTTACCAAATTGTTTGTACGTGGTCGCACACGGGTCATCCAAAACAACCGCTTCCATTGAAGGGGTGTACAAATCATGTGTGCCACAATCATGTGTGCCACATTTTCTCTTGGCTTAGCGTGGAAGTCTCGCTTTGCATATCGTATTCAATCTGAACCGTTTGCATTGAAGGGATGCACAAATCACGTGCGATGAATTTTCCCTTGGCTTACTGGGAAGATCATAGCTCTCACTTTGCATACGGGTGTTCTATCTAAAACGTTTGCAATGAAGAGCTGCACAAACGCTGCTCGGCACATTTTCCCTTGGCTTACTTGGGAAGCTATCAGTTTACATATGGGTGTTCTGTCTAAAACGTTTGTGATCAAGAGCTGCACAAATCCTGCTCGGCACATTTTCCCATGGATTCCTGGGGAAGCTGTCGTTTGCATATAGGTGTTCTAACTAAAATATTTGCGATGAGTGTTTTATATTTAAAAACCATTGATTTTTACATTGAGAGAGAAAAATGCAAGTTAATTCAAACCATATCTTTCATTCAGTCACACTACGGATTTATATTCATATGATCGAGATACAATATTAAACCAAAAACTAATTTCGGCAGCAGCAGACGTGCCGTGCCACGCCGGCCTTGTCGTCTTCGTCCTCTGGGATGCCGTTTTTGAAGTCTTCAAGGCATCACAGAATGTTTTCCACATGGAAATCAAACATCATGTTTTCACGCGATCGACGGGCAGGGAGCGGGAGGACGGCAACTCGCGGCGCTGTGAGTTAGAGGTTGACGGCGGCGTCCCATGCTGTTGAGGGGGTGCGCACCCGGGCACAGGCATGGCAGCTGCAGTCAAGTGCATGGGGACCAGTGCCGCGGTGGGTGCAGGGGCGCACATGGGCATTTGCACGGGCACTGGCACTGGCATGTACACGAGTTCGCATGGGTCCTCGGAGAACTCTCTAACGTCCGCGGCTTCCAGCTCTGCGATAGTGCTCGACGACTAGCCCATCAATGCTACGGGGATGGTTGCTAGCGTGGGCGCAGGGATGGCAGCTGGGACAGGCGCGGGGGTAGCAATCGACGTGGCCTGCTCGTTCAAGGCCATGTGCATGAGGCCCCATTACTCCTTATTTTCTATCTCCTCCATCTTGGAGTCAACTCCACCAAAGTTGAAGACTAGTGGCAGATGATCCTTTTGCGCCATGGCGTTGGTGGAGGTCTACGGGGGGAAGGGGAATGGGAGGCAAACAGTAAGGCCACCCGTACTAAACAGCGGATCGGGTGCCATTAATGGAGAGGATGCGAGCAAGGCGGGCAGCTATGGAAGTCAAAGGTATCACTTCTAAGTGAGCCTGCGCAGCGTATAGTTCACACACTTCCTGGTGAGCCTGCGCATTGGAGGACAGCTTGCACGCCTCTTGGTCAGCGTATGTAGCGGACTGCGCTCACATGCCTCCCATTTAGTCAAGCAGCTATCCGCACAACACCTCCTAGCCATTAAAAGAGAGACATATGGCGTCACGTGAATGGTTAACAGAACACACACAGTTTAAATTATACAAACGTTTGAGATGTTAAAGTGGCAGCTATTTATTTCAAAATGCATTTGTTGGCTGTTATTCGAGTGTGCCTTCTCTCAAAATGGACTCGAACAATACCACAACATGTAGGGTGCCATTCCATGATAGCATGCCAAGTTTCATGAATTTCAGACGAGTTTTGGATTTACTAGAATTTAAGAACAAAGTATATCAATGTTTTGCTGGGAATCAACAGTGCACTGGTGTTTGAAATTTATTCCCATTTTTTGCATGGGACCTAAGAATGCACCCAAGGACACATATATTATATGTCAACCCATTTTTCTACACTGGAGCATGTGCATGTAGTTCAAATTTGAATTATGCACACAAAATGCCTAGAAAACCCAATTAATGTATAAAAATGACCAAGCAAACCCCGAAAATCCCAAAAATTGACACAACACTCCTGTTGTTCTATGTTTAAACTAGAATAATTTTGAAAGCAAGAAGAGGCAATGGATATCGTTTCGTCCCCAAAGGTGGCACGTTCCCGAAATGGGACAAAAAAATTACCACAACACGTTGATGCCGCTGCATGATAGCATGTCAAGTTTCATGAATTTTAGATGAGTTTTGGACTTACTAGAATTTAAAAACCATGGATCTCAATGTTTGTGGCCGAGTGATGGTGGCAAGGTGTTTGATATTGATTCCGATTTCTTGCATGGGACCTAAGCATGCAACTAAGGACATATATTTGATTTTTCAAGCAATTTACATGCACTAGGGCATGTGCCTGTAGTTAAAATTTGAATTATGCACATAAATGCATAGAAAACTCAATTAATGTATAAAAATATCCAAATGAACCCTGAAAAATTCCTAAATTTAACACAACACTCATGTTGTTCTATGTTGACACTAGAAAAAAATTGAAATCAAGAAGAGGCAACGAATATCGTTTCGTCCAGAAAGGTGAGACGTTCCCTACCGTAACCATGAGGCTTGTTGTGAGAAGCTCCGGTTCGTTAGAAGCTTATACGCCAACTTGCCCCAAATGGGACAATATTTTTACCACGACATGTTTGATGTTGTTCCATGCTAGCATGTCAAGTTTCATAAATTTCAGACGTGTTTTCAATTTACTAGAATTTTAAAAGCAGGTACCTCAATGTTAGTGGTCGAGCGAGAGTGGCAAGGTGTTTGACATTAATTCCCATTTCTTGCATGGGACTTAAGCATGCAACCAAGGACACACATTTCAATTTTGAACTCATTTATATGCACTGGAGCATGTGCATGTAGTTAAAATTTGAATTATGAACATAAATGCAGAGAAAATTGACACAACACTCTTGTTGTTCTACGTTTACACGAGAAAAAAATTGATAGCAAGAAGAGGCAACGGATATCATTTCGTCCCCCAAGGTGGCATGTTCCGTACCGAAACCATCAGGCTTGTTGTGAGAAGCTCTGGTTTGCAAAAAGCTTATACTGAAACCTGCCCCAAATGGGACAATATTTTTACCACAACATGTCGATGCCGTTCCATGATATCAAGTCAAGTTTCATGAATTAGACGAGTTTTCAATTTAGTAGAATTTTAAAACCATGTATCTCAATGTTAGTGTCCGAGCGACAGTGTCAATGTGTTTGACATTCATTCTCATTTATTGCATGTGACCTAAGCTTGCAACCAAGGACACACATTTCATTTTTCGACCCGTTTTTATGCACTCGAGCATGTGCATGTAGTTCAATTTTGAAGTATGCACATAAATGGCTAGAAAACTTAGTTAACGAATAAAAATGTCCAAACGATTCCCGAAAAATTCCAAAATTTAACATGACACTCCTGTTATTCTATGTTGACACCACAAAAAAATTGAAAGAAAGCAGAGGCGATGCATATCTTTTTGTCCACAAAGGTGACATGTTTCCCTACTGGAACGATGAGACTTCTTTTGAGAAGCTCTAGTTTGTGAGAAGCTTATACCATAACCTGCCCCAAATATGACAATATTTTTTACCCCAGCATGTTGATTCCATTCCATGGTAGCATGCCAAGGTTCATGAATTTCAGACGGGTTTTGGATTTAGTAGAATTACAAAAGCAAGTACCTCAACATTTGCCGGAGAGCGACGGTGCCAAGGTGTTCGAAATTCATCCCCATTTCTTGCATGGGACATAAGCATAAACCCATGGACAGATATATGATTTTACAACCCATTTCGTTGCACTGGAGCATGTTCATGTAGTTTAATGTTCAATTATGCACCTAAAATGGCTAGAAACCAAGTTAATGTATAAAAATGTCCAAACGAACCCTGAATAATTCCAATTTTTTGATGACAGACCTATAGTTGCATGTTTAGTGCAGATAAAAGTCCTAGCAATTCAAGCACCCTCCTTTTCCATTGTGACCCCATTATGTAATTCAAATCAAGATAAAAAATCAAGTAGATCGCACATAGTTTATTATCACCAACCATGTGAGATGCAGTACAATATATCTTGGAGCACCGTTGAAGTATAGTACATATATGGCTTACGAGAGAAGGTGCGTCAGCTACATTCCACAGTCGGCATGTCAAGCACACTAGCTCGCTCCCCAAATACCATTTCACTGTTCAATCGTCGCCGGTGAAAGATGGGGACGTGGACCAACATCGTGAGGGAAACTTCGGCGGCCCACTCCATCGAGAGCGTGCCCGCAGCCGTCATGTGTGTGCTAAGATGCTGCCTGAGCATGGCCACAATCTACGATCGGGCGGTCAAGGCAACCCAAATGGAGCTTCTCAGGTGGCGGCAGCAACATCTGCCTTAGGGATTGCAACTGGAGAGAGCGGCACAACAGCTATCCATTCTACAACAGTAGCCTTAGCCCCGATGGAGGCCACCCATGACCATGTCAAGACCACCCAAGCCCATCTCATGGCGGTCACCGTACAAATCGGACAAAGCTTCTCCGACAATGGTTGGCAACCCATGGCCCAAGAGTGGGCAATAACTGAGAGCGTTCGAGCAGCCGTCCGTTCCTCTGCGGCATACCATTCCATGATGGAGGCCATCCAAGCCCAGATCAAGCCCTCACATGCGAAGCTGATGGCATCCTTTTCCAAAGAGATGGTGGACGCGGATGGCGAGATGCTTGCCGAGTATGGTGGCGATGGATGCCATGGAGCCCCTTCCCTAGGAGATCGTCGGGCGCGAGTTGGACATGGAGGAGGCGGCGGAGATCAATGAGCACCAGCCATAGTAGTACTCTTTGCTTTGTTCAATTAAGAGTGCTGGTCTTTAATTTGTTATAGTAATGTTTAGGGTAGTTGGCTCTTTTTAATTGCTGAACTTGCTTGATTAAGAAGTGTCGGTGTGCTGCAGTCTCCTTTGTGTATGAAAATTATGCAATGACGTGGATGACCACTATAATCAGGGAAACTCGAACCAAAATTTTTCACATTCAAACTCATCACACACAGGTTAATCTGTATGAATCGTTTGTGATGTTCAATTATCATACACACTGCTGAAGAAGGGACCCTGTCTGATGACACTTTGCGTGCCGGTTTTTTTGCTGCATCGATCCAAAATTTTCGGCTTCTAAGGAAATATCTACCTCCCCGACCCCCCCTTACCAAAAGCCACATTTCCGCTGTTTCTGCCTTCCATTCCAAGTTGAAACTTTCACTCCTTGCTTGCAGCGCTGCCTCCAAGCGGGCGACCCTCCTCCACTCTGCTCGGCCTCGTCGATCCAGGCAGGTAATCCGGACCCGACCCCCATCCTCCTCTTTCCACATCCCACATGCCCCGACCGTCGGCGTGACACCTTCCACCCAAATCACCGACCCCTCCCCAAAATAAGCACCGCCCTAAGCCATGTTGCATGCAGTATAGCCAGGGGCTCAAGGAGCATTTGGCAGTGGAGAAGCACATCGCGTCCACGTGCACGGATGAAGTAGCGATGGCTGCCATTCGTGTCGACCCCCAGAACATGAAGGAGCACCTCACCGTCAAGGCCACCATCGACGCCTCGCGCACTGACTCCGCGACATGGTTGGCTGGTTTGGCGTTTTCTTGAGGCCACTATCGGTGCCTTCGACGAAGACTATGAGGTGTTTTCTGAGCATTCCCGTGCTCACCTCAACTCGAGACACAATAGGTTGGTGCCTGATGACCCAAAAGTATAGGGGATCTATCATAGTCCTTTCGATAAGTAAGAGTGTCGAACCCAACGAGGAGCAGAAGGAAGTGATAAGCGGTTTCCAGCAAGGTATTCTCTACAAGTACTGAAATAAGTGGTAACAGATAGTTTTGTGTTAGGATAATTTGTAGTGAGCAACAAGTGAAAAAAGTAAATAAAGTACAGCAAGGTTGCCTAATCCTTTTTGTAGCAAAGGACAAGCCTGGACAAACTCTTATATAGAGAAAAGTGCTCCCGAGGACACATGGGAATATCGTCAAGCTAGTTTTCATCACGTTCATATGATTCATGTTCGGTACTTTGATAATTTGGTATCTGGGTGGACCGGTGCTTGGGTACTATCCTTACTTGGACAAGCATCCCACTTATGATTAACCTCTATCGCAAGCATCCGCAACTACAACAAAAGTATTAAGGTAAACCTAACCATAGCATGGAACATATGGATCCAAATCAGCCCCTTATGAAGTAACGCATAAACTAGGGTTTCAGCTTATGTCACTCTAGCAACCCATCATCTACTTATTACTTCCCAATGCCTTCCTCTAGGCCCAAATAATGGTCAAGTTTCATGTAGTCGACGTTCACATAACACCATTAGAGGAGAGACAACATACATCTCATCAAAATATCGAACAAATAGCAAATTCACATGACTACTAATAGCAAGACTTCTCCCATGTCCTCATGAACAAACGTAACTACTCACAAAGCATATTCATGTTCATAATCAGAGGGGTATTAATATGCATATAGGATCTGAACATATGATCTTCCACCAAATACACCAACTAGCATCAACTACAAGGAGTAATTAACACTACTAGCAACCTACTAGTACCAATCTCGGACTTGGAGACAAGAATTGGATACAAGAGATGAACTAGGGTTTTGAGAGGAGATGGTCCTGGTGAAGATGTTGATGGAGATTGCCCCCTCCCGATGAGAGGAGGGTTGGTGATGACAATGGCGATGATTTCCCCCTCCCGGAGGGGAGTTTCCCCGGTAGAACAGCTCCGCTAGAGCCCTAGATTGGTTCCGCCAAGGTTCCGCCTCGTGGCATGGAGTTTCGTCCAAGGTGATGGCTTATGATTTTTTTCCTCATCGAAAGACCCCATATAGCAGAAGATGGACATCAGAGGGCCACTAGGGGGCCCAAGAGGTAGGGGGTGCGCCTAGGGGGTAGGGCGCGCCCCCCACCCTCATGGGCAGGGTGTGGCCCCCTTGGTGAACTTCTTGCGCTTAGAATTTTTTATATATTCTGAAAACGTCTTCCGTGAAGTTTTAGGACTTTTGGAGCTGTGCAGAATAGGTCTCTAATTTTTGCTCCTTTTCCAGCCCAGAATCCCAGCTGCCGGCATTCTACCTCTTTATGTAAACTATGTAAAATAAGAGAGAATAGGCATAAGTATTGTGACATAATGTGTAATAACAGCCCATAATGCAATAAATATCGATATAAAAGCATGATTCAAAATGGACGTATTGTAACGCCCTCGATGCGGCTATAGCTCCTACGTGTCGAAGCACGACTTAGAGACATAACCGCATTGAAAGCAATGTCACAAGTAAGGTAATCTTCACAACAACCCATGTAAATAGATAATAAGGGGAAAAGTACATAGTTGGCTTACACTCGCCACGTCACACAAAGTACACAAATAGCATTACATCATCCAATACAATCATGGTCCGACTACGGTACCAAAATAAAAGATCAACCCCAACATGCGACATGGTCCCGATCGCCCCAACTGGGCACCACTACTGATCATCAGGGAAAGCCACATAGTAACGGCGTGAGTCTTCGTCGAACTCCCACTTGAGCTCAAGCGCATCATCTGGAACGGAGTCATCGGGCCCTGCATCTGGTTTGGAAGTAATCTGTGAGCCACGGGGACTTAGCAATCTCGCACCCTCGCGATCAAGACTATTTAAGCTTATAGGTAAAGGCAAGGTCATATGTGGAGCTGCAGCAAGCGACTAGCATATATGGTGGCTAACCTGTTCGCAAAAGAGAGAGAGAAGAGAAGGCAAAGCACGAAGGAAGAACTAGAGAACAACCTACGTCAAACATTACTCCAACACCGTGTTCACTTCCCGGACTTCGCCGAGAAGAGACCATCATGGCAACACACTCAGTTGATTCATTTTAATTAAGTTAAGGTTCAAGTTATCTACAACCGGACATTAACAAATTCCCATCTGCTCATAACCGCGGGCACAGCTTTTGAAATTTCAAAACCCTGCAGGGGAGTCCCAACTTAGCGCATGACAAGCTCTCACGGTCAATGAAGGATATACCTTCTCCCGAGACATTCCGATCAGACTCAGTATCCCGGTTCTACAAGACAACTTCGACAAGTTAAAACAAATCCAGCAACACCACCCGAATGTGCCGACAAATTCCGATAGGAGCTGCACATATCTCGTTCACAGGGCACACTCAGATGAGCAATCCGTACAACTAAAACCAAACCTCGAGTTTCCCCGAGGGTGCGCTGCACAGGGCTCTAGTTTGGACCAACACTCAGAGGAGCACTGGCCCGGGGGGTTTAAATAAGATGACCCTTGGGCTCCAGAAACCCAAGGGAAAAATAGGCTAGGTGGCAAATGGTAAAACCAAGGTTGGGCATTGCTGGAAGAGTTTTATTCAAGGCGATTTGTCAAGGGGTTCCCATTATTACCCAATCGCGTAAGGAACGCAAAATCCGGGAACATATCACCGATATGACGGAAACTAGGGCGGTAAGAGTGGAACAAAACACTAGGCAAAAGGCCGAGCCTTCCACCCTTTACCAAGTATATAGATGCATTAAGATAACAAGATAATATAGTGATATCCCAACAAGAAAAATAATGTTCCAACAAGGAACGATCTCCAATCTTCACCTGCAACTATCAACGCTATAAGAGGGGCTGAGCAAAGCGGTAACATAGCCAATCAACGGTTTGCTAGCACAAGGTGGGTTAGATGTTTGACATGGCAATTTGGGGAGGCATGATAAGCAAGTGGTAGGCATCGTAGCATAGGCATAGCAAAAGAGCGAGCATCTAGCAAAGCAAAGATAGAAGTGATTTCGAGGGTATGATCATCTTGCTTGCAAAGTTGTTAGAGTTGACTGGATCCTCAAAAGCAAACACAAAGGGCTCCTCGTTAGAGAACTCGTCTCCCGGCTCTACCCAAACAAGACAAACAAGCAAAAGGAACACAATCAACCACGTGCAAATGCTCGAACAACATAATGCAAACATGGTATGCTATGCGGGATGCGATATGTGATGCATATGCAAGATTTGACAAGGAACGATTGAACCCGGCCTCAACTTGGAAATCCAAGAGTGCCACTGGAAAGGTGAGGTGATTTCGGTTGAAATCAATATAAAGAACACCGGAATCGGAGACACGGTTTGGAAATGGCAAGCAAAACAAATATGGCACCGGTCTGCGATAAACAGCAAGTAGCCATCTAAATGCATCAAGATAATTATGCTACAGCACTCAAACATGACAACAATATACATGGCAGGGATCCACTCATAATGCTTGATAAAAGATGAACACTGAGCTACGGCCAATTCATCCATTAACAGTTCAAACAAGCATGGCATAAATACAAATGATTAACACAAGCCTGGAATTTCAGATCAGGTAGCACACTTTGGAGCACGAAAACTACATGCTACAGGAATTTAACATGGCAAAGCAAGGAACGGCATGGAGCTACTCAAAGATCTTAACAAAAGTCCCTAAGTGACCTTGAGCCAAAAGGGATAAGAAAATACAATTGCAAGCATGTGAACATGGCAAAAACATAAACAGATTACAGACTTAGTGAAAAACTAGAGCATGCAAATCTGTTAACGAGTAGGCATGTTTACGAGCTCGATGCACTCACTACAGAGCAAGACATGACAATCTAAGAATTCACCCATGAAGAATACATATTATATAAGCTATACATGGTAAGAACAACAACATAGCATGCACGGATCAACAACAACATCCTCGGTAAAATCGCTAACAAGTAGACAATCTGCCAGGATTAACGAAATAGCAAAAGTAGAGCTCGATTGACTCAAGCTAGGTTGCTCCATAATTGCAAACAAAGACATGGATGGATAGAGCACCACAAGATTAACAAATCATCCTTACTGATCATCCTCAAAAGAGGCACGGATCACTAGGAAACAACATGAACATATGGCATATTGATAAAAACAGATCAAGGACTTGGTGGAATTTCTAAGTCCCTGAAATCAGCATTAACGAATGCACTACTTTGCAAGCTTGTGCTAGTCACCACACATATCACAAAAATACATGGTAAGCACCTCTGTAGAGATGGAAAAGCATATAACAAAACTCATGAAGAGCTCAGGAGCATATCATGCACACGTTAATCATGGCAAAAATGACAAATAGCTATTTGGTGCAGCAGATCTGACAATTAACTCAAATAGCTCTCTTCGAACAGCATTTCGGGCGTCAAGATGAGCTCAAATGAAAATGATGCAGTGAGATGAAATGATGTACTCTCTGAGACGAACATTTTGATATGCTACACGCCCAAAATGGATCTGCAGATGCAAAGTTACAGTACGATGAAATATGCAATATAGTTAGGGTTTCGGGAGAAAGTCAACCAGGGCAAATATCCCAGATCTAGATGCAGATCGTGCACGAGAACCGATGCGCTCGCCAGAGAAGCTCGGAGTCGCCGGAGATGTCGCCGGACTTGGCACTCGCCGGAGCTCGTCGGGGGCTTGGTGAGGAGGGCGCCGGCCGGAGGGTTCGCCGGAGTGGGGGACGAGGAGTTTGCCGGTGCGGTGGACGCGGTGTACCGCGGGTGGTGTTCGCCGGTGCCGGCGGCCGGAGTTGTCGCCGGTGGCGGAGCTGGGCGGCGAAGGGACACGGCGGCCGGGCCCGGGAGGGCCTCCCGCGGGCCGGGCGGGCTGCGGCGGATGAGGTGCTGGCGTTGCCACGTGGCGCCCCGTGGTTGGGCGCGGGCGGCGGCGTGGCATGTCCGGCGGCGGACGGACACGTCCCGCACAGAGAGAGGGGATTTTTAGGGTTTCGGGGGAGAGGAACTGTGGATTTTGGAGGGGTGATATTTATAGGCATAGAGGGAGCTAGGAGTGTCCAAATGAGGTGCGGTTTTCGGCCACGCGATCGTGATCGAACGCTCTAGATGATGGAGAGTGTTTAGGTGGGTTTTGGGCCAAATTGGAAGGGTGTTGGGCTGCAACACACACGAGGCCTTTTCGGTCCCTCGGTTAACCATTGGAGTATCAAACGAAGTCTAAATGGTACGAAACTTGACAGGCGGTCTACCGGTAGTAAACCAAGGCCGCATGACAAGTCTCGGTCCAATCCGAAAACGTTTAACACCCGCAAATGAAAAGAGGTAGAAAGGGACACCGGGTGACATAGGAGCGCCGGATTGCAAAACGGACAACTGGGAAAATGCTCGGATGCATGAGACGAACATGTATGCAAATGAAATGCACATGATGACATGATATGCAATGCATGACACGCAAGAAATGACAAGGCAACAACAATGAATAACTGGAGGACACCTGGCACATTGGTCACGGGGCGTTACACGTATCAACTCCCCCAAGCTTAGACCCGCTTGTCCTCAAGCGAAAGGTGAAATCGAAAAATATGTCCACATGTTTGGAGATAGAGGTGTCGATAAAAGTAAAATACGGACATGAGGGCATCATGATCATTCTTAGAACAGCAACTTACATAATTCTTGTCATATGATTTGTTATGCTAGAGTAATAATTCAATCACAATTTCAAGTATGAATCGTAAACTTCATTGAAAACTAACAAACTATAATCTCAGTCATTGGAGCAATTGCAATTTATCATAACATAGGAAAGATTCAATATATAAGAGCTTTTCAGGAAGTCCACATACTCAACTATCATATAGTCTTTCACAATTGCTGACACTCAAGCAATACTTATGTGTATGGAGTTTTAATCGGACACAGAGAAAGATAGGGGCTTATAGATTTGCCTCCCAATGTTTTACCTCAAGGGTAATGTCAACAATAATAGTTCATGAAAACTCACATCCAATTAGCCATATATACTAGGATCTTTCCAACATATTGTGCTTGCCAAAGGATAAAATGTAAAAAGGAAGGGTGAAGATCACCATGACTCTTATGCAAGATAGGAGATAAAAGTAAAAGATAGGCCCTTTGCAGAGGGAAGTAGAGGTTGTCATGCGCTTTTATGGTTGAATGCACAAAATCTTAATGCGAAAGAATGTCACTTTATATTGCCACTTGTGATATGGACCTTTATTATGCAGTCTGTCGCTTTTATTTCTTCCATATCACACGATTGTATAAAGCTTATTTTCTCCCACACTAATAAGTCATACATATTTAGAGAGCAATTTTTATTGCTTGCACCGATGACAACTTAATTGGAGGATCTTACTCAATCCATTGGTAGGTATGGTGGACTCTCATGGCAAAACTGGTTTAAGGGTATTTGGAAGCACAAGTAGTACCTCTACTTGGTGCGATGAATTTGGCTAGCATGAGGGGGAAAGGAAATCTCAACCATGTTGGATGATCCATGACAATATAATTTATCTCAGATGTAAGAAAACATAACCCATTACGTTGTCTTCCTTGTCCAACGTCAACTCTATAGCATGTCATATTTTAATGAGTGCTCACAATCATAAAAGATGTCCAAGATAGTATATTTATATGTGAAGACCTCTCTTTCTTTATTACTTCCTATTAATTGCAACGATGACCAAAACTATGTTTTTCAACTCTCAACAACTTTTATTCATCATACTTTTTCTATGTGAGCTCATTACTCTCCATAATATCCATATGATCACTTTGTTTCCTTTTTTTATTCTTTCTCTTTTCTTTTATTCACTTAGGATCATGGCAAAATAATCAAGCCCTTGACTCAACACTAATCTTTATTATATATAGCTCATGGACTCGATTACATAGAGGGATCATAAAGCAAAACTCATAACTAGATAATGCCATAAACTTTATTATACTAGATCAAGATATTACCAAAAGGATCGAACTAAGAAAAACGATAAAGATAAAAGTGATGGTGATACGATACCGGGGCACTCCCCCAAGCTTGGCAGTTGCCATGGGGAGTGCCCATACCCATGTGATTATGTCTCCTTTGTTGGTGAAGAAGGTGGAGTTATTAATGATGGATAGTGGCACATCGAGCGTAGGAGGTCTTCTAACTTCATTTGCGCTTGAGGACAGAATTTTGGTCCCTTAGGTCCTCGATCTCCTGTTCCAGGCTCAGTATCTTTTTGCATAGTTCCTGCTTGTTTTCCCGCAAGAGGTGAAAAGGGATAAACTCCATCTTAGGTTTCTTTACTCTATCCGGGAGGCTTGACTTTTTGAACTCCACATGCATGTCCCCAGGTTGAGGTAGTGGGACTTTTTCTTCATCTGAGCTCGTCTCCTCCTTTCCCTTGGATTCATAGTCCTCTTCTTCTTCCGTACTCCAACCACAATGCTCCACATCCCCATAGACCTTAGGATCTGCAAGGTAATCAGCCACATAGCTTTCTCCCTTCCAAATCCTAGGACGACATGTTGCTCTGTCTGTGGCAGGACAACTCAAAACAAAGACAAGAGATATTTGTGTGATACGGGAGTCAAAACCTCCGGGAGATTATATAATGAATTTTTACCGACCAACTTACGTGTCGTGTACGAAAACAGAGTCCGGAGAGCGCACGAGGTGCCCACGAGGTAGGGGGCGCGCCCTCCACCCTCGTGGAGGCCTCGTGTCCTTCCCGGACTGCTTCTTATTTTTCTATTTTTCTAAATATTCCAAAACGGAGAAATATTGCCTTAAAACTGTTTTGGAGTCGGTTTACTTACCGTACCACATACCTATTACTTTTCGGAGTCTGAAACGTTCCGGAAAGTGTCCCTTATGTATTCCTCTGAGGTTACAGTTTCAATAACATTAGTTTTAACATTTATGGGATTACCTGAGATATAATGTTTGATTCTTTGACCGTTAATCACCTTTGGATTTGTGCCTTCGAAGTTGTTGATTTTTATGGCACCGGAACGATAGACCTCCTCGATAACGTAAGGACCTTCCCATTTAGAGAGAAGTTTTCCTGCAAAAAATCTTAAACGAGATTTGTATAGCAATACATAATCACCTACATTAAACTCACGCTTTTGTATCCTTTGATCATGCCATATTTTAACTTTTTCTTTAAACAACTTGGCATTTTCGTAGGCTTGGGTTCTCCATTCATCGAGTGAGCTAATATCAAATAACCTCTTCTCACCGGCAAGTTTAAAATCATAATTGAGCTCTTTAATAGCCCAATATGCCTTGTGTTCTAGTTCGAGAGGTAAGTGACATGCTTTTTCATAAACCATTTTATACGGATATATACCCATAGGATTTTTATATGCAGTTCTATAGGCTCATAATGCATCATCAAGTTTCTTGGACCAATTCTTTCTAGACCTATTAACAGTCTTTTGCAAAATTAATTTGAGCTCTCTATTACTCAATTCTACTTGACCACTAGACTGCGGGTGATAAGGGGATGCAATTCTATGATTAACATCATACTTAGCAAGCATTTTACGAAAAGCACCATGAATAAAATGTGAACCATCATCAGTCAATAAATATATAGGGACTCCAAATCTTGGAAAAATAACTTCTTTAAGCATTTTAATAGAAGTGTTATGATTAGCCCTACTAGTTTTTTTTGATAGAAAGACTGTAAGGGAACCCCCTACATTATAATTGGTGCAACAAACCCAAATTGCAAGTACCAAGCCTTGAACTTGGGTGGGTGGGAAGGCATCAGCCCCTTCCCACCACTAGGCTATGCCTTAGTCTGCTTTAGCACTACTAGTTGGAATAGCTTCTACCCACTTAGTAACGTAATCAACAGCAACTAAAATATGTGTATATCCAATAGAGGAAGGAAAAGGCCCCATATAGTCAAAGCCCCAAACATCAAATGGTTCAATAACGAGTGAATAGTTCATAGGCATTTCTTGACGTCTACTAACATTACCAATTATTTGACATTCATCACAAGATAAGACAAACTTACGGGCATCCTTGAAGAGAGTAGGCCAATAAAAACCAGATTGCAATACCTTATGTGCAGTTCTATCTCCAGCATGGTGTCCTCCATAAGCTTCGGAGTGACACTTGCGTAGGATCTGTTCCTGTTCATGCTCAGGCACACAACGTCTAATAACACCATCTACTCCTTTATAAAGATTTGGGTCATCCCAAAAGTAATGCCTCAAATCATAGAAGAACTTTTTCTTTTGCTGATATGTGAAACTAGGTGGTATAAACTTAGCAACAATGTAATTAGCATAATTAGCATACCATGGAGCAGTATGACAAGCATTTATGACATTTAATTGCTCATCAGGAAAGCAATCATTAATAGGTAGTGGGTCATCAAGCACATTTTCTAACCTAGATAAGTTGTCTGCAACGGGGTTCTCAGCTTCCTTTCTATCAACAGTATGTAAGTCAAATTCTTGTATCAAGAGAACCCATCTAATAAGTCTAGGTTTAGCATATTTCTTTTCCATAAGATATTTAATAGCAGCATGATCAGTGTGAATAGTTACTTTAGAATCAACAATATAAGGTCCGAACTTATCATAAGAAAATACAACTACTAAGAATTCTTTTTCAGTAGTAGAATAATTTCTTTGAGCATTGTCTAGGGTTTTACTAGCATATTGAATAACGTTTAATTTCTTATCAACTCTTTACCCTAGAACACCACCTACAGCATAATCACTAGCATCACACATAATTTCAAAGGGTAAATTCCAATCAGGTGGCTGAACAATAGGTGCAGAGATGAATGCTTTCTTAAGTATTTCAAATGCTTCTACACAATCATCATCAAAGACAAATGGTATATCCTTTTGTAATAAATTAGTCAGAGGCCGAGAAATTTTTGAGAAGTCCTTAATGAACCTCCTATAAAATCCGGCGTGACCAAGGAAACTTCTTATACCTTTGATGTCCTTGGGGCATGGCATCTTTTCAATAGCATCAACCTTGGCTTTATCAACTTCCATACATCTTTCAGAAACTTTATGTCCCAAGATAATAACTTCATTAACCATAAAGTGGCACTTTTCCCAATTAAAGACAAGATTCGTTTTTTCACATCTCTGCAAAACTCGATCAAGGTTGCTCAAGCAATCATCAAAAGAAGATCCATAGACGGAGAAATCGTCCATGAAAACCTCACAAATCTTTTCATAAAAGTCAGAGAATATAGCCATCATGCATCTTTGAAAGGTAGCAGGTGCATTACATAAACCAAAAGGCATACGTCTATAAGCAAAAGTACCAAAAGGGCAAGTAAAAGTAGTCTTTGATTGATCCTTGGCTGACATAGGTATTTAAGAGAAGCCAGAGTAACCGTCTAGAAAGCAAAAATGTGTATGTTTGGATAATCTTTCTACCATTTGATCGATAAAAGGTAAGGGGTAATGATCCTTTTTAGTGGCCTTATTTAATTTGCGGAAATCAATTACCATCCTATAACCTGTAATAATTCTTTGAGGAATCAATTCATCTTTATCATTAGGAACGACAGTAATACATCCCTTCTTAGGGACACAATGGACAGGACTTCCCACTGACTATCACCAACGGGATAAATTATACCTGCCTCAAGGAGCTTTAGTATTTCCTTTCTTACCACTTCTTTCATTTTAGGATTCAGTTGTCGTTGATGATCACGAACTGGTTTAGCATCTTCTTCCAATTTATTTTATGTTGTCATAGAGTGGGACTAATGCCCTTAAGATCATCAAGAGTATACCCAATAGCAGCACGGTGCTTCTTCAGAGTTTTCAGTAATCTCTCTTCCTCATGCTTTGAAAGGTTAGCACTAATAATAACATGATATATCCTTTTCTCATCAAGATAAGCATATTTAAGAGTATCAGGCAACGGTTTAAGCTCAAACACGGGATCACCCTTGGGTGGAGGAGGATCCCCTAGGATTTCAACAGGCAAATTGTGTTTCAGAATAGGTTCCTATTTAAAGAATACTTCATCTATTTCCCTTCTTTCATCCATAAACATATCATTTTCATGGTCTAGCAAATATTGTTCTAAAGGATCACTAGGAGGTACGGCAATAGAAGCAAGACCAATAATTTCATCCTTACTAGGTAATTCTTCTTCACGGTGTTGTCTACTAAATTTAGAGAAATTAAATTCATGAGACATATCATCTAAACCGATAGTACCAATATCCTTTTTGCAATCTATCTTAGCATTAACAGTGTTCAATAAGGGTCTACCATATATAATGGGACAAAAGCTATCTTGTGGGAAACCAAGAACAAGAAAATCAGCAGGATATTTAGTTTTCCCACACAAGACTTCGACATCTCTAACAATTCCCATTGGTCAAATAGTATCTCTATTGGCAAGTTTAATTGTGACATCAATATCTTCTATCTCAGCAGGTGCAATATCATGCATAATTTCTTTGTATAAGTTGTAAGGTATTGCACTAGCACTAGCACCCATATCACATAAGCCATGATAACAATGATCTCCTATTTTAACAGAAATAATAGGCATGCCTACCACAGGTATATTTTTATCTTTAGCACAAGGTTTAGCAATTCTAGCAGTCTCATCAAGGAAATGAATAGCATGCCCATCGATATTATCAGACAAGATATCTTTAACAATAGTAATATCAGGTTCAACTTTAATTTGCTCAGGAGGTGTATAAGTTTTAATATTGCTTTTACGAACCATAGTTGAAGCTTTAGCATGATCCTTTATCCTGACAGGGAAAGGTGGTTTCTCAACATAAGAAGTAGGAACAATAGGATCATTATAACTGATAGTCTTTTCTTCAACTTTAATAGGTGCAGCTACTTTTACATCTATGGGAGGATGATATTTAAACCACTTCTCCTTGGGGAGATCAACCTAAGTAGCAAACGATTCACAGAAAGAAGCTACTATTTCAGAGTCAAGTCCATATTTAGTGCTAAATTTACGGAAAACATCGGTATCCATATTAGTTTTAACACAATCAAACTTAGGTGTCATACCTGACTCCTTACCTTCATCGAGGTCCCAGTCTTCATATATGCGTTTAATTCTTTCCAATAAATCCCATTTGAATTAAATAGTCTTCATCATAAAAGAGCCAGCACAAGAAGTATCAAGCATGGTGCGGTTGTTATCAGAAAGCCGAGCATATAAATTTTGAATAATCATCTCTCTTGAGAGCTCACGATTGGGGCATGAATATAACATTGATTTAAGCCTCCCCCAAGCTTGAGCGATGCTTTCTCCTTAGCGAGGCCAAAAATTATATATATAATTGCGATCACGATGAACAAGATGCATAGGATAAAAATTCTGATGAAATTCCAATTTCAATCATTTGTAGTTCCATGACTGAGGGAGTCCTGGATTAGGGGGTGTTCAGATAGCCGGATTATACCTTCAGCCGGACTCCTGGACTATGAAGATACAAGATTGAAGACTTCGTCCCGTGTCCGGAAGGGACTTTCCTTGGCGTGGAAGGCAAGCTTGGCGATACGGATATGAAGATCTCCTACCATTGTAACCGACTCTATGTAACCCTAACCCTATCCGGTGTCTATATAAACTGGAGGGTTTTAGTCCCTAGGACAACATACACATCAACAATCATACCATAGGCTAGCTTCTAGGGTTCAGCCTCCTCGATCTCGCGGTAGATCTACTCTTGTACTACCCATATCATCAATATTAATCAAGCAGGACGTAGGGTTTTACCTCCATCGAGAGGGCCCGAACCTGGGTAAAACTTCGTGTCCCTTGCCTCCTGTTACCATCCGGCCTAGAAGCACAGTTCGGGACCCCCTACCCGAGATCCGCCGGTTTTGAAACCGACATTGGTGCTTTCATTGAGAGTTCCTCTGTGTCGTCGCCGTCAGGCATGATGGCTCCTACGATCATCGATAGCGATGCAGTCCAGGGTGAGACCTTCCTCCCCGGACAGATCTTCATCTTCGGCGGCTTCGCACTATGGGCCAATTCGCTTGGCCGTCTGGAGCAGATCGAAAGCTACGCCCCTGGCCGTCAGGTCAGATTTGGAAATTTAAACTACATGACTGACATCCGCGGGGACTTGATGTTCGACGGATTCGAGCCACTGCCGAGCGCGCCGCACTGTCACGACGAGCATGATCTAGCTCTGCCGCCGAACAGTGCCCTGGAGGCCGCACCCGCATCGGCTCCGACCCTTAATTCGGAGCCAACTGTGCCGATTGAGGATGGGCAGTTGGACGCCACCTCGGGGGCTGTGACCCCAACGGCGATTGAACCAAGCACCAGCCCCGTACTCTGCGAGACTCGTGACTCCAAGGAGCCGGACTCCTCTCTGGACTTCGAACCCTCCGTGCCCCTAATGATCGAATCCGATTGGGCGCCGATCATGGAGTTCACTGCCGCGGACATCTTTCAGCACTCGCCTTTCGGCGATATCCTGAAGTCACTGAAGTCTCTCTCTGTATCAGGAGAGCCCTGGCCGGACTACGGTCAGCAAGGTTGGGGTACGGACGATGAAGAAATTCAAAGCCCTACCACCACCCACTTTGTAGCCACTGTCGACGACTTAACCGACATGCTCGACTTCGACTCCGAAGACATCGATAGTATGGACGCCGATGAAGGAGATGATGAAGAATCAGCGCCTACTAGGCCCTGGAAAGCCACCTCATCATATGACAAATACATCGTGGACACCCCAAAAGAGGGAGATGGTGATGGAACAGCGGAGGATGACCCCTCCAAGAAACAGCCTAAGCGCCGGCGTCAGCGGCGCCGCTCAAAATCCCGCCAAAACAAACACGGTGATTCCAGCACGGGAGATAATAATACTCCGGAAAGCACCGAAGAAAACCCCCTCCAGCAAGATTTAGCACAGGAGGATGGAGAAACCAGCCCTCATGAGAGAGCGGCAGACAGAGAGGTCGAGGAAGATAATTATATGCCTCCCTCCGAAGACGAGGCAAGCCTCGACGACGACGAATTCGTCGTGCCAGAGGATCCCGTCGAGCAAGAGAGTTTTCGACGCAGGCTTATGGCCACGGCAAGAAGCCTCAAGAAAAAACAGCAACATCTTAGAGCTGATCAAGATTTGCTAGTCGACAGATGGACTGAAGTCCTTGCGGCCGAAGAGCATAAACTCGAACGCCCCTCCAAGAGCTACCCAAAGCGCAGGTTGCTACCCCGATTAGAGGAGGAAGCACTTGATGCGGCCAACCGACCACCTCATGGCCGCGACAGAGAGGCCTCTCGGCCCTCCACTCAAGCCGCACCCCGTACCAAGGCACGGGAATATGCGCCGGACTTACGAGACATGTTGGAGGACAAGGCAAGGCAAACAAGATCAATCTACGGATCGCGTGGGCGCCCCACGGCTCGAGACGGCAACCGTCACGCCGGCCACAAATTTGGCAGGGCCGAACATAGTAGACAAGGCTCACTGGAGCTACGTCATGATATAGCCCAGTACAGAGGCGCCGCACACCCACTATGCTTTACAGACGAAATAATGGATCATCAAATCCCCGAGGGTTTCAAACCCGTAAACATCGAATCATATGATGGCACAACAGATCCTGCAGTATGGATCGAGGATTATCTCCTTCATATCCACATGGCCCGCGGCGATGATTTCCACGCCATCAAATACCTCCCACTCAAGCTTAAAGGACCAGCTCGGCATTGGCTTAACAGCTTGCCAACAGGATCAATCAGTTGTTGGGAGGACCTGGAATCCGCATTCCTCGACAATTTCCAAGGCACTTATGTGCGACCCCCAGACGCCGATGACCTAAGTCACGTAATTCAGCAGCCAGAGGAATCGGCCAGGCAATTCTGGACACGGTTCCTAACAAAGAAAAATCAAATAGTCGACTGTCCGGACGCTGAGGCCCTAGCAGCCTTCAAACACAATATCCGTGACGAGTGGCTAGCCCGGCACCTTGGACAGGAAAAGCCAAAATCTATGGCAGCACTCACGACACTCATGACCCGCTTTTGCGCGAGAGAAGACAGCTGGCTTGCTCGTAGCAACAATATGACCAAGAACCCTGGCAATTCGGACACCAGGGACAGTAGTGGCAGGTCACGTCGCAACAAGCAGAAGCGCCGCATTAACGGCGACAATGCTGAGGATACGGCAGTTAATGCCTGATTCAGAGGCTCTAAATCCGGTCAGCGGAAAAAGCCATTCAAAAGGAATCCTAGGGGCCCGTCCAGTTTGGACCGAGTACTCGACCGCTCGTGCCAGATACATGGCACCCCCGAAAAGCCAGCCAATCACACCAACAGGGATTGTTGGGTGTTCAACAAGGCAGGCAAGTTGAACACCGAAAATGAAGACAAGGGGCTGCATAGCGATGACGACGAGCAGCCCCGGCTGCCGAACAATAGTGGACAGAAGGGTTTTCCCCCACAAGTGCGGACGGTGAACATGATATACGCAACCCACGTCCCCAAAAGGGAGCGGAAGCGCGTGTTAAGGGACGTATACGCGGTAGAGCCAGTCGCCCCAAAGTTCAACCCATGGTCCTCCTGCCCGATCACCTTTGATCGAAGGGACCATGCCACTAGCATCCGTCATGGCGAATTCGCCGCATTGGTTCTAGACCCAATTATTGATGGATTTCATCTCACTAGAGTCCTTATGGACGGCGGCAGCAGCCTGAACCTGCTTTACCAGGATACAGTGCGGAAAATGGGCATAGATCCCTCGAGGATTAAGCCCGCAAAAATGACCTTTAAAGGCGTAATACCAGGTGTAGAGGCCAACTGTACAGGCTCAGTCACACTTGAAGTGGTCTTCGGATCTCCGGATAATTTCCGAAGCGAGGAGTTAATCTTCGACATAGTCCCGTTTCGCAGTGGTTATCACGCACTGCTCGGGCGAACCGCATTCGCTAAGTTCAATGCGGTACCGCATTACGTATACCTTAAGCTCAAGATTCCAGGCCCTCGAGGAGTAATTACGGTCAATGGAAACACTGAACGCTCCCTCTGAACGGAGGAGCACATGGCAGCCCTTGCAGCGGAAGTACAAAGCAGCCTCTCCAGGCAGTTCTCCAGTCCGGCCACTAAATGACCGGACACCGTCAAGGGCGCCCGGAGTAACCTACAACAAGATCGCCTGGCATGATCCGAGCAGGCGTAGCAATGCGGCCCCAACCCCAACCCTCGCAAAAAGGCGATGCCAGTACTTCGCGTACATAACTACGCTCTAGAGATACCATGGGCACAGGGGGAGGGACACCATCACACAGCTTAAACCGTACCGGGGGCTGCCGATTTTTTAATTTTCTCTTACTTTCAGGACTCCATCCTTCGGAAGGCCTGTTCGGCAGTTCAATTGCCGCACAAACGATGCAAGAACCAGGTAAGCAGACAAGCCACGCCGCATTACGGAACTCCCAGGTGGTCTCTATCACGAGCAGTATACCCGTTCCGCATACTATTCCGCAGCTTGCCCCTGAAGCGGACATGTTAACTAGTCCAACCTTCCACTTATCGCATTACTTGTATCATTCTGCCTTGATCGCACCCCTTTTTAATAAACAATGCATAGCTTTCGTCTATTTTTGCATTACCTTTTTTCTTTATATATGTTCCTTAACGACATGTTGCACCCGTACACGTTGGTACGGCCAAAATATGACAGGGGCTTTGGTACCCCTCAATATGGTGTAAGAAGTCCGAACACTTTAACAAGTGCGGCACCCCGAACTTATAGCATTATATGCATCAGCTCCGAATCATGTCTTGGGTCAATAGTTGGGATTGCCCGGCTCCTCTGTATTGGTGCCTTATGTTCCGCTATATCGGCTAAGGTAGCACTAGGAGAACCACTGCGATTGTGCCCCAGTTGAGCTGGGTCGAGCACCTCAGTGGAGAAAGCTAAAACTGACTGTCATGATGAAGCGAGAGCTGGTCGCTGTTCGAGAGGTTTTTTCAAGTCCCTAAAGACTTATGCCGCTTAGGGCGAGGAGCCGGCTCTGTCCGGCTAAGGCACGGATAGCGCCTCGAACTCGGTCTTCCGAATACCAGGGGCTTCGCCGAAATTTAAAATTATAGAATTCTATGGCTAAGTGAGAGTGTTCACGCATTATAGTCCGATTGCCTTGTTCGTTGGGCTGAGCGCCTCCCTCGAAGGACCCAAACATGGGAAAAAGAGCGCTCAGGTTTATCCCCGAACACCCCAGCACTAGCGGCACGGGGGCAGAAGCCGATGACTCGCCATCTTTCAGAATTGATAAACAGCCACACAGAAGGTAATATTTTAAATTCCAACAGCATTGCTTAGCGCATATAAAAAAGTTTTTAGCGCACAGGACAAAACGAGCAAGTTTCAATCAAAAATTACATCCCTAGAACAATCATCCGCCACAAGGCAGGCACCCTTCAGAACATCCTTATAGTAATTCTTGGGCTTGCGATGCTCTTTCCCCGGCGGTGGCCCGTCCTTCACAAGCTTCTCAGCATCTAGCTTGCCCCAATGCACCTTAGCACGGGCAAGGGCCCTACGGGCACACTCAATGCAGACGGAGCGATTGATGACTTCGAGCCTTAGACAGGCTTCCACCAGTCGCCGCACCAGCCCGAAATAGCTCCCAGGCAGAGCCCCTCCAGGCCACAGCCGAACAATGAGGCCCTTCATGGCCTGTGGAGCTCGACCAGTTGCTTCAGCTGGTCGCTCAGGGGCATGGGGTGTCTGGCCACAGCGTACTGAGACCAGAACACCTTCTCCGTCGAGCTTCCCTCCTCGGCTCGATAGAATGCGGCGGCATCGGACACACTCCGGGGAAGATCTGCGAACGCTCCTGGAGAGCTCCGGATTCGGGTAAGTAACAAGTAACTCACGTTTATGTGTTTGCTTTGCATAAAGAATGCCTTACCCGCCGCTATCTTCTTCACCTCATCCAACTCCTGGAGGGTCTTCTGGGATTCGGCCTTTGTAGATTTGGCATTTTCAATAGCCACCGCGAGCTCGGACGCTTGCATCTTCGAGTCAAGCTCCAAAATCTCATGTTTTTCCATGAGAGCCTGGAGCTCTTGCCGCACCTTGCCAACCTCGGCCTCATACTTCTCCCGCTCGGTGCGCTCCGAGGCCGCCCTCTTCTCAGCCTCGACCAGCGCTTGCTTAAGGGTCGCCACTTCAGACGTGGCCCCTACAATAGCCATGATAATCCTGTCATTCTTTGCAATTGCACCTTTTTATATATATTTAAAAACAAGGTATTTCTTACCTTCATTATCCTCGAGCTGCTTCTTGGCACGCTCGAGCTCTTGCTCGGACCGCTCGAGGTTCTGCTTTAGCGTATCCACTTCCGCAGTCAGTGCGGGCGGACGCAAGCAGGGAAGCCTGCATATGCATATTGACTCATTTTTGTTAGACTCCTGCGAATTCTATTTGATCCTCTATTCGGCTTTTCTTCCTGAACGCCAAACAGAGCATCAGGGGCTACTGTCTATGCGCTACTATTATTTACACATTCTTTACTTACCTCAAAGCCTGTAAAAAGGCTAGTACAAGCTTCAGTCAGTCCGCTCTTGGCGGACTGAACCTTCTGGACCACCACATTCATAATAGTGAGGTGCTCCTCGTCGATGGAGGTGCCTTGGAGCACCTCCAACATATTGTCCGGCGCCTCCGATTGGACGGGGGCCACTGGCACGGCGGACTTGCTCCTCTTGGAAGGAGGTCCCCCGCCGGACTCTGGAATCTCTGAAGGTTCTGGAGCAGTGTCTAGCCTAGAGCCGGACTTGGAGCCCTGGGGGGTTTCACCCCCTTTGCTCCTGGAGTCCAGGAGGTCGCTTCGTGACGCCTCCAGGACCACCTCCCCCCGGCTTGGAACCTGTTGGGACAACACTTCGGTGTCGTCTGTAGGGCGGGTGGAGGAAGCCGTCGGAAGCGAGTTCACATCCGACGAGTCCAGTGAGCCGCTCGACGACGCGTGGAGCCGGTCTTTGGGTGGGCTGCATAAACATATTCGACGTAAGGGAAAGCTGTGCAATAAACGAATACTATGAATTACTATGGTATCCGGATACTTACGATTTTGTCAGGGGCTTGGCCCTGGGCTGCCACTCCTCTCCACCGCCATCGCCGTCGGTGGAGCAGTCCGGAGGAAGGGTTTTCCCCTTCTTGGACCCTCCGGCCTCCCCCGAGAGGGCGGCCTTCCTTTTCTTCTCTCCCCCCGCTGGAGGGGGAGAGGTCTCTTCTTCTTCCTCCTCGTCTTCACGGGAGGAGTGCGCCTCGGAACCGTCGGATGATGGATCCGACACCTCCTAGAGCCGGGCACTCTTTCGAGTCCCCGCGGCCTTTTTCGCGGCCTTCTTCTCCGGCACCACATAGGGTGCCGGAACTAGCAGCTTCGCCAAGCGAGCGTCCGCTGGGCCTTCAGGCAAAGGATCCGGACAGTTGATCTGTCCGGATGTCACCTGCCAATCCTGTCAAAGGTATGGGAGTTTAGATCCCGCATGGAGTCAAACTATGAAAAACTGATACCCTGTAAAAGGAAAAAAACAGCTTACCGCGAGAGCATGACGCTGCGCACTGAATCCGCGATCCTCGGTAGCGGATGCGGGAGCCTCGGCGCCCTTGAAAAGCACCTTCCAGGCATCTTCGTATGTCGTGTCGAAGAGCCTGCTCAGAGTTTGGTGCCGCGCCGGGTTGAACTCCCATAGGTTGAAAGCCCGTCGTTGACACGGGAGGATCAAGCGGATGAGCATAACCTGGACTACGTTGACAAGTTTGAGCTTCTTGTCCACCAGGGTTTGGATGCATGTTTGGAGTCCGGTCAGCTCTCCCTTCTTACCCCACGACAGGCCCGTCTCCTTCCAGGAGGTGAGCCGCGTAGGGGGTCCGGATCGAAACTCAGGGGGTGCGACCCATTCGGCATCGCGCGGCTCGGTGATGCAAAACCACCCCAATTGCCACCCCTTCAGGGTCTCCACAAAGGAGCCCTCGAGCCAGAGGACGTTGGCCATCTTGCCCACCATGGCACCACCGCACTCCGCCTGGTTGCCGCGCACCACCTTCGGCTTGACGTTGAAAGTCTTGAGCCATAGGCCGAAATGGGGGCGGATGCGGAGGAAGGCCTCGCACACGACGATAAACGCCGAGATGTTGAGGACGAAGTTCGGGGCCAGATCATGGAAATCTAGGCCGCAGTATAACATGAGCCCCTGAAAAAATGGTTGGAGAGGGAAGCCCAGTCCGCGGAGGAAGTGGGGGAGGAACACCACCCTCTCATGGGGCCTAGGGGTGGGGATGAGCTGCCCCTTTTCGGGGAGCCGGTACATGATGTCGTTAGACAGGTATCCGGCCTTCCTCAGCTTTTTGATATGTCCCTCCGTGACGGAGGAGACCATCCACTTGCCTCCCGCTTCGGACATGGCTGGAGAAGGTTGAGGTGGGGAGTGCGGACCTGGGCGCTGGAGCTCGAGTGCACAAGAATGGATAGGCGAAGGAGGAAGAAGGCGTAGGTGAAAAGGTGGATCCTTATCCCCTTATATGGGTGGACGCAACTACATGTCCCCACCAGCCTGGTAAAACTCGCTTATCTCCAAGCGTCGTAATCAATGGCGCGGTTGGGTTACCCACGCCCGTATTGATGAGAATCCCGGAATAAGGGGACACGATCTCTGCTTTAACAAGACATGCCAAGGAAACCGCCTCGCATAACACGCTGAGATGGGACAGTAAAACGGTTCGAATAAAAGCTTGGTCGTGGCGTGATGTCACACTATGGAATACGTCAGCAGATTAGATTTGTGTAAATATTATTCTCTCTATGGCAATATGTGGAAACTTATTTTGCAGAGCCGGACACTATCTTTGTGTTCAAAATCTTCTATGAAGTACTTGGAGGAGGAACCCGCCTTGCAATGCCGACGACAATATGCACGCCGGACTCGTCGTCATTGAAGCCTGGTTCAGGGGCTACTAAGGGAGTCCTGGATTAGGGGGTGTTCGGATAGCCGGACTATACCTTCAGCCGGACTCCTGGACTATGAAGATACAAGATTGAAGACTTTGTCCCGTGTCCGGAAGGGACTTTCCTTGGCATGGAAGGCAAGCTTGGCGATACGGATATGAAGATCTCCTACCATTGTAACCGACTCTATGTAACCCTCACCCTATCCGGTGTCTATATAAACCAGAGGGTTTTAGTCCATAGGACAACATACACATCAACAATCATACCATAGGCTAGCTTCTAGGGTTTAGCATCCTCGATCTCGCGGTAGATCTACTCTTGTACTACCCATATCATCAATATTAATCAAGCAGGACGTAGGGTTTTACCTCCATCAAGAGGGCCCGAACCTGGGTAAAACTTCGTGTCCCTTGCCTCCTGTTACCATCCGGCCTAGACGCACAGTTCGGGACCCCCTACCCGAGATCCGCCAGTTTTGACACCGACAATGACCCCGTATCATCACATAACCTATACCATGTCGATGCATCTCCCTTCAAAGATAAAGGGAAGACCTTCTTCTTAACAACATCTACGGGTACACTTGCAAGCTTAAATAATCCACAAACTTCATCCACATATATTAGATGCTCATCAGGATGCTTTGTTCCATCTCCTACAAAGGATTAGCTAGCAGTTTTTCTATCATACCCGAAGGAATTTCAAAGCAGACATTTTCATTTTCAGTAGGTTCAGTAGGTTGGGAGCAACTCTTTGCTCTACTGGTCGGGGTGAAGATACCCCGAACAAGCCCCTCAGAGGATTACTTTCCATAGTAACAAGTGACAGCAAATTTCAGCACACTATATAAATTTTTCCTTATCAAATTCCACCTACCAAAGGCGCTTCACTCCCCGGTAACGTCGCCAGAAAAGAGTCTTGATGACCCACAAGTATTGGGGATCTATCGTAGTTCTTTCGATAAGTAAGAGTGTCGAACCCAACGAGGAGCAGAAGGAAATGATAAGTGGTTTCCAGCAAGGTATTTTCTGCAAGTACTAAAATAAGTGGTAACAGATAGTTTTGTGATAGGATAATTTGTAACGGGCAACAAGTAGCAAAAGTAAATAAAGTGCAGCAAGGTGGCCCAATCCTTTTTGTAGCAAAGGACAAGCCTGGACAAACTCTTATATAGAGAAAAGTGCTCCCAAGGACACATGGGAATATCGTCAAGCTAGTTTTCGTCACGTTCGTATGATTCGAGTTTGGTACTTTGATAATTTGGTATGTGGGTGGACCGGTGCTTGGGTACTGTCCTTACTTGGACAAGCATCCCACTTATGATTAACCTCTATTGCAAGCATCCACAACTACAACAAAAGTATTAAGGTAAACCTAACCATAGCATGAAACATATGGATCCAAATCAGCCCCTTATGAAGCAACGCATAAACTAGGGTTTAAGCTTCTGTCACTCTAGCAACCCATCATCTACTTATTACTTCCCAATGCCTTCCTCTAGTCCCAAATCATGGTGAAGTGTTATGTAGTCGACGTTCACATAACACCACTAGAGGAGAGACAACATACATCTCATCAAAATATCGAACGAATACCAAATTCACATGACTACTAATAGCAAGACTTCTCCCATGTCCTCAGGAACAAACGTAACTACTCACAAATCATATTCATGTTCATAATCAGAGGGGTATTAATATGCATATAGGATCTGAACATATGATCTTCCACCAAATAAACCAACTAGCATCAACTACAAGGAGTAATTAACACTACTAGCAACCTACTAGTACCAATCCCGGACTTGGAGACAAGAATTGGATACAGGAGATGAACTAGGGTTTTGAGAGGAGATGGTGATGGTGAAGATGTTGATGGAGATTGCCCCCTCCCGATGAGAGGAGCGTTGGTGATGCCGATGGAGATGATTTCCCCCTCCAGGAGGGAAGTTTCCCCGACAGAACATCTCCGCCACAATCCTAGATTGGTTCCGCCAAGGTTCCGCCTCGTGGCGGCGGAGTTTCGTCCCAGGAGATGGCTTATGATTTTTTCCTCATCGAAAGACTTCATATAGCAGAAGATGGACATCGGAGGGCCACCAGGGGGCCCACAAGGTAGGGGGGCGTGCCCAGGGGGGTTGGGCGCGCCCCCACCCTCGTGGGCAGGGTGTGCCCCCCTGGTGAACTTCTTGCGCTCAGTATTTTTTATATATTCTGAAAACGTCTTCCGTGAAGTTTCAGGACTTTTGGAGCTGTGCAGAATAGGTCTCTAATATTTGCTCCTTTTCCAGCCCAGAATCCCAGTTGCCGGCATTCTCCCTCTTTATGTAAACCTTGTAAAATAAGAGAGAATAGGCATAAGTATTGTGACATAATGTGTAATAACAGCCCATAATGCAATAAATATCGATATAAAAGCATGATGCAAAATGGACGTATCAGTGCTGGGAGCGGCTCAGGCAACTCACCACTACGATGAGGGAACCCATGATGTGGAGGCCTCTCCATGTTCCATGTCGAATGAGCCAATCATCATCGATATATCCAACGATGAGGAGTAGCTTGTCTTATTAGCTCACTATAAGGACCTGATGTCTACTACGCAACCTTCTTCTTGTAGACTCATGAGAGAGGGAGATAGATCAAACACATAGCGACTGGTACATACCCTCAACCCCGAGGGTGAACTACTCCCTCCTCGTCATGAAGACCACCAGGTTGATGAAGATGGCCATGGGTGATGGTTTCCCCCTCCGACAGGGTGCCGTAACGGGCTGCCGATTGGTTTTTTGTGGCTACAGAGGCTTGCGGCGGTGAAACTCCCGATCTAGGTTTATTTCTGGGGTTTCTATATTTATAGGAATTTTTGGCGTCGGGAACAAGTCAGGGGGTCCATGAGGCGATGACAAGATAGGGGGGTGTGCCATAGGGGGCACCCTCCACCCTTGTGGATGCCTCGGGGCTCTTCTGGCCCAACTCTTTTACTTCGGGGGCTTCTTCTGGTCCATAAAAAATCACCGTAAATTTTCAGCTCATTTGGACTCCGTTTGAGATTCCTTTTCTGTCAAACTCAATAGAAGGGAAAAAACAGACACCGGCACGGGGCTCTAGGTTAGTAGGTTAGTCCCAAAAATAATTTATAAAATAGCATATAAATGCATATAAAACATCCAAGATGAATAATATAATAGCATGGAACAATAAACAATTATAGATATGTTGGAGACCTATCAAGCATACGCAAGCTTAACTGCTACTCGTCTTCGAGTAGGTAAATGATAAAAACAGAATTTTTGATGTGGAATGCTACCTAACATATTTATCAATGTAACCTTCTATATTGTGGAAAGAATATTCAGATCCATAAGATTCAAAACAAAATTTTAATATTGACATAAAAACAATAATACTTCAGCATACTAAAAAAGCAATTATGTCTTCTCAAAATAACATGGCCAAAGAAAGCTATCCCTACAAAATCATATAGTCTGCCTATGCTCCATCTTCATCACACAAAATATTCAAATCATGCACAACCCCGATAACAAGCCAAGCAATTGTTTCATACTTTTGATGTTCTCAAACTTTTTCAACTTTCACGCAATACATGAGCGTGAGCAATGGACATAGCACTATAGGTGGAATAGAATATGGTGGTAGTGGAGAAGACAAAAAGAAGGAGATAGTCTCACATCAACTAGGCGTATCAACAGGCTATGGAGATGCCCATCAATGGATATCAATGTGAGTGAGTAGGAATTGCCATGCAATGGATGCACTAGAGCTATAAGTTTATGAGAGCTCAAAAAGAAACTAAGTGGGTGTGCATCCAACTCGCGTGCTCACGAAGACCTAGGGAAATTGAGGAAGCCCATCATTGGAATATACAAGCCAAGTTCTCTAATGAAAAATTCCCACTAGTATACGAAAGTGACAACATAGGAGACTCTTTGTCATGAAGATCATGGTGCTACTTTGAAGCACAAGTGTGGAAAAAGGATAGTAGATATAGATTTTTTGTAATCTGAAAATATAAAAACAGCAAGGTAACTAGTATTAAAAGTGAACAAAAACGGTATTGCAATGCTTGGAAACAAGGCCTAGGGTTCATACTTTAACTAGTGCATGTTCTCTCAACAAGGATAACATAATTAGATCATATAACAATCCCTCAGCATGCCACAAAGAATCACTCCAAAGTTTGTGTCGGTGTCAAAACCGGCGGATCTCGGGTAGGGGGTCGCGAACTGTGCGTCTAGGCCGGATGGTAACAGGAGGCAAGGGACACAAAGTTTTACCCAGGTTCGGGCCCTCTTGATGGAGGTAAAACCCTACGTCCTGCTTGATTAATGTTGAAGATATGGGTGTTACAAGAGTAGATCTACCACGAGATCGGAGAGGCTAAACCCTAGAAGCTAGCCTACGGTATGATTGTATGTTGTGATTGTTGTCCTACGGACTAAAACCCTTCGGTTTATATAGACACTGAAGAGGGTTAGGGTTACACAAGGTCGGTTACAAAAGGAGGAGATATCCATATTCGTATTGCCTAGCTTGCCTTCCACGCCAAGTAGAGTCCCATCCGGACACGAGATGAAGTCTTCAATCTTGTATCTTCATAGTCTAACAGTCCGGCCAATGGAGATAGTCCGGCTGTTCGGAGACCCCCTAATCCAGGACTCCCTCAGTAGCCCCTGAACCAGGCTTCAATGACGACGAGTCCGGCACGCAATTGTCTTTGGCATTGCAAGGCGGGTTCCTTCTCTGAATACATTACAGAAGAAGTTGAATACGAGGATAGTGTCCGACCATGAAAAATAAGTTCCACATTCCACCGTAGAGAGAATAATTTTTCTGCAGATCTAATTTGCTGGCTTGTTTTGACAGCATGACGTCATGTCATGCCTGGTGATTATCCGAACCGTTTCTCTTAACCAGCTCCACACATAATGCGAGGCGGTTTTTTGACACATCTTGTCAAAGAAGAGATCGTGTCCCCTTATTACGGGATTATCATCAATAAGGGCGTGGGTAACCCAACCGCGCCATCAATTGCGGCGCTTGGGGGATAAGCGAGTTTTACTAGGCAAGTGGGTACGTTTAATTTTGTCCGCCCATATAAAGGGATAAGGATTCACCTTTCTATCCACGCCTTCTTCCTCCTTTGCTCATCCGCTCCCGCACACTCGAGCTCTAGCGCCCAAGTCCTCACTTCCATCTCAACCTTCTCCAACCATGTCCAGAGTGGGAGGCAAGTGGATGGTCTCCTCCAACATGGAGGGAGACGTCAAGAAACTGAGGAGAGCCGGATACCTGCACGACGATATCGCGCACCGCCTCCCAGATGAGGGACAACTCATTCCCACCCCCGGGCCCCATGAGAGGGTGGTATTCCTCACCCATTTCCTCCGCGGACTGGGATTCCCTCTCCATCCCTTCGTCCGGGGGCTCATGTTTTATTACGGCCTGGATTTCCACGATCTAGCCGCGAACTTCATCCTCAACATCTCGGCATTCATCGTCGTGTGTGAGGCCTTCCTCCGCATCAAGCCCCACTTCGGCTTATGGCTGAAGACCTTCAATGTCAAGCCGAAGGTAGTGAGCGCCTGCCAGGCGGAGTGCGGAGGCGCCATGGTGGGCAAGATGCCCAACATCACATGGCTCGAGGGCACCTTCGTGGACACCATAAAGGGGTGGCAATCGGGTGGTTCTATATCACCAAGCCGCGCGACCCTGCATGGGTAGCGGCCCCCGAGTTCCGATCTGGCATCCCCATGCGACTCACCTCTTGGAAAGAGAAGGGCCTGTCCTGGGGTAATTCAAAAGAGCTGACCGGACTCCAGTCATGTATTCAGAACATGGTGGATAAGAAGCTCAAGCTTGTCAACATAGTTCAGGTTATGCTCGTTCGTCGGATACTCCCGTGCCAACAACGGGAGTTTACCTTATGGGAGTTCAATCCGGCGCAGCACCTAACTCTGAACAGGCTCTTCGACACGACTCATGAAGATGCCTGGAGGGTGCAGTTCAAGGGCGCCGCGGTCCCTCCCCCCATTACTGAGGATCGCGGATTCAGTGCGAAGCGCCACGCCAGTGCGGTAAGTTGTTTTACCTTTCACATGATACTTGTTTTCTATATAGATTGATTCTATGCGGGATCTAAACTCCCGTGATGTTAACAGGACTGGCAGAAGATGGCCGGACAAATCGACTGTCCGGCTCCCTTGCCCAAAGGCCCTGCAGACGCCCTTCTTGCGAAGATGTTGACTCCGGCCCCTTATAAGGTGCCGGAGAAGACCCAGAAGGCCAAGGGAGCTCGAAAGAGCTCCTGACGCCAGGCGTCGTCGGACTCACCGTCCGATGAGTCTCCGGCGCACTCTTCCCCCGAAGACGAGGAAGAGGAAGAAGAGGCTCCCCCACCGAATGGGGGAGACAAGAAAAGGAAGGCCGCCCCAACTGGGGAGGCCGGAGGGTCCAAGAAGGGAAGGACGCTCCTTCCGGACAGCTCCACCGCCACCGATGAAAGTGAAGACGAGTGGTTGCCTAGGGCCAAGCCCCAGGGGAGATTGTAAGTATTCGGATACCAAAGTAACCCATAGGATTCCTTTGTCGCATTGCTTTCCCTAACGCCAAACTCAATTGTGCAGGCCGCCCCGACCCAATATCAAGGTATCCTCGGACGGCTCCCTGGGCGCGTCAGACATGGATAGTGATCCAGTCCCGACCGCCACCTCCCCACATCCAGCCGACGACACTGAGGTGCTGTCTCAAGAGGCACCGGATCGAGGGGGACAGTCCCAGAGGTGCCTCAAGGCGACCTTCCGGACTCCGGGAGCCGAGGGGACGGGGTCCCCGATATCTCTGAGTTCGGCCCTCAGCCAAACACCATGCCGGACCCTCCAACGGCTCCGTCTATAGATGAGAAAAAGGACGAGATTGCTAAATGATAGGATCATTGTATGTTTGCCAGGGGCCACGACCGAGGTGGCGACCCTGAAGCAAGCGTTGTCCCAGGCCGAAGAGAAGGCAACCCAGGAGCGCACCGAGCGAGAGAGGCACGAGGCTCGGGTGGGTGAGGTGCAGCAAGAGCTCCAGGCTCTCGTGACGAAGCACGAGGCGTTGGAGCTTGACTTGAAGACGCGAGAGTCTGAGCTTGCCGTGGACCGTGAGAGCGCGAAGAGTGCCAAGGCCAAGGCCCAGAAGGCCCTTCAGGAGATCGATGCGATGAAGAAGATAGCGGCGGGTAAGGCTTTCTATATGCAAAGCAAGCATGTAAAAGTAATTTACCGATTACTTACCCGAATCCGGAGCTCTTCAGGAGCATTCGCAGATTTTCCCCGCAGTGTGTCCGATGCCGCACAATTTTACCAGGCCGAGGACAGAAGCTCGACGGAGAAGCTGTTTTGTTCTCAGTATGCTGAGGCCGAACATCCAGTGCCGATCAGTGACCAGCTGAAGCAGATGGCCGAGCTACATAAGGCGGCCAATCAGGCCTGAAGGGCTTCATAGTCCGGTTGTGGCCTGGCGATGCCCTTCCGAATAGTTTCTTTGGCCTGGTGAGGCGGCTTGTGGATGCCTGCCCATGGCTGGAGGTCGTCAAGCGATCCGTCTGCATTGAAGGTGCACGCCGGGCCTTCGCCCGTGTAAAAACGCAGTGGGTCAAGCTAGACGCCGTGAAGCTGATCAAGGAGGGGCCGCCGGAGCGTAAGGAGCACCGCCACCCCGAGATGTACTATCAGGGTGTTCTGCCGGGCGCCCGTCTTATCGCGGATGAGTGTTCGCAAAATGTAATATTTGAATGAGACTTGCTTATTTTTTTATCCTGCGAGATGAAAACTTGTTTCATATGCGCTATGCAATGCTTGTGTGAATTTAAAATATTACCTTCTGTTTGGCTGTTTATCCAATTTGAGAGATGGCTAGTCCTCGGCTTCTGCCCCCTTACCACGAGTGCTGGGGTGTTCTGGATAAACCTAAGCACTCTTGTTCCCATGTTTGGGTCCTTCGAGGGATCTGCTCAGCACAATGAACAAGGCAACCGGACTAATAATGCTTTATCACTCTCACTTAGCCATAGAATTCTATAATTTTCAATTTCGGCGAAGCCCCTGGTATTCGGAAGGCCGTATTCGAGGCGCGATACACGCCTGTAAGCCGGACGGAGCCGGCCCCTCGCCCTAAGTGGCATCAGTCTTTAGGGACTCGAAAAACCTCACCGAACAGCGACCAGTCTCTCGCCTTATCATGACAGTCAGTTTTAGCTTTCTCTACTGAGGTGCTCTGCCCAACAGAACCGGGGCACAATCGCAGTAGTTCTCCTAGCGCTACCTTAGCCGATAGAGCGGAACGTAAGGTACCAAAACATAGGAGCCGGGCAAACCCAACATTTGACCAAAGACATGATTCGGAGCTGATGCATATAATGCTATAAGTTCGGGGTGCCGCACTTGTGAAAGTGTTCGGACTTTTCACACCATATTTTGGGTACGTAAGCCCCTGGTGCATCGGCCGTACCAGAGTGTACAGTTGCAAGGCGTCGTTAATGAACACATAGATATATATATATATAACAAAAACACAATAATAGTCGTAATGTCACGCATTGTATATTGAAAAATTGCATTAAAGCGGAGTGATACAGATAGTGTAATAAGCAAAAGAGTAGGACCATGTCCCTTCCAAGGGCGAGCTAAGGAATTATATGAAATCTGTAATCCACCTGGGAATTCCGTAGTTGTCGGCCTCCTTGGCTGCTGTATCATGTGTTCAGCGATAGAGCTGCCGGACAGTGTTTCCAGAGATTGAAGTCCTGAAAGAAAAAGGAAAATAACCAAACGGGAAGCCCCTGGTGCGGTTTAGGCCGCGTTTTGGGGCGTGCCGTGGTTGTGCCCCCCCCCCCCTCCCCACCTGTGCCCATGGTATTTTCAATACGTAATTATGTACGCGCGGCACGAACAACGCCGTTGCGCTGGGATTGGGGTGGCCGCCGTATTGCTACGTGAGCTTAGATCGCGCCAGGAGGTCTGTTTGCCGATTGCCCCGAGCGCGCTTGAAGGTGTCCGGGCTTTGAAATGCCGAACTGGTAGATTGCCTTAAGAGGCTTCTTTGCGCTTCTGCTGCAAGGGCCACGGTGTGCTCCTCTGTTCGAAGAGAGCGCTTGAGCTTGAGGTATGCATAGTGTGGCACCGCATTGAATCTAGCGAATGTCGTTCGTCCGAGCAGCGCGTGGTAACCACTGCGGAACGGGGCTATATCGAAGATTAACTCTTCGCTTCGGAAGTTATCCGGGGATCCGAAGAACACTTCCAGTGTAGTTGAGCCTGTACAGTGGGCCTCTACGCCTGGAATGACGCCTTTAAAGGTCGTCTTCATGGGTTTGATCCTTGAGGGGTCTATACCCATTTTGTGCACTGTGTCCTGATAAAGCAGGTTCAGGCTGCTGCCGCCGTCCATAAGGACTCGAGTGAGGTGAAATCCGTCGATGATTGGGTCTAGGACCAGTGCGGCGAATCCACCGTGACGGATACTAGTGGGGTGGTCCCTGCGATAGAAGGTGATCGGACAGGAGTACCAAGGGTTGAACTTTGGGGCGACTGGCTCCAACGCATATACGTCCCTGAGCGCACGCTTCCGCTCCCTCTTGGGGATGTGGGTTTCATATATCATGTTCACTCTCCGCACCTGCAGGGGAAACCTCTTCTGTCCTCCGGTGTGCGGCTGCCGGTGTTCTTCCTCGTCATCGCTATGCGGCCCCTTGTCCTTGTTTTCGGCGATTAACTTGCCGGCATGCTTGAACACCCAACAATCCCTGTTGGTATGATTGGCTGGCTTGTCTGGGGTGCCGTGTATTTGACACGAGCGATCTAGTATACGGTCCAAGCTGGACGGACCCGGCGTACTTTGTTTGAATGGCTTTTTCTGCTGACCGGGTTTAGAGCCTTTGAATCCGGCATTGACTGTCGTATCCTCAGTACTTTGGCCGTTAATGCGGCGCTTATGCTTGTTGCGACGTGACCTGCTGTTTCCATCCTTGGTATCTGAGGTACCATGGTTCTTTGATATGTTGTTACTGCGAGCCAACCAGCTATATTCTCCCGCACAAAAGCGAGTCATGAGCGTCGTGAGAGCTGCCATAGATTTCGGCTTTTCCTGACCAAGGTGCCGGGCTAGCCACTCGTCTCGGATGTTGTGCTTGAAAGCCGCTAAGGCCTCCGCATCCGGACAGTCGACGATTTGATTTTTCTTTGTAAGGAACCGAGTCCAGAATTGCCTGCCCGACTCCTCTGGCTGCTGAATTATGTGGCTCAAGTCATCGGCGTCTGGTGGTCGCACATAAGTGCCCTCAAAGTTGTCGAGGAATGCAGCTTCCAGATCTTCCCAACAGCTAATGGAGTCCGCTGGCAAGCTATTAAGCCAATGTCGCGCTGGTCCTTTGAGTTTTAGTGGGAGGTATTTGATGGCATGTAAGTCATCACCGCGGACCATGTGGATGTGGAGGAGGAAGTCCTCAATCCATACTGCGGGATCTGTTGTGCCGTCGTATGATTCAAAGTTTATAGGTTTGAAATCTTCTGGGAATTGATGTTCCATTACTTCATCTATGAAGCATAAGGGGTGTGCGGCGCCTCTGTATTGGGCTATATCGCGACGCAGCTTGTATGGGTCCTGCCCACTGTGTTCGGCCCGGCCGGATTTGTTTTTACTGTACCAGGCATGACGTTTACCGTCTCGTAGAGTGGTGCGCCCCCGTGATCCGTGGATCGATCTTGAATGCTGTGCTTTGTCCTCCAATATGTCTCACAGGGCTGGCGTATCTCCCCATGCCCTTTTATTTGGATGGCGTTGGGGTGGAGGCTGAGCTTTCGGCAGGAATGCCTCTCTATCGCGGCCATGAGGTGGCCGCTCAGCCGTATCATACGCTTCTTCCTCCAGTTGGGGTAGTAACCTACGCCTTGGGTAACTCTTGGAGGGACGCTCGAGTTTATATTCCTCGGCTGCGAGGACTTCAGTCCATTTGTCAGCTAGCGGATCTTGATCAGCTTGAAGCTGTTGCTGCTTTTTCTTCAGGCTATTTGCCGTGGCCATAAGCCTGCGCTTGAAGCGCTCTTGTTCAACGGGATCCTCTGGTACGGCGAATTCATCATTGCCGAGGCTTGCCTCGTCTTCGGAGGGGTGCATGTAATTGTCATCCTCCTCCTTTCCGCCAGCCGCTCTCTCAGGAGAGCTAGCTCCTTCATCCTCCTGATCTAACTCAAGCTGGAGGGGGTTTTCGTTGTCTTCGGCGCTATCCGGAGTGTTATTATCTCTTGTGCCGGTATCACCACTTTTGCTTTGGCGGGACTTAGAGCGGCGCCGCTGACGTCGGCGCTTGGGTTGCTTCTTGGAGGGGTCATCCTCTGCTATCTCGTCGCCGTTGCCTTCATTGGGTGTATCCACCATGTATATGTCATACGACGAGGTGGCTTTCCAGTGCCCTATAGGTGCTGGTTCATGTTCGTCTCCTACATCGTTGTCCATGCCGTCGATGTCTTCGGAGTCGAAGTCGAGCATGTCAGTTAAATCATCGACAGTAGCTACAAAGTGGGTGGTGGGTGGGCGTTGAATTTCTTCGTCGTCCGCATCCCAGTCCTGTTGGCCATGATCCAGCCAGGGCTCTCCTGACAAAGAGAGAGACCTTAGTGAATTCAGAATGTCGCCGAAGGGTGAGTGCTGAAAGATATCCGTAGTGGTGAATTCCATGATCGGCACCCACTCGGATTCGATTGGCAAGGGCGCGGATGGTTCGGGGTCCGGAGGAGAGTCCGGCACCTTGGAGTTATGGGCTGCGCAGAGGATTATGCTGGTGTTCGGCTCGATCGCCGTTGAGACTACAGCCCCTGAGGTGGTGTCTAGCGACCCGTCCTCAATTAGCACAGCTGGCTCAGAGCTAAGGGTCGTAGCTGATGCGGGTGCGGCCTCTGGGGTACCGTACAATGGCAAAGCTACGTCATACCCATCGCGACAGTGCGGCGCGCCCGGCTGTGGCTCGAATCTGTCGAAGATCAAGTCCTCACGGATGTTGCCCATGTAATTCAAACTTGCAAATCTGACCTGATGGCCAGGGGCGTAGCTTTCAATCTGCTCCAGATGGACAAGCGAATTAGCCCGCAGTGCAAAGCCGCCGAATACGAAGATCTGTCCGGGGAGAAAAGTCTCACCCTGGACCGCATCGCTATCGATGTAGTAGGAGCCATCAAGCCTAACAACGACGACACAGAGGAACTCTCAATGAAAGCACCAATGTCGGTGTCAAAACCGGCGGATCTCGGGTAGGGGGTCCCGAACTGTGCGTCTAGGCCGGATGGTAATAGGAGGCAAGGGACACGAAGTTTTACCCAGGTTCGGGCCCTCTTGATGGAGGTAAAACCCTACGTCCTGCTTGATTAATATTGAAGATATGGGTGTTACAAGAGTAGATCTACCACGAGATCAGAGAGGCTAAACCCTAGAAGCTAGCCTACGGTAAGATTGTATATTGTGATTGTTGTCCTACGGACTAAAACCCTTCGGTTTATATAGACACCGAAGAGGGTTAGGGTTACACAAGGTCGGTTACAAAAGGAGGAGATATCCATATTCGTATTGCCTAGCTTGCCTTCCACGCTAAGTAGAGTCCCATCCGGACACGAGACGAAATCTTCAATCTTGTATCTTCATAGTCTAACAGTCCGGCTAATGGAGATAGTCCGGCTGTCCGGAGACCCCCTAATCCAGGACTCCCTCAGTTTGTATCGGAGAACATAGGATGAAAATGTGCATCAACCCATATGCATACCCCAAAGTCACCTCAGGAATCTGCGAGTTGAGTGCCAGAAATTACATCAAGTGAATCAACAGAACATCCCATTGTCTCCACGGATATCCCATCGCAAGACATACATCAAGTGTTCTCAAATCTAATACTCAATCCAACATAATGAAACCTCGAAGAGCAAGACTCAATTCATCAAAACAAGATAGAGGGGGAGAAACACCATATGACTCAACTATAGTAACATAGCTCGTGGTACATCAAGATCGTACCAAATCAAGAACACGAAGAGAGAGAGAGAGAGAGAGAGAGATCAAACGCATAACTACTGGTACATACCCTCAGCCCTGAGGGTGAACTACTCCCTCCTAGTCATGGAGACCGCCGGGATGATGAAGATGCCCACCGGTGATGGTTTCCCCCTTCGACAGGGTGCCGGAACGGGCTCCCGATTATTTTTTCATGGCTACAGAGGCTTGCGGCAGCAGAACTCCTGATCTAGGTTTACTACTTGGGGTTTCTATATTTATAGGAATTTTTGGCGTCGGGAACAAGTCAGGGGGGTCCACAAGGCGACGACAAGACAGGGGGCACATCCTCCACCCTTGTAGATGCCTCGTGGCTCTTCTGGCCCAACTCCTTTGCTTTGGGGGCTTCATCTGGTCCATAATAAATCACCGTAAATTTTTACCTCATTTGGACTCTATTTGATATTCATTTTCTGTGGAACTCAAAAACAAGGAAAAACAAAAACTGGCATGGGGCTCTAGGTTAATATGTTAGTCCGAAAAATGATATAAAATAGCATATAAATGCATATAAAACATCTAAGATGGATAATATATGCATGGAACAATTATAGATACGTGGGAGACGTATCAGTACCTATGTTCAGTTTGCTAGCTATGCCGGTTGAGCATGCTCAGTTTAGTCGTTGCATGTGCTGCTCCTGCCTTTCCTTAACAAATTCTAGTGAATTGTCCTATTGTCATGGGAAACCACAGCTACCTATGGGGCCATGAGCCCCTTTTGGTTTGGCTGGGGGACGGGCACATCACACAAAGAGCGGAGAAGCGTAACACAGTGCGGCAGAGATCACACGGACAGTTTTACCCAGGTTTGGGCCACTGTGAGGTGTAAAATGCTACTCCTGTTGTGGTGGCTTTATGGTGTAGAACGTGGCGCTCTTGCCCGATAGGGTTGCTGCTACCTCTTGAGCACTATGTTGGTTTTCCCTTGAAGAGGAAAGGGTGATGTAGCAAAGTAGCGTAAGTATTTCCCTCAGTTTTGAGAACCAAGGTATCAATCCAGTAGGAAGCTACGCGCGAGTCCCTCGCACCTGCACAAAACAAATTAATCCTCACAACCAACGTGATAAGGGGTTGTCAATCCCTACACGGCCACTTACGAGAGTGAGATATGATAGATATGATAAGATAATTTTTTTGTATTTTTATGATAAAGATGCAAAGTAAAATAAAAGCAAAGTAAGAAGCAAAGGAAATAACTAAGTATTGGAAGATTAATATGATGAAGATAAACTCGGGGGCCATAGGTTTCACTAGTGCCTTCTCTCAAGAGCATAAGTATTTTACGGTGGGTGAACGAATTACTGTTGAGCAATTGATAGAATTGAGCATAGTTATGAGAATATCTAGGAATGATCATGTATATAGGCATCACGTCCGAGACAAGTAGACCGACTCCTGCCCGCATCTATTACTATTACTCCACTCATCGACCGCTATCCAGCATGCATCTAGAGTATTAAGTTCATGAAAAGAGAGTAACGCCTTAAGCAAGCTGACATGATGTAGAGGGATAAATTCATGCTATATGATAAAAAAACCATCTTGTTATCCTCGATGGCAACAATACAATACGTGCCTTGCTGCCCCTACTGTCACTTGGAAAGGACACCGCAAGATTGAACCCAAAGCTAAGCACTTCTCCCATTGCAAGAAAGATCAATCTAGTAGGCCAAAGCAAACTGATAATTTGAAGAGACTTGCAAAGATAACCAATCATACATAAAAGAATTCAGAGAAGATTCAAATATTGTACATAGATAGACTTGATCATAAACCCACAATTCATCGGTCTCAACAAACACGCCGCAAAAAGAGGATTACATCGAATAGATCTCCACAAGAGAGGGGGAGAACATTGTATTGAGATCCAAAAAGAGAGAAGAAGCCATCTAGCTAATAACTATGGACCCGTAGGTCTGAGGTAAACTACTCACACTTCATCGAAGGGGCTATGGTGATGATGTAGAAGCCCTCCATGATGGATACCCCCTCCGGCAGAGCTTCGGAACAGGCCCCAAGATGGGATCTCTTGGATACAGAAAGTTACGGCGGTGGAATTAGGATTTTGGCTCCGTATCTGATCGTTTGGGGATACATAGGTATATATAGGAGGAAGGAGTACGTCGGTGGAGCAACAGGGGGACCACGAGCGTGGAGGGCGCGCCTGGGGGGTAGGCGCGCCCCCTACTATGTGGCCTCCTCCTTTGTTTCTTGACGTAGGGTCCAAGTCTCCTGGATCATGTTCGGTGAGAAAATCACGTTCCCGAAGGTTTCATTCCGTTTGGACTCCGTTTGATATTCCTTTTCTTCGAAACACTAAAATAAGTAAAAACCAGCAATTCTGGGTTGGGCCTCCGGTTAATAGGTTAGTCCCAAAAATAATATAGAAGTGGATAATAAAGCCCAATAATGTCCAAAATAGTAGATAATATAGCATGGAGCAATCAAAAATTATAGATACGTTGGATACGTATCAAGCATCCCCAAGCTTAATTCCTGCTCGTCCTTGAGTAGGTAAATGATAAAAACAGAATTTTTGATGTGGAGTGCTACTTGGCATAATTTTAGTGTAATTCTTCTTAATTGTGGTATGAATATTTAGATCCGAAAGATTCAAGATAAAAGTTCATATTGACATAAAAATAATAATACTTCAAGCATACTAACTAAGCAATTATGTCCTCTCACAATAACATGGCCAAAGAAAGTTCCACCCTACAAAATCATATAGTTTAGTCATGCTCCATTTTCGTCACACAAGAATGCTCTCATCATGCACAACCGCGATGACAAGCCAAGCAATTATTTCATACTTTAGTAATCTCAAACCTATAAACTTTCACGCAATATATGAGCGCGAGCCATGGATATAGCACTATGGGCGGAATAGAATATGATGATGGGGGTTATGTGGAGAAGACAAAAAAGGAGAAAGTCTCACATCAACAAGGCTAATCAATGGGCTATGGAGATGCTCATTGATTGATGTTAATGCAAGGAGTAGGGATTGCCATGCAACAGATGCACTAGAGCTATAAATGTATGAAAGCTCAACAAAAAAACTAAGTGGGTGTGCATCCAACTTGCTTGCTCACGAAGACCTAGGGCACTTGAGGAGGCCCATTGTTGGAATATACAAGCCTAGTTGTATAATGAAAATTTCCCACTAGTATATGAAAGTGACAAAACAAAAGACTCTCTATCATGAAGATTATGGTGCTACTTTGAAGCACAAGTGTGGCAAAGGATAAAGGTTGTTAGAATCGCGATTCTGTTATACGATTCTACGACTTTATGATCCAAACTTACCCATCTGATTCTACAATTTTAGTTCATAAAATCTACGTTTCTATGATCCTGGTTGTGAATATTCTACAATTTACGATTCTACCATCAGAGCTCCGATCCGATTCAAAATCGCGATTCTGACAACCTTGCAAAGGATAGTAGAATTGTCCCTTATATATATATATATATATTAATTTGGCCTTTCCCCTTTTTTTATTTGGCCTTTCTCTTTTTTAGGACAATGCTCTATGAATGATGGTCATCACACTTCTATTTATTTACAACTCAATAATTACAACTCGATACTTAGAACAAGATATGACTCTATATGAATGCCTCCGGTGGTGTACCGGGATATGCAATGAACCAAGAGTGACATGTATGAAAGAATTATGAACGGTGGCTTTGCCACAAATACTATGTCAACTACATGATCACACTAAGCAATATGACAATGATGAGTGTGTCATGATAAACGGAATGGTGAAAAGTTGCGTCGCAATATATCTCGGAATGGCTATGGAAATGCCATAATAGGTAGTTATGGTGGCTGTTTTGAGGAAGATATAAGGAGGTTTATTTGTGAAAGAGTGTATCATATCACGGGGTTTGGATGCACCAGTGAAGTTTGCACCAACTCTCAATGTGAGAAAGGGCAATGCACGGTACCGAAGAGGCTAGCAATGATGGAAGGGTGAGAGTGTGTATAATCCATGGACTCAACATTAGTCATAAAGAACTCACATACTTATTGCAAAAATCTACATGTCATCAAAAACCAAGCACTACGCGCATGCTCCTAGGGGGATAGATTGGTAGGAAAATACCATCGCTCGTCCCCGACCGCCACTCATAAGGAAGACAATCAAATAACACCTCATGTTTCAAATTTGTTACATGACGTTTACCATACGTGCATGCTACGGGACGTGCAAACTTCAACACAAGCATTTCTCAAATTCACAACTACTCAACTAGCATGCCTTTGATATTATTACCTCCATATCTCAAAACAATCATCAAGCATCAAACTTCTCTTAGTATTCAAAACACTCATAAGAAAAAAAATTAATCTTGAATACCTAGCATATTAGGATTATTTAAGCAAATTACCATGCTATTTAAGACTCTCAAAATAATCTAAGTGAAGCATGAGAGATCAATAGTTTCTATAAAACAAATCCACCACCGTGCTCTAAAAGATATAAGTGAACTACTAGAGCAAAACTATATAACTCAAATGATATAAGCAAAGCACATAGAGTATTCTAACAAATTATAAATCATGTATGGATCTCTCAAAAGGTGTGTACAGCAAGGATGATTGTGGTAAACTAAAAAGCGAAGACTCAAATCATACAAGACGCTCCAAGCAAAACACATATCATGTGGTGAATAAAAATATAGCTCCAAGTAAAGTTACCGATAGAAGTAGATGAAAAGAGGGGATGCCTTTCGGGGAATCCCCAAGCTTTGGCTTTTATGTGTCCTTAGATTATCTTGGGGGTGCCATGGGCATCCCCAAGCTTAGGCTCTTGCCACTACTTGTTCCATAATCCATCAAATCTTTACCCAAAACTTGAAAACTTCACAACACAAAACTTAAAGTAGAAAATCTCGTGAGCTCCGTTAGCGAAAGAAAACAAAAGACCACTTCAAGGTACTGTAATGAACTTATTCTTTATTTATATTGGTGTTAAACATACTGTATTACAACTTCTCTATGGTTTATAAACTATTTTACTAGCCATAGATTCATCAAAATAAGCAAACAACACACGAAAAACAGAATCTGTCAAAAACAGAACAGTCTGTAGTAATCTGTAGCTAGCGCAAGATCTCGAACCCCAAAAATTCTAAAATAAATTTCTGGACGTGATTCATTTATCTATTAATCATCTTCAAAATGAATTAACTAAATAGAACTTTTCAAATACAAATGGCAGCAGTTCTCGTGAGCGCTAAAGGTTCTGTTTTTTACAGCAAGATATCAAGACTTTCCCCAAGTCTTCCCAACGTTTCTACTTGGCACAAACACTAATTAAACACAAAAAAACACAACCTAAACAAAGGCTAGATAAATTATTTATTTCTAAACAGGAGCAAAAAGCAAGGAATAAAAAATAAAATTGGGTTGCCTCCCAACAAGCGCTATCGTTTAACGCCCCTAGCTAGGCATAAAAAGCAAGGATAGATCTAGGTATTGTCATCTTGGTTCTTTACATTTCCCTGCATATTCGGAAATCTTGAGATCTAAAGAGTCCAACCGCTTATTGCAAAGGTTAATCAATATATTCATGCGGTGGAGATTCCCGCTAACGATTTAAAGAGGTTCAAGAGACTTTTGTAAAATCTTGGTTACTTCGCAAGTTCTCTCAAAAACTTGCGTTTCCTCTTGTGTATGATGAGGCCCCTTTTTTGAGGTAGAGTTCCTACTATACCTTCTATAATATCAAGCGCAATACTGGGATCAATTTCAATAAAATTGCCTTTGGCAACGCAATCCAAAAGTTGTCTATGAGACATATTTAATCCAACATAGAAGTTGCGAAGCAAAATTCTAAAATTCACCTCTAGGGTAAACTTACGATAAGAGTCCATCATTCTAAATCAGGCATCTTTTAAATTTTCTCCTTGCCTTTGTTTGAAGTGAAGAACCTCAAACTCGGGAGACAAAGGAGCTGATAAGGGACTAGCCATAACGACAAGCAAACGGAAAAGAGGCGAACGGAAAAAGAGAGGGAGGATAGAGAGAGAGAGAGAGAGGGCGAATAAAACGGCAAGGGTGAAGTCGGGGACAGGAAAACGAGAGGCAAATGGCAAATAATGTAATGCGGGAGATAAGGATTGTGATGGGTACTTGGTATATTGACTTTTGTGTAGACTCCCCGGCAACGGCGCCAGAAATCCTTCTTGCTACCTCTTAAGCACTGCATTGGTTTTCCCTTGAAGAGGAATGGGTGATGCAGCAAAGTAGCGTAAGTATTTCCCTCAGTTTTGAGAACCAAGGTATCAATCCAGTAGGAGGCTACGCGCGAGTCCCTCGCACCTTCACAAAACAAATAAATCCTCGCAACCAACGTGATAAGGGGTTGTCAATCCCTACACGGCCACTTACGAGAGTGAGATCTGATAGTTATGATAAGATAATATTTTTGATATTTTTATGATGAAAATGCAAAGTAAAATAAAAGCAAAGTAAGAAGCAAAGGAAAAAAACTAAGTATTGGAAGATTAATATGATGAAGATAGACCCGGGGGCCATAGGTTTCACTAGTGGCTTCTCTCAAGAGCATAAGTATTTTACGGTGGGTGAACGAATTGCTGTTGAGCAATTGACAGAATTGAGCATAGTTATGAGAATATCTAGGTATGATCATGTATATAGGCATCACGTCCGAGACAAGTAGACTGACTCCTGCCTGCATCTACTACTCTTACTCCACTCATCGACCGCTATCCAGCATGCATCTAGAGTATTATGTTCATGAAAACAGAGTAACGTCTTAAGCAAGATGATATGATGTAGAGGGATAAATTCATGCAATATGATAAAAAAAACCATCTTGTTATCCTCGATGGAAACAATACAATACGTGCCTTGCTGCCCCTACTATCACTGGGAAAGGACACCGCAAGATTGAACCCAAAGCTAAGCACTTCTCCCATTGCAAGAAAGATCAATCTAGTAGGCCAAACCAAACTGGTAATTCGAAGAGACTTGCAAAGATAACCAATCATACATAAAAGAATTAAGAGCATATTCAAATATTGTTCATAGATAGACTTGATCATAAACCCACAATTCATCGGTCTCAACAAACACACCGCAAAAAGAAGATTACATCGAATAGATCTCCACAAGAGAGGGGAGAACATTGTATTGAGATCCAAAAAGAGAGAAGAAGCCATCTAGCTAATAACTATGGACCCGTAGGTCTGAGGTAAACTACTCACACTTCATCGGAGGGGCTATGGTGATGATATAGAAGCCCTCCGTGATGGATACCCCCTCCGGCAGAGCTCCGGAACAGGCCCCAAGATGGGATCTCGTGGATACAGAAAGTTACGGCGGTGGAATTAGGGTTTTGGCTCCATATCTGATCATTTGGGGTACGTAGGTATATATAGGAGGAACAAGTACGTCGGTGGACAACAGGGGGCCCATGAGGGTTGAGGGCGCGCCTCGGGGGGAGGGTAGGCGCGCCCCTACCTGATGGCGTCCTCCTTTGTTTGTTGACGTAGGGTCCAAATCTCCTGGATCATGTTCGGTGAGAAAATCGTGTTCCCAAAGGTTTCATTCCGTTTGAACTCTGTTTGATATTCCATTTCTTCGAAACCCTAAAATAAGCAAAAAAAACAGCAATTCCAAGCTGGGCCTCCGGTTAATAGGTTAGTCCCAAAAATAATATAAAAGTGGATAATAAAGCCCAATAATGTCCAAAACAGTAGATAATATAGCATGGAGCAATCAAAAATTATAGATACGTTGGAGACGTATCTGTTGACTAGGAGCAAGAGTGGCTACACGCGTATGAATATGCGAGGGGTCGAATCCTCTCTACGGTTTTCATGGGCCTTCTTTTATAGATAAAGCGGTCACCATAGTGGCAAATCAGTCTTTTACACACTAAATTGATAGCAAACAGTGCTATCATACCTAACTCTACAGGTGGACAGATAACATTAAATGCGCTGCTAAGTGTCGCATCACAGTGTGCCCGGTTGGCCTTGCCAAGCTGTTTTGCCAGCTTCGCACCTGCTTGCTTGACACGTCTCAGGACGGGTGTCATTTGGAGGTGTTTTCCATAGGAAGTGGCTACCATGTGGAAGGACACATCCACTTAGTCACTCAGGGGCTTGACACTGCACCATAGATGACATGCTTCGCTGTGAGGCCCGACGGGACTGTGTGGAAGCTTGCTTCGGTGGTAACCCCGACCTCGCCAGGCTCGCGTGAACGGCAAGGGGGGTTTCTTTTCCCTTAGTGACATCTCGCTTCTCTAGATCGACTTGGTCTTCTTAATCTGCACTTTGATTCTTCAAAGAACTAATCCTTAGTGCTTGGTCTGATTTTGGGTGCTGCAAACTTGTCCTTAGGCCTGTGCACAGTCTGGGCAATAGACCAAGGGTTTGTTGCAATGATAGGAGCCCCTGGGCCTGACCCGAACGCGCTGCCGGGCGTCGCCGGGGTAGGACCTAACCAGTGCACAGGCAGGAGCATAGTGGTGGCTTGCCCTTTTGGGATCTTCTTTGCTTCTTCATTAACCTGGGCCCAGATAAGTTTCCGATTCTCCCGCGCATCGTTAAACGCCAATCATAGTGGGGCAGATAATAGGCCACACCTTGTAGAATACCCACGTCCCACATTCACGGGGCGGTAACTGCCATCCCACTATTCTTCCCGATTCAAGCGCTTATGCCACGTGTACTGCATGTATTGTGCAGGGTTGGTGGCAGATGCGGACGATACGGGATGGGTCGCCGCCTCGATCGCGCTTGCGCCGGACGCTCCACCCCTGATGGAAGGCCACATTGGGGACCAGCCCTTGGAGTTCATCATCGAGATGTACAAGCCTCTACACGGCCGTCTCTGTCTCCCCACCCCATTTGCAAGGGCGATGGAGCTCGACCAGCCGCGGGCGTTGAAACTGCACATGAGGGGCTGTGGGAATGGCAGCATACGGGTGGATGTAGATTTCCCCGCCCTCAAGTCATGTACTTCCTTCGAGGTTGGATGACTTTTGCCCACGCCCACAGCTTGTCAGAAGGGCACGTACTCCATTTTTATTTCATGGAGGACGGTTTCCTTTTCGTCAAGGTTTTTGGGAGCTCGGGTGCTCGCTTAGGGTGCTAGGCGGAGAGCTCGACCGACGACGAAAGCTCCTCCTCGAGCGATAGCGACAAGGAGGACAGTGATGGCGATGACGACGGCGTCGATCGAGAGGGTGACGACTCTGACTTCGGCTAAGCATCAGCCACACTGTCACCATCAGGTGGTGGTAGCACCATCTGCATTTGCATCTCCTCTCCAGCAAGGTGGTTTGCTAGGGAGTTAGGAGCAGGAGTAGAGGTGGTGCTTCCAGCTCCTCCAGTAGCCTTTCAGCTAGGCCCCGGCAGGCTTCCTCACTATAGCTTCATTCGCCCTGCCACGTCCTGCTTGCCCTGGTGGTGGTAGTTGACGGGATCTCTCTTGCCGGGCTACCTCTCTTGGAGCCCGACAAAGTCAGGATGGGCTTCTTCCCAGGCGCGCCTTTTGCCCTCTTCACCTCTTGCCGCAGTGCCTAGCAGGAGAGGGACAAGAAAGGGCATCACGGGGCACGTATCTTTTTTCAATCTTAAATCTGTAGGCACTTGTCAAATTTTAGTTCAAATTATGTAATCTCTTTAATCCATGTTTGTTTCATGTAAGGTTTGTACTTGCTTGATCAGCACATTAATGAAAAAAATAAACCTTGTCAGGGAGTCGTGCATGTAGTATGCCCATGCAGAGGTGGGATGCCTCTATACTTTTAAGTAAACAAGTTTCCCCCGACAAGCTATCCTGCCGGTCCCCTTAGTCTTGTTGCCACGAAGTTAGGCCTACCGGGGCACAAATCGTGAAGGGGGACCAGACGCCCGCCAGTCCTTTTTCGTCAAAGTCCACTTCAACCATCCTTGCCGAAGCAAAGTTCGAGTCAAAAGATGGGAGCACCTAAGTTTCAAAAGGAAGCTAGGTTTTCTTATGGACAAGTCCTTACTTGTAAAACACATATGGATAAGAGAAAGAACTTATCTGTTTGGCTTGCCGGAGATCGTAGTGTAGGCTCATCTTCTTATCTCGTCTTGGGGACCAAGCCCATGGTAGGAGCCTGCAGTTTATGCAGATGAAAATGATGCCACATGTGATGTTATCTACATGAACATGCGATGCTCATGATATGCTTATTCTTGCATGCAACTTGTCGGGGGCCCCCAATGCTTCATTGATTTCTCTGTTGCTCACACTACAAAAAAAAGACAAATCCATGACATTTTGGGCCGAACGAAAAAAAATTATGTCATACTTATGACACTTCTATGACAATAATTGTGACAAAACACAGTATCATCATAGATGTGGTGGGGTCCTACTTCTATGACAAAAGATCATGACAAAAAATGGGCTTTTGGTCCTGGGCGGGCCGGAGACGCAGCTGCATGACATTATATGAGCCGTCCATGGCGGAAAAAACCGTGGTAGAAGCAAGGACGAGGAAAATATTGGGGTGTTCCCGGTTACGGTCGGTGGTCAGGGCCGAGCGATGCGCGTTTCTCTCGTACACGCACGCGCGTGGGTGCGAGGGATTGGGATCTAACTGAACCCGAGCGAGGAGTTGGGCTCTAACTGAACACGAGTGATTGCACTGCAGGCTACGCCTTACTGAACCCGAGCGATCGATCGATGGCTGTTAACTGAACCTGATCGAGCGATTCCTTCACTACTGCTGCTAACTGAAGTCGATCAATGCTGCCTCTAGATGAACAGTGAGCATTGCTGGGGGGTTTGGATAAACAGTTCCCGGTGGGGGTAGATGAACAGGACCCCGTGGTGTTGTCTCTGGAGGAACAGGACCCCGATCGATCGAGCCGGTTGGGGCTGGATGAACAGGACCCCGTGGAGGAATGGATGAACAGGACCACCCCATGGAGGGCAGGATTAACAGTAGACGATAGAGGGCTGGATGAACAGTAGCCTGTGGAGGGGTGGTTGAACAGGAGCCCGTGGAGAGGGCTGGTTGAATAGTAGTCGGTGGAGTAGCGCGCGGTGGAGGTTGGATGAACAGGAGCCCGTGGATGAACAGTCACAGGTGGAGGCTGGAGGAGGTTGACGGTGGATGAATAGTAGCCCGTGCAGGCTGGAGGGGTCGACGGTGGAGATGAACAGTATCCCGTGGAGTCTCGTTTTGCGGTACGGCACACCCCTCCTGATGAACAGGACCCTCGTTTCGACCGTAGCGCTCCAACACAAGTCCGTTTCCTCCGCTTTGCGGTATGCCACACCCCTCCCAATCAACAGGACCCTCGTTTTGACCGTAGGACGTCTGTTTCCTCCGTTTTGCAGTACGCTAGACCCGTTCCGATGAACAGGATCCTGTTTTGAACGTGGCCGGTCGAACACACGGCCGTTTCCTCCGTTCTGCGGTACGCCAGACCTCGTTTCCATCGGCTGTTCCGTCCAAGCCCTCCCGATGAACACGATGACGCATTCCGTTCCGACCTAGCCGGTTGGCTCCCCATGAACATGAAAACGATGATGTTTCTCTGTTCCGACCCAGCCATGTACACGAGCCCTGGCCGTACGTACGCGCGAGTAGGCGTTCGAGACCCCGCCCATATGTGCGTACGTGGTCGTATTTACTTTCTTGCACCCTGGCCGCTGTACGCACGTGTACATGCTACGTGCGCGCCTCTGCTACGAAACGTGTGCGCCTCTACATCGACCAGTATGTACGTACACGTTTGTGACCAGAATGACAACGCTACGTCCCTTCGACCAGGTCAGTCCCGACTGTCAGGCACTTCCTTGCGTGCCAAGATGTAGCTGGTGGGTCCCAGCAGTTAGGGGGCGAATTGTTTTTTTAACCCGGACTCACTTCCTTGCGTGCGAAGATGTAGCTGGTGGATCCCAGTAGTCAGGGGAGGAATAATTATTTTGCGCGTAATAAGGAGTCACTTCCTTGCTGCGGCCGTGGACCCAGCTGTCAGCCTCTCCACGTACAGTCCAGGTCCGATGGAAGCCATTCCTTGACCATGTTCACCACGCCGCGCCGAGAGCACCAGGGCGGTGGACAACGGCGAGGCCTAGGAAGGGGACAACGCGGAGCCGGGGAAGACGCGGCAGTGGAAGCCCGCGCGGAGAGGAGTATGAGGGTTCATTGGTTCGGCTGCGGTGTGAGGCTGGCATCGCCGCAGGGCTTGGCCAGCGGTGGGAATAGTAGGGGGCGGTGAGGCCTCCGCGGCAGCACAACCGACCACAGGAGGCAGGAGCATGTGGCACGACCGGCGCTGCTTTGGGCGGCTGGAACAAGAATACCAGAGGTTGAAGAAGCACTACGGCCGTTGGATGGAAATCGTATGGTCACTGGAGCTAGAATCGTTCATATAGACTAAGTTAACAAAGCCCTCCGTCCCCGTCAACTTAGTTGGTCCACAAGTCAGCCTCCGACTATTGTGGGTCCCAGCTAGCAGGGGGTATTCATTTTTTTGTGCGTAATAAGGAGGCACTTCCTTGCGTGCGATGATATAGGTGGTGGGTCTGACATGTCAGCGGTGGGAGTGTTTTTCGCGAAATACAGAGGACCTTCCGGTGGGTCCCAGCTGTAAGGTGGAGGAATCATTATTTTGCGCGTAATAAGGAGGGATTTCCTTGCATGCGGCCGTGGACCCAGTTGTCATCCTCTCCACGCACAGTCTACTTCCGATGGTGTCATTCGTTGACCATGTTGACCACTCTGCGCCGAGCGCATCCAAGGTGGTGGACGATGGCGAGGCCCCGGACAACAACGAGCCGGAGATGGGAAGATGCGGGAGTAGATTCACAGATGGAGAAGTGTACGGGGGTTAACTGGTTCTGGTGTGGTGTGGTTCGGCAGTCGTTGGAGCACAACAGGAGATGTGGAGGGGTGGAGGCAGGAGCAGGTGGTCTCGGCAGCGCTAGAGGAAGAAGACGAGAGATTGAAGATGGATGCGGGTCGTTGGATGTAAATCCAACGGCTAACGATGTCAAAATCATTTGTTGACTAAGTTGACAACGAGTTGCATTGGCCTGTTGGCCCACATTTCAGCCTCCAAAAATGTGGCACGTATTCAACCCATTTTTTCAGAATTTACAGTCTTTTTTGCGGGGTAGAATTTACAGTCCATTTGATCTTTTTTTGAATTACAGTCCATTAGCTGGGCTGGGTGAAAAATAATGTAGCGTCCATGCGGCCCATTTATGTTTTTCCTAAAAATTTACAGGCCATTTGCATTTTCTCGAAATACACGATTTTGCTGGGCTTATTATAATTATAATGTTGGCGTGGGCGCAGCAATGTTATCAAAAAATAAACAGGGGCTGAGCATTTTTGTTATATATATATTTAAATAATAAGTGATTTATTATTACATTGGTCCTTAAATCTCTCCAAGCTTTTGTACACAATCACCAGGATTTTCGTTGCCAAAAAACCAGGATTTTATTGTTAAGAAATTATTTGTATAAGTTAATAAGATGTGGGATATTGTTTTCTTACACATGTAAGTATTTGTTAAATATATGATGACAATAACAATAATATATAATAACATATAAAATAATTTAAATATATATAATATAGTTAGAAGGGAAACATAAGTTGGACTAGGCGTTCCTATTCTTATATAGAAAAATAGAACAGACCTCTGTGTTTTCTTCAAAAAAATACTTAAATTGGGTTGCCGATGTTTCAGGAAAAATAAAACCTCGGATGGGAGGTACATAGGCCGGTCGATACATGACGGCCCTCAAGAAAATACAAAACATTCATATGGACCTCCCATCCGAGGTCGTGGGCTGCGCATGTTAAAAAAGAAAGCCTAGACGGGGCAGCCCAAAACCCAGCTGATACTTGCTGCCCCAATGATAATAAATGATACCTGCCAGCTCCCAGGCTTCGTTGTGAATTTATCTCCTATAGTAACTACGTTGAAGCACCTAAAAAAATATAACTATGTTAACAAACCCGTGGGCCCCAACGTTAGTATAGCATTAGGAGGAAGTATTTTTTTTGATGAGGCACTTTGCTTGCGTACAGCCATAGACCTAGTGGGTGCCGACTGTCCGCCTCTCCACGTACAGTCCTCTCTAGATTCATCTTGTTTGTTCAGCATGTTCATAACGGCAGACAACGGCGTCGTGGCGAGCGCACAAAGGTACAGGAGAAGATCCGACCACCTGAGGAAGTGCCTTATTACTAACGAAACAACTAACTAGCCTAGTGGCCGAGTGACACTACCCGACAGCTGTTCCGCCCGGGATCGATTCCACCTGTGCAGAGAAAATATCTCCAAATTTTTTGCCTCTGCCTTTATTGACATGTGGGTCCCAATTTTCATCTACGCACACCAGGTCTAACACTTGCCAAAACTTCGTCCCTCGTTTTCTCTAGTTTTCGCATACTCGACATTGTGTGGGCATCTTGAAAATAGCATATCTTTTTGATTGTGCATCATATGAAGATGTGCTATGCATAAATGTTGATCAACATGATGTTAACTGGCTGGTAGTTCAAGTTTCGACCATGAATAAAACTTCCATCATGATGTTAACACTACTTGAAAAGGCCTTGTTAATATAAATGCTCTGCCGCCAAAAGTTGCAGTTTCTTATCTGAAACTGAACTTGGAGTTTCTTATCTGAAACTGAAACTTGCAGTTTCTTCTCTGAGAATCACCTGTCAGCGACCGAAAGGCAGCGGAACCTCTCCTCTCCATCATCTCCATTCCAAAACCACCGTCTCGCCTCTCCCTCTTCTCCATTTCAAAACCACCCCCTCTCCTCTCCATCATATCCATTCCAAAACCACCGTCTCGCCTCTCCCTCTTCTCTATTGCAAGACCACCATCTCTCCTCCCATCTTCCAAAGCTAGCACCAGACCACTCAGAAGGACATCTATGGAGGGGATGTCGCAGCGAATCAGGAAGATCGCCGGCGGTGACCAGGCAAAGTTAGCCAGGTTGAAGGAGATCCTTACGTGGTTTGACAATGAGTGGGAGATTTTGAGGACGGTGAGAGCCATGTGGCAATGTATGCAAAAGAGCGAGACAACGACGATGAGGGCGGCGATGTACTCCTCGGCGGCGGTCACGCCGCAGTCCTTTGAGTTCATCGAGTATCTCCTCTGGGCGATGGAGCAGACAGATTCGTCCGAGGCGAAAGTCAAGCGGAGGTGGTGGGCGTACAGGTCGAAGGTCGAGCACCCAGAGGATAACGAATCTATCGAGTACGGTGTGCCGTTCGTGAGGGTGCAGAGCCAGCCGGAGCCACAGGAGTATTCGTTCTCCCACCGCAAGAGGAGGCCGGATGGCACGACGTCGCTTCCCCGCCGTTCTCCACGGTTCCCTCGACGCTCGCCTCGTTTCAACAGCGTTGGTAGGGTTTAAGGTAAGCTTCGCACTAACATAATCTTCCATCTGCTCATGCTTACAATCAGTGTGATAGCACACTAAGGCATAGCCTAGTGGTGGGAAGGGGTTGATGTCGTCCCACCCACCCAGGTTCAAGGCATGGTACTTGCAATTTGGGTTTGTTGCACCAATTATACTGTAGGGGGTCCCTTACAGTCTTTATGTCAAAAAAACAATCAGTGTGACAACTAATAAAAATCATGCTTACAATCAGTCTCCAAGTACTACGCCAATCACCCTAAAATAGCCCTGGACCTTTGGGTCAAAGTTGTGACACTGTGTACAAATAAAGAAAAATAGATTGGTGCTTCTTTCAGAAAAGAGTACACCCCTAGAAAACTGCCAATATAAGCTACTAGTATTTTCTTAAGTCTAAGCTACTAGTATTTGGTTAGAGGATTTGCTGCCGAGAAAGATCCGTCCACAGTGAGTGCCACACATCCCACTAATGGTGGTGGATGCCCATACTTAGATGGAGCAGGGTTGGTGTTGGTAACTTTTACTTGGCACCTCGCACTCTGCATATATGCCGGTTCCATCCGTACATTTGTGCATTTCCACCAAAATGCAGTTGAATAACCCTGTTTGCACAGATAATGAAAAGGCGTGATTACATTATAGTGGCACTAGTTGATGAAACATACACTAATAAACAGAAGAAAATATTACATCATACTGGAAATCGACCCAAGTCTCCCCGATACACCTTCTGCCAGTGATGAACATCAGTGTACAGCAGTAGTACAAGGAGGGGCCTTGAGACATTCAAATCTCTATTTTTGTGCAGATCAACTAAAATTAAGCACCCCAGTTTGCAGAAATGCTTAAACATTAACAATGGGACTAGTTGATGAAACATACATTAACAAAGAGAAGCACTTTCTTTATCTACATTGGAAATGAAATGATAGAGAGGACACTCGCTCTATTTTAGCTGTATTATTACTTCATTTTACCAGTGACGCTAGGGTCGAGCAAGTGGCAAACGAGGTGTATCATGCGTCGCAAGGATGAAGGCTGGGGGTGCTTAGACTGGGATGCTGAAGCTGGCTCTTTCAGTCCCTATCTTCCCCCTGATGTTTCTATGGTAGCATTTGGGTTGTAATCCAAACTTGGTCGAGCTGGTGCTACGTCCCCCTACCTACCTAGCTTATGTGGCGAACTTGTCTCCTGCTAGTACTCAGTTCATTCTAGTAGTAGTTGCATAACTGCCCGTTTACACTAAGATGTTGTCGGATAATGGTTCTCTATGGTTGGGTTTCTTTAATGAAATCGGAGGGAACCCCCTCTTTTGATATAAAAAACAGTGGCACTAGTGGTGCCAAACATTGCCTCAAATTAATAGTGCCACTAGATTAAGGTGCAAAATAATAACATTACTGCTTTATCAAGGCAGTGCCAAAACAGTAGCACAAGAGCATGATCAACATGCAAGATCTTTGGAAAACGGTCAGACCAAAAAGGAACATACCTCGTGATGGGAACCACATCTGCAGTCAACGCCATCGTAGAAGGGATGACACCAGTCACCAACATGGATTAATCAATTCATGGGACCTTTTAGTGCAATTCACCTAAAATGAAGCAATGTCCCATGAGCTAGCAGCTTCTTCTTCTTCTTTTTTTAAGAAAAGGGCTCCAGCCCTGGTTCCATTTCCATCAGAAAACGAAACCCACAAAGCTTCTTCTTCATTAGTTGGAATAAAATTGAGCAACATCAAGGTTAGTCGTGAAGCTCCTGGGGAGTAGGCGGACCAGGACAGTTGCATCTCTAACGAAAAGAAGCAACTTATCTTAATGGGAAATTTAGCAGGACATGAAAAAAGTGCCATTGATTCATATTACTTGAGGCATTACATTGAAAACAACATTGGTTGAACGTGTTCTTACTGTTAACAGTGCGACTGCTACATTTTACTAGTGGCATTACATAAGAGCGGTCGGGGCAACAAACATCAGAAGAGGATATTTGGGTTGGTCTCATTTTTGTTCGGTATAGAGCCACCTTATATTGTGTGAGGCTAGCAAATCTAGTGTTGGACTTGCTATGTTGACTTGTCCCCCAGTCCCCACTTTCTTTCCTTTTTCAACCAATATATCGGCTTTATATTGAGTTTGTACTGTGTTCCCTTTATTTCCCTATTAGACCTAGAGACCAGTTGGATAGCCAGTCTCTGCTACTTTTCGCCCCCATTATTTCCTCTTTCGACCAAGTCCTAGATTCAGGTAACAAATCTTCCCCCTGATGAAGATCCTCCTCCATGTTATGGAAAGATGTTTGGTTTGACGACAGTGACACATCATTAATGGAGATTTATCCCAGAGCCTTCTCCTTTTGCATAAATGAAGATGAGACGGTTGCAAAAATCCTCACGGCTACGATCCCGAGCTTGATCTTCCACTTGCCACTGTCCACACAAGCTCGAGATGAATTCAGAGAAATCCAGCATGGAACGATGCATGTGTCCCTTGATGAGGGGTGCACCGATGTCTGGGAATGGGGCCTTCTCCTCCAAGCGATATTACGATCACTGCTTCAGAGATACAGGGGCTAATGAGGCTTTCTTGAAAGTGCAACTATCCCTGGGTGGTTTTGGTAATTCCTAACAACATATAGCTCATTGAGCTAACATTATTCCAAGATTAATATTTCAGGAAAAGCTCAATGAATGGCATGGCATGGATGAGGAAAGTGGACCCCTCAAAATACTAAGGAAAAAAGATTGGCTCAAGCTCAAAGCTCAAGACTCTAGATTTTATATTTTAGTGATCCAAGATCACATTGAGTCTATAGGAAAAGCCAATACTATCATGGAGGGATGAGGTGTTGCTTGATGAGGTTCTTGCTTCATAGTGCTTAGTGATATGCTCCAAAACCCTCAACTACCTTCCCACATCCACATATGACCTAAACCAAAAGTCAAACTCAGAACCACCGATCTTCTATCTGGCGCCACCGAGTTCAGATGTCATAGCCACTGCCACAAACCCTAGGCAAATCGGTCTCACCGATAGGGATCTCGGTCACACCGAGATGGGATTGTAATCTCTCTGTTTCCCTTCGTAACGTCTCGGTCCTACCGAGATGAGCAATCAGTCCCACCGAGATTGCAATGTAAACTCTCTGTTTCCCTTTTGTAACATTTCGGTCCCACCGAAATGAGCAAATCGGTCCCACCGAGTTTACCTGACCAACTGTCTGGTTAGCTTATTACGAAAATCGGTCCCACCGACTTTGTGTAATTGGTCACACCGAGATTACGTTATGCCCTAACCCTAAGCATATCGGTCCTACCGAGTTGCATCTCAGTCCCACCGAAAATCCTAACGGTCACTTGGTTTGCTAAATTGGTCCGACCGAGTTTCTCAATTCGGTCTCACCGAGATTGGTAAATTGTGTGTAACGGTTAGTTTTTGTGTGTAGGCTATATATACCCCTCCACCCATTCTTCATTCATGGAGAGAGCCATTCCGATGGCAGCAGTATTCCAAACCCCTTTGAGCCGCCGAGCAGAGCGGGGATCTTCATGACTGGCATGCAGCCCGTTCAAAACTCTACGGCTGCGGCAGCGATAACCACCGGGTCAACAGCGGCCGGGGCAGGAGGCCCCATGCGCCCGCCGACTCAAGTACTAATGGATCTCATGGATAGGATGACAGCCCTGTTGACCGCCATGGTTAAACCGGTGGATCAGGCTCAACACGGTGCGGAAGTGGCACTATTATGTGAGGAGGTAGTACAAGCGAAAGAAAACCTAGCCGCAGAGGACGTCAGGATGGCTACAGAGTGGACGGCTTTGGATGCTCGAGCTCAGCAACTTCAATCAGAGGCTTTCCAACTCACGATGGATCTGAACGCGTCAAACAAGGTCATGAGGAGAAGACACCAAAAGACTCAGTCACGTCTGCCAGTGCAGGCCCCAGTGCAGGCCCCAGTAACCCGCCAGAGGTGAACCGGGTCGCAACACCCGGGGCTGGGGCGCCGGTTCAGCCACGGGCTATGGATTCCCCTCGTGTGAATACTGCTACACATTATTATGTACCAACACCACCGGGTCATTATTATAACCCTTTGGAGAACATGATCGCAGTGGCAGTGCGTTTGGCGGCTCTCCCAGCGGAGGGTGACTCTCCAACAGCGGTTGAAACCCGGAGGGTCAGAGAACTTCTTCAGACGGCACTGGCACAATAGGAGGCTTATTCTTATACCCGAGACAGAATCCATTCAACCCCTCGCCCAAGCCGGAGCCCGAGTTACAACAGGCACATGGATTCAGCAGCCATTTCAAGCAACACCCGGCGCCGTGACTAGCCGCGCGAGCATGACCTGGCGCGTGATGGAGCCTTTAACTTGGTTGACCAGGATAGGATCCGCCAAGAGGCTGAGCGGGCGGTTCAATAGGCAGATGAGCAAGCGGCTCACCAGGCTTTTCCGGTTTATCCGACGACCTCTGTTGAGGCAGGCGTGGCCACAAGGATAAGAGGTGTCCCTTGCTTGGTGCCGGCTCTGCATAATGAGCGTTTGCCAAAGGATTTCAAGGGGCCTCGGAAGGTGCCCAATTATACGACCGATTTACAGCCAGGGGCATGGATTGAAAGCTATGAGATGGCCATGGAGCTATTGGAGGTCAGTGACGCCGCAATGGCCAAGTACTTCACTATGATGTTAGATGGAACGGCTCGCACTTGGTTAAAGGGTTGCCACCCAATTCCATTGGCTAATGGGCAGAATTGAAGGCCCGGTTTATTCAGAACTTTAAAGACACTTGTAAGCAGCCCATGTCAATTGTGGATTTAACTAACTGTAAACAAGAGGAAGGAGAGTCCACGGCCCATTGGGTGTGCCGGGTCAAAGCCATAATACATTCATCTGATAAGATGGATGCCGGCTCTGCAGTCTTAATGTTGGAGAAAAATTGTCGTTTTACACCTCTAAAACAGAAGCTGGGGCGGCTCAAACGCGATTGTAATGACATGGGCCAGCTGATGGCGGCTCTGGTCAAGTACCAAGGATCCCGAGTCTGATGAGGAAAAGATAGGGAAGGGGAAGAAGAACGGCAAGGGTCATCAGCATAACCCGGCAAACCAACGAGGCAATAATAAATGTAAGGCTAATGGTAGTTTGGATTTCGTGGCTAACACCAACGCACAGGGCAACAATCAGCGACATAAGGGGAGGCCACCTCCTCGGTCCAGCGGGTCAGGTCCAACTCTTGAGCAGCTGTTAAATGAGCCCTATCCAAGGCACGACACTCAGCAGAAGCCGGCCACTCACATGTGGAAGGACTGTACGATCATGAAAGCTTTCAAGAATTCTGACATGTTCAATAGCAATCATGGGGTGGGCGGTGGCTTAGGTGGCGGCGGTTTTCATGGTCCGTGAGGCGGTTCAAATTCCAATTTTCAAGGCTCTCAAGGAAATCAAGGTGGGTACAGTCAGCAATCTGGCCAAGGAGGTCAGCAGCAGCAACAGCAATCTGGATATCAGAGTAGTCCAAAGCAGTTGAATAGTGTACAGTATCATGTGTTCACCACCAATTTGTGCAGACAAGACCAAAAGCTTCATAAGCGGGCTGTGAATGTTGTTGAGCCGACAGTCCCTCGTTATTTGAGATGGTCTGAACAGCCTATTCTATGGAGTAGGGAGGATCACCCTCCCCAGGTTGACAATCCGGGTCACCTGGCTTTGGTGGTGGAGCCTCAGGTTGGTGGATATAAATTCACTAAAGTACTCATGGACGGAGGCAGTAGCATCAACATCCTCTATTATGAGACGTTCCGTAGCATGGGGTTGACTAACAAAAGTCTTAAGATGTCCAACACTGTCTTTCATGGGGTGGTGCCTGGTAAGTCGGCATACCCAGTGGGTAAGATTGAGCTGGAGGTAGCCTTTGGAGATGATTATGATTCCAGGGCAGAGAAATTAACCTTTGAGGTCATCAAAATCAAGAGCTCGTATCATGCTTTGTATGGGTGACCGGCTTATGCCAAGTTCATGGCACGGCCTTGTTATGTTTATTTACAGCTCAAAATGCCAGGTCATAAGGGCACTATCATAGTGCATGGGAGTCGGAAGATAACCTTGGAATGTGAGGAAGGTGATGCTGCTTATGTTGAATCTGCTTGTGCAATAGAGGAGTTAAAGTTCTATAAGGATAATGTTGACCCGGCGAACATGGCATCTTTGAAAAATCCAACTACATAGCATGATCCATTGCTGAAGTTTAAGTCGGCGGATGACACTAAGCTTGTTGATTTTGTTCCAGGTGATTCATCTAAGCAGTTTAGTATCAGTGCTAATCTGGATCCCAAATAGAAGGTGCGCTCATCGAGTTCATCCGTGAGAACCGGGACATCTTTGCATGGAAACTATCGGTGTCAAAACCGGCGGATCTCGGGTAGGGGGTCCCGAACTGTGCGTCTAGGCCGGATGGTAATAGGAGGCAAGGGACACGAAGTTTTACCCAGGTTCGGGCCCTCTTGATGGAGGTAAAACCCTACCTCCTACTTGATTAATATTGAAGATATGGGTGTTATAAGAGTAGATCGACCACGAGATCAGAGAGGCTAAACCCTAGAAGCTAGCCTATGGTATGATTGTATGTTGTGATCGTTGTCCTACGGACTAAAACCCTTCAGTTTATATAGACACCGATGAGGGTTAGGGTTACACAAGGTTAGTTACAAAAGGAGGAAATATCCATATTCGTATTGCCTAGCTTGCCTTCCACGCCAAGTAGAGTCCCATCCGGACACGAGACGAAGTCTTCAATCTTGTATCTTCATAGTCTAACAGTCCAGCCAATGGAGATAGTCCAGCTGTCCGGAGACCCCCTAATGCAGGACTCCCTCAGTAGCCCCTGAACCAGGCTTCAATGACGACGAGTCCGGCGCGCAGTTGTCTTCGGCATTGCAAGGCGGGTTCCTTCTCCGAATACATTACAGAAGAAGTTGAATACGAGGATAGTATCCGACCCTGCAAAATAAGTTCCACATTCCACCACAGAGAGAATAATTTGTCCGCAGATCTAATTTGCTGGCTTGTTTTCACAGCATGACGTCATGTCATGGCCCGGTGATTATCCGAACCATTTCTCTTAACCAGCTCCACACATAACGCGAGGCAGTTTTTCGACACGTCTTGTCAAAGCAGAGATCGTGTCCCCTTATTACGGGATTCTCATCAATACGGGCGTGGGTAACCCAACCGCCATCAATTGCGGCGCTTGGGGGATAAGCGAGTTTTACTAGGCAAGTGGGGACGTTTAATTTTGTCTGCCCATATAAAGGGATAAGGATTCACCTTTCTATCCACGCCTTCTTCCTCCTTTGCTCATCCGCTACCGCACACTCGAGCTCTAGCGCCCAAGTCCTCACTTCCATCTCAACCTTCTCCAACCATGTCCGGAGCGGGAGGCAAGTGGATGGTCTCCTCTGTCACGGAGGGAGACGTTAAGAAACTGAGGAGAGCCGGATACCTGCATGACGCTATCGCGCACCGGCTCCCAGATGAGGGACAGCTCATCCCCACCCCTGAGCCCCATGAGAGGGTGGTATTCCTCACCCATTTCCCCCGTGGACTGGGATTCCCTCTCCATCCCTTCGTCCGGGGGCTCATGTTTTATTACGGCCTGGATTTCCACGATCTGGCCCGGAACTTCATCCTCAACATCTCGGCGTTCATCGTCGTGTGCAAGGCCTTCCTCCGCATCAAGCCCCACTTCGGCTTATGGATGAAGACCTTCAATGTCAAGCCGAAGGTAGTGAGTGGCCGCCAGGCGGAGTGCGGAGGTGCCATGGTGGGAAAGATGCCCAACATCACATGGCTCGAGGGCACCTTCGTGGAAACCATAAAGGGGTGGCAATCGGGGTGGTTCTATATCACCGAGCCGCGCGACCCCGCATGGGTAGCGGCCCCCGAGTTCCGATCTGGCATCCCCATGCGGCTCACCTCCTGGAAAGAGAAGGGCCTGTCCTGGGGTAATTCAAAAGAGCTGACCGGACTTCGGTCATGTATTCAGAACATGGTGTATAAGAAGCTCAAGCTTGTCAACATAGTTCAGGTTATGCTCGTTCGTCGGATACTCCCGTGCCAACAACGACAGTTTACCTTGTGGGAGTTCAATCCGGCGTAGCACCGAACTCTGAACAGGCTCTTCGACACGACTCATGAAGATGCCTGGAGGGTGCTGTTCAAGGGCGCCGTGGTCCCTCCCCCCATTACCGAGGATCGCGGATTCAGCGCAAAGCGCCACGCTAGTGTGGTAAGTTGTTTTACCTTTCACAGGATACTTGTTTTCTATATAGATTGATTCTATGCGGGATCTAAACTCCCGTGCCGTTAACAGGACTGGCAGAAGATGACCGGACAAATCGACTGTCCGGCTCCCTTGCCCGAAGGCCCTGCAGACGCCCTTCTGGCGAAGATGTTGACTCCGGCCCCTTATAAGGCTCCGGAGAAGACCCAGAAGGCCAAGGGAGCTCGAAAGAGCTCCCGACGCCAAGCGTCGTCGGACTCACCGTCCGATGAGTCTGCGGCGCACTCTTCCCCCGAAGATGAGGAAGAGGAAGAAGAGGCTCCCCCACCGACTGGGGGAGACAAGAAAAGGAAGGGCGCCCCAACTGGGGAGGCCGGAGGGTCCAAGAAGGGAAGGACGCTCCTTCCGGACAGCTCCACCGCCGCCGACGAAAGTGAAGACGAGTGGTTGCCTAGGGCCAAGCCCCAGGGGAGATCATAAGTATTCGGATACCAAAGTAACCCATAGGATTCCTTTTTCGCATTGCTTTCCCTAACGCCGAACTCAATTGTGCAGGCCGCCCCGAGCAAATATCGAGGTATCCTCGGACGGCTCCCTGGGCGCGTCGGACATGGATAGTGATCCAGTCCCGACCGCCACCTCCCCACATCCAGCCGACGACACCGAGGTGCTATCTCAAGAGGCACCGGATCGAGGGGGACAGTCCCGGAGGCGCCTCAAGGCGACCTTCCGGACTCCGAGAGCCGAGGGGACGGGGTCCCCGAGAGCTCCGAGTTCGGCCCTCAGCCGAACACTGCGCCAGACCCTCCAACGGCTCCGAGCTTGGGTAGGCGGTCCCCTTCTAAGGAGGGTGAGACGCCTGTGCCAGCGACCTCTGTCCATCCAGAGGCGCCGGACACTATGTTGGAAGCGCTTCGCGGCGCCTCCATCGAGGAGGAGCACCGCACTATCATGAGTGCGGTGATCCAGAAGGTTCAGTCCGCCAAGAGCGGATTGACTGAAGCCTGTACTAGCCTTTTGACAGGCTTCTAGGTAAGTGTTTTAAAATGTAGTAGAAATATTACCGCATAGACAGTAGCCCCTGATGCTTTGTTCGGTGTTCACAAAGAAAAGCCAAACAGAGGATCAAATAATATCGCAGGAGTCTAATATAAGTATGTCAACATACATATGCAGGCTTCGCTGCTGGCGTCTGCCGCACTGACTGCGGAGGTCGCCGTACTGAAGGAGGCCCTCGAGGGGTCCCAGAAAGAGCTCGGCCTTGCTAAGAGGCAGCTCGAGGAGAACAAGGGTAAGTAATACCCGTCTATAGATGAGAAAAAGGACGGGGTTGCTAAATGATAGGATCATTATATGTTTGCCAGGGGCCACGACCGAGGTGGCGACCCTGAAGCAAGCGTTGTCCCAGGCCGAAGAGAAGACGGCCCAGGAGTGCACTGAGCGAGAGAGGCACGAGGCTCGGGTGGGCGAGGTGCAGCAAGAGCTCCAGGCTCTCATGACGAAGCATGAGGCGTTGGAGCTTGACTTGAAGACGCGAGAGTCTGAGCTTGCCGCGGCCCGTGAGAGCGCGAAGAGTGCCAAGGCCAAGGCCCAGAAGGCCCTTCAGGAGATCGACGCGATGAAGAAGATAGCGGGGGGGTAAGTCTTTCTATATGCAAAGCAAGCATGTAAAAGTAATTTACCGATTACTTACCCGAATCCGGAGCTCTTCAGGAGCATTCGCAGATTTGCCCTGCAGTGTGTCCGATGCCGCACAATTTTACCAGGCCGAGGACGGAAGCTCGACGGAGAAGCTGTTTTGGTCTCAGTATGCTGAGGCCGAATATCCCGTGCCGATGAGTGACCAGCTGAAGCAGATGGCTGAGCTACATAAGGCGACCGATCAGGCCATGAAGGGCTTCATAGTCCGGTTGTGGCCTGGCGATGCCCTTCCAAACAGCTTCTTTGGCCTGGTGAGGCGGCTTGTGGATGCCTGCCCACGGCTGTAGGTCGTCAGGCGATCCGTCTGCATTGAAGGTGCACGCCGGGCCTTTGCCCGTGTAAAAACACAGTGCGTCAAGCTAGACGCCGTGAAGCTGATCAAGGAGGGGCCGCCGGAGGGTAAGGAGCACCGCCACCCCGAGATGTACTACGAGGGTGTTCTGCCGGGCGCCCGTCTTATCACGGATGAGTGTTTGCAAAATGTAATATTTGAATGAGACTTGCTCATTTTTTTATCCTGCGAGATGAAAACTTGTTTCATATGCGCTATGCAACGCTTGTGTGAATTTAAAATATTACCTTCTGTTTGGCTGTTTATCCAATTTGAGAGATGGCTAGTCCTCGGCTTCTACCCCCATACCACGAGTGCTGGGGTGTTCGGGATAAACCTAAGCACTCTTGTTCCCATGTTTGGGTCCTTTGAGGGAGGTGCTCAGCACAACGAACAAGGCAACCGGACTAATAATGCTTTATCACTCTCACTTAGCCATAGAATTCTATAATTTTAAATTTCGGCGAAGCCCTTGGTATTCGGAAGGCCAAATTCGGGGCGCGATACACACCTGTAAGCCGGACGGAGCCGGCCCCTCGCCCTAAGCGGCATAAGTCTTTAGGGACTCGAAAAACCTCGCCGAACAGCGACCAGTCTCTCGCCTTATCATGACAGTCAGTTTTAGCTTTCTCTACTAAGGTGCTCTGCCCGGCAGAACCGGGGCACAATCGCAGTAGTTCTCCTAGCGCTACCTTAGCCGATAGAGCGGAACGTAAAGTACCAAAACATAGGAGCCGGGAAAACCCAACATTTGACCAAAGACATGATTCGAAGCTGATGCATATAATGCTATAAGTTCGGGGTGCCGCACTTGTGAAAGTGTTCGGACTTTTCACACCATATTTTGGGTACGTAAGCCCCTGGTGCATCGGCCGTACCAGAGTGTATAGTTGCAAGGCGTCGTTAATGAACACACACACACACACACACACATATATATATATATAACAAGAACACAATAATAGTCGTAATGTCACGCATTGTATATTGAAAAATTGCATTAAAGCAGAGTGATACAGATAGTGTAATAAGCAAAATAGTAGGACTATGTCCCTTCCAAGGGCGAGCTGAGGAATTATATGAAATATGTAATCCACCTGGCAATTCCGTAGTTGTCGGCCTCCTTGGTTGCTGTATCATGTGTTCAGAATTAGAGCTGCCGGACAGTGTTTCCAGAGATTGAAGTCCCGAAAGAAAAATAAAAATAACCAAACGGGAAGCCCCTGGTGCGGTTTAGGCCGCGTTTTGGGGCGTGCCGTGGTTGTGCCCCCCCTCCCCACCTGTGCACATGGTATTTTTAATGTGTAATTATGTACGCGCGGCACGAACAATGTCGTTGGGCTGGGATTGGGGTAGCCGCCGTATTGCTATGCGAGCTCAGATCGCGCCAGGCGGTCTGTTTGCCGAACTGGTAGATTGCCTTAAGAGGCTGCTTTGCACTTCTGCTGCAAGGGCCGCGGTGTGCTCCTCTGTTCGAAGAGAGCGCTCTGTGTTTCCGTTGACTGTAATAACTCCGCGAGGTCCTGGCATCTTGATCTTGAGGTATGCATAATGTGGCACCGCATTGAATCCAGCGAATGCGGTTCGTCCGAGCAGCGCGTGGTAACCACTGCGGAACGGGACTATATCGAAGATTAACTCTTCGCTTCAGAAGTTATCCGGGGATCCGAAGAACACTTCCAGTGTAGTTGAGCCTGTGCAATGGGCCTCTACGCCTGGAATGACGCCTTTAAAGGTCGTCTTCGTGGGTTTGATCCTTGAGGGGTCTATACCCATTTTGCACACTGTGTCCTGATAAAGCAGGTTCAGGCTGCTGCCGCCGTCCATAAGGACTCGAGTGAGGTGAAATCCGTCGATGATTGGGTCTAGGACCAGTGCGGTGAATCCACCGTGACGGATACTAGTGGGGTGGTCCCTACGATCGAAGGTGATCGTACAGGAGGACCAAGGGTTGAACTTTGGGGCGACTGGCTCCAACGCATATACGTCCCTGAGTGCACACTTCCGCTCCCTCTTGGGGATGTAGGTTGCGTATATCATGTTCACTGTCCGCACTTGCGGGGGAAACCTCTTCTGTCCTCCGGTGTGCGGCTGCCGGGATTCTTCCTCGTCATCGCTATGCGGCCCCTTGTCCTTGTTTTCGGCGATTAACTTGTCGGCCCGCTTCAACACCCAACAATCCCTGTTGGTGTGATTGGCTGGCTTGTCTGGGGTGTCGTGTATTTGACACGAGCGATTGAGTATACGGTCCAAGCTGGACCGACCCAGCGTACTTTGTTTGAATGGCTTTTTCCGCTGACCGGGTTTAGAGCCTTTGAATCCGGCATTGACTGACGTATCCTCAGTACTTTCGCCGTTAATGCGGCGCTAATGCTTGTTGCGACGTGACCTGCTGTTGCCATCCTTGGTATCTGAGGTACCATGGTTCTTTGATATGTCGTTACTGCGAGCCAACCAGCTGTCTTCTCCCGCACAAAAGTGAGTCATGAGCGTCGTGAGGCTGCCATAGATTTCTGCTTTTCCTGACCAAGGTGCCGGGCTAGCCACTCTCCTTGGATGTTGTGCTTGAAAGCCGCTAAGGCCTCCGCATCCGGACAGTCGACGATCTTTGCATGGAAACTATCGGTGTCAAAACCGGCGGATCTCGAGTAGGGGGTCCCGAACTGTGCGTCTAGGCCGGATGGTAACAGGAGGTAAGGGACATGAAGTTTTACCCAGGTTCGGGCCCTCTTGATGGAGGTAAAACCCTACGTCCTACTTGATTAATATTGAAGATATGGGTGTTACAAGAGTAGATCTACCATGAGATCAGAGAGGCTAAACCCTAGAAGCTAGCCTACGGTATGATTGTATGTTGTGATTGTTGTCCTACGGACTAAAACCCTTTGGTTTATATAGACACCGAAGAGGGTTAGGGTTACACAAGGTCAGTTACAAAAGTAGGAGATATCCATATTCATATTGCCTAGCTTGCCTTCCACACCAAGTAGAGTCCCATCCGGACACGAGACGAAGTCTTCAATCTTGTATCTTCATAGTCTAACAGTCCGGCCAATGGAGATAGTCCGGCTGTCCGGAGACCCCCTAATCCAGGACTCCCTCAGAAACCTTCTGACATGCCGGGTGTACCGAGAGAACTCGCTGAGCACACTCTCAACATTGATCCAAAATTTAAGCCGGTCAAGCAGTTTCTACGGCGGTTCAATGAGGAAAGGGGCAAGGCCATTAGAGAAGATGTGGCCCGGCTCTTGGCGGCTAGGTTCATTATTGAAGTTTTTCATCCCGAGTGGTTGGCTAACCCGGTGCTCGTGCTTAAAAAGAACGGCACCTGGCGTATGTGTGTGGATTACATGGACTTAAACAAGGATTGTCCGGCTGATCCTTTTGCTCTCCCTCGTATTGATCAAATCATTGATGCTACGGCGGGTTGTGAGCGTTTGAGCTTTTTGGATGCTTATTCTGGTTATCATCAGATCAAGATGGCAGTTAAGGACCAGGAGCAGACAACTTTTGTTACTCCATTTGGAGCCTTCTGCTATGTGTCTATGCCTTTTGGGCTTAAGAGTGCCCAGGCGACTTATCAGCGATGTGTGCAGAACTGTCTTCACAATCAGATTGGGCGCAATGTTCATGCTTATGTGGACGATATAGTGGTGAATTCCAGAGAGAAGGAGACCTTGATAGTTGATCTGAAGGAAATGTTTGATGACCTCTGAGTCTACAAGATGATGCTTAACCTGGCCAAGTGCGATTTTGGAGTACCGGCGGGTAAACTTTTGGGTTTTTTGGTTTGTAACAGAGGCATTGAGGCTAACCCGGAGAAAATCAAAGCGATTACGTCTTTGGCTAAACCGGCGTGCATCAATGACGTTCAGCGATTGGCGGGTCGTGTTGCCGCTTTAAGCCGGTTCATAAGCCGGTTAGGTGAGGAGGCTATACCGCTGTATCAAATGATGAAGAAGACAGATGATTTTATCTGGAGTGATGCTGCTAACTCTGCCTTTGAAGATCTGAAGAGACAGCTCGCTGAGCCGCCGGTTCTTGCTCCTCCCATTGATAAAGAGCCGCTGTTATTATATGTGGCTGCTAACACACGTGCGGTCAGTGTGGCCATTGTTGTAGAGCGCAAAGAGCCTGGCAAAGAATATCTGGTTCAACGGCCATTTTACTATGTCAGCGAAGTGCTCATTGAGTACAAACAGAGATATCCACATTGGCAGAAACTTGTTTATGGGGTGTTCATGGCAAGCCAGAAGCTTAAGCATTACTTCTAGGGTCATCCTATCACTGTGGTCAGCTCTGCTCATTTAGGAGATATTATTCAAAATAGAGAAGCCACAGGACGAGTTGCCAAGTGGGCTATTGAGCTTGGGCCTCATGGTTTAAAGTATGTGCCACGTACTGCCATCAAATCTCAAGCACTAGTAGATTTTATCAATGACTGGACAGAACTGCAGATGCCTGAAGAGAAGCCGGACAACACATATTGGACTATTCATTTTGATGGGTCCAGGCAATTAGAAGGCTTGGGGGCTAGAGTTGTTTTAGCTTCCCCTCGAGGTGACAAATTTTGTTATGTACTGCGGTTGATGTTCCCCTGTACTAACAATGCAGTTGAGTATGAGGCTTTGCTCCATGGTCTTCTGATGGCTAAAGAGATGAGTTTAGGCCAGGTAAGGTGCTTTGGTGACTCAGATTTGGTGGCTCAACAAGTATCGGGCAAGTGGGATTCCAAGGATCCTCTCATGGCGGCTTATCGCCGCGAAGTTGATGCCATTGCTGGACATTTCAAGGGTTACCAAGTGGAACACATTGATCACAGAAAGAATGAAGCGGCTGATGCTTTAAGCCGGCTGGGGTCTCAGTGTAATCCGGTTCCACCTAATACCTTCTTAGATGTTCTGCATAGCCCTTCTGTCAAGTTGCCTACAGAGGACGACTTGGCTGTTCCAGATCCGGAAGCACAATTGGTGGAGGATCTCCACATCATCCCGGATTGGACAGTGCCATATTTGGCTTATATGACCCAGGGTGAGTTGCCTGAGGATGAGACCTTGGCTATACGGATAACTCGGTGGTCAAAATCAATGACAATTGCCAACGGTGAGTTACATCATCGCAGCGTCACCGGGGCGTTTCAACGTTGTGTCTCTCCTAAGGAAGGTCAAGAAATTATTCGTGAGATCCATGAAGGAGATTGTGGCCATCATGTCGGGTCAAAGTCTCTTGTGGCCAAAGCTTTTCGTCATAGTTTTTACTGGTTGACGGCTCACGCTGATGCGGAGGATTTGGTCAGTAGGTGTGATGGTTGTCAGAAATTCGCATGACGGGTGCACGTGCCGGCTCAAGAATTATGGATGATTCCAATTACTTGGCCGTTTGCAGTCTGGGGGCTCGGTATGGTTGGACCTTTCAAAAGATCCAAATATAAAAAGACACACCTTTTGGTGGCAGTTGACAAATTCACAAAAGTGGGTGGAGGCAGAGCCGGTTAGTAAGTGTGATGTAGCCACGGTGGTTCAGTTCATGAAAATGGTGATCTTTCGTTTTGGGTTTCCACATAGCATTATAACTAACAACGATACTAATCTGTCCAAGGGTGCTATGGAGAAATTTTGTCAATGTGAGCATATCCGGCTTGATGTTTCATCAGTAGCTCACCCCCAATCCAATGGTCAAGCTAGGAGAGCAAATCAGGAAATCTTGAAAGGTCTCAAGCCACGGCTTATGGTTCCTTTACAACGGACGTCGGGTTGTTGGGTGGAGGAGTTACCCTCTGTGATATGGAGCATCAATACCACCCCTAACAGGTCTATGGGTTATACGCCTTTCTTCATGGTTTATGGAGCAGAGGCAGTCCTGCCCAGTGACATCCATCATGACTCGCCCTGCGTGGCGGCTTACGTTGAAGCTGATAATGAACAAGCCCGTCAGGATGCACTTGACCTATTGGATGAAGAGCATGACTTAGCATCAGCCCGCTCCATGATTTACCAACAGGACCTGCACCGTTATCACAGCCGCCGGGTTAAGTCTAGAACCTTTCAGGAAGGTGACTTGGTGCTCCGGCTCATCCAGGACCAAACCGATGCACATAAATTATCCCCACCTTGGGAAGGACCCCTTGTGGTCAGCAAGAACTTGAACAACAGGTCATACTACCTCATTGATGTTCGAGAGCACAAAGACTCACGTAAGTCGGAGGAAGAGACCCACCGGCCGTGGAATATCGCTCATCTTCGGCCTTACTATATTTGAGCCACCGAGTCTCATAATGTACATACTTTGACGTTGTATATATTATGATAAGCAATAAAGCAGGACCTCTGTCCTTTTCATTCTCAATAATCACATGCCTTTATAGTTATATTTTTAAAATGACCAATTAGGGGCTGATTGTCTTTAAATCTAGCTTAACCCTTTGGTCCGGCTCATGATCATATTCGAATCTAGCTGTTAAACCTTATGATCACTAGGGGCCTTCTTTCTCAAACATATGTCATATTCGAACCAAAGAGAACATAGCTGTCGGTACCCTTTTGATCGATGCAAAGCCAAACTCACTAGGGGGCTTCTTGATCATATTCGAATCATAGCTTAACCCCTTTTGGGTCCAACTTGGATCGTATTCGAATCAAGGTCGTTAAAAACCTCTCAAGGTCATTTTGGGGCTTCCTATTCAAACATAGGTCTTATTCGAACCAAAGAGAACATAGCTGTCGGTACCCTCTTGATCGGCGCAATGCCAAAGCCACTGGGGGATGCATGATTGTATTTGAATCCTTGGTTAACCCCTTTGGTCCGGTTTACTGATCATATTCGAATCAGAATCCTCCAAATTTTTCTTGGTGTTTGACTTAAATTGTTTGAAAGACAATCTTTTGTTTTTTCGGTTTTGTTGTCTAAATCTAAGTGTAAGTATGGTTTCAATTTAAACCGGCTTGGTATTTTGACAATGAATCACCAATGTATAACAGTCATGATACATATGGAAGTATTGGCTTCTAAAGATTGGGTTATCACCCTTACTGTTCGGTTCACATAAGCCGGCAGTCCAGATTCAAGATCACAGGTATGATATTGTCGTTAAAATTCATAATAGACTTATCTGTGTTTTCTTCAATCAAAGACTTTCCAGCCTTATTTATCCTTACATCTAGCCTTGATTATACAGTTATGTTAATTTCCATGGTTATGTACTTGGTGTTTTGACCCGTCCGGCGACAAACTGCCAGGACAATTTTCATATTTTATATACAAGAACAGATTCAAACACTACAGATATTGTAAAGATGTAAATCATATGTTAACACGACGGATAAAAGTATTGTACGCAACACAATATGCACGATGGCATAGGCAGAACATGAATTTTTAAACTAGCGTATTACAAGGCGCTTGGAGCACAAAAATACTGTTTGTTCTCCCAAGAAGATGTTAAACTAAAGCCGGTTTTTTAAATCCTGGCCGGGTTGTTTCGATGGTTACGACTCATCCCTTGCCGGTTCATCCTCCTCCACCACTTAGAAATTAGGCTGGGACCAGTCAAAGCCGCGAAGAGCGACGAACTCAGCCTCATCGTCAATTAAACCAAACGGGTCAATTTCCAGGGCAAAGGTGTGCTGGCGAACCGGCGGGATTAGATCTGTCACTTTATATGAAGGAGTCGCCATCTTTTTATTCTTAGCATCAAAACCCGACTAGTACTTATCAACATTGGTCTCATCGCCAAGGATGGTAGCATGAGGACGAATTTCCTTCACGCAAGAAGCAAAATCTTCTTGATCAAAAGGAGTCCTGTCTTCCTTAAAGCTGGGGTACCCTTTGGCTACATCCGCTGGGTCTAGCTCCGGTACCCAGGCTTTGGAGCGGCTTAGAGCAGTCAGGGCTCCGGCTCTCGCATAGGAACGCTTGACTTCTTTAAACCTGGCGGGTAAGATGGATAGCTTCTTCAAGACATCACTCAATAGGTTTGGTCCTTGGTTAGCTGGGGAAATAATGGCAAGAGCCCGTTGAGCTCCAGTATACAGTTGCTCCACCAGGGTGTAAACCGCCTTGGGCTTTATCAAGCTGTTTTCACTCAGATTGCTGCTTCGTGGACCTATTAGATATTTCCAAAAGGATAAGCAGATGGCTTACATTATGATGGCAAAAATAGAGTTTAAGTAAATAATATGATGACTCACCGAAGATTGTAGAGACCATCTGAGACACATGGTTCTTTAAACCGGTGACTTCAGCGGTAACTTCCTTGAGAGCCGCCTCGGCTGTTTCAGCAGGCTGTGTCAGCAAGGTTTTTTCATCGTCCCAAGATTTTTTTTCTCCACATCAAAACTGGTCTTCAATTTCTCTGCTTCAGATAGGCTCAACTGGAGTTTGGATTCAGTATTCTTTATCTCAGTCTCTTGAGCCGCCAACCGGGTTTTCGCATCAGCCAGTTGAGAATCTAAGTCAGCTATGGTGGTCTGCAGACATGCACAGGTGTGTTAAAGTTTATTCCAATAGAGGTCATAATGATTAAAGCCCCAAGCGCTTTGCAAAACAACACCACTCGGCACTTGGGGGCTAATGTATGTCGAAACAATTCTTAAATACAGAAATGACTCTTCTAAAAAAAGTCCCAAGTGTTTTACAGGTCCTTGGTGACTACACGTGAATTAAGCCGACCCTTGGGGACTACAGGTGAAAGTATGCTAATCATCTAAATCCGGTTAAACATTTTTAAATCGGACTTGGGGAAAATCTAGGTCAAAACATCAGCCTATATCACAAGTCAATAGATCATTCAAGTTTATCATAATCAGGAGACTTGGGGGCTGGTAGAGCATATCTCTCCCTAATAATAAAGCACGGATTGACTTTGTCGGGTTCACCGTCACAATATGCTTCTTCCCATGATTTTACGCTTTTAGTTTAAATTTAAAACATATTCGAGGTGGTACTAAATTTTGTCTCTGTAGGGTTCACCGTCGTTTTCTTACATCTGGTCCACGTGGCTCTGTGTGCGTACGAGCTTCGTGGATGGGCTTGGGCCTTAGTAGCGAGAAAAAATACACACGAGCGAGCAGAATTGTAAAAGAAAAACACACGCACACACGAACACGAGGGCTCACCTTCTATGCGTATGACTACGCCGCCGCCGCTGCCGACGCCGCACGCAGCCTCTCCGGCCATCTGCTGCCGCATCCGCGCGCAGCCTCTCCGGCCATCCGCTGATCACCACCTCCATCGGGCCGCCCCACCTCCTGCCATGCTCCGCCCCGCCTCGCCGCGCGCTGCCGGGCCCCTGCCCCCATCGTCGCACGTCGCCGGCCCTCCGTCCCTCTTCGCCGTGCGTCGCCGGACCGTCTACCGTCGCCGCGCGCTGCCACGGTATACACCATCAGCGCGTCTACTCCTACCCCAAGTGCCCTCACACCCGCAGCCTACCACTGCCGGCAACCCGCGGCGGCCTTCCACGGCCGGTGCCGCTCGATGCAGCAGCGACGGATCCCCCCGCCCTGCCACCATGGCGCCATCGGGACTCCACCTCGCTGCTTCCACCTCCACATTGATTTCCCCAACCCCGCAGGCTTCGCCTCCAGCCACTTCTTCCCGGCGCACTCTGCCCACCGTCGGACCCATCCGCTGATCTCCACTACCCCACCACCCAATGACGATGCAATCCATGTTGGCAGAGGAGGAGGTCGTTCAATCGCCTCAACTGTTGCCAAGAGCAAATTGCAATTCACCTTGGAATATGCAGTGCAAGAGAAGACACATCAAAGACAGTTTGAATCAGTTCAGACAGCCAGCCACCATTGTTGGTGAAGCTTCAGATCTAGCTGCAGTGAAGCTGCCAAGTGAAATAAGTGCAGCAGACTAGAGGTGAAGTGTAACAGCCTAGATTTTTGGCCTTTTCTTTTTCCTTTGATTTTCTTGGATTTCTGGTTTTGTTTTGCTTTTTTTTGTGGCTATGTGGTTCTGAAACTTGGGAAGATCATGTCTTCCTAGGTTTTGTAGTGGCTTGTCACCCTCATCATCATCCCAAGATCATGTCATTTCCATCCTTGACCTAATCCAAAAATTTTTTGTTGGGAATATTCCTTTCCTGATAAAGGAATAACCCTTAAAGCCCTAGGTTGTGAAGCAACCTATATTTCTGTCACTCCTAAAATTCCCAAATAATTCTCATAAATGTTTGGGTCCTATCTTGCTCAAATATGGAAAAATATTTCATTGCCATGTTCAAAAATAATCCTCCAATAATCTTTTCTTATTCTGTCCTAAATGGGACATTATGAGGCAAGTGCTATTTATCTTTGCCAATTTGAACCCAAACTTCTTGGACAACTTTTCTTGTCCATATCAATGGCTCATGCCAAAATTCAACTCAATTTTCCTAGTAAATATTCCTGAGCAATTTTTCAAAGTTCCTGTCTAAGGAAAGTGATTGTGAAGAAAGTACAAGCTAGGCATATCCAAATGAGTTGCAATTTCGCAAGGACCTTTATATGATCAAATCATGACTCTCCACAGAATATGAGCTCATGTAACTCATCTATGTGAGCCCAACTCCAAATCTTAGTTTCTGGTCAGATTTTCAATTTGTGAAGCAACTATATTTTATATTGCTTCAATTCAGCTAAAACTTTAACAGGACATGATTCTCTCTATATCAACTCCTCGCACTAAGTTTTATCACAATTGGTTAATCCAATTACCCTTTGTAATTTTTCCAAGTTTCTGTCCAGAATGAAGCTTTGTGAAGCAAGTGCCACTTTGGTATTTCCAAATGACATGAAACTTCTACATCAGCTTCATATCATCATATAGCCCCTCTCTACCAAATTTCAGCTCACAAAGATCAAGTATGTGAGTGCATCATCCAAATCACCAATTTTGGCGAGTATTGCATTTTCTACTGCAACCACCATCTAAACTCCTCCTATTAGTCTAATATTTGGTGATCAGCATCACCTTAGTATGTGATCATCATCAGACAAACTAGTTACCACGTTACCTAGCTGGTTTAACCACAGGAAGTTACAAACACCTTCTTACTGATTTACTTTTGAAGCTAAGTGCAAATCTTTTCTTTGCCCCTGGACCGATTTATTTCTTCAGTTGGACTAAGGGCACCAATGTCCATCCACTGGACATGGTTGGCCACGCCAAAGAGCGCCGCTTGCGCCAGTGCACATGGTGATCACGCTGGCATCATGGCTACAGGCGTGCTCTGGCTTGTTCCGTCCACTATGCTCGTCTCCCCCCTCCTCGTCTCGACCTCAAACCTTGTCCAGGAGCTCGCCCGTGCTCGACTGCGTGGCCCTGCATCGGTTCTTCGTCGCCGTTCGCCTTAAATACGTCGCAAATGACATGCTCGTGCCATGCCCGCCCTCTGCCCTCCATTAAAGCTTGGTCGGAAGCTCGCTTGTGAGCTCCGGAGCCTTCCTCCGCGGCTATATAAGGAGTGCCCGAGTCCCTCCGCATCTCACCATCCTCTCCCCAAGCCTCCTCTCCCACCAGAACCCTCGTCCCGCTCCTCTTTTCGCTGGAGTTCGCCATGGCCGCCTCGGCCTCAGCATGATTCCAGCCAAACCAAGCCTCCCCTCGCTGTTCCGAGCTGTCCACCGCGTTCCCCTCGTCACCGCGGTTCGCCCCAACCCCTTTCCTCTCGCCGGAGAGCCCCATGGCCGCGTCTCCCAAGTCCGGCCGTCACCTCCGCAGTTCGGCCACCTCGTTGTCCGGCTGCTCTAGCCTATTTCAGCCTCTCCCGTCTACACCACGGCACTCCCCACACCTCCGGCAGCCTCCCCATCTCCTCCGTTCGTCGCCAGAGTGCCCGCATCACCGGAGAACCCGGCCTCCCGAAGCTTCCTGTGCTCCCCATGGCGCCGCCCCTCCCCTCCTCCATGCGCCTCCCCGGTGGCCGTACTCCCTCTGTATGGGTGCGTTCGGTCGCTGCGGTGCAGCCGGTGGCCGCGTCGTGGCCAGAAGCCACCGGAGCGGGCCGGCCCCCCTGGCGCCCATCTCCTCTGCATCCGCTCTGTTCCACGAGGGAACAGAGGCGCGAGGAGGAAGACGACACGATCGCCTGGCCCCTTCCTCTGCCGTGTGTGGCCCGCATCTCCCCGGCCCCACGAGTCAGCCACAGCAGGCGTTGACCCAGACTTGCTGATGTGGCAAGTGGAAACACAGTTCCCGGAGTACGTCTTCTTCCAATGAAAGCACATTCTTCCTTTCTTTTACCTGAAATACGTTTTCCCCATCTGGAAAGCGTATTCCTCTCTACTGCAGCACAAAGTACGCCTTCACTTCTCTGGAAACGTATTTCTACTTATACGCTTTCAGTTTTTCCGCCCAGGGACCCGTTGGTGATAAATTTTTCACAGATTGGTCCCTGTTCTTCCAACCTTCACAACTTTTCAACCGTAACTCCGATTGAGGTGAAACCAACGCTCACTTCTTCGTATCGTCGAGCTCTCTCTTCTGGTAACATTTTCACTAGGTGTTCTCATAGTGAAAATGACCATTTTTCCCTTGCCTCTAATCAGCCCCCTCCGAGAACATACCATCCGACGTTTCGTTCCGCGGTTTCACCGCACTTCTTCCCGGTGGTTTCTTCATCTCCAGGCAAGCCACAATACCCACTTGCATGATAGTCATGTAGTAGCCATGGTTTTCAACTTGAATATTTATTAAATGTTTGTTTCTTTAAAATATGGTTATAGTTGTTTCGGTAATGCTTATGGATTCATGCTTACTTTCTTGCTATGTTGTTAAGCACCTGGTTGTCATGCCTTGCTAGTTGTTAGTATTCCTTTCATATGCTTATGCTTGCTAGTAGTACATGTTGATGTTGGTAATGGTCTTCGGTGCATGACTGCCGTTTGTCCCAAGTACCGTTGTTATGCATGTTCCATTGCATCCAGTTGGTTAAATGCTTGCATGATGGCATTGCTGATATGTTCTTGCATGATGTTTATTGTTGATGCTAGTGGTCATGTTATGCTTTGAGTAGTGTTGTACTGGTAATATTCATGCTCTTCATTATGCCATGCTTAGTTGGGGATGATTCATTGTTGATATGGTGGCTAGTTATGTTGCACCCGTGCTTATGTTGATATCATGCTCATACATTGTAATTGTATCATGTTGTTTTATCGTGGCTCAGCATATTTGCATTTAAGTTTAACCAGATTAAATTGAACTTGAACACCTGTTGGCTGAGTCATGGTGCCACCATATCGAATTGACCAGTGCAACCACACTTACCTTTATGGGAAGGTCCTAATTGGGTCTATTGTCGTGCCTCTCGCCGGTGCCTCCAACTAGGAAAGGTTATGGGAGTGCGGTTCCCTGGCCCGGTAAGCATACATAACCTTGTGTGCCCGTTGTTGTTATTATTATGGATCCGGTCCCCGTGAGGGACGTTGGCCACGATGGTGGTCGTTGTGTCTTTGGTAGACACGGGGCCACCCAGGACTAGCCCAGTTGGGAGTGGGTCGGAGTGGCCGGGAGAGTGTCATGACAATAGATCGGTTTTGTCGGAACGCCGTTGGTCCACCCGAATGGGAGTGCGTAGGGCTTCCCATAAATATTCCAATCTTCTTGATCATGTCGTCATTCTTCTCCACCAATACTTCAATTTCCTCTTCATAATCTTCGCCTTGAGTTCTTCCTCCAGTTCCTTGATTCTAGTCTTAACCTTCTTTAGATCTATCATGTCGACGCACATCTGGTTCTCCTGTCGTCGAATGTGCTGGTTTAGCTCCTGGATAAAAGCTGCAATTGATCTATCCTTCCTGGTGCTGATCATCTCCCAGTGTTCATCTCGGCGCCCACAAATCTGGTAGATAGTATCCTTGAGATCCTTGCGGTAGACTTCTCCAATGCGTCCCATGGCGATGTGAGCTGCCATGCTCTTTCCTAGACTCCAAGTTGGTGCATCAAAATAAAACTCTATAGGCTCAGTGAATGGCATGAACGTCCTTCCTGGAACTTGAACTTGAATCATCCAGCGCTCTTCTTCAGGTAAAGTGGCGTTATAGGTTCCTGTGAAGCTTGGTACTCCTATGTTCAGGTATCTAGTGACTTCCTTCAAGTGACATCCAAAGGGTGTATCTTCATCCGGTTGCGTGAACTTGTTCCTTGCATCCGCCATCCTAAAAGAGTAGAAAAGATGAGATGTCAGAAGAGAAGAGAGTGGATAGTGATCTAGGTCTTTTAGCTTAGTGGTCGTGTCCTACAGTCAGCGTGTGCTTTGATACCATCTCTGTAGCGACCAGACCTCAAACAGTCCGATCTCTGTGCTCCGGTGTCATCCCTGGATCAGTAATGCTGACACCACACAGTACTCGGAGGATTTATAGCAGAGTAGCAATCACCCACTTACTACATCGAGTGTCTCCATAGAGAACTTATTACAATAAATATGGCTTAAGGCCATCTAATAACGATAACAGCGGAAGTCTTGGAAGATAAGTGAGTCCATCAACTCCAACGGCATCAGTGAGTATAGACTGAGTATAGAACCACCTAAAACTCTTAATCGTCGTCTGAAAAGTCTGCAACATTAACGTTGCAGCCCCGAAACGGGTCAGCACATGGAATATGCTGGCAATTGTACACATAGAGAATATGGAATGAAACAGCTATACTATATGCATATTTGGCTGGTGGAAGCTCTATGGTTACAGTTTTGCGTAAAGCCAATTTTTCCCTACTTCAAAGAAATATTTATTTAACTATCAGTAGTTGTTAAACATTGAGAATGGTGACAGCATTCTCAAGCATTCTCAATCCCAATTAAGCATCATCATTAAACATAACCCAACAAAATTAATTTAGAGTAACATGTTGAGATTCACATGATAATCCAGGTACTAGATACTCAAGATGTCCATAACCGGGGACACGGCTAACCATGATTAGTTTATTACACTCTGTAGAGGTTTGCGCACTTTTCCCCACAAGACTCGATCGCCTTCGTTTGGTTTCTCGCACTACATGGTGTTTGAGAAGATGGATGACCGAGACATAGTCTTTCAGAAGCGCTAGCACCTTATGATCGGGTAGGCCGTACCACCTACATCCCCTACATCTGCTAGTCTACCACTGTAAGAGTTCGCACAACTTAGTCAACTATGCTAGAGCCCATAATAGCTTGTGGCTGCACAGGAAGTTTCTAGTATGAATAGTCTCATGATTCCTTTGAGCCTGGGTGGCGGTCCAAAAGAAAACAGGCTAGTCCTGGAATACCCAGGTGCCTCAATCCACCCAGATGTGTGTTTAAGTTGCCACCTTAGATAAACCATTAATTAACAAAACTCACATCTGTCATGGATATCACTCACCCAATCCACGTCTACTAGCATAGCATGGCATAATAAGCAAACGTAGAAGTAACTCCCAAAGGTTTGATAATGAACAGGTAATAGGTACTACCTCAACTACTTCCCATCCCACAATTTAATTAGATCCTAATCATGCAATGTGTGAGGATTGATCTAATGCAATAAAACTGGGTAGTAGGAAAGGTATGATCAAAGTGTTACTTGCCTTGCTGATGATCCACGAAAGCTAGAGATTCGAAGTAACAGGCGGCGCACTCCGGGTATTCTATCGCAGACAAACAAACAAGCATACAATAAGTACTCATCTAATGCACGGGTAAAACTCAAAGAAGAGATCTAACCAGAAGGTCAACTTAAGAACTCCGGTTGGCAAAAAGAATCAAATCGAACGAAGCAACGAAAGTCAAACGGCGAAAGAAAACAACTTCGTTCTACTAATCTGGATCTAGGGAAAATTTTACAGTAGCAAAATCTTGTTTAAGTTGGTTAAACGGATAGAGGGTTTCGAGACGAAACTCTAGGCGCTTGAATCGCCTGATTCCGATAAACGAGCGAAAAGTTATACTAAAATGAAAATCGGATCAGGAATCGCGATCAGAAAAATCGCGGATTTAATCCGAGAAAAAGAAAAATGACGAACGTTCGCTAGAATGAACGAATGGGCGAACACTCACTATTTAAATAAACCGGAAAACCCGATCTTTTAAAAAAACCGAATCTAAAAAAACCGACGAAAAAACCGAACGGTTTTTTGAAAAAAAATAAAAAAACGGCGCGGATTTCGAGGCGGCGGCGGCGGCGATGGGGGCGGCGGCGCGGCGGCGGCGCGGCGGGGCGGCAGCGTCGGCGGCGGCGGCGGCTTGGGGCTGGGGCGGCTAGGTTTTGCCCGGGTGGGCTGCCCCGGCTTATAAAGCCTGCCCGGGCCGGTGTCCCGGTCGGACACGGCCCGTAGGTCAGTGCGCGTTTTTTAATTACGCGCAGAAGAAAAATAAAAAGAAATACTAAACGGACTCCAAAAATTCCGAAATAAATTTTCACGGGCTTCTAAAATCAAGGCGCACAAGGTGAACATTTATTTGGGACCTAAATGCAATTTTGAAAAACGCACATTTTTCCTAAATTCAAATAAAACACCGAAAAACTCCGGAATAAAATCTTATTTGATTTTATTATTAAATCCTCAATATTTCTTTATTTTGGGAAAGTCATTTCATTCCCTCTCTCATATTTTTGTAACAGAAATAATTGATGATAAAATAAATAAAATCAAATGATCCTATTCTCAAAATTTGAGAAAACTCAAATATGAAAATAACGAAATCCCCAACTCTCTCTGTGGGTCATTGAGTTGCGTAGAATTTCTAGGATCAACCAAAATGCAAAATAAAATATGATATGCAATGATGATCTAATGTATAACATTCCAAATTGAAAATTTGGGATGTTACAGGATTGGAGTCCATCATCGCCGTTCGTTGTTCCGCTGATTCGATTTGTTATGCTGCTTGTATAGAGCAACCGTGGTTGGCGTAGTGTCATCGTGCCAATGTTATTCATTGTAATATCGGAACCCTGGTATTCATATTCGTGTTGTAATAGAGAGCTGGTTTGTTCTATACTAAGCAATGTCGTATTCCAGAAGACTTCACCTCGATCTCTGGGCTGGAATACGAGGCGTTCCGATTTTCTCTGAGACGGGGTGCCACATGAAGCTGCCAAGTGAAAGAACTGCAGCAGTCTAGCGGCGAAGCTATTCATTTTCTCGGCACCGTTAAGTTTCATTGCCGTTCACCCCTATAGGGGCATAAGTATGTGATCCAGTGTCCAATCTTTATATATAAGTCACTTGATGATTATACTAGGAATCACTTAGGATATTAGTATATTTTTAGTTATGCTATCATATGGGCTATCCACAGCTTATTGTCAGATCTAATTAAACCGGAAGAAAATCTACTTAATATATGTTTGGCTATGCGATTCAAAATTACTTTGTTTCCGATAAAAATACCACATTACTAACATATTTTGTGATGCTTCCCATAGTTCTTTGCCTTCATGAAACAACATATGGGTGAGGCAATATATTTCCTTGTCTATATATCGGCGTCTCTATTTTTAAAAATTGGCATTGCGGATCCCTTTTACATGTTTTTTCTACACCCTGCTGGGAGATGAATTGCCTTTCCTATATATGAACAGATGGCAAGACATTCAAAGTATAGTTCCTCGCATCTGAGCGACAATTTTTATGCCCTATGCCCTTGTCTGTCTCACATATCTACCTTATATCTGCAGGAAAATATATATTTAACTTCTACTGCTAAGGCAATCTATCTACATGTAATCTATGGATTCTTTGTAGTTCAAATGGACTAATCTATATATTATTTATGCAGTACTGCTTATTCAGTTAAAGGTGCCCTTTTCTAGAGAGTGAAAACTGGTGTAGGGCAGGTTATATGGGTAGCAATGGCTTATATCCCTAATTATATTCGATTTTCTGGTTGTACGTAATTCGTTTTCCTCATAGGCAGAAGTTGACGGCTACATGTTCCAGAACAAATTGGATCTGCAGTGTGTATATCGATTGATGATATTTATCCTACTTTTAGAGAAAGGACTAAGCCCAACTTTTATTACAAAGCTTTGAAATATTCTGATATTGCTGGGCCAAAAGCGAACAAGTGCCATGCATGGTGAACTGTCGCTAACTTCAGAAGATGGTAAGGTTGCATATGCCTGGAGCGACCTTCTCTTCAAAATTTTGGAATTATTTACCCTTTTTCTCTGTAGTTTCTATTTGTCATTTGATGAGTGACTTGGAAGCCTTTAGGCTATCCATGGCAAGCAAACCAGCACCTATATCATGTTGATTCCATGGTATTTTTATAACAGCATTTAGGTGGACCTCTAACTTATACTTTGCAATATGCTCAACATGTACATGCACCAATATGTATTTGGGTGGCCGTCTTGATGTCCTGGGGCCTTGAGATCCTTGTCTCCCCCACGTTGAAAGACCGGCACATCTGCTCCACGCCTCCACCATGGTCACACGTTCTTCCGTGCAGTACTGCTTTCAATGTCTTGAGATGCTGATGTCGATCGCAAACGACGACTGCAGCAGCTGCTCCTGTTTCGAGGGAAAGACAGGGCACTGGGAGTAGATAATCTAATTTGAGATTCAGACGATATGAGCCAGAGGAATCTGACAATGGTATTGTTGTATTGCAAGGCATGAACCACACATTACGATATATTTCCCCTCAACAGTTTGGCTACTGAAAATGCTTACTTAATGCTAATTATGGTTAAGGGGCAAGCTTATCTGATTCTGATCCATACTTCCTTCACCTTGTGCAGGCATTTTATCAAGGACCATTTTGTTGCATATGAAATGGGAAAAATTTGGCATTAAAGGGGGGTTGGCGATTCACCATCATTATGTTTCCTATGCCATCTACTCCCTCTGTCCCAAAATTCTTGTCTTAGATTTGTCTACATACGGATGTATCTATTCACATTTAGTGTTAGCAGATACATCCGTATCTAGATAAATTTAAGACAAGAATTTTGAGAGGGAGGGAGTACTAGGATCTTCTTTACACCAACTCTACACCAGCCTATTGGCATGTTTATAAACAAAGGAAACTGCTTTGTTCATAACTTTACACCAACCTATTGGCATGTATATTAGCAGCAATGTAACTTAAATGAACAACCCTAGCATATTATTAAAATTCCTTGCACAATACTTCTCAGTTTCTCAGGTTTAAGAACAATCTATAGCACATTTAATCTCTTCAGTTAGTAGTCGTGTTTTCCTATTTAGATATTTATTTTGTGATCTTGACCTTTACTCCACATTAATATAACCTGATTTTAAAATATATTTTTAAAGTTGATTATAAATTATTATTTTGGATAGTACATCATCTTCATTCCATTGGATTACATTACCATCCCTGGTTACATGAATAAGCAAATGTAGCTATGTCTAAGACTCCAGATTAGGATTGCAAGGTCCTTTTAGAATCTGCAAAGTAATTTATTTTATCACTTTGTGCTATCAACTTTGGTAATCGCTTACTATTCATCTGCACGTGAACTTGCCTATTTTTTGGAAAAGTCACTTTATTGTGAAGGTTGATTATTCTTCTATTTTGGGTTGGCCTAATAGTCGGTTGTCCATATAAGGTCACATGTACATTACTTGTCGGATATTATATGGTTCCAGTTCTCACAAACTTCTCAATTGCTTGCAGATGGTTGATTGAATGCTTTTTTCTGATTATTATACATCATCCGTTATGTATCAAAAGGCTGAAGTGCCCTTTGATCAATCTAACGTAAAGAAGATTCGTATGAGCTGCATGTAATAGTAACATAGAAATTATGACTGATGGGAGACAAAAAGAGGGTTGTTGTAATGGTAAAGAAGTCAAAATGACCGTTGTTGAACCTAGCATGTCTACAAATAAGCATATGGCAATGGACATAAATTTCTTGTTCGCAACTTTCGTATTTGCAATGGCACTGTCCACTGTTTTCTTCATAAAAGTTTATTATTTGGTCTATCAATGTGTTATGTATTTGCTTGGTTGTGTCTAGTATAAGGGTTAGTTGTTGATAAATGATAAGGGGTTGGTTTATAACTATTTAATACAAGAAAAGAACACGATGAAGACATGCTTGTGCATCACCAATAACATTCATTCTAGACAAGTTAGGAAGAATAATATCTGGGACAATATTTGTGGGAGTGCAACCGAGGAGAAGGAGTGATGACGGAGATTTCATTTGTGATGATCCAAAAGTAGAACGATAGATGGAGAAGAGACAACATGCTTTTTCATGTGGGACAACTCAGAGTTGAACTTACACATGAACGGAGGGTTAGGGGTGAGAGGTAAATGAATTATTTGTACATATATGCCGTATGATCTATATCTCTTTTCCCGTGGTAACGCATGGGCATTGTCCTAGTAAACTAATGAAAGCCGGAGAGCATACCTCATATTTTAGTTGCAGCTATTTGACCATCTCAATTTCAGAGTCACGACTGGAATGCACGTGACTAAGGTAGCCAGATACCACATCACTAATACTTAGGTGAGAATAATGAGAGATGTCAAAGCGAACTTTTTAGCTTTTCCAAAGCCTCTGGCTTGGCGGAGTGTCTGGCTAACACAGTTGGATTGCCCAGCTCAAAGAATCTACTACCAGTGATTAGAACATCATTGTCGTAAGTCACCGGCGGGTTAGCTGAGCTCGACAGTTCAACAGTAGACGGATTGAGAATGGTTTTGTCAACTGACGGCTCAGAAGGATCTGATTGAACGTTCATAGCAGGGTCTTCTGGTGCTTCAGGTTGTCCCGTGGCAGGAGTCGGTAGTGTTGGTTCAGCGGCTTTCAGGTCTTCAGTCGGCTTAGTCACCCTAGCCTTCTTGGCTTTTGCTTGACCACTAAGAAGAATTTGATGAGACAGTATAATAATACGGACATAAAGATACAGAAGAAGGATAATTATCTTTACCTAGGGGCAGTCTTGAAAGCCGGAAGTTGAGTTTGTGAAGAATCACCAGAAGAACGAGGGACCTCCTTCAAAAGTGAAATCACAGTTAAAATAGCAAGGAAATAGATTCATTGATAAAGGCAAAAGTCAAAGGTGAAAGAAACCTCATTCTGGCGTTTCCGAGGAGTTTTCGGTAAGCCGGAGGGCAGCTCATTATCGTCACTGGTCCGGGTCTGACGACGGCTCTCATGTTGCTGTTTTTTCAAAAGAAAATGAGGATCTAAATAAGCCAAGGGGTGTGAAAACCTTACTTTCTAGGTTACCAATTGAGGTTTCTGTCTTGGCAAAGGTTCTGAATCGGAGGAAATAATTACCTCTTCTTGTACTGCCTGGCTGGCCCCTGTGTCATCCTGGTAATAGTCAGTGTCAATAAGGTTGTTAAAAAGCAGGCCAAGAGAGTCAAGGGCTACCTCCGACTCAGAGGCGTCATCCAGCTTGAGGAGATCAGAAGCAGTTGGTTTCTTTTTGGGTTTTCTAGTTGTCTTCTTGGCGGCTATTGCGGCGGCTCTAGCTTTTTTGGCAACCTCATGATCATATTTGGCCTTCCAAAACTCAGATTTAGCCTGTAGGAAAATAACAGGTTGAAATTCATGCAAAAAAACATAACTGCTGAAGAAAAAGGAGTCAAAGGGATTTACCTCTGGTGCCGGGTTAAGTTTGCAGAAAGGATTCAATCCTACTTTGCTGCAATCTTCATATTTGCTATTGACAAGAGTGGTTGACATCTCAACAATAGCTTCTTCAGTCAGACGAAGGGAGCTATGACATAGTGGATTGTCGTTTCCTCCGGTGTAATTGAACATCAAGTCAGATCGGCGGCTTAGAGGGATGATCCGCCATGCGATCCAATAGCAGATCAAGTCAACTCCAGTTAAGCCGTTTCCTAGTAAGGCTTGAACCCTTTTGATGGTTGGGATGAGTTTTACGTTCGGCGGCAGAAAGCTTATCAGGGAGTGAATACTTAGCATGAAGACGCTCAGCGTGATAACCCGGCATTGGTTTTTCATCAGCTGGCAACATGTCTTTGCAATAAAACCAAGTTTGGTTCCAGTCCTTGGGATGACTTGGCAAGACTACTAAAGGAAAGACAGCATCCCGTCTGCGCTGAATCGAAATTCCACCAAGTCCCAAGCTGGGGCCGTTGGTGTATTCATTCTGGCGGTTTAAATAGAAATACTCTCTGAAGAGTTCAATAGTAGGTTCTTCTAGAAGATAAACCTCGCAGAGAACTTGGAAGTTGCAGATGTTTGATATGGAGTTGGGTCCAAGATCTTGTGGATGAAGCTTGAAAAAATGCAGAACATCTCTGAAGAATTTTGAGCGGGGCAGTGAAAAACCCCGGTTCATATGGTCAGTAAAGATGATGACTTCACCATCCTTGGGCTGAGGTCTTTCTTCGGCCGGGTCAGGGGCGCGATAGGACATAATGTTCTTCTCTGGTAAATACCCAATGGTGACAAAATCCTTCAGAGTGTCATCAGTGACTGTGGAAGGGACCCAGTTGCAAACTGTTGTCGTCTTTGGCGGTGTGGCGAAAGGACAAGCTAAAAAGGAAGTCATTTGCCGGTTCAAGTTAATTGGTGGAATCACAGGTTAATGATTGCAAGACAGATGTGTAATGGCGGCTTAAATAATGGCTAATGGTATATGAAGGAAAAATGAGCCGACATGGTAAGCCGCCATGGTTAAAGATATTCAAAAGTTGGCAGCGACAAAAAATTGGTCAAGTACTGAGGTAAACAAGTTTCACAAACTGCAGACATTACTTTGGATCAATGACTGTTCAGAAAAGAAAAATAAATCTAGACCTAAAAGTCAATACAGATGAGTTCATAAGCTTGTATAAGATTTTTTGTCCAAAAAGGGGGATCTACTGATGCTGAAAGTGGAACTAAAACAACTACCACATCGGTTTAATACCGTTTTCATATCAAAGAGGTTCAGTGAGAGGGGCGAGTGACCAGGGCTCACACGGCCATTGTACGAGCTTGGGGCCGAGCACAGGACGCACAGGAGGCCATAGAGTCAAGCACGGGGGCACTGTGCTCTTCTAGCACGGCGCGCACGTGATCGCTGCGGCGTGTCCGGCATCGGCGAGGGCCCTGGGGAGGTGAAGCGAGGATGGTGACGCGTGCGGCATGCTTGGCTGGTCGCTAAGATGAGGACGAGCCCAAGAGAGGCTCGGGCGCAACTCAGAGCGCATCGATCGTGTGTCTGAGCCCGTGTCTTCATGCGGTCACCATGTGCACAGTGGCAACATGACGCCTAAGTGATGCCAAACTATGTGCTGTCGACCGTGGAGTGTTTAGTTTAGGAGAGGAGTGAACCAGCCACTAGGATGAGAGAGTTGATCACATCTTTGACTGAAAGTTTCTGGGCAGAAACTTGTGGCTTCATTTGTGATCAAACTAAGAAGAGTTAGGAGCTGAGCTTTGGGGTTTAGTGTTAGGTTTCTAAGGTGCAGATGCTCAAGAAAATTCAGCTCCAAAAGCATAAGGCATAATGCACTTGTTGTACAAACTGCATTTTCTGGTTAGACTGCAAATGATTTTTCTTAGCAAAATTGGGACACATGACCACTTGATATTTTTGCATAGGATGATGAGGCACTATCCAAAGGGTCTGTGGGAATTTTCTCAGATTTTTGTGGCCAAGAAAAAGAGGGGTTGCTTTGGAGTGGAAATGAAAATATTCCATTTTCATGGTGAAAATGAATATTTTCTTTAGAAGAATTTTTTTCCAAAGAATGTGAGGATGAATGAGAGGCCATGAGAGGTTGTGGGAGGTGATTGGAGTCACTTAGGTGAAAATAAAAATAATGCCCAAGTGTTTAGTCCAAATGAATTGACTCAAAATCCAAAAATAAGCAAATAAAAGCAAAAGGCAAGGGAAAACTCATGATGGCAAAACCAGGGTGTCACACTCACCGTCGGCTACGACGAGAAGGACGTTATGCACACCCTCGAGCATGCCTACAAGGCCTCCTCTACCACGTACCTAGATTATGAGGACATGCCCGGGCCTACCAAGGAAGCGCCCGCGAAGACAAAACTGTGTGCGATGCATTAATCACAAACTGTGCTGTAATAAAACCGTCAAAAAAGATGCAGAACATTTGTGACGGTGGTAACATTATACAAGATTCAGATTGGAGTTGCGTCTGGGATGCGTGGCAAACGGTTAATGCATAAGAACTGTTTGCGATGAGGCATAACAATAGAAACGGGCAGCCAGATGAGGGTGTGTGCTATATACGGTGTACATCTCACTAGGATGAACTGTGTGTGATTAGGCAACACAATAGAAACGGTCAGCCAGATCAAGGTGTGTGCGTTGGAGGGCATACATTTCACTCGGATGAACTATTTTACAATGAGCCAAGATAACAGAAACAGTTCAACTGAACAAGATGTGTGTGATATGCGGCAAACAGATCCGTAACATGAAATGTGTGCGAAGGCCAATAATAACACAGAGGATTATGCTAATAAGCCATGTGATTTGCTCTGTCTACAGAAGAAACACACACACACACACAAACACACACACACACACACATATAGGGATTGACTATTCATCACACTGGGTGAGGAATAGTTATTCTTCACCCACCTCTATTTTAACATCTATGCACCGTAATTTTACGTTTCGTAAATTTTGTCTTATTTTAGACATAAAAAGAGAACGTAAGAAAACCTATAATCGTCGTAATTTTTTTATGTTACGAAAAATTACAAATGTAAAAACATAGCGTAAAATGTACATAAAATACAATTTTTGACCTATATATTTTTATGGAAAATTTTATGCAGTAAATCAATATGAATGTAACTATTTGTATTTCAAATGTAATTTATTTACGAAATGATCATAGAATTACCTAGGGTGAAGATGAATTTTGCACCCTGGGTGACGAATAGTAACACTATATATATATAACTGAAATAAGCATCCAATTACATAAGTGACTATACAGATCTTTCGCGCACACCTTAATAAACAATTGCACGCATCCTAAACTAGGACAAACGATCATATCTACTTCTTGTGATGCTCCCGCCAATGCTCTATGCCTTAATCCCTCATTTGGGGCAGGAAGAAGACACTCCCTCATGTCAACGATCCGCATGTACATCTCGTAGCTTGTTTATGCATCCTTGGCCGTGTACTTGACATGTTGTTCATCCAGTCTCTGATTCCAGACATTGTGGTAGGTGTTCTTGTCCTTCTTGCTGTCATCCTTCATCTTCATGAAGTAGGGGTCGATGATGGCTGAGGCGAGGTCAACCAGGGAGTTCTGTTTTTTTGTAGTCGCTTCCCCAGACCTTGTAGTGGTCCTGGATGTTGAAAAGATACTGGCATTTCATGCCCGAAACCTTGAGCGCTTTTATATCATTGGTGGTGTCCACGTTAGCAAAACTATAGTCGGAGTTGTTGATAAACCTGGAGAAATGCTCTCAAGGCCTTGTGGCCAGGTCGTAGTGGTAGACGAGGACGTCATGTCACACGCACAACTGGGCAACGGCAACCTTATGATCATGACCGGCATGACCATTGCTCTACTCGAGGTCGAAGCCGACCACTTGGTACTTGTCCTGAGCAAGCAACTGCTCCGTAGTTTGGATGGAGCTCTCCACCGAGACTGACTCTTTCGTGTATGCCACCGAGAGGGCCTTCCTCCTCACGTGGGTGCCCACTACGTGATGCATGGTGAACTGCACCCTGTTGTCATCGTCGGCCGCTGGGAGCGCCATTGTAGCCACAGGGAGCACCATTGTCTCGTGTGGCGCGAGATATGAAGGTAAATGGCCGAAGGAATAAATGGGGGTCGGGCCGCTTGGATTCGGGGCGCGTCCGCATGACAGTTTTTGCAGCGGGTAACTACATCGTAGCACCGCGCCCGGTGCGAACACGTGCATAATGGCAACACGAACGTACATGATCATGCGCCGGCCCCAACCACTGGCATCGGGTGTGGAGGGACGAGGGCAGAGTGGCCGGAGGGACGCGATAGCAGAGCGCGCGCAGCGGGACCCGAGTAGAACGCGCCACGGCTGCCTCAACCGCAAGGAACCACACGCATAGAGCAGTTGAACACATAGGGAATTGTCATTTACAAGCTGGTTGGCAGTTTCGTCGCCGTGTAGAGAGTGGCCGTGTGCAACTAGCTCTGTCTTGGTCTATTATTAGTCCCCTTTATATTCTGTGCCATATTTTGACGTTAAATTTAACCAATAAAATGTTAATGCATGTTATAAAAATTATATAATTGGAAACTATGTTCAAATATGAATCCAACGATATAATCTTTGGCAACATGCATTCGCATTTTATTAGTTCAATATCTAGTCAAAATTTGGCAAAATTACATCGACGACTTATAAACTAGGCCGGGGGTAGTAGGTAGTTTAATTGCAAAAAGTTTTTAATTAACCATATGTGTACGTGTCCTTTTGTCCTCCTGTCGCACGTCTTGTCACCCCACTGCCGCAGACGGCTTAGAGCGCAAGCTTGAGCAGCGCACATGGGCGTTCTTTGGGCCAAATGGTGCTGAGCCCGTTCCCACGCAACCTTCCTGCCTCACTCGGTGAAATCCCCCAAAATCCCAATGCTTACTGGTCTGCTACATATACCCTCATGGCCGGTGAGTCCTACATCGCAGTTTCCCCTCCCTCCCAATAGTTATCTCATCTGCTTCTCCCACAATCCTCAATGGCACCTGTCCATCGTCGTCGCTCAGCCACTCCGCCGTCATTAGATGATAGCTCCAGCTGGGAGGCTACACCATGGCGGCGGCTGATAACCCAGAAGTACAGGGGATCATTTTTAGCCTTCTTTGATAAATAAGAGTGTTGAACCCAACGAGGAGCTAAAGTCATAACAAATATTCCCTCAAGTTCTATGGACCACCGATACAACTCTACGCACACTTGACGTTTGCTTTACCTAAAACAAGTATGAAACTACATTGCAAGATTAAAACTATGATTACTTTGCGAGAATGAAACTATGGATAAATTTCAAGGTAATAAAAGTGGATAGCTTTTTTCAACAAGAAAGTCATTTGTCCCTAGGAAATCGATAACAAGTACCGGTAATCATTCTTGCAATTTTACATGAGGGAGAGGCATGTGCTAACATACTTCCTCTTCTTGGATCATATGCACTTACGATTGGACCCCTAGCAAGCATCCGCAACTACTAAAGATCATTAAGGTCGTGAAACCCAACCATAGCATTAAGTATCAAGTCCTCTTTACTCCCATACGCCATACCCCACTTACTCGGGTTTAAGCTTCTGTCACTCTCGCAACCCACCATAAGCGAATCATGAACGTATTACAACACCATACGGCGGGGATCCCCCACGTTTGCGTGAAATGGATGGCACCGTAGGATATCACCATAAATAAAATATACAATCATGCCAACTAAGATCACGATTAACCCGCAGGGCAAAACAGATCTACTCAAACATCATAAGATAACCATAGATCATTGGGAAAGAATATATGGAGTTGACCACCATTTTTAAGTAGAGATTATAGAGGGGAGAAGAGGAGTTGCACCGCTACATAGAGGGGGAGAACGTTAGTGTTGACGGTAGCAATATTGTTGATGTAGATCATTGTCACGATCCTTGCCCCGGTGGCACTCCAACGCCACCGGGAGAGAGAGGGGGAGAGAGCCCCCTCCTCCTCCTTCTTCTTCTTCTTCATTGGCCTCCCCCTAGATGGGAGGAGAGTTCCACCTCTGGTCCATGGCCTCCATGGCGGCAGTGGGGCGAGAGATCCTCCGAGATTGGATCTCCCTCTCTATTCTCTTCTGTTTCGCGTTTTCTTACATTCCCGGAGATCCGTAACTCCGATTACGCTGAGATTGTAACATGATTTTTTCTGGATATAAGCTTCCTTGCGCCTGAAGTAGAGCTCCAACTGACGTACGAGGTGAGCACAACCCACCACCACGCGCTTGGCCCCTGGGCGTGCCCTGTTGTCTTGTGGGCACTGTGGGCCCCCATTTGCGATGATTCCAACTCCCAAAAACCACATATATTACAAAATAATTCTCCGTAAAGTTTGATTGCATTTGGACTTCGTTTGATATGTATTTTCTATGAAACAAAAAATATGCAACAATCATGAACTGGCAGTTGGCACTGGATCAATATGTTAGTCCAAATAAATCATAAAAATGTTGCCAAAAGTGTATAAAAATTGTATAATATTGGCATGAACCAATAAAAAATTATAGATACGACGGAGACGTATTAGCATCCCCAAGCTTAATTCATGCTCGTCCTTGAGCAGGTAAATGATAAAATAGATAATATTTGATGTGGATCGAATGGTACCTAGCATAAACTTGGTCATATATATAATCATGCCATGAATATTAAGACACAAGTGATTCGAAGAAATTATCTATAATTTGACATAAACACATCAATACTCAGGCATCCCAACAAACAATCATGTCTTTCAAAATATCAATGCTAAAGAAAGCTATCCCTACAAAATCATATAACCTTGTCATGCTATGTCTTCTTAACAAAAAAGTATTTATCATGCACAACCCCGATGACAAGCCAAGCAATTGCTTCATACTTCTTAACGTGCTTCAACTTTTTCAACCCTCACGCAATACATGAGCGCAAACCATGGATATAGCATATAAGTGGAATAGAGCATGATGATAGGGGTAAATATAGAGAATACAAAAAAGTAAGAAAGTCTCACATCGATGCGGCGAATCAACGGGCTATGGATATGCCCATCAATTGATATCAATGCGAGGAGTAGGGATTGCCATGCAACGAATGCACTAACAGCTATAGTGTATGAAGGCTCGATATGAAAACTAAGTGGGTGTGCATCTAATCCAATAATGAAAAATTCCCACTAGTATATGAAAGTTACAACATAGGAGACTCTCCATATGAAAAACATGGTGCTACTTTTAAGCACAAGTGTGGAACTAGCATGCCCCTTCGCATTTTTTTCTTTTTTCTTTTTTTTCTTTTTTTCTTTTTTTTCTTTTTTTGTCTTTTTTTCTCTCATTGTCTGGAGTCTCATCCCGACTTGTGGGGGAATCATAGTCTCCATCATCCTTTCCTCACTGGGGCAATGCTCTAATAATGAAAATTGATGATCATCACACTTCTATTTACTTATAACTCAAAAGAAATAAAAATTACAACTCGATACTTATAACAAAATATGACTCTATATGAATGCCTCTGGCAGTGTACCAGGATGTGCAATGATCTAGTGTAACATGTATAAAACAATGATGAACGGTGGTAGAGCCACAACTACTATATCAGCTATATGATCATGCAAAGCAATACGACAATGAATGCTCATGTCATCAAAACGGAAGTGGTGGAAGTTGCATGGCAATATATCTCGGAATGGCTATGGAAGGGCCATAGTAGGTAGGTATGGTGGCTGCTTTGAGGAAGATATAATAAGGCTTATGTGTGATAGAGCATATCATATCACGGGGTTTGGATGCACCAGCGAAGTTTGCACCAACTCTTGAGGTGAGAAAGGGCAATGCATGGTACTGTAGAGGCTAGCAAATTGCGGAAAGGTAACAGTGCGTATAGTCCATGGACTCACATTAGTCATAAAGAACTCATATACTTATTGCAAAAGTTTATTAGCCCTCGAAGCAAAGTACTACTACGCATGCCCCTAGGGGGGTAGATTGGTAGGAAAAGACCATTGCTCGTCCCTGACCGCCACTCATAAGGAAGAAAATCAATAATAAAGCATGCTCCAACTTCATAGCATAACGAGAGGCTATACGTGCATGCTTTAGGAATCACAAGCCTTAACACCAATATTCTTACTAACCACAACCGTTTACTGGTACCTCCCACATATTCGATGTCTATATCGCAAAACTATTGCAAGGAATCAAACATATCATATTCAGTGATCCACAAGTTTTATGTAGGATTTTATGACTAACCATGCAATTGACCAATTCTTGTTGATTCTCTAAATAGGTACAAGTGAAGCATGAGAGTTTAACTCTTTCTGCAAAAGATCATGCTATAATAAAAATAAGTGAAGCAAAAGATTATTATACAAATAACAGTTTTCTATGTGAAGAGAAATAGGCAATCCAAACTTCAAATCATATAAGTGAAGCACATGAAGCATTCTATAAAGCCATACCCAAAAGATATAAGTGTAGTGCAGTGAGCATTCTATAAATAAACCATGGACTTTCTAATACCAACATGGTGCATAAAACAAAAATGAAAACTAAACATAAAAGACGCTCCAAGATCTGCACATGTCAGATGAACAAAACGAGAACGAAAACATACCAATACTTGTTGAAGAAAGATGGGATGCCTTCCAGGGCATCCCCAAGCTTAGACGCTTGAGCCTCCTTGGATATTTACATGGGGTTCCTTGGTCATCCCCAATCTTGAGCCCTTTCCTCTCGTCCTTCTCCTCATATCGAGACCTCCTCGATCTTTTACCACTTCATCCACACAAAACTCAACAGAAAGCTCAATAAGATCCGTTAGTATAATAAAGCAAATCGCTACTCTAAGTACTGCTGCAAACCAAATCATATTTTTTTTCATTGTATCTACTGTAATATAACTTCTACATGGCTTATACCACCAATAAAAATCGATAGTTTCATCAAAACAAGCAAAACAATGCATCAAAAACAGATCTATCTTAAACAGGACAGTCTATAGTAATCTAAACATCTACCATACTTTTGGTACTCCAAAAATAATAGGACAAAATAAACAATTTGTATAGCAATACTGTGCAAAATGTTTGAGAAACGTTTGACATTCCAGTAAAAAAAATGAAAATTCACGCACTACAGTCAAAGTTTTTGTTCCTGCAGTGCACATACCAACAAACAATCCAATGATCCTAAAGGAAAATCTTGGCACATTTTTTATAATACTATGGAATTGTAAAGGGGATAATTATTTTTGTGAGAATCTTCATGAAAAATTCTACATTTTTTCCATGAGCATGAACACAAGTGTTCAAGGTCGACCCTCACTTCTCCAATGCATAACTTCCAATCGCTTCTCTTTTGAAAAAGTTTTTAGGTTCCCGTCTATATTTTTTGTTTCTAACCTTTATAAAAGCACTCAACGGAAATAAATGACTCTCTGAAACTTCTGGGTTGTCTCCCTGACAGCACTTTCTTTAAAGCCAGTTAGCTAGGCATAAAGTGCTTAAGTAATGGATCCACCTAGATCCCAAGGTATATCAAAGCCTATTTTAATTAGCATTGGTTTGGCATTTAGTAATGAGAACAAAGCAATATATATCATGCAATGACGAAGTCTAGTTCTCTTTCTATGCATCGGCATGTCATAAAAGAACAATTCATGCACATCAAGTAAAGGCCAATACACAACATAAGCAGTTTCTTGCAATTTAATCGTGTTGGAAACATAAAGAGGTGGAGATATGGTTCCTCTCTCATAATAATTGCAAGTAGGAGCAGCAAGCACATGCTTATTATATTCATCAGAATCATCATGTGCAACGGTAAAAGGCAACCCATCAATGTAATCCTTAATAGGTGTGAACTTCTCCGATATAGTCTAGTTTGGAGAATTCAAAAAGATAATAGGACTCATGCGTGGGTGCAATAACAATTCTTAACGTAATGAACTATAGCAATTTCATCTCCATAAGCATAATTTATATTGGCATCATGGCCACAAACATCGCAATCATCAAGTTCATCAAAACGGGATATTTCAAAAGAATCAACGGGATCATGGCATTCATCCTTCGGTAAGAACGAAGGGACATTAAACAATGTATAAGTTGAAGAGTTACTCTCATTGGAAGATGGGCACGGGTAGCTAATCTGCTCTTCCTCCATTTGTTCTTCACTCTCCTCATCATCTTTTCAATCAAATGAGCTCGCAGTTTCATCAATTTCTTCTTCCATAGACTCTTGCAAAATAATACTCTCTTCTTGGACAGCGGAGACTTTCTCAATGAATACATCAATATCGTAATTGAATTTATAATTATCATAGCAATATTTAAGGATAGCAAAATTTTCCGGTCTATAAACTGAATCATCAAAATCTTCAAACCTTTCAAACAAAGATTCAATTTCATAAGCACCCTTAAAAGCAACAAATTGTTATTTTCATTCCACATCATAATAATCATATCTACCATTAGCATGAGAGGCTAAGGTTTCATTATCATTAAATTTGCATGAAAAGGGAAGGTGTGGAGCATTCATCCTAGAGCAACAAGTATAAGGATATCTTAAGCATATCTCACGAGCATACCAATTCAACATATGAATTAGATCCCATAATAGTTTTCCTTTTTGAGTCAAGCGATAATACCTAAAGTATTCACGTTGATCCTACGTTAGTCCCATTATCAGGTTGAATGGGGTTTTCTCAGGATTATCAAAGTAGAGCATAATATTTTTCACATAATGAGCATCGAGGGTTTTAGGAGCTTCCCTATCTCCATGAGTAGCAAGTACAACTAATTTTTTTGGTGTTCCGTGTTCCATATCCAAAACTAAAGATAGAGAACAACTTAGAATGTAAAATAAAAACTACTTAGTGATAAAGCAAACAAGCACACACGAGAATATTCACCCCACGCTATTGCTCCCCGGCAACGGCGCTAGAAAAAGGTCTTGATGACCCACAAGTAAAGGGGGTCATTTATAGCCTTCTTCGATAAATAAGAGTGTCGAACCCAAGAAGGAGCTAAAGGCAGAACAAATATTCCCTCAAGTTCTATCAACCACCAATACAGCTCTACGCACACTTGACGTTTTCTTTACCTAAAACAAGTATGAAACTATTTTGCAAGAATAAAACTACGAGTACTTTGCGAGAATAAAACTACTATGAATAAATTGTAAGGTAATAAAAGTGGATAGCATTTGTCAACAAGAAAGTCATTTGTCCCTAGGCAATCGCTAACAAGTATTGGTAATCATTCTTGCAATTTTACATGAGGGAGAGGCATGAGCTAACATACTTTCTCTACTTGGATCATATGCACTTATGATTGGACCCCTAGCAAGCATCCGCAACTACTAAAGACCATTAAGGTCATGAAACCGAACCATAGCATCAAGTATCAAGTCCTCTTTACTCCCATACGCCATACATCACTTACTCGGGTTTAAGCTTCTGTCACTCTCGCAACCCACCATAAGTGAATCATGAACGTATTGCAACACCCTGCAGTAGGGTTCCCTCACATTTGCGCGAGACAGAGGGCACTGTAGGACAGCACCATAAAGGGGGAGAAAGTTGGTGTTGACGGTAGCAAGATTGTTGATGCAGATCACGGTCACGATCGATGCCCCGGCGGCACTCCGGCGCCACCGGGAGAGAGGAGGAGAGAGCCCCCCTCCTTCTTCTTCTTCCTTGGCCTCCCACCTAGATGGGAGGAGAGTTCCCCCTTTGTTCTCTTCTGTTTTGCATTCCCTTGATCTAGCCGAAAACCGTTTCTTATATTCCTGGAGATCCGTAACTCCAATTGCGCTGAGATTTTAACACGATTTTTTCCGAATATAAGCTTCCTTGTGCCTGAAGTAGAGCTCCAACCGACGTACGAGGTGAGCACAACCCACCACCACGTGCCTGGCCCTGGGCGTGCCCTGGTATCTTGTGCTCACTGTGGCCCCCCATTTGCGATGATTCGAGCTCCCAAAAGTCACATATATTCCAAAATAATTCTCCGTAAAATTTTGTTGCATTTGGAGTTCCTTTGATATGTATTTTCTACGAAACAAAAAAATGCAACAAACAGGAACTAGCACTAGGCAGTGGGCACTAGATGAATATGTTAGTCCAAATAAATCTTATAAAATGTTGCAAAAAGTGTATAAAAATTGTATAATATTGGCATGAAACAATCGAAAATTATAGATACGACAGAGACGTATCAGCGGCGCAGTTCCCGGTGTAGTGTAGTGCGCGTGGCGTCCCTGTTGATTGTGCGTGGAACACCCACCACACGCTCCGCCGCCGCTGCCCGTCGGCAACTGTTGCCGGCCGCCGTTGTCGCCATCCCACTGTCTGCTGCCATGGCTGCCACACCACCATCGAAAGCCAGGGCCATCGCACGCTCAGCCGCCACGGCCCGAAGACGGGAGGTGGCCGTCATGGCCGCCACCCCACTGTCGGCCACCGTGGCCATCACCCGCTCCGCCACCGTGTCCGTGCAACAAACCCTGGGTCTGTTGCCTATATTGTGCACAGGTTTAAAGACGAGATTGCAGCACCTAAGACCAAACCAAGCACCAAGAAATCAGTTCCTGGAAGAATCAAAGTGCAGATCAAGAAGACCAAGTCAAGCCAGAGAAGAAAGATATCACCAAGGGGAAACCTCCCTTGCCGAGTAGGTGAGCCCGACAAGGGTAAAGGTTTCCCCAGAAGCAAACCCCAAGACTGTCCCGGCAGGGCTATCAGGCCTTACTAGGGCGCACTGCCCCGCCTCAGCTTCACATCTCAACCTCACAGCAAGGAAAGTCGCCTGTCAGTGTGGTGTTAAGCCCTTGAGTGACTAAGTGGTCATTTCTTGCCACATGGCAGCCACTTTCTATGGAAAACACCTCCAAGTGACACCCGTCCTGGGACGTGTCAAGCAAGCAGGCGCGAAGCTGGCAAAACAGCCCGGCAAGGCTTGCCGGCCAGACTATGATGTGACACTAAGCGGTGCATTTAATGCGCTCTGTCCGCCCGTAGAGTTAACTATGATAGCATTGTTTGATATCTAATCGGTATGTAAAGACTGTTTTGCCACTGTGGTGACCCTTGACCTATAAAAGTAAGCCCATGGCGACCAAAGAGAGGTTTTGGACCCTAGAATACTCATACACGCGTACTCTCTCTCGCTCCGAGGCAACCCTGTCGGGCAAAAGCGCTAGATTTCTTCCACCATAATCCACATCAACCCACAAAAGTAGGAGTAAGGTTTTACGCCTTGCGGCAGCCCAAACCTGGGTAAACTGGCTGCGTGATCTCTGCCGTGCTGTGTTGCGCTTCTCCGCTCTTTGTGCAACATGCCCATCACCTTGCCGAACCAAAAGGGGCTCATGGTCCATAGGTGGCTGTGGTTTCCCATGACATCTTTGGCGAGGAGCATAGCAACGGCGGTGACACTCGCCCTGAGGCGAATCACAATCCTCCAGCCGCCTCCGCCGCAGGTGCGGTCGCAGGACATGCACCACCCCCAGAGTAAAATGGCCCAACCAATGCTCCGGACGGGGCCATTGGTCCACACGCGCCATCGACACATCACCATGCCATCCAAGCAACTGGCTCCCGACGGCGGGAGCCCGGCGCAGCCACTTCCGGCACCGTCACAAGCCAAGCTACGCTGCGGTCAACATCATCAATATTTTGAAAAATGGCAGTGTTACAAGGTTGACAAATGGAAATGTTACTACATCAACAAATGTGAATCTTTCCAGTTTGAAAAATGGTAATATACCCAATATGACAGATGCAAATCTTACCAAATTGTTTGTACGTGGTCGCACATGGGTCATCCAAAACAACCGTTTGCATTGAAGGGATGTACAAATCATGTGTGCCACATTTTCTCTTGGCTTAGCGTGGAAGTCTCGCTTTGCATACCGTATTCAATCTGAACTGTTTGCAGTGAAGGGATGCACAAATCACGTGCGATGAATTTTCCCTTGGCTTACTGGGAAGATCATAGCTCTCACTTTGCATACGGGTGTTCTATCTAAAATGTTTGTAATGAAGAGCTGCACAAACGCTGCTCGACACATTTTCCCTTGGCTTAATGGGGAAGCTATCAGTTTACATATGGGTGTTCTGTCTAAAACATTTGTGATCAAGAGCTGCACAAATCCTGCTCGGCAAATTTTCCCTTGGATTCCTGGGGAAGTTGTGGTTTGCATATAGGTGTTCTAACTAAAATATTTGCGATGAGTGTTTTATATTTAAAAACAAATGATGTTTTACATTGAGAGAGAAAAACACAAGTTAATTCAAACCATATCTTTCATTCAGTCACGCTACGGATTTATATTCATATGATCGAGATACAGTATTAAACCAAAAAAACTAATTCCGGCAGCAGCAGACGTGCCGTGCCACGCCGGCCTTGTCGTTTTCGTCCTCCGGGACACCGTTTTTGAAGTCTTTAAGGCATCATAGAATGTTTTTCACTTGGAAATCAAACATTATGTTGTCACGCGATCGACGGGCGGGGAGCGGGAGGACGGCAACTTGCGGCGCTGTGAGGTAGAGGTCGACGACGACATCCCATGCTGTTGAGGGGGGTGTGCACCGGGGCACAGCCGTGGCGGGTGTAGGCAAATGCATGGGGACCAGCGCCGTGGTGGGTGCAGGGGCGCACATGGGCATAGGCACGGGTGCTGGCGCTGGCATGTACACGAGTTCCCATTGGTCCTCGGAGAACTCGCTAACGCCCGCGGCTTCCAGCTCTGCGATAGTGCTCGGTGACCAACCCGTCAATGCTACGGGGATGGCTGCTGGCGTGGGCGCAGGGATGGGAGCTGGGACGGGCGCGGGGGTCGCAATCGCCGCGGCCAGCTCGTTCAAGGCCATGTGCATGAGGCCCCATTCCTCCTTATTTTCTATCTCCTCCAACTCGGAGTCGACTCCACCAAACTTGAATACTAGTGGCAGATGATCCTTTTGCGCCATGGCATTGGTGGAGGTCTACAGGAGGGAAGGGAACGAGAGGCAAACAGTAAGGCCTCCCATATTAAACAGCGGATCGGGCCCCATTAATGGAGAGGATGCGAGCAAGGCGGGCATCTATGGAAGTCAAAGGGATCACTTCTAAGTGAGCCTGCGCAGCGTACAGTTTGCACACTTCCTGGTGAGCCAGCGCATTGGAGGACAGCTTGCACGCCTCTTGGTCAGCGTATGCAGTGGACTGCGCTCACATGCCTCCCATTTAGTCAAGCAGTTGTCCGCACAGCACCTCCTAGCCATTAAAAGAGAGACACATGGTGTCACGTGAATGGTCAATAGAACGCACACAGTTTAAATTATACAAACATTTGAGATGTATAAGTGGCAACTATTTATTTCAAAATGTCTTTGTTGGCTGTTATTCGAGTGCGCCTTCTCTCAAAATGGACACAAACAATACCAGAGCATGTAGGGTGCCATTCCATGATAGCATGCCAAGTTTCATGAATTTCAGATGAGTTTTGGATTTACTAGAATTTAAGAACAAAGTATATCAATGTTTTGCTGGGAATCAACAGTGCACTGGTGTTTGAAATTTATTCCCATTTTTTGCATGGGACCTAAGCATGCACCCAAGGACACATATATTATATGTCAACCCATTTTTTTGCACTGGAGCATGTGCATGTAGTTAAAATTTGAATTATGCACATGAAATGCCTCAAAAACCCAATTAATGTATAAAAATGTCCAAGCAAACCCCGAAAATTCCAAAAATTGACACAACACTCCTGTTGTTCTATGTTTAAACTAGAATAATTTTGAAAGAAAGAAGAGGCAATGGATATCATTTCGTCCCCAAAGGTGGCACGTTCCCTACCGAAACCATCAGGCTTGTTTTGAGAAGCTCTGGTTTGCGAGAAGCTTATACCCAAACTTGCCCGAAATGGGACAAAAAATTTACCACAACATGTTGATGCCGCTGCATGATAGCATGTCAAGTTTCATGAATTTCATATGAGTTTTGGATTTACTAGAATTTAAAAACCATGGATCTTAATGTTTGCAGCCGAGCGACGGTGGCAAGGTGTTTGACATTGATTCCGATTTCTTGCATGGGACCTAAGCATGCAACTAAGGACATATATTTGATTTTTTAAGCAATTTACATGCACTAGGGCATGTGCCTGTAGTTAAAATTTGTATTATGCTCATAAATGCATAAAAAAATCAATTAATGTATAAAAATATCCAAATGAACCCTGAAAACTTCCTAAATTTAACACAACACTCCTGTTGTTCTATGTTGACACTAGAAAAAAATTGAAATCAAGAAGAGGCAACGGATATCGTTTCGTCCAGAAAGGTGAGACGTTCCCTACCGTAACCATGAGGCTTGTTGTGAGAAGCTCTGGTTTGTGAGAAGCTTATACGCCAACTTGCCCCAAATGGGACAATATTTTTACCATGGCATGTTGATGTCGTTCCATGCTAGCATGTCAAGTTTCATAAATTTCAGACGCGTTTTCAATTTACTAGAATTTTAAAACCAGGTATCTCAATGTTAGTGGTCAAGCGAGAGTGGCAAGGTGTTTGACATTCATTCCCATTTCTTGCATGGGACTTAAGCATGCAACCAAGGACACACATTTCAATTTTGAACTCATTTATATGCACTGGAGCATGTGCATGTAGTTAAAATTTGAATTATGCACATAAATGCATAGAAAATTGACACAGCACTCCTGTTGTTCTATGTTTACACAAGAAAAAATTTGATTGCAAGAAGAGGAAACGGATATCATTTCGTCCCCCAAGGTGGCATGTTCCATACCGAAACCATCAGGCTTGTTGTGAGAAGCTCTGGTTTGCGAGAAGCTTATACTGAAACCTGCCCCAAATGGGACAATATTTTTACCACAGCATGTTGATGCCGTTCCATGATATCAAGTCAAGTTTCATGAATTAGACGAGTTTTCAATTTAGTAGAATTTTAAAACCATGCATCTGAATGTTAGCGTCCGAGCGACAGTGTCAATGTGTTTGACATTCATTCTCATTTCTTGCATGTGACCTAAGCTTGCAACCAAGGACACACATTTCATTTTTTGACTCGTTTTTATGCACTGGAGCATGTGCATGTAGTTCAATTTTGAAGTATGCACATAAATGGCTAGAAAACTTAGTTAACGGATAAAAATGTCCAAACGATTCCCGAAAAATTCCAAAATTTAACATGGCACTCCTGTTATTCTATGTTGACACCACAAAAAAATTGAAAGCAAGAAGAGGCGATGCATATCATTTTGTCCACAAAGGTGACATGTTTCCCTACCGGAACGATGAGACTTCTTTTGAGAAGCTCTGGTTTGTGAGAAGCTTATACCATAATCTGCCCCAAATATGACAATATTTTTTACCCCAGCATGTTGATACCATTCCATGATAGCATGCCAAGGTTCATGAATTTCGGACGGGTTTTGGATTTACTAGAATTACAAAAGGAAGTACCTCAACATTTGTCGGAGAGCGACGGTGCCAAGGTGTTCGAAATTCATCCCCATTTCTTGCATGGGACATAAGCATAAACCCATGGATAGATATATGATTTTAGAACCCATTTCGTTGCACTGGAGCATGTGCATGTAGTTTAATGTTCAATTATGCACCTGAAATGGCTAGAAACCAAGTTAATGTATAAAAATGTCCAAACGAACCCTGAATAATTCCAATTTTTTATGACAGACCTATAGTTGCATGTTCAGTGCAGATAAAAGTCCTAGCAATTCAAACACCCTCCTTTTCTGTTGTGACCCCATTATGTAATTCAAATCAAGATAAAAAATCAAGTAGATCGCACATAGTTTATTATCACCAACCGTGTGAGATGCAGTATAATATATCTTGGAGCACCGTTGGTGTATAGTACGTATATGGCTTACGTGACAAAGTGCGTCGGCTACAGTCCATAGCCGGCGTGTCAAGCACACTAGCTCGCTCCCCAAATACCCTTTCACTGTTCAATCGTCGCCGGTGAAAGATGGGGACGTGCACCAACATCGTGAGGGCAACTTCGGCGGCCCACTCCATCGAGATTGTGGCCGCAGCCGTCATGTGTATGCTGAGATGCTACCTAAGCGTGGCCACAATCTATGATCGGGCGGTCAAGGCAGCCCAAATGGAGCTTCTCAGGTGGCGGCAGCAACATCTACCTCAGGGATAGCAACTGGCGAGAGTGGCACAACAGCTATCCATTCTACAACAGTAGCCTTAGCCCTGATGGAGGCCACCCATGACCATGTCGAGACCGCGCAAGCCCATCTTATGGCGGTCACTGTACAAATCGGACGAAGCTTCTCCGACAATGGTCGGCAACCCACGGCCGAAGAGTGGGCAATCGCTGAGAGCGCTCGAGCAGCCGTCCGTTCCTCCGCGGCATACCGTTCCATGATGAAGGCCATCCAAGCCCAGATCAAGCCCTCCCATGCCAAGCTCATGGCATCCTTTTCCAAAGAGATGGCAGCCACGAATGGTGTGATGCTTGCCGAGTATGGTGGCAATGGATGCCATGGAGCCACTTCCCCAGGAGATCGTCGGGCGCGAGTTGGACATGGAGGAGGCGGCGGAGATTGATGAGCACCAGCCATAGTAGTACTCTTTGCTCTGTTCAATTAAGAGTGCTGGTCTTTAATTTGTTATAGTAATGTTTAGGTTAGTTGGCTCTTTTTAATTGCTGAACTTGCTTGATTAGGAAGTGTGGGTGTGTTGTAGTCTCCTTTGTGTATGAAAATTATGCAATGACGTGGATGACCACTATAATCAGGGAAACTCGAACCAAAAATTTTCAAATTCAAACTCATCACACACAGGTTAATCTGTATGAATCGTTTGTGATGTTCACTTATCGTACACACTGCTGAACAAGGGACCATGTCTGATGACACTTTGCGCGCCGGTTTTTTTGCTGCATCGATCCAAAATTTTCGGCTTCTGAGGAAATATCTACCTCCCCGACCCCTCCCCCTTACCAAAAGCCACATTTCCCCTGTTTCCGCCTTCCATTCCAAGTTGAAACTTTCACTCCTTGCTTGCAGTGCCGCCTCCTCGTGGGCGACCCTCCTTCACGCTGCTCGGCCTCGTCGATCCAGGCAGGTAATCCGGACCCGACCCCCATCCTCCTCCTTCCACATCCCAGACACCTTCCACCCAAATCACCGACCCCTCCCCAAAATAAGCACCGCCCTAAGCCATGTTGCATGCAGTATAGCCAGGGGCTCAAGGAGCATTTGGCAGTGGAGAAGCACATCGCCCTGCATGTGCGGATAAAGTCGCGATGGCTGCCATTCGTGTCAACCCCCAGATCTTGAAGGAGCACCTCGCCATTGAGGGCACCATCGACGCCTCACGCGGTGACTCCGCGACATGGTTGGCTAGTTTGGCATTTTCTTGAGGCCATTGTCGGTGCCTTCGGTGAAGACTACGAGGTGTTTTCTCAGAGTTCCCATGCTTACCTCAACTCCTGACATAGCAGGTTGGTGCCGGGAGCGGCTCAGGAAACTCACCACTATGACGAGGGCACCCACGATGTGGAGGCCTCGCCATGTTCCATGTCGAATGATCCAATCATCATCGATATATCCAACGATGAGGAGTAGCTTGTCTTATTAGCTCACTATAAGGACCTAATGTCTACTACGAAACCTTCTTCTCGTAGACTCGTAAGAGAGGGAGAGAGATCAATCACATAGCGACTGGTACATACCCTCAACCCCGAGGGTGAACTACTCCCTCCTTGTCATGAGACCGTCGGGATGATGAAGATGGCCATGGGTGAAGGTTTCCCCCTCCGGCAGTATGCCGTAACGGGCTACCGATTGGTTTTTTGTGGCTACAGAGGCTTGCGGCGGCGAAACTCTGATCTAGGTTTATTTCTGGGGTTTCTATATTTATAGGAATTTTTGGCGTCGGGAACAAGTCAGGGGGTCCATGAGGCGATGACAAGATAGGGGGGCGTGCCATAGGGGGGCACCCTCCACCCTTGTGGATGTCTCGGGGCTCTTGTGGCCCAACTCTTTTACTTTGCGGGCTTCTTCTAGTCCATAAAAAATCACCGTAAATTTTCAGCTCATTTGGACTCCGTTTGATATTCCTTTTCTGTGAAACTCAAAAGAAGGGAAAAAACAGACACTGGCACGGGGCTCTAGGTTAGTAGGTTAGTCCCAAAAATAATTTATAAAATAGCATATAAATGCATATAAAACATCTAAGACGAATAATATAATAGCATGGAACAATAAAAAATTATAGATACATTGGAGACCTATCAAGCATACCCAGGCTTAATTCCTGCTCGTCCTCGAGTAGGTAAATGATAAAAACAGAATTTTTGATGTGGAATGCTACCTAACATATTTATCAATGTAACCTTCTCTATTGTGGAAAGAATATTCAGATCCATAAGATTCAAAACAAAAGTTTAATATTGACATAAAAACAATAATACTTCGGCATACTAAAACAACAATTATGTCTTCTCAAAATAACATGGCCAAAGAAAGCTATCCCTACAAAATCATATAGTCTGGCTATGCTCCATCTTCATCACATAAAATATTCAAATCATGCACAACCCCAATGATAAGCCAAGAAATTGTTTCATACTTTTGATGTTCTCAAACTTTTTCAACTTTCACGCAATACATGAGTGTGAGCCATGGACATAGCACTATAGGTGGAATAGAATATGGTGGTAGTGGAGAAGACAAAAAGAAGGAGATAGTCTCACATCAACTAGGCGTATCAACGGGCTATGGAGATGCCCATTGAGGGAGTCCTGGATTAGGGGGTCTCCGGACAGCCGAACTATCTCCATTGGCCGGACTGATAGACTATGAAGATGCAAGATTGAAGACTTCGTCTCGTGTCCGGATGGGACTCTACTTGGCGTAGAAGGCAAGCTAGGCAATACGTATATGGATATCTCCTCCTTTGTAACCGACCTTGTGTAACCCTAACTCTCTTTGGTGTCTATATAAACCAAAGGGTTTTAGTCCGTAGGACAACAATCACAACATACAATCATACCGTAGGCTAGCTGGTTTAGCCTCTCTGATCTCGTGGTAGATCTACTCTTGTAACACCCATATCTTCAATATTAATCAAGCAGGACGTAGGGTTTTACCTCCATCAAGAGGGTCCGAACCTGGGTAAAACTTCGTGTCCCTTGCCTCCTGTTACCATCCGGCCTAGACGCACTGTTCGGGACCCCCTACCCGAGATACGCCGGTTTTGACACCGACATTGGTGCTTTCATTGAGAGTTCCGCTGTGCCGTCGCCACAAGGAAGGATGTATCATCCCATATTTAAAGACGACACTATCGCCGAGGGAGCTCTGGCTATCGGCCAAACTCTCCGGCTACGTGGTTTTCTTATGACCGCCTGTTCGGCCGCTGCGCCAACGATGACTTCTCGGGTCATCAAAAGCAATCTTCACATCAACTCGGAACTCGCCGGGCAGTTAGATCCAATGGAGCTCTGTTCCTTGAACGAGCTCTTGGATCATATCGCCGCCCTGGGAGTCGCTACAGACTACGATCAGATTGGGCCTAAACCTGATCTAAGAGAAATTAACTCTCCCCAGGTCACCCATCATGTTGCAGTGGTGGAAGAACAATGCGGCAAAACTTCATCTATCTTAAGGACTAGCTACGTCCGGATTCTCGATCCCTCCAAGCCGGATACCCGCGGAGGGGAGGATGTCACTCAAAGCCTGAACCTAGAATCAGGCAGCGGGCCAGATTTACCGGAAAACATCCAAGAATCCAAAATTTCGAGTTCGGAAACTCCTTGGCCACTGAGCCTCAGATTGGGTGAGGATTCGGATTTAATTCCACCCACCCACCCAAACGTACGCGATCTATCCCAAATTAGGCAAGAGCCAGCAGAGACAGTACACTATTACTGGGCCAGATTCCTCCTGGTCAAGAACAGGATAAAGGACTGCCACAAGGAAGACGCAATTTCACTCTTCTGCAATAATTGCACGGACAAGGGAATCCTCAACGCCATAAGTCGTCGTGAAATTACACGCTTTGCCGACTTGGTGTCCATAGTACGAAAGTACTGTGCTATGGAAAGCGCCTGGAAAACCGAAATAAAATTTTGGGATAATCCGGCCCTGAATACAAACCCAGTCCGAAATAAAAGGGTGCATTATCACAATACACCTGGGTTAACTACCAAAAAGCAAAAGCCCTCTACGGGGCAAGGAACCGTACTGGAGGGATGCCTCAATGGACCCTGCAAAATTCATAGTACAGTGGATGCGATACCAACGCACAGCCTTAGAGCATGTTGGATACTCCGGAAGGTGGCCAAAAGTGGTGAGGATCTACTCCTCCCAAAAACCACAGAGTACCACCCCGAGGACAACAGTACGGTCTTGACGGTCTGCGAGACCTTCGCGTCAAATAAAAGACGGAAGCGAACACTCCGTAGCACGTCCGAAATCTTCCACATAGCAGAAACAAATCCTTGGAGCGACACGACTATTACCTTCAATGCCAGTGACGAACCTAAATCCTGAACAGCCCGAGTACCAGCCGCACTGGTCCTCAGTCCAATCGTGGACGGCTTTAGACTCACCAAGGTACTCATGGACGGCGGCAGCGGATTAAACCTCATCTACGAGGAAACTCTTCAAAAGATGGAAATAGACTGGAGCCGCATTAAGCAAAGCAGCACAACCTTTAGAGGAATCATCCCCAGTCGGGAAGCATGCTGCGCCAGAAAAATCACACTAGACGTGGTATTCGGCACGCCAGATAATTACAGGTCTGAACAAATTACATTCCACGTGGCCCCGTTCAGCACCGGATACCATGCTCTATTAGGGCGGGAGGCGTTTACAATCTTCCAAGCCATACCCCATTACGGGTACATGAAGCTCAAAATGCCCGGGCCCAACGGAATCATCACTCCTGTTAGTGATCCGGACATAGCACTCCGCGCCGAAAACAAGACAGTTGCACTGGCCCTTGAGGCACTATCCGAAGCCCTAGTGGCCGAAGAACTAACCGCGCTGCGCTCCACGGTGAACAGGGACAACGTGATACTCGATAAAAGATCCAAGTCCACCTCCTTTAAACCGGGGGACGAAATAGTCAAATTCCAAGTCCATCCAATGGACCCTACAAAAACAGCTTCCATCAGGGCACAATTAAACCCTGATGCTGACGCTGCACTGCGAGAGTTCCTATGCGAGAACTGGGACATTTTTGCCTGGCACCCTTCAGACATGCCAGGAATCTCATGCAGGCTGGCTGAACACAGCCTAAATATCCTAAAGGATTCAAGCCAGTCAAGCAGGCTCTCCGACGTTTCTCCGAGCCTAAAAGACAAACCATGGGAGAGGAACTAGCCAAGCTATTGGAGGCCAGATTCATCAGAGACATAAAACATCCGGATTGGCTAGCAAACCTGGTGATGGTGCCTAAGAAGGACAAATCCTGGCACTTGTGCGTCGACTTTAAGGACCTTAATAAGGCCTGCCCAAAGGATCCCTTCCCCCTCCCCCGCATCGATCAAATCATCGATGCTACCGCAGGACATGATTCATTGTGTTTCCTTGATGCATACTCCGGCTACCATCAAATCAAAATGGCAGAGCCAGACCAAGCCGCAACGGCATTCATCACACCATATTGCCCATTCTGCTTCAACACAATGCCCTTCGGGCTAAAAAACGCCGGTGCAACATATCAACGCATGATTCAGACATGCCTGGCAAACCAGATCGGCAAAACAGTGGAGGCATACGTGGATGACGTGGTCGTTAAAACCAACCATGTCAACACCCTAGTAGACGACTTGAGGGTCACATTCGACAACCTCCGAACATATGACATCAAGCTCAATCCGGAAAAATGCGTTTTCGGCGTACCAGTAGGAAAGCTCCTGGGATTCATCGTCTCCAGTAGAGGTATTGAAGCTAATCCGGCCAAAATCCGAGCGTTGTCACAGTTGGCTACCCCAACTGACCTCAAACAAATACAAAAATTAACTGGATGCGTGGCGGCTCTAAGCCGCTTTATCTCCCGCTTGGGAGAAAAGGCATTACCCCTTTATCGCCTCCTACGGCGCACCGAACACTTCGAGTGGACGGAGGCCGCCATGGCTGGACTGAACGAAATAAAGGCCATATTGGCAACAAACCCAGTCCTGGCCGAGCCAAACACTGGTGAACCAATGCTATTATACATTGCGGCAACTCATCAAGTAGTAAGCGCAATGCTTGTCGTCGAGCGAGAAGTGGACGGACACAAATTTCCCATTCAAAAGCCGGTTTACTACATGTCCACTGTCCTTACTCCATGAAAATCACGGTACCCGCACTATCAAAAGATAGCGTACGCGGTATTTATGGCATCCCGGAAGCTGCGACACTACTTTCAAGAGTGTTCAATAACGGTAGCCTCGGAAGTACCACTTAACGATATTATAAACAACCGCGACGCGACGGGTCGGATCGCCAAATGGGCCATTGAGCTCCTCCCATTCAACATAACTTACAAGCCACGGCGAGCTATTAAATCGCAAGTTTTTCCTGACTTCGTCGCTGAATGGACGGAAGCCGAACTCCCTAAAGAGTACGACACATATTCAAACTGGATCATGCACTTCGACGGCTCCAAAATATTGGCTGGTCTGGGGGCCGGCGTCGTTTTGATGTCCCCAACAGGAGGCACCATTCAATACGTACTGCAGATAATGTATACGGACTCCAAGAATGCAGCCGAATACGAGGCCCTCCTACATGGTCTCCGGATGGCAGTATCCATGGGCATTCAACGCCTAGAGGTGCGCGGGGATTCAAACCTTACAATATCCCAAATAAATGGAGACTTTGATGCCAAGGATCCAAAAATGGCCGCTTATCGCAATGCCGTCCTAAAAATGTCAGCCCGGTTCGAGGGGCTCGAATTTCACCATGTGGCTCGGGAAAACAATCAGGCGGCGGATATCCTCGCCCGCATTGGCGCAAAATGGGACGCGGTCCCTCCCAACATTTTTCTGGAAAGGCTTTTCAAGCCATCCGTAGCATGGGAAGGGGACACCGGTAACAACAGTCCAGACCCGGCCAAAATACCCGATGCCGAACTCCCTGACACAATCGGAGGCTCCGCCACCGAAATAACACAATCAGCACACGAAATAATGGCCATTATTGCCCTGTGGACAGAACCATTCCTGGCCTACTTAACTAGACATGAACTCCCGGAGGACCAAAATGAGGCACGCTGCATAGTGCGGCGATCAAAGGCCTACAGGGTCCACGAGGGAGAATTGTACAAAAAAGCGCTACCGGAGTCCTTCAACGGTGCATCTCTGAAGAGGAGGGACGGAACCTTTTGGCGGAAATTCATGCCGGACTCGGCGGTCATCACGCCGCAGCCCGGGCTCTTGTGAGCAAGGCCTTCCATACAGGATTCTATTGGCCAACGGCCCGGGCAGACGCATAGGACTTAGTCCAGCATTGCGCCGGTTGCCAGCTCTTTGCAAATCAAAGCCACATGCCACCGACCGCCCTCCGAACAATCCCCATTACATGGCCCTTTGCGGTCTGGGGGCTTGACATGGTTGGACCCCTTAAAGGTGGAACCCACAAGAAAAAATACTTATTGGTCATGGTGGATAAATTCACCAAATGGATAGAGACCAAACCGGTTAAAACAACCGAATCCGGACCGGTGATAGACTTCATATCCGGGGTTGTACATCGCTACGGCGTCCCCCACAGCATCATCACTGATAACGGCACGAACTTCACGGCCGACGAGGTAAATCTCTGGTGCAGCAAGTTGAGCATCAAGCTCGATTATGCTTCAGTCTACCACCGACAAACCAACGGTCAAGTTGAACGAGCAAATGGTCTTATAATGAGCGGCATTAAACCCAGACTAGTGCACTCCTTAACAGAGTCTGACACGCACTGGGTAGAGGAGCTCGACTCCGTACTCTGGGGGCTGCAGACCACGCCGAATCGTAGTACCGGATACACACCATTTTTATGGTGTACGGCGCAGAGGCAGTCCTGCCCTGTGACATAATTCATGACTCACCTTGAGTGCGCATGTACGACTAAAGAGAAGCCGAGCTCGATCGGCAGGACAGTCTGGACACCTTGGAGGAAGAGCGCGACGTAGCCAAAGACCGTTCCGCATTTTACCAGCAACAGGCTCGCAGATACCAAAGCAGAGAAGTACGAGCCAAAAGTTATAACGTTCGCGAACTAGTTCTCCGGCTGCCGGATAAGAAAAAGAACAAGCTAGAGCCCAAATGGGAAGGTCCCTGCATCATCAACCAAGTTCTGACCGGCGGAGCGTACCGACTGCGGGATGCATCGACTAGTCGACTCGAGCTGAACCCATGGAATGCAGCCAGGCTCCGAAGATTCTACGCCTAGCACGAGACTTTATGTTAGTCCCCTCCCTTTGTCCATTTTCTGCATATGCGTTGTCCGTCTTGTTTCCCTTTCTTTCTTTTATTCCTCTAGACCTTCACGGGTCACCTTGTGCCTCACTTGTAAATTACAGAGGCGCTAGCCGCACTATCTACACCTGGGGGCTTCTTTCACAGAAGCTTAAATTATTTACCTGGGCATCATGCCCAACACATGCGTTATACTTTCGCATGGACCTTTTTTTCACCATTATATGCATCGATATGACTTAAGTTTTGGCCAAGATGGCTTGCCTGGCTCTTGTATTTATGCCCTACCTTCCCGTTAATTCGGTTAGGGCATAAGGGGAGCACCTCTGCGATTGTTACCGCCGGGTCAGCCGGACGTGTACCTCAGACTGGGTGAAGCTGAAAGCTAGCGTTCTTAAGAGAATATTCGGTCGGTGAACAAAAGATGACTTTTATTTATTAACCATATCTGCCCCCAGACGTTTTTACTGCGCTTCTTGTCGCAGTCCAGACATGCACTTTAGGGCATGCCTACCAAGGGAAAGGAACCCTTAAAGGAACTATTCTCTCTGGAAGATGTTTCTTACTACCCATGTAATATAACATAACTAGTTGGGCACTTGTCTGATAAAGCACTAATGACCCCTACGCCTAGTCTCCACGCATGCCCCGGTTCTTATATAACCGAGAGGGTATTCGGATACACTCCGGACTGTCGGGTCCCGAGGTTGAAGCGAAAAGGTCCGCCACGACAAACGATCTACAATCCAGCTAGAAGGCATCATATATGCCACTTTACAATTACATAGTCAATTTGACTGGTTGAATTCCTCTTCAATGCCATCCAATAGGCTGTCTAGTCTACAGTCCTGTTGGGAATACTTTGCGGCCAATTCTACTTGGCCGTACACTAAATTCACAGGGATCTCCTTGCCATCAGGCCCCACAGGTCCGACTTCGGCCATGTGGTTCGGGTCAGCCTTCGTGTACCGTGTCTTCACCATCGCCCAAGCTTCCCTGGCGCCCTGACGGCAGGCCGATATCTTCCATAATCGGAAGCGCCGCCGTGCTCCCTTCAGCTTTTCTGCAAGCTCTCCAAGGCCTTCGGGTATGGAGACGGACAGCCACAAGGCCCGGGCAACGCCTTGCATCACCTGCCGAACTCGTTCGTGCAACTGTGCGAGCTCGGGAAGAAGATCACCTGTCGAACTAGGCATCTCCTTGGCAGGACGACCTGTTAACATACCTACAGACATAACTCTGTCAGCCAGCTTCCTCGCCAAACTCTTTTTAAGTTCGTTCACGCACTTACTAAATATGCCGTGTCGAAGCCGTCGATTCTCCTTAACAGAGTCCGACAGTTGGGCACGAACATCTTTCAGTTCCACGCCCAGCTTGGTGTTGGCATCTTGGAGATCATTCTTCTCCTGCCTCACCCTTGTAAGCACGCTCTCACCAGCCTTCAGCTGGCGTTTGAGTTGTTGCTTATCCGGATTCACTCCAACGTCATCTGCAATTTTATCGTCAGATCGACATGTAAAGCCGCATTCTAATATGATACTTATCATTTGACGGATATGTTACCAGAGGGGGTCTCTTTGGGCTCCCCTGCTGTGGCCAGTGCGGCCTGAAGTTGGGCTTTGCACTCCTCCAGCTCCTGGGACAGTTGAGTATTCTTTTCTGTAAGAACCTACATAACAAATGATCCTTAAATCAGTTATCCTAACTGTTTCAAGTCTCAGGGGCTAATGATATATATATATATAATCAAATTTTCTCACCCGTATGTCTTTTACATACTACTCCGTGGCTCTGGCTAAACCATCTTGAGCGGCACGGAGGTGCGCGTCTCCCGAGTTGAAGGCATCCAATGCCTCTGGGGAGAAACAAGCGTCACGAAGAACAGTCCGGCGACACCTGTGGTTCATGGCACTTTCCACCTCAGAATGGGTGCCGGACAGTCTATCAGTATCCTCTGTCGGAGGAGCACCCGGCGCACGCCTTGTACTCGTTCCCACCTCTGAGTCCGGCTTGGAGCCTGGCTTGTGGAGGCGCGATTGGTAGCCTCTCTGGGTATAGTCCGGGGAGTGCTCTTTTTCCTGAAAAGAAGGCATGGGCGTTAGTATCCCTCGGTAAATAATGTCTTATAATAAAGACGGCGCGTCATACCGCTGCGCCGGTGCCTCAATCTAGACTGCGGATCTTTTCAGCCTGCCCGGCCTAGCGGCCCCTTGTTGGCTAGTTGCCACGGGCTTGGCCTTCTGCCCCGAGGACCTCCCCTGCAAAACACGACTGTTATACGGCAATAAAAAGAGCACGAGGACGGATCCCTTTTTAAGTGCTGGGATTTCGGTCTCAGTCACCTGTGAGGCTGGAACTAGCCCAGGGTAATCAGCCGTAATGGCCACCAAGGTATTGTCATTACTCCCTTGGTAAAATACCCCGTCGATCAGCTCCACGGATATGTCCGGATCCTCTTGGGAGGCCGGGTCAAGGGACCGTCCAGGGTCCTCGGGCTGTGGGGGAGGGCTGTTTATCTCCTTTACTGCCTGGCGCAGCTCCTGCGATGAAATCGCTAGAATGAATACTTAAACTATGGGAATACGAAACGGATGGGCGAGAAAAATCTCCGCTTACCCAGCTCGGAGGATTGTACATGGAGAATCCGCCCTGCGGGTTGACACGGAGGAATTCCTCCTCTTCTCCCTTGTACAAAGTGGACAAGATCTTTATTAGATCAGCAGCCGATCCCGGCCCTTTGCGGCCGTGGCGGGTGGCGTCATCCTCCCTGTTGAAGTCCCACATGGGGTGGCCTCTGTACTGGAGCGGCTCCACCCCCCGCATAATGCATATAGCCATGACCTCGATCATGGTCAATCCGGATCGAGCTAAAAAGCTTATCCGGCTCATCAGATAAAGAATGTCCCGGTCGTCTTCCTCCAGGGGGCTCCGTGGACGCCAGCTCTGGCACTTCTTCAAAGGGGCGTTGTGAAACTCAGGAAGGCCGATCCGAATAGGGTTCGGAAGGGGGACATCTTCTATATAAAACCATTCTGAAGGCCAGTCTTCGGACGTCTTCTTCGGGGTCCCGGATAGGTATCTGGTCCCAGCGATACGCCACACTTCGGCTCCGCCCACTTGATATATTGATCCCTTCTTAGAATGGGGCACAAGGCAGAACAGCTTCTTCCACAAAACGAAATGAGCCTCACATCCCAAAAATAACTCGCAAAGGGCTACGAATCCCGCGATGTGCAGCAGGGAGGCAGGCGTAAGGTGGTGCTGCTGGAGGCCATAGAACTACAGAAGCCCTCGGAGAAACGGATGGATTGGGAATCCGAGCCCTCTTACCAGATAAGGGACAAGGCACACCCGCTCTCCCTTGGAGGGATTGGGACGGCTCTCCGCTTGCTCTCCGCCATTATAGGTGGCAAGCCCGGCTCGAACTGGGACCAGGTACGCTGGGGGAAGAAATCTCTTGGACTGAAGCATCACCAGTTTGCTATGCGGGATGGAACATCTCTCCCAATCTCCAGGCTTGGAGCTAGGGGTGCGAGAGGAGGAGCTGCGTCGACCGGCCATGGAGGAATGGATCTCAGGCGGGTACGCTCTGATGAAGACTTGGCAAGGGAGGATGATGTGATTTGGATCTGGATCCTCGTCTTTTTAAATAGGCGGCTCATTTACATAGCTAGGGGGGTAAATGTGAAAACACCCTGGCTCTTCACATTCGCTCGACACGTGGAAAGTGGCCATTATTGGGCGTAGAAGCCAAGAAATACAAACCATCACAAGGAACTGGACATTATTTCGACGGGTACACAGAATTTGGAGAAGGAACCCGCCTTGCAATGCCGAAGACAACTGCGCGCCGGACTCATCGTCATTGAAGCCTGGTTCGGGGGCTACTCAGGGAGTCCTGGATTAGGGGGTCTCCGGACAGCCGGACTATCTCCATTGGCTGGACTGATAGACTATGAAGATGCAATATTGAAGACTTCGTCTCGTGTCCGGATGGGACTCTACTTGGCGTAGAAGGAAAGCTAGGCAATACGTATATGGATATCTCCTCCTTTGTAACCGACCTTGTGTAACCCTAACCCTCTTTAGTGTCTATATAAACCGAAGGGTTTTAGTCCGTAGGACAACAATCACAACATACAATCATACCGTAGGCTAGCTTCTAGGGTTTAGCCTCTCTGATCTTGTGGTAGATCTACTCTTGTAACACCCATATCTTCAATATTAATCAAGCAGGACTTAGGGTTTTACCTCCATCAAGAGGGCCCGAACCTGGGTAAAACTCCGTGTCCCTTGCCTCCTGTTACCATCCGGCCTACACGCACAGTTCGGGACCCCCTACCCGAGATCCGCCGGTTTTGACACCGACACCCATCAATTGATATCAATGTGAGTGAGTAGGGATTGCCATGCAATGGATGCACTAGAGCTATAAGTTTATGAGAGCTCAAAAAGAAACTAAGTGGGTGTGCATCCAACTCACTTGCTCACGAAGACCTAGGGAAATTGAGGAAGCCCATCATTGGAATATACAAGCCAAGTTCTATAATGAAAAATTCCCACTAGTATATGAAAGTGACAACATAGGAGACTCTCTTTCATGAAGATCATGGTGCTACTTTGAAGCACAAGTGCGGAAAAAGGATAGTAGATATAGGTTTTTGTAATCTGAAAATATAAAAACAGCAAGGTAACTAGTATTAAAAGTGAACGAAAATTGTATTGCAATGCTTGGAAACAAGGCCTAGGGTTCATACTTTAACTAGTGCATGTTCTCTCAACAAGGATAACATAATTAGAGCATATAACAATCCCTCACCATGCCACAAAGAATCACTCCAAAGTTTCTATCGGAGAACATAGGATGAAAATGTGCATCAACCCCTATGCATACCCCAAAGTCACCTCGGGAATCCGCGAGTTGAGTGCCAAAAATTACATCAAGTGAATCAACAGAACATCCCATTGTCTCCACGGATATCCCATCACAAGACATACATCAAGTGTTCTCAAATCCAATACTCAATCCAACATAACGAAACCTCGAAGAGCAAGACTCAATTCATGAAAACAAGATAGAGGGGGAGAAACACCATATGACTCAATTATAGTAACAAAGCTCGCAGTACATCTAGATCATACCAAATCAAGAACACGAGAGAGAGAGAGATCAAACACATAACTACTGGTACATACCCTCAGCCCCGAGGGTGAACTACTCCCTCCTAGTCAGGGAGACCGTCGGGATGATGAAGATGCCCACCGGTGATGGTTTCCCCCTCCGACAGGGTGCCGGAACGGGCTCCCGATTGTTTCTTCATGGCTACAGAGGCTTGCGGCAGCGGAACTCCCGATCTAGGTTTACTACTTCGGGTTTCTATATTTATAGGAATTTTTGGTGTCGGGAACAAGTCAGGGGGGTCCACAAGGCGACGACAAGACAGGGGGCACGCCCTCCACCCTTGCAGATGCCTCGTGGCTCTTCTAGCCCAACTCTTTTGCTTTGGGGGCTTCATCTGGTCCATAATAAATCACCGTAAATTTTAGCTCATTTGGACTCTGTTTGATATTCATTTTCTGTGAAACTCAAAAACAAGGAAAAATAGAAACTGGCACGGGGCTCTAGGTTAATAGGTTAGTCCGAAAAATAATATAAAATAGCATATGAATGCATATAAAACATCTGAGATGGATAATATATGCATGGAACAATAAAAATTATAGATACGTTGGAGACTTATCAGGACCTATGTTCAGTTTGCTAGCTATGCCGGTTAAGCATGCTCGGTTTAGTAATTGCATGTGCTGCTCCTGCCTTTCCTTAACAAATTCTAGTGAATTGTCCTATTGTCGTGGGTAACCACAACCACATATGGGGCGATGAGCCCCTTTTGGTTTGGCTAGGGGATGGGCACGTCACACAAAGAGCGGAGAAGCGTAACACTGTGTGGCAGAGATCACACGGACAGTTTTACCCAGGTTCGGGGCGCTGTGAGGTGTAAAATGCTACTCCTGTTTTGGTGGCTTTATGGTGTAGAACATGACGCTCTTGCCCGACAGGGTTTCCTAGGGGCAAGAGTGGCTACACGCGTATGAATATGCGAGGGGCCGAATCCTCTCTATGGTTTTCATGGGCCTTCTTTTATAGATAAAGGGGTCACCGCAGTGGCAAATCAGTCTTTTACACACTGATTAGATAGCAAACAGTGCTATCATACCTAACTCTGCAGGCAAACAGAGTGCATCAAATGCGCTGCTCAGTGTCACATCACAGTGTGCCCGGTTGGCCTTGCCGAGCTATTTTGCCAGCTTCGCACCTGCTTGCTTGACACGTCTCAGGACGGGTGTCATTTGGAGGTGTTTTCCGTAGGAAGTGGCTACCATGTGGCAGGACACATCCACTTAGTCACTCAGGGGCTTGACACGGCACCGATAGATGATATGCTTCGCTGTGAGGCCTGACGGGACTGTGTGGAAGCTTGTTTCTGGGGTAACCCCGACCTCGCCAGGCTCGCGTGCACGGCAAGGGGGGTTTCTTTTCCTTAGTGATATCTCGCTTCTCTAGATCGACTTGGTCTTCTTAATCTGCACTTTGATTCTTCAAAGGACTGATCCTTAGTGCTTGGTCTGATCCTAGGTGCTGCAAACTTGTCCTTAGGCCTGTGCACAGTCTGGGAAATAGACCCAGGGTTTGTTGCACCGATAGAAGCCCCCGGGCCTAGCCCAAATGCGCTTCCGGGCGTCGTCGGGGTAGGCCCTAACTAGTGCACAGGCAGGAGCGTAGTGGTGGCTTGCCCTTTTGGGATCTTCTTTCCTTCTTCATTAACCTGAGGCCAGATCAGTTTCTGATTCTCCCGCACGTCGTTAAACGCCAATCATAGTGGGGCAGATAATAGGACACGCCTTGCGGAATACCCACGTCCCATGTTCACGGGGCGGTAACTACCATCCCACTATTCTTCCTGATCCAAGCGCTTCTGCCACGTGTACTGCATGTATTGTGCAGGGTTGGTGGCAGATGCGGAGGGTACGGGATGTGTCACCGCCTTGATCGCGCTTGCGCCGGACGCTCCTCTCCCGATGGAAGGCCACATTGGGGACCAGCCCTTGGAGTTCATCATTGAGCTTTACAAGCATCTGCACGGCCGTCTCCGTCTCCCCACACCATTTGCGAGGGCGATGGAGCTCGAGCAGCCGCGGACGTTGAAACTGCACATGAGGGGCTGTGGGAATGGCATCATACTGGTGGATGTAGATTTCCCCGCCCCTCAAGTCATGTACTTCCTTCGAGGCTGGATGACTTTTGCCCATGCCCACAGCTTGTCGGAAGGGCATGTACTCCATTTTTATTTAATGGAGGACGATTTCCTTTTTGTCAAGGTTTTTGGGAGCTCGGGTGCTCGCTTAGGGTGCTACGCGGAGAGCTCGACCGACGACGAAAGCTCCTCCTCGAGCGATAGCGACGAGGAGGACAGTGATGGCGATCATGACGGTGCCGATCGGGAGGGCGACGACTCTTACTTCGCCTAAGCATGAGCCGCACTGTCACCATCAGGCGGTGGAAGCACCATGTGCATTTGCATCTCCTCTCTGGCAAGGTGGTTTGCCGGGGAGTTAGGAGCAGGAGTAGAGGTGGTGCTTCCAGCTCCTCCAGTAGCCTTTCAGCTGGGCCCCGGCAGGCTTCCTCACTGTAGCTTCGTTCGCCCTGCCGCGTCCTGCTTGCCCTGGTGGTGGTAGTTGACGGGATCTCTCTTTCCGGGCTACCTCTCTTGGAGCCCGACAAAGTCAGGATGGGCTTCTTCCCAGGTGCGCGTTTTGCCCTCTTCACCTCTTGTCGCAGTGCCAAGCAGGAAGGGGACAAGAAAGGGCATCATGGGGCACGTATCTTTTTTCAATCTTAAATCTATAGGCACTTGTCAAATTTTTTAGTTCAAATTATGTAATCTCTTTAATCCATGTATGTTTCCTGTAAGGTTTGTACTTGTTTGATCATCACATTAATGAAAAAAATAAACCTTGTCAGGGACTCGTGCATGTAGTATGCCCATGCAGAGGTGGGATGCCTCTATACTTTTAAGTAAACAAGTTTTCCCCAACAAGCTATCTTGTCGGTCCCCTTAGTCTTGTTGCCACGAAGTTAGGCCTACCGGGGCACAAATCGTGAAGGGGGACCAGACCCCCGCCAGTCCTTTTTCGTCAAAGGCCACTGCGACCATCCTGACCGAAGCAACGTTGGAGTCAAAAGATGGGAGCACCTAAGTTTTGAAAGGCAGCTAGGTTTTCTTACGCACAAGTCCTTACTTATAGAACACATATGGATAAGAGAAAGAACTTATCTGTTTGGCTTGCCGGAGATCGTAGCATAGGCTCATCTTCTTATCTCCTCTTGGGGACCAAGCCCATGGTAGGAGCCTGCAGTTTATGCAGATGAAAATGATGCCAGATGTGATATTATCTACATTAACATGTGATGCTCATGATATGCTTATTATTGCATGCAACTTGTCGGGGGCCCCCAATGCTTCATTTATTTCTCTGTTGCTCACACTACAAAAAAAAGACAAATCTGTGACATTTTGGGCCGAACGAAAAAAAATCTGTCATACTTATGACACTTCTATGACAATAATTGTGACAAAACACAGTATCATCATAGATGTGGTGGGGTCCTACTTCTATGACAAAAGATCATGACAGAAAATGGGCTTTTCATCCTGGGCGGGCCGGAGACACAGCTGCATGACATTCTTTGGGCCGTCCATGACGGAAAAACCGTGGTAGAAGCGAGGGCGAGGAAAATATCAGGGTGTTCCTGGTTACGGTGGGTGGTCTGGGCCGAGCGATGCACGTTTCTCTCATACACGCACGCGCGTGGGTGTGAGGCATTGGGCTCTAACTAAACCCGAGCGAGGCGTTGGGCTTTAACTGAAGACGAGCGATTGCACTGCAGGCTACGCGTTACTGAACCCGAGGGATCGATCGATGGCTGTTAACTGAACCTGATCGAGCGATTCCTTTGCTACTGCTGCTAACTGAAGCCGATCGATGCTGCCTCTAGATGAACAATGAGCATTGCTGGGGGGTTTGGATGAACAGTTCTCGGTGGTGGTGGATGAACAGGACCCCGTGGTGTTGCCTCTGGAGGAACAGGACCCCAATCGATCGAGCCGGTGGGGCAGGATGAACAGGACCCCATGGAGGGATGGATGAACAGGACCACCCCGTGGAGGGCAGGATTAACAATAGACGGTAGAGGGCTGGATGAACAGTAGCCCGTGGAGGGTTGGTTGAACAGGAGCCCATGGAGAGGGCTGGTTGAATAGTAGCCCGTGGAGTAGCGCGCAGTGGAGGCTGGATGAACAGCCGTAGGTGGAGGCTGGAGGAGGTCGACGGTGGATGAACAGTAGCCCGTGGAGGCTGGAGGGGGTCAATGGTGGAGATGACCAGTATCCCGTGGAGTCTCGTTTTGCCGTACGCCACACCCCTCCCGATGAACAGGACCCCCGTTTCGACCGTAGCGCTCCAACACAAGTCCGTTTCCTCCGCTTTGCGGTACGCCACACCCCTCCCAATCAACAGGACCCCCGTTTCGACCATAGGAGGTCCGTTTCCTCCGTTTTGTAGTACGTCAGAGCCCTTCCGATGAACAAGATCCCGTTTCGACTATGGCCGGTCGAACACAAGGCCATTTCCTCCGTTCTGCGGTACGCTAGGCCTCGTTTCCATCGGCTGTTCCATCCAAGCCCTCCCGATGAACACGACAACGCATTCCGTTCTGACCCAGCCGGTTGGCTCCCCATGAACACGACGATGACGTTGTTTCTCTTTTCCGACCCAGCCATGTACACAAGCCCTGGCCGTACGTACGCGCGAGTAGGCATTCGAGACCCCGCCCGTATGTACGTATGTGGTCGTATTTACTTTCTTGCACCCTGGTTGATGTATGTACGTGTACATGCTACACGCGTGCCTCTGCTATGACACGTGCACGCCTCTACATTGACCAGTATGTACGTACACGTTTGCGACCAGAATGACAACGCTACGTCCGCTTCGACTAGGTGGGTCCCGACTGCCAGTCACTTCCTTGTGTGCCAAGATGTAGCTGGTGGGTCCCAGCAGTCTGGGGGCAAATCGTTTTTTTACCTGGACGCACTTCCTTGGTGCGAAGATGTAGCTGGTGGATCCCAGCAGTCAGGGGGAGGAATAATTATTTTGCGCGTAATAAGGAGGCACTTCCTTGCTACGGCCGTGGACCCAGCTGTCAGCCTCTCCACGTACAGTCCTGGTTCGATGGAAGCCGTTCCTTGACCACGTTGACCATGCCACGTCGAGAGCACCAGGGCGGTGGACAACGGCGAGGCCTAGGAAGGGGACGACGCCGAGCCGGGGAAGATGCGGCAGTGGAAGCCCACGCGGAGAGGAGTACAAGGGTTTAGTAGTTCGGCTGTGGTGTGAGGTTGCTGCCGCCACAGGGCTTGGCCAGCGGTGGGAATAGTAGGGGGCGGTGAGGCCTCCGCGGCAGCACAGCCGGCCATAGGAGGCAGGAGCATGTGGCATGACTGGCGCTGCTTTGGGCGGCTGGAGCAAGAAGACCAGAGGTTGAAGAGGCACTACGGCCGTTGGATGGACATCATACGGTCACTGGAGCTAGAATTGTTCATTTTGACTAAGCTGACAAAGCACTCCGTCCCCTTCAACTTAGTAGGCTCACAAGTCAGCCTCCCATTATGCTAGGTCCCAGCTAGTAGGGGGAGTATTCATTTTTTGTGCATAATAAGGAGGCACTTCCAGTGGGTCCGAGCTGACAGCGGGGGAACGTTTTTTTCGTGAAATACGGTGGTCCGTCCGGTGGGTCCCAGCAGTCAAGGGGGACGTTTTTTCGCCAAATACGGTTGCTCGTCCAGTGGGTCCCTGCTGTCAGGTGGAGGAATAATTATTTTCTGCATAATAAGGAAGCACTTCCTTGCGGCTGCCGTGGACCCAGCTGTCAGCCTCTCCACGTACAGTACTCTTCTGATGGAAGTTATTCCTTGACCACGCTGCGCCGAGAGCACCAGGGCGGTGGACGACGGCGAGGCCTAGGAAGGGGACGGCATGAAGCCGAGGAAGACGCGACAGTGGATGCCCACGCGTAGAGGAGTATGAGGGTTCACTGGTTCGCTATGGTGTGAGACTACCGTCGCCACAGAATAACAGGGTGTGTGGGTGTGTAGAGGGATGGCCTGGCCAGGCGTGGGAGTAGTAGGGGGCGGTGAGGCCTCCGCGGCATCACAGCCGGCCATGGAAGGCGGGAGCACGAGGCACGACCGCCGCTGCTTTGGGCGGTTGGAGCAAGAAGACCAGAGGTTGAAGAAGCACTACGACCGTTGGATGGACATCGTATGGTCACTGGAGCTAGAATCGTTCATATAGACTATTTTGATAAAGCCCTCCGTCCCCGTCAACTTAGTTGGTCCATAAGTCAGCCTCACACTATTGTGGGTCCCAGCTAGCAGGGGTTATTCATTTTTGTGAGTAATAAGGAGGCACTTCCTTGCGTGCAATGATATAGCTGGTGGGTCCGACCTGTCTGCGGTGGGAATGTTTTTTGTGAAATACAGAGGCCCTTCCGGTGGGTCCCAGCTGTCAGGTGGAGAAATCATTATTTTACGCGTAATAAGGAGGCATTTCCTTGCGTGCGGCCGTGGACCCAGCTGTCAGCCTCTCCACGCACAGCCTACTTCCGATGGTGTCGTTCGTTGACCATGTTGACCACTCTGCACCGAGCGCATCCAAGGTGGTGGATGACGGCGAGGCCCCAGACAACAACGAGACGGAGATGGGAAGACGCGGGAGTAGAGTCGCAGACAGAGATGTGTACGAGGGTTAATTGGTTCTGGTGCAGTGTGGTTTGGCAGTCGTTGGAGCAGAACAGGAGATGTGGAGGGGTGGAGGCGGGAGCAGGTGGTCCCGGCAGTGCTGGAGGAAGAAGACGAGAGAATGAAGATGGATGTCGGTCGTTGGATGTAAATCCAATGGCTAACGATGTCAGAATCATTTGTTGACTAAGTCGACAATGACTTGCATTGGCTTCGACCTATTGGCCCACATTTCAGCCTCCAAAAATGTGGCACGTATTCAACCCATTTTTTCAGAATTTAAAGTTTTTATTTGCGGGGTAGAATTTATAGTCCATTTGATCTTTTTTTGAATTATAGCCCATTAGCTGGGCTGGGTGAAAAATAATGTAGCGTCCATGCGGCCCATTTATATTTTTCCTAAAAAATTACAGGCCATTTGCATTTTCTCGAAATACATGATTTTGCTGGGCTTATTATAATTATAATGTTGGGGTGCGCGCAACAATGTTATCAAAAAATAAACAGGGGCTGAGCATTTTGTTATATATATATTTAAATAATAAGTGATTTATTGTTACATTGGTCCTTAAATCTTACCAAGCTTTTGTACACAATCACCAGGATTTTCGTTGCCAAAAAAAATCCAGGATTTTATTGTTAAGAAATTATTTTTATAAGTTAATAAGATGTGGGATATTGTTTTCTTACATATGTAAGTATCTGTTAAATATATGATGACAATAACAATAACATATAATAACATATAATAACATATAAAACAATTTAAATATATATAATATAGTTAGAAGGGAAACATAAGTTGGACTAGGCGTTCCTATTCTTATATAGAAAAATAGAACAGACCTCTGCATTTTCTTCAAAAAAATACATAAATTGGTCTGCCGATGTTTCAGGAAAAATAAAACCTCGGATGGGAGGTACATAGGCCGGTCGATACATGACGGCCCTCAAGAAAATACAACCAGGCCTATGGACCTCCCATCCGAGGTCGTGGGCTACGCATGTTAAAAAAGAAAGCCTAGATGGGGCAGCCCAAAACCCAGCTGATACTTGCTGCCCCAATGATAATAAACGATACCTGCCAGCTCCCCGGCTTCATTGTGAATTTATCTCCTATAGTAACTACGTTGAAGCACCTAAAAAATGTAACTATGTTGACAAACCCGTGGGCCCCAACGTTAGTATAGCATTAAGAGGAAGTATTTTTTCGATGAGGCACTTTGCTTGCGTACGGCCATAGACCTAGTAGGTGCCGACTGTCTGCCTCTCCACGTACAGTCCTCTCCACATTCCTCTTGTTTGTTCAGCATGTTCACAACGGCAGACAGCGGCGTCGCGGCGAGTGCACAAAGGCGCAGGAGAAGATCCGACCACCTGAGGAAGTACCTTATTAGTAACGAAACAGCTGAACTAGCCTAGTGGCCGAGTGACACCATCCGACAGCTGTTCCGCCCGGGATCGATTCCACCTGTGCAGAGAAAATATCTCCAAATTTTTTGCCTCTGCCTTTATTGACACGTGAGTCCCAATTGTCATCTATGCACACCACGTCCAACACTTGCCAAAACTTCATCCCTCGTTTTCTCTGGTTTTCGCATACTTGACATTGTGTGGGCATCTTGAAAATAGCATATGTTTTTGATTGTGCATCATATGAAGATGTGCTATGCATAAATGTTGATCAACATGATGTTAACTGGCTGGTAGTTCCAGTTTCAACCATGAATAAAACTTCCATCATGATGTTAACACTACTTGAAAAGGCCTTGTTAATATAAATGCTCTACCTCTGAAAGTTGTAGTTTCTTATCTGAAACTGAACTTGGAGTTTCTTATCTGAAACTGAAACTTGCAATTTCTTCTCTGAGAATCACCTGTCAGCGACCGAAAGGCAGGGGAACCTCTCCTCTCCATCATCTCCATTCCAAAACCACCGTCTCGCCTCTCCCTCTTCTCCATTTCAAAACCACCCCCTCTCCTCTCCATCATCTCCATTCCAAAACCACTGTCTCGCCTCTCCCTCTTCTTTATTGCAAGACCACCGTCTCTCCTCCCATCTTCCAAAGCTCGCACCGGACCACTCAGAAGGACATCTATGGAGGGGATGCCGCAGCAAATCAGGCAGATCTCCGATGGCGACCAGGCAAAGTTAGCCAGGTTGAAGGAGATCCTTACTTGGTTTGACAATAAGTGGGAGATTTTGAGGAGGGTGAGGGCCATGTGGCAATGTATGCGAAAGAGCGAGACGACGACGATGAGGGCGGCGATGTACTCCTCGGCGGCAGTCACGCCGCAGTCCTTTGAGTTCATAGAGTATCTCCTCTGGGCAATGGAGCAGACAGATTCGCCCGAGGCGAAAGTCAAGCGGAGGTGGTGGGCGTACAGGTCGAAGGTCGAGCACCCGGAGGATAACGAATCGATCGAGTACGGTGTGCCGTTCATGAGGGTTCAGAGAAAGCCGGAGCCACAGGAGTATTCGTTCTCCCACCGCAAGAGGAGGCCGGATGGCGCGACGTCGCTTCCCCGCCGTTCTCCATGGTTCCCTCGATGCTCGCCTCGTTTCAACGGTGTCAGTAGGGTTTAAGGTAAGCTTCACACTAACATAATCTTCCATCTGCTCATGCTTACAATGAGTGTGATAACTAATAAAAATCATGCTTACAATCAGTCTCCGAGTACTACACTAATCACCCTAAAATAGCTCTGGACCTTTGGGTCAAAGTTGTGACACTATGTACAAATAAAGAAAAATAGATTGGTGCTTCTTTCAGAAAAGAGTACACCCCTAGAAAACTGCCAATATAAGCTACTAGTATTTTTTTTAAGTCTAAGCTACGAGTATTTGATTAGAGGATTTGCTACCGAGAAAGATCCGTCCACAGTGAGCGCCACACATCCCACTAATGGTGGTGGATGCCAATACTTAGATGGAGGAGGGTTGGTGTTGGTAATTTTTACTTGGCACCTCGCACTCTGCATATATGCTGGTTCCAACCGTACATTTGTGCATTTCCACCAAAATGCAGCTGAATAACCCTGTTTGCACAGATAATGAAAAGGCGTGATTACATTATAGTGGCACTAGCTGACGAAACATACACTAATAAACAGAAGAAAATATTACATCATACTGGAAATCGACCCAAGTCTCCCCGATACACCTTCTGCCAGTGATGAACATCAGTGTACAGCGGTAGTACAAGGAGGGGCCTTGAGACATTCAAATCTCCATTTTTGTACCGATCAACTAAAATTAAGCACCCCAGTTACAGAAACGCTTAAACATTAACAATGGGACTAGTTGATGAAACATACAGTAACAAAGAGAAGCACTTTCTTTATCTACATTGGAAATGAAATGATAGAGAGGACACTCGCTCTATTTTAGCTGTATTATTACTTCATTTTATCAGTGACACTAGGGTCGAGCAAGTGGCAAACGAGGTGTATCGTGCGTCTTAAGGATGAAGGCCAGGGGTGCTAGACTGGGATGCTGAAGCTGGCTCTTTCAGTCCCTATCTTCCCCCTGATGTTTCTGTGGTAGCATTTGGGTTGTAATCAAAACTTGGTCGAGCTGGTGATGCGTCCCCATACCTTCCTAGCTTATGTGGCGAACTTGTTTCCTGCTAGTACTTAGTTCGTTCTAGTAGTAGTTGCATAACTGCCGGTTTACACTGAGATGTTGTCAGATATGGACGTCAGGTTGTTGGGTGGAGGAGTTACCCTCTGTGATATGGAGCATCAATACCACCCCTAATAGTTCTATGGGTTATACGCCTTTCTTCATGGTTTATGGAGCAGAGGCAGTCCTGCCCATTGACATCCATCATGACTCGCCCCGCGTGGCGGCTTACGTTGAAGCTGATAAAGAACAAGCCCGTCAGGATGCACTTGACTTATTGGATGAAGAGCGTGACTTAGCAGCAGCCCGCTCGGCGATTTACCAACAGGACCTGCACCATTGTCACAGCCGCCGGGTTAAGTCCATAACCTTTTAGGAAGGTGACTTGGTGCTCCGGCTCATCCAGGACCAAACTGATGCACATAAATTATCCCCACCTTGGGAAGGACCCCTTGTGGTTAGCAAGACCTTGAACAACGGGTCATACTACCTCATTGATGTTTGAGAGCACAAAGACTCACGTAAGTCGGAGGAAGAGACCTGTCGGCCGTGGAATATCGCTCATCTTTGCCTTACTATACTTGAGCCACCGGCTCTCATAATGTACATACTTTGACGTTGTATATATTATGATAAGTAATAAAGCAGGACCTCTGTCCGTTTCATTCTCAATAATCACATGCCTTTATTGTTATATTTTTAAAATGGCCAATTAGGGGGTGATTGTCTTCAAATCTAGCTTAACCCTTTGGTCCGGCTCATGATCGTATTCGAATCTAGCCGTTAAACCTTATGATCACTAGGGGGCTTCCTGTTCAAACATAGGTCGTATTCGAACCAAAGAGAATATAGCTGTCGGTACCCTTTTGATCGGCTTAAAGCCAAACTCACTAGGGGGCTTCTTGATCATATTCGAACCATAGCTTAACCCCTTTTGGGTCCAACTTGGATCGTATTCAAATCAGGGTCGTTAAAAACCTCTCAAGGTCATTTGGGGGCTTCCTCTTCATACATAGGTCGTATTCGAACCAAAGAGAACATAGCTGTCGGTACCCTCTTGATCGGCGCAACGGCAAAGCCACTGGGGGATACATGATCGTATTCGCATCCTTGCTTAACCCCTTCGGTCTGGTTTACTGATCGTATTCGAATCAGAAGCCTCCAAATTTTTCTTGGTGTTTGACTTACATTGTTTGAAAGACAAACTTTTGGTTTTTTCGGTTTTGTTGTCTAAATCTAAGTGTAAGTATGGTTTCAATTTAAACGGCTTGGTATTTTGACAATGAATCACCAGTGTATAACAGTCATCATACATATGGAAGTATTGGCTTCTAAAGATTGGGTTATCACCCTTACTGTTCGGGTCACATAAGCCGGCAGTCCAGATTCAAGATCACAGGTATGATATTGTCGTTAAAATTCATCATAGACTTATCTGTGTTTTCTTCAATCAAAGACTTTCCAGCCTTATTTACCCTTACATCTAGCCTTGATTATACAGTTATGTTAATTTACATAGTTATGTACTGGGTGTTTTGACCCGTTCGGCGACAAACCGCCAGGAAAATTTTCATATTTTATATACAGGAACAAATTCAAACACTACAGATATTGTAGAGGATGTAAAGCATAGGTTGACATGATGGATAAAAGTATTGTACGCAGCACAATATGCACGATGGCATAGGTAGAGCATGAAGTTTTAAACTAGCCTATTTGTTTGGATGGTTACGACTCATCCCTTGCCGGTTCATCCTCCTCCACAACTTGGAAATTCGGCTTGGACCAGTCAAAGCCGTGAAGAGTGACGAACTCAGCCTCATCTTCAATTAAACCAGACGGGTCAATTTCCAGGGCAAAGGTGTGCTGGCGAACCGGCGGGATTAGATCTGTCACTTTATATGAAGGAGTCGCCATCTTTTTATTCTCAGCATCAAAACCCGACTAGTACTTACCAACATTGGTCTCATCGCCAAGGATGGTAACATGAGGACGAATTTCCTTCACGCAAGCAGCAAAATCTTCTTGATCAAAATGATTCCCGTCTTCCTTAAAGCTGGGGTACCCTTTGGCTACATCCGCCGGGTCTAGCTCCAGTACCCATGCTTTGGAGCGGCTTAGAGCAGTCAGGGCTCCGGCTCTCGCATAGGAAAACTTGACTTCTTGAAACCTGGCGGGTAAGATGGATAGCTTCTTCAAGACATGACTCAATAGGTTCAGTCCTTGGTTAGCTAGGGAAATAATGGCAAGAGCCCGTTGAGCTCCAATATACAGCTGCTCCACCAGGGTGTAAACCGCCTTGAGCTTTATCAAGCTATTTTCACTCAGGTTGCTGCTTCGTGGACCTATGAGATATTTCCAAAAGGATAAGCAGGTGGCTTACATTATGATGGCAAAAATAGAGTTTAAGTAAATAATATGATGACCCACCGAAGATTGCAGAGACCATCTGAGACACACTGTTCTTTAAACCGGTGAGTTCAGCGGTAACTTCCTTGAGAGCCGCCTCGGCCGTTTCAGCAGGCTGTGTCAGCAAGGTTTTTTCGTCGGCCCAAGATTTTTTGTCCACATCAAAACTGGTCTTCAGTTTCTCTGCTTCAGATAGGCTCAACTGGAGTTTGGATTCAGTATTCTTTATCTCAGTCTCTTGAGCCGCCAACCTGGTTTTCGCATCACACAGTTGAGAATCTAAGTCAGTTATGGTGGTCTACCGACATGCACAGGTGTGTTAAAGTTTATTCCAATAGAGGTCATAATGACTAAAGTCCCAAGCGCTTTGCAGAACAACACCACTCGGCACTTGGGGGCTAATGTCTGCCAAAACAATTCTTAAATACAGAAATGACTCTTCTAAAAAAGTCCCAAGTGTTCTACAGGTCCTTGGGGACTACAGGTGAATTAAGCCGGCCCTTGGGGACTACAGGTGAAAGTATGCTAATCAGATAAATCCGGTTAAACATTTTTAAACCGGACTTGGGGAAAATCTAGGTCAGAACATCAGCCTATATCACAAGTCAATAGATCATTCAAGTTTATCATAATCAGGAGACTTGGGGGCTGGCAGAGCATATGTCTCCCTAATAATAAAGCACGGATTGACTTTGTCGGGCTCACCGTCACAATATGCTTCTTCCCATGATTTTACGCTTTCAGTTTAAATTTAAAACATATTCGAGGTGGTACTAAATTTTGTCTCAGTAGGGTTCACCGTCGTTTTCTTACATCTGGTCCACGTGGCTCTGTGTGCGTACGAGCTTCATGGATGGGCTTGGGCCTTAGTAGCGAGAAAAAACACAAACGAGAGGGCAGAACTGTAAAAGAAAAACACACGCACACATGAACACGAGGGCTCGCCTTCTATGCGTACGAGTATGCCGCCGCCGCACGTAGCCTATCCGGCCGTCTGCTGCCGCATCCGCGCGTGGCCTCTCTGGCCATCCGCTGATCACCACCTCCATCGCCCCGCCCTACCTCCTACCATGCTCCGCCCCGCCTCACCGCGCGCTGCCGGCCCCCTGCCCCCATCGTCGCACGTCGTCGGCCCTCCGCCCCTCTTCGCCACGCGTCGCCGGACTGTCTACCGTCGCCGCGCGCTGCCACTGCCTACACCATCAGCGCGTCTACTACTACCCCAAGTGCCCTCACACCCATGTCCTACCACCGTCGGCGACCCGCAGTGGCCTTCCACGGCCGGCGCCGCTCGACGCAGCGGTGACGGGTCCCCTCGCCCCTGCCACCATGGGGCCATCGGGACTCCTCATCGCTGCTTGCAACTCCACATTGATTTCCCCGACCCCGCAGGCTTCGCCTCCAACCACTTCTTCCCGGTGCACTTTGCCCGCCGTCGGACCCATCCGCTTATCTCCACTACTTCAACACCCAATGACGATGCAATCCATGTTGGCAGAGGGGGAGGTCATTCAATCGCCTCAACTCATGCCAAGAGCAAACTGCAATTCACCTTGGAATATGCAGTGCAAGAGAAGACACATCGAATATAGTTTGAATCAATTCAAACAGCCAGCCGCCATTGTTGGTGAAGCTTCAGATCGAGCTGCAGTGAAGCTGCCAAGTGAAAGAAGTGCAGCAGACTAGAGGTGAAGTGTAACAGCCTGGATTTTTGCCCTTTTCTTTTTCCTTTGATTTTCTTGGATTTCTAGTTTTGTTTTGCTTTTTCCGTGGCTATGTGGTTCTGAAACTTGGAAGATCATGTCTTCCTAGGTTTTGTAGTGGCTTGTCACCCTCATCATCATCCCAAGATCATGTCATTTCCATCCTTGACCTAACCCAAAATTCTTTTGTTGGGAATATTCCTTTCCTGATAAAGGAATAACCCTTAAAGCCCTAGGGTGTGAAGCAACCTATATTTCTGTCACTCCTAAAATTCCCAAATAATTCTCATAAATTTTTTGGGTCCTATCTTGCTCAAATATGGCAAAATATTTCATTTCCATGTTCAAAAATAATCCTCCAATAATTCTTTTCTTATTCTGTCCTAAATGGCACATTATGAGGCAAGTTCTATTTATCTTTGCCCATTTGAACCCAAACTTCTTGGACAGCTTTTCCTGTCCATATAATTGGCTCATGCCAAAATTCAACTCAATTTTCCTAGTAAATATTCCTAAGCAATTTTTCAAAGTTGCTGTCTGAGTAAAGTGATTGTGAAGGAAGTACAAACTAGGCATATCCAAATGAGTTGCAATTTCGCAAGGACCTTTATATGATCAAATCATGACTCTCCACAGAATATGAGCTCATGTAACTCATTTATGTGAGCCCAGCTCCAAATCTTAGTTTTTGGTCAGATTTTCAGTTTGTGAAGCAACTATATTTTATATTGCTTCAATTGAGCTGAAACTTTACCAGGACATGCTTCTATCTATATCAACTCCTCCCACTAAGTTTTATCACAATTGGTTAATCCAATTACCCTGTGTAATGTTTCCAAGTTTCTATCCAGAATGAAGCTTTGTGAAGCAAGTGCCACTTTGGTATTTCCAAATGACATGAAACTTTTACATCAGCTTCATATAATCGTATAACCCCTCTCTGCCAAGTTTCATCTCACAGAGATCAAGTATGTGAGTGCATCATCCAAATCCCCAATTCTGGCCAGTATTGCACTTTCTACTGCAACCACCATCTAAACTCCTCCTCTTAGTCTGATTTTTGGTGATCAGCATCACCTTAGTATGTGATCATCATCAGACAAACTAGTTACCACGTTACCTAGCTGGTTTAACCATAGGAAGTTACAAACACCTTCTTACTAATTTACTTTTGGAGCTAAGTGCAAATCTCTTCTTTGCCTCTGGACCGATTTATTTCTTCAGTTGGACTAGGGGCACCAAGGTCCATCCACAGGAAATTGTTGGCCACGCGAAAGAGCGCCGATTGCGCCAGTGTGTCTGGTGATCACACTGGCGTCATGCCTACACGCGTGCTCTGGCTTGTTCCGGCCACTATGCTCGTCTCCTCCCTCCTTGTCTCGACCTCAAACCGTGTCCAGGAGCTCGCCCGTGCTCGATTGCGTCGCCCTGCATCGGTGCTTCATTGCCGTTCGCCTTAAATGTGTCGCAAACGCCATGACCATGCCATGCCCGCCCTCTGCCTGCCATTAAAGCTTGGTCGGGAGCTCGCTTGTGAGCTCGAGAGCCTTCCTCCGCGGCTATATAAGGAGTGCCCGAGTCCCTCCGCACCTCACCAGCCTCTCCCCAAGCCTCCTCGCCCACCAGAACCCTCGGCCCGCTCCTCTTTTCGCCGGAGTTCGCCATGGCCACCTCGGCCTCGGCATGATTCCAGCCAAACCAAGCCTCCCCTCGCTATTCCGAGCTGTCCACCGCGTTCCCCTCGTCACCGCGGTTCGCCCCAACCCCTTGCCCCTTGCCGGAGAGCCCCATGGCCGCATCTCCCAAGTCCGGCCGTCACCTCCGCCGTTCGGCCACCTCGTTGTCCGGCTGCTCTAGCCTCTTTCATCCTCTCCCGTCTACACCACGACACTCCCCACACCTCCGCCAGCCTCCCCATCTCCTCCGTTCGTCGCAAGAATGCCCGCATCACCGGAGAACCCCGCCTCCCGAAGCTTCTTGTGCTCCCCATGGCGCTGCCCCTCCCCTCCTCCATGCGCCTCCCCGGTGGCCGTACTCCCTCTGGATGGGTGTGGCCGGTCGCTGCGGTGCAGCCGGTGGCCGCGCCGTGGCCAGAAGCCACTGAAGCTGGCCGGCCCCCGGCGCCCATCTCCTCTACCTCCGCTTTGTTCCACGAGGGAACAAAGGCGCGAGGAGGAAGACGACACGATCGCTTGGCCCCTTCCTCTGCCGCATGGGGCCCGCGTCTCCCCGGCCCCACGAGTCAGCCACAGCGGGCGTTGACCCAGGCTTGCTAATGTGGCAAGTGGAAACACAGTTCCCCGAGTACGCCTTCTTCCAATGAAAGCGTAGTCTTCCTTTCTTTTATTTGAAATACGTTTTCCCTTCTGGAAAGCATATTCCTCTCTACTGCAGCATAAAGTACGCTTTCACTTCTCTGAAAAAGTATTTCTACTTATACGCTTTCAGTTTTTCCTCCCAGGGACCCGTTGGTGATAAATTTTTCACAGATTGATCCCTATTCTTCCAACCTTCACAACTTTTCAATCGTAACTCCGATTGAGGTGAAACCAACGCTCACTTCTTCGTATCGTAGAGCTCTATCTTTTGGTAACATTTTCACTAGGTGTTCTCATAGTGAAAATGACCATTTTTCCCTTGCCTCTAATCAGCCCCCTCCGAGAATGTACCATCCGACGTTTCATTCCGCGGTTTCACCGCACTTCTTCCCGGTGGTTTCTTCATCCCCAGGCAGGCCACAATACCCACTTTCATGATAGTCATGCAGTAGCCATGGTTTTCAACTTGAATATTTATTAAATGTTTGCTTGTTTAAAATATGGTTATAGTTGTTTCGGTAATGCTTATGGATTCATGCTTACTTTCTTGCTATGTTATTAAGCACCTAGTTGTCATGCCCTGCTACTTTCTAGTATTCCTTTAATATGCTTATACTCGCTAGTAGTACATGTTGATGTTGGTAATGGTCTTCGGTGCATGACTGCCATCTGTCCCGAGTACCGTTGTTATGCATGTTCCATTGCGTCTAGTTGGTTAAATGCTTGCATGATGGCATTGCTGATATATTCTTGCATGATGTTTATTGTTGATGCTACTGGTCATGTTATGCTTTGAGTAGTGTTGTACTAGTAATATCCATGCTCTTCATTATGCCATGCTCAGTTGGGGATGATTCATTGTTGATATGGTGGCTAGTTATGTTGCACCCGTGCTTATGTTGATATCATGCTCATACATTGTAATTGTATCATGTTATTTTATCATGGCTCCGCATATTTGCATTCAAGTTTAACCGGATTAAATTGAACTTGAACACCTGTTGGCTGAGTCATGGTGCCACCATATCGAACTGACTAGTGCAACCACGCTTACCTTTATGGGAAGGTCCTAACTGGGTCTATTGTCGTGCCTCTCGCCGGTGCCTCCAACTAGGGAAGGTTATGGGCGTGCAGTACCCTGGCACGGTAAGCAGACATAACCTTGTGTGCCTGTTGTTGTTATTATTAAGGATCCGGTCCCCGTGAGGGACGTTTGGCCACGATGGTGGTCGTTGTGTCTTTGGTAGACACGGGGCCACCCAGGACTAGCCCAGCTAGGAGTGGGTCGGAGTGGCTGGGAGAGTGTCATGACAATAGATCGGTTTTGTCGGAACGCCATTGGTCCACCCGAATGGGAGTGCGAGGCCATGGATTCCGTAGTGTGGGTATAGTGTACTAACCTCTGTAGAGTGTATATTAAATTTATCGATAGCCACACCCGCGGATAAGGGCCCAATTCGTAGTTGGTCACATTATGAGTCAACAGTAATAATAATAATGTGCTTAATAACAACCACGGTTCGATGAGGAGATAAGTTGGTTATGATCGCTGGAAGGATCACGGTTTGAGACCAGGTGTTGGTCGTGGTTGGGATCGCCGGAATGATCACCGTGGTATCGAGGATACCGAGTTGTTGGATATTCATGATGTTGTGCGAGAATCTTGGGTAAAGATCAAGCTCCTTGTGGTCATTTGATGATTACTACGGTATTGTTTATAACAAGCTTGATTTGATCCTGAGATGATCGTGTAATGTCCGAAATTGGTAAGTGATGCATGTGATGGTTACGAGGTAACCCGAGCAGAATATATGGTGCATATAGTGTCATCATGTTGCATGCTAGTATCATCAGATTTATATGGTCATGCCATGGTCATATTGTTCTAGCGATATTAGGTTCATCTTATTCATGCCTTGTTATCCTGATGATCTCATGATAATTCCTGATTAACCTGTAATTGCCATGCTGTTGTTTGTCCTGAATGCTTCTGGTTATTGTGAGCTTGCAAGTCCATTCAATGTACTGACCTGGCGTGTCATGCCAGTTTGCATGCCGTGCCTCAATTGCTTGCTTGTTTGGTGTTGTTCCTGTGTTCGCGAGCTAGGATAAACGTTCCAGCCAGAGTGCCTGCGGATTGGAGTCCATCATTGTCGTTCGTTGTTCCGCTGCCAGTAGTTGTTCCGCTGATTCGATTTGTTATGCTGCTTGTAAAGAGAAACCGTGGTTGGCGTAGTGTCTTTGTGCCGATGTTATTCATTGTAATATCGGAACCCTGGTATTCATATTCATGTTGTAATATAGAGCTGGTTTGTTCTATACTAAGCAGTGCCGTATTCCAGAAGACTTCACCTTGATCTCTGGGCTGGAATACGGGGCGTTCCGGTTTTGTCTGAGCCGGGGTGCCACATGAAGCTGCCAAGTGAAAGAACTGCAGCAGACTAGCGGCGAAGCTATTCATTTTCTCGGCACCACTAAGTTTCATTGCCGGTCACCCCTATAGGGGCATAAGTATGTGATCTCGTGTCCAATCTTTATATATAAGTCGCTTGATGATTATACTAGGAATCACTTAGGATATTAGTATATTTTTAGTTGTGCTATCATATGGGCTATCCACAGCTTATTGTCAGATCTAATTAAATCAGAAGAAAATCTACTTAATATATGTTTGGCTATGCGATTCAAAATTACTTTGTTTCCGATAAAAATACCACATTACTAACATATTTTGTGATGCTTCCCATAGTTCTTTGCCTTCATGAAACAACATATGGGTGAGGCAATATATTTTCTTGTTTATATAATGGCATCTCTATTTTTAAAAATTGGGATTGAGGATCCCTTTTACATGTTTTTTCTACACCCTGCTGGGAGCTGAATTGCCTTTCCTATATATGAACAGATAGCAAGACATTCAAAGTACAGTTCCTCGCATCTGAGCGACAGTTTTTATGCCCTATGCCCTTGTCTGTCTCACATATCTACCTCATATCTACAGGAAAATATATATTTAACTTCTACTGCTAAGGCAATCTATCTACACGTAATCTATGGATTCTTTGTAGTTCAAATGGACTAATATATATATTATTTAGGCAGTACTGTTTATTCAGTTAAAGGTGCCCTTTTCAAGACAGTGAAAACTGGTGTAGGGCAGGTTATATGGGTAGCAATGGCTTATATCCCTAATTATATTCGATTTTCTGGTTGTATGCAATTCGTTTTCCTCATAGGCAGAAGTTAACGGCTACATATTCCAGAACAAGTTGGATCTGCACTGTGTAGATCGATTGATGATATTTATCCTACTTCCAGAGAAAGGACCAAGCCCTACTATTAATACAAAGCTTTGAAATATTCTGATATTGCTGGGCCAGAAGCGAACAAGTGCCATGCATGGTGAACTATCGCTAACTTCAGAAGATGGTAAGGTTGCATATGGCTGGAGCAACCTTCTCTTCAAATTTTCAGAATTATTTACCCTTTTTCTCTGTAGTTTCTATTTGTCATTTGATGAGTGACTTGGAAGCCTTTAGGCTATCCATGGCAAGCAAACCAGCACCTATATCATGTTGATTCCATGGTATTTTTATAACGACATTTAGGTGGACCTCTAACTTATACTTTGTCATATGCTCAACATGTACATGCATGAATATGTATTTGGGTGGTCGTCTTGATGTGCCTGGGGCCTTGAGATCCTTGCCGCCCCCACGTTGAAAGACCGGCACATCTGCTCCATGCCTCCACCATGGTCAGATGTTCTTCCGTGCATTACTGCTTTCAATGTCTTGAGACGCTGATGTCCATCGCAAACGACGACTGCAGCAGCTGCTCCTGTTTCAAGGGAAAGACACGGCACTGGGAGCAGGTAATCTAATTTGAGATTCAGACAATATGAGCCAGAGGGATCTGACAGTGGTATTGTTGTATTGCAAGGCATGAACCACACATTACGATATATTTCCCAACAACAGTTTGGCTACTGAAAATGCTTACTTAATGCTAATTCTGGTTAAGGGACAAGCTTATCTAATTTTGATCCATAATTCCTTCACCTTGTGCAGGCATTTTATCAAGGACCATTTTGTTGCATATGAAGTGGGAACAATTTGGTATTAGAGGGGGGTTGGCGATTCACCATCATTATGTTTCCTATGCCATCTACTCCCTCTATCCCAAAATTCTTGTCTTAGATTTGTCTACATATGAATGTATCTATTCACATTTCAGTGTTAGTAGATACATCTGTATCTAGATAAATTTAAGACAAGAATTTTGAGACGGAGGGAGTACTAGGATCTTCTTTACACCAACTCTACACCAACCTATTGGCATGTTTATAAACAAAGGAAACTGATTTTTGTTCATAACTTTACACCAACCTATTGGCATGTATATTAGCAGCAATGTACCTTAAATGAACAACTCTAACATATTAATTAAAATTCCTTGCACAATACTTCTCAGTTTCTCAAGTTTAAGAACAATCTATAGCACATTTAATCTCTTCAGTTAGTAGTCGTGTTTTCCTATTTAGATATTTATTTTGTGATCTTGACCTTTACTCCACATTAATATAACCTGATTTTAAAATATATTTTTAAAGTTGATTATAAATTATTATTTTGGATAGTACATCATCTTCATTCCATTGGATTACATTACCATCCCTGGTTACATGAATAAGCAAATGTAGCTATGTCTAAGATTCCAGATTCAGATTGTAAGGTCCTTTTAGAATCTGCAAAGTAATTTATTTTATCACTTTGTGCTATCAGCTTTGGTAATCGCTTACTATTCATCTACATGTGAACTTGCCTATTTTTAGAAAAGTCACTTTATTGTGAAGTTTGATTATTCTTCTATTTTGGGTTGGCCTAATAGTCAGTTGTCCATATAAGGTCACATGTACATTACTTGTTGGATATTATATGGTTCTAGTTCTCACAAACTTCTCAATAGCTTGCAGATGGTTGATTGAATGCTTTTTTCTGATTATTACACATCATCAGTGTCGGGGGACTAATCCACGAGCACCTATGGGACCGGCGAACCGAGTCCCTTTCGGTTCGGCGGGGGCGAGGGTCGCACGAAGAGCGGATCAAGGCGAAGCACACGAGCAGTTTACCCAGGTTTGGGCCGCACGGATGCGTAAAACCCTACTCCTGCTTTGTGGTTTGTATTGAGTTCTTGCTCGAGAGCGCAGAGTGCTACAGTACACCCCAGCAGCTAACGAGACCGAGCGTGAGTGTTCTCCTCCTCCCCCCCACGTTGCACATGGGCCTCCTTTTATATGCTCAAGGGGTCACCGACAGGTGGCAACGTAGACAAGGGTAAAAATGGAAATGTGTTGCGGTTGGTATAGCTACCTGCTACAGTGTATCATACCTAACCCTGACGGCAGGGGACCAGGGCATTAAATGCCCGTCCGCATCGCCTAAATAGTGCAAAAGGGACCGTCAGGGACGCCACCGCTCGCAACGATGGCAATCTTGTCAGCGCGCTTGCCACCGCGCACCGCTGGCTGCACAGCCTCCCGCCACGCATGCCTGGAAGGGTCCCAGAGCGACATGTTGGTGGATGTGCTGGAGCACGGGCACAGAGTGGTGGCTTGCCGTGGCAAGCGCCTTGCCGCGGTCGTTGTCTTGTCGCGTCCGGGAGCTTGTCGCTCACCGGGCCTTGTCGGGACGCGTGGCGCGTCGCGGCAAGTTCCTTGAGATGCCTTGGTTGGCCTTCCCAGCAAGCTCCTCTTGCCGGGGTCTTGTCTCCTTGGCTTGGATACTTTGTCCTTGAATGGCTCCAAAGGAACCACGGAGGACCTTGGCGGTCACCCAGCAAGCCTTGCCGCGGGATGCTGCGATTGCTCGTGCACAAGTTCGGGATACTAGGGTACCCCTACTCTAGTACACCGACAGGAGCCCCCGGGCCTGGGCCATACACGGTGCCGAGCGCTGTTGGGCCAGGCCCAAAATAGGGCACGGGCACGCGCGGCCTGGGTTACACCGTATCTCTCCCCGTATCCACCGCGCCCTCCCCGAACGGCACGCGTTGAATGCGGCGTCGTGGGAGAGATCGTGGGTGGTTTCTTTATTCGGAAAGGCGGAACGTCCGCCCCCTCCCTCTTTATAAGCATGGGAAACAGGGGTAGTTCGCCCATTCGCCGGTTGCTACTCCAATCTCGGAAACCTCCGCCGCTCCCTCGTCTTCCCAAAGCTGAAAGAGAGCAGCGCCCCGCCCCCCATCGCCACCAGCACCACCAACACCGTCGACCTACTCCACCACTTCCGCCATGGCTCCGAGAGCCGTCAAAGGGAAGGTTGTGAAGTCGACCGAGGCGCAGCGGCTTGTGGCGCTGCGAAAGGAGCGGGTAATCTCCCCCCCCCCCAAGCTCGCCGCGAGGGAGCCGAGGGAGAATTACTACCTCTTCTGGTCGACGGAGACGCGAGCGCATCCGCGCACGAAGGTACTTCCAGCCGCCGCTTGGAAAATGGCTCCAAATGGATATCCTTTCTTCGCCTTGTTCTTCTACTGCGGGCTCTGCCCGCCTTTCTCTGAGTTTTTCTGTGATATTATGAACACCTACGGGTTCCGCCTCCTTGACTTCACCCCCAATGATGTTTTGACCATGGCAGTTTTCGCACATCTCTGCGAAAACTTTGTCGGAGTCTATCCCAATGTAGCCCTTTTTCGCGACTTCTTTATGCCCCGAGTAGAGAGAGGAGAGCCTTTATCCGGCAGAATTGCCTGGATCTCGAGGGCCGGCAAGAAGGACACTTATCTGGAGGGAGAGTTCCGCGGCAAGTGGGAGGAATGGAGAGCAGACTGGTGCTGGAGTGTCGAGGAGAACCCGCAGCCGTTTACCGCCTGGTGCCAAGCCCCAGTAGCACGCGGCAGCGATTGGAGTGACGTGGCCCCGGAAGACGATAGGCTGAAGATTGCCGTCACCCGGATCCAACGCCTCAGGCTTGCCGGGCTCACTGTAGGCGCTGTTGGCGCAGATTTTTCTTTGCCGCCGCATCGCCCCCCTGCAAGAACGGAGGAGACCCGCCTGGGAATTCAAGAATGCGGCGGATATCATGAGGCTGCGTCCGGGCCTCAACTTCAACTTCACTGTTCTGGAGCTTAACACGATGCTCCAGGAGCTGTTCAAGCACGACCCTCAACATCCCGAAGTGTTCAGGTTGCCGAAGGGTGTCGTTCCGCTGTGCAACAACTCCGCGCTCGACCGCATCCGTGCAATGATGCCGCTGTGTGATTCGCATGGAATTGTCCCAACTTGGCAAGAGCCTGCAGACGACGTCGTGCAGGAGTTCTTTGACGGCTTGGTAGAAGTGCCGGTCCGCTCCGACAAAAAGAATAGCCTCACCCGCAACACCACCGATGCAGAGATGACAAGCATCGCCACTAGGCTGGAAGAGGCGGCGGCAGCCGCAGCCGCGGGCGAATTTGGATTCACCGTGGAGGAGGAAGAGGCAGCAGAGGCGGCAAGCCGTGCCAAGCGAGAGGAGCTCGTCGGCGAGAAAGAGCTTGTCGGGCATGACGTCGAGTCGAGCGAGCTCGCCGAGGATACGAGCGGCTCGCTGGAGATCAACTCCTCTTCCTCCTCATCTTCAGGCAGCTCGCCGCAAGTAGAGCCTCCATCCCCACCAAGAAGGCATCTCCGCAAGGCCGGGGACGTAGCGGGGCGGCGGGCGAGTCAACAGTCGCCGCGCCGCGCGACACGCTCCACCGCGGCAAGCACTGTTGCCGCGGGAGCACCTCACGCTACTGCGGCAATTGGAGCGGGGTCCACCCGGACCACCGCTTCTGCTCCTGCCACTTCTCACGCCGTGGCGGCAACCGGAGCGGGGTCGTCTCAGACCACCGCCACTGTTCCCGCCAAGCAGCCAAGGGAAACTACTCCTCCGCCTCCTTGCGCCGGACGTGAGCCGGACTTCAACTTCTCCGCGTTCAGCTCCGACGAGGAAGAAGAAGAGTAAGATTCTCTTGTTGTACTTGTAGTTCTTCAATTCTTGCTGTTTTGTCTTGTATCTCATTTGCTTTACCCTGAACTTATTCCTTTTTAGGACTCTGGCCCAGAGAGCAGCGAAGAGAGCCAAGGTCCCGATGATTGTCATCGAGGACGAACCCACCGCGACGGCAGGGGGTGCGTCCGAGACAACCTAGCCGGACCCGGCAACTGTTCTCCAGAGTAGCCCCCAGCGTAAGTATATGGTTCGCTTTCCGCTGTTAGGCGCGCATGGATACTCTTTCTTTGCTGACATCTGACTGTTGGTTTGTGTAGGAGCAGAGCAGCCCCACTAGGAGCGCCCGGAGGCCGCCCCCGAAATGCCAAGGGAGAGTCCTCCGGCAAGGGAGAGTTCTCCGGCAAGGGACAGCACCAGCGTCTCCCCGGCGGCGGAGACTACGACTGCCGAACCCAGTACAGGTAATCTTCTCTTCAAAGCTTCCCTTGGGTTCTTCTTCTTTTTGGGTATTTTCTTGACTTTTCTCACTTTTCCGGCCATCAGACCCATCTGCTGCGGAGCCGATGGAGACCAAGGTTGCTGCCGACAACGCCGCTGCCACTGAAGAAGCAGCCGGCGCTGATGATCCCGCCGGCGACGAGGCCGCCAAAGCTGCCGCCGCAGCAGCTGGCGAGGGGTTTGGCGATCGCACTGACGGCCCTGAGGCCGCAGGAGCGCCAGGCGCTACGTCGACCGCCGACCCGTCCGCCGCTGCCGCAGCGCCAGGCTCCGAAGAGCCCCAGCCAGGCGTCTACTTGAAGGCCGGCGATGGCGTCTTCATCAACCTCCCCTGGGCGTCAAGCTCCAGGGCGCCGGTCGAGGGAGAGAGCTTTGATGGAGAGGTGCTCGCCTCCGCTGGGCTGACGCTAGTTGATGCGCCGAGCAGCAGCAGCGGCGAGCCTGAGGAGGAGCGGCTGCTGCTGAAGCTGTTGTCGCTTTACCGCGCGCGGCAAGCCAAGCTGGAATCCCGCGAGGCGCTTGTCGCGAAGGCGGGAGCGGACATCGAGAAGCGCGCGGAGGAGCTCCGGGGTCTCAACCGGGAAGCTCTCCGGTCCCTGGCAGAGGAGCGGGAGCAACTCGCCGAAGAGCAGAAGGCCTTCTTCCTCGAGAAGGCCGAAGTTGAAGAGCAACAGTGGCTTGCCGCTGAGAAGCTATCTGCGCAGGAGGGCGAGCTGGTGCAGCGGAAAGTTAACCTCGACAGCCACGAGGAGGAGCTTGCCGCGCGTGAGCAAAAATTTGGCGGAGCCCTTAAGCAAGCAGAGGATGCTGCCGCAGTTGCCGAGGCCGCCAAGAAGGAGCTGGAGACGAAGGTGGCGCAGCTGGAGGCCGATCTCAAGGCGAATGGTGAAGAGCTTGCCGCGCTCAAGCGTGAGCGGGAGAAGGACGCCCATAGCAACTCAAAGCTGCAGGTTCGTCTCACCGAGAAGGGCAAAGAGCTTAGCGCCGCCAAGGACTCCAACGCAGATCTTGAGTTGAAGCTGACCACTTTGACCAAGACGCTGGACGGCGCCAGGGAGCAGGAGGTGGCCTTGAAGGAGGAGATCAAGGCCGACAAGGCGCTGCTGGCGAGTGCTGCCGCTGCCCAGAATGCTTTTAGGGAGAATGTGGAGCACTGGACGGAGGGTCTCGTGAATGCTGCCACAGATATCGACAGGGAGCTGGCGCAGCTGAGGGTGGAGGATCTCGGGTATCCCTCTGATGAGAACCTCCAACCCAGCGCCAAGCTCACCTTGTCCTTCAAAGGCGTGGCGACGGCCCTCCAGCGGCTCCAGGAGAATATCCGAAAGCAGCTGGCCGACGAGTCGCGCAAGATCTGCGCGGGAGCTCTTCAAAAGGTGTTGGTGAAGGTGGCCTTCCGTAACCCGGGCCTCAACCTCAGCAACATCCTCAAGACCCTACCGCCGGATGCTGATCTGGAGGCGCTCAAGACCCTTGTCGCACCCATTGTGGACAAGGTGAGCGGGATCAAGAGGATTGAGGGCGATCGCGTAGACTAGGCCACCCGTTTTCTTCTTTTCTTGTCGCTGCTGGTCATGTTATGAGAACAATCTGTTAGAGCCGCGACAAGCTACCTTGTGATATAACTCTATTCCGGGTAATGATTGCAATGTTATTCCCTTTACTTGATTCCTCCCTTTGTATGTTTTTGCCCTACGCTTTTAGGGAACTTGCCGGTGCAGCCACCTTAGCCGCGAGCGCTGAGTGCGGGACGTCAGCAGCCTGCTGGCGGTGCCGCTACCGACAAGAAACCTTGTCGCAACTAGTCGCAGCTCACTTAAGTTGTTGAGCGGACTCGAAACAAAGTAAGGGCGCAACTAGCTACGAGTTGGTTCCTCCGCGCACAGGTTTTCCATACAAAGTGCGGTCGTTCAAGGGAGATAACTTAAATTTTTTAAAAAATCTGATTGCTCAAACTTTGGCAACTTAGCTTTTCTGTTGTTTGCTTCCCGGTAAGGCGAAACTTTCTTGAACGACGCCTGGTCCATACCATTATCTTCTCCTTTCCCCCCGGCAAACTTGTGGGCGAGGGAACCTTCCTTTCCTTGCGAAAAAAGAAAGAGGAGAAAATAAAGATATGGAGCCTTATGGCTCGTTATTGCTTACCGGGGAGTAGGTGCTGCACAAAGTGTCAGATCACATATGCAAAAAATAGAAAGCATGAAATTGACAAGATGTGCGGAGCATATGAGCTTTACTTATGCACGGGGTCTGCGCCCGGCTTTGTACAAAGGATTACATGCAACAGCGGCAAGACTTGTACAAAAGGTCGTTGCCGGAACAGGTTCCGGCAACCGCGCCTTACGGGTAAAACTTACGAAGATGCTCAATGTTCCAGGAATTGCTCACCGGAATGCTATCTTCGGTCTCAAGGCGGACAGCGCCAGGCCTAGTGACTCATTTCACCCGGTAAGGGCCTTCCCACTTCGGCCTCAACTTGTTGGAATTCTTGGCGGACTGAACACGCTGAAGAACAAGGTCACCTTCCTCGAGACTTCTGGCGTTAACTTTGCGGCTATGGTAGCGGCGCAAAGCTTGCTGGTAGCGAGCAGCTCGTACAGCAGCCTGAAGACGGTCTTCCTCAAGGAGTACCGCGTCATCTTGTCGCAGCTGCTCTTGCTCAAGCTCATCATAAGCAAGCACTCGAGGTGATCCGTATACGAGTTCCGTGGGGAGAACTGCCTCTGCTCCATAGACTAGAGCGAAAGGTGTCTGGCCAGTGGCTTGATTTGGCGTCGTCCTGATCGACCAAAGAACCACCGGCAGCTCCTCGATCCAGTTTCTTCCGCACTTGTGCAGCCTGTCGAAAGTCCTGGTCTTGAGCCCACGCAGCACTTCAGCATTTGCCCTCTCCGCTTGACCGTTGCTTCTCCGGTGAGCAACAGAAGCGAAGAAGACCTTGGCGCCAAGATCTTGGACGTACTGCATGAAGGTGCGGCTAGTGAATTGCGTACCGTTGTCGGTGATTATCCTGTTAGGGATCCCGAAGCGGCAAACAATCGACCTGAAGAACTTGACTGCTGACTGTGTTGTCACCTTCCTCACTGCTTCCACTTCCGGCCACTTTGTGAACTTGTCGATTACAACGTACAAGTACTCAAAGCCCCCGACTGCTCGGGGAAAGGGGCCGAGGATGTCGAGCCCCCAGACCGAAAATGGCCAGGATAAAGGGATCGTCTGGAGAGCTTGAGCTGGTTGGTGTATCTGCTTGGAATGGAACTGGCACGCTTCACACTTGGTTACTTGTGCAGTTGCATCCTGGAGGGCTGTCGGCCAAAAGAAACCTTGTCGGAATGCTTTGCCGGCAAGTGCTCTTGCGCCAATGTGGTGACCACATATGCCTCCATGTATCTCTGCCAACATCTTTTGTCCATCTTCCCGGCGAATACACTTCAATTTCACACCGTTGAGTCTTCTTCTGTACAGTGTGTTGTCAACAAACTGGTACATACTTGACTGCCGGGCTACTCTTTCCGCTTCTTCTTGCTCTTCGGGAAGTTCTCCTGTCTGAAGGAAACGGACAATCTGCTGTGTCCATGCTGGAGCTTGTGGCTCGACAACAAGGACTAAAGGCAAATCTGCTGCTGCGGGAACATCCGCTTCTACGGCGAGAACCTGCGGCTCTGCCGGAGCTTGACGTTCCCCGGCAAGCTTGCCGGAGCAAAACTTGTCGGGAGTTTCTGCTTCAACGGAACAAACCCTAGGGCTTGCCGGAGCAGACTGCTCCTCAGCGCTCTTAGCGTTGATCTTGGGGACCTTCTTGGCGGCGGCTTCGGGAAGCTCTGCCGGAAAATAGTCACCAAAAATCAACTTCCTCTTCTTGATCTGTCCAGCTGAAGGCGTTACAGACGGTTGAGTCAGCTTGAGCACAAAGATCCCTGGTTCCATAGGTAACTTAAGTGCGGCGCACTTTGATAGGCCATCGGCAATGGCGTTCTAAGCTCTTGGAACATGCTCCATCTGTAGGCCGTCAAAGTGCTCTTCTAGCTTTCTCACTTCGTCGACGTAGGCTTCCATCAACGGACTCTGATAGCTCTTGTTCACTTGGCGGACGACAAGCTGCGAGTCACCCCTGACAATGAGCTTCTTGATCCCAAGGTCTGCCGCGATCCTGAGACCGGCAAGCAAGCCTTCATACTCTGCAGTATTGTTTGTTGCTTGCTCCTTGGGAAAGTGCATCTGGACTACGTACTTGAGGTGCTCTCCGGTGGGTGCGACAAGTAGCACGCCAGCGCCGGCGCCTTGCAGCGAAAAGGCACCATCAAAGTACATCAGCCACTCTTTGCTTGCTTCCTCGACGGGGATGCTCGTTTCTGGAATTTCTTCATCTGGTGTTGGCGTCCATTCTGCTATGAATTCTGCCAATGCTCTGCTTTGGATAGTTGAAGTACTCTCAAACTTGAGGCCAAATCTTGACAGTTCCAGTGCCCACTCAACAATCCTGCCTGTCGCTTCTGGATTCTGTAGTATCCTCTTCAGCGGAAAACGAGTGACAACTATGATCTCATGTGCTTGGAAGTAATGGCGCAGCTTTCTCGAGGCCATGAGAAGGCCAAAAAGCAATTTCTGCATGCCAGAGTACCTTGACCTAGCCCCCTGCAGAAGGGAACTGACAAAATAAACTGGGCGCTGTACCATTCTCTTCTGTATCTCCTCGCGCGTCTGCGCATATCCATCCTTGTCGGGACCAGAGCTTGTCGGGGAAGCCCCCTGCTTGTCGCTGGATGCGCCTGCCGTGGTTGCTGGCTCGTCATCTGCCTCCCTCTCTGCTACTAACGCAGCACTAACCACTTGATTGGTTGCCGCTATATACAGCAGCAACTTCTCTTGTGGCTTAGGTGCGACAAGTGTTGGAGTGGAGGACAGGTATCTCTTCAAGTCTTGCAGCGCAGCCTCCGCTTCCGGAGTCCATTTCATTGGACCTGCCTTTTTCAATATTTTGAAAAACGGCAGGGCACGCTCAGCAGACCTAGAGATAAACCTGTTGAGAGCAGCCACGCAACCGGCAAGTCTTTGTACATCCTTGACGCGATGTGGTGCTTCAATCTGCTCAATGGCCTTGATCTTGTCGGGATTGGCTTCGATTCCCCGCTGAGACACGAAGAACCCGAGAAGCTTGCCGGAGGGGACTCCAAACACACACTTCTCGGGGTTGAGCTTGAGGCTGATCTTGCGCAGATTTGCAAAGGTCTTGTCTAAATCTTGAATCAGAGTTGCCTTGTCCTTGCTCTTGACCACTATGTCATCCATGTAGGCTATTTCTGTGTATTTGTGGCTCAAGAGCGACATGGACTACCCTTGCAAATGTTGAACCAGCATTTTTTAAACCGAAAGGCATCCGTATGAAACAGTACGTGCCACATGGAGTGATGAATGCGGTCTTCTCCTCATCCTCTTCTGCCATGAAGATCTGATGGTATCCTGAGTATGCGTCAAGAAATGAAAGCAAGTCACATCCGGCCGTGGAGTCAACAATCTGGTCAATGCGCGGCAAAGGAAATGGGTCTTTGGGACAAGCTTTGTTAACATCGGTAAAGTCGATACAAAGTCTCCATTTCCCGTTCGCCTTGCGCACGACTACAGGATTGGCCAACCACGTAGGATGGAGCACTCCTCTGACAAGGCCTGCTGCTTCCAACTTCTTGATCTCTTCTGCGATGAATTCTTGGCGCTCCACTTCTTGCTTCCTGACCTTCTGCTTGACGGGCCGCGCATGAGGACAAACGGCAAGATGGTGCTCAATTACTTTCCTGGGTACACCGGGGATGTCAGACGGTTGCCACGCAAACACGTCGACGTTCGCCCGCAGGAAAGCAATGAGCGCGCTTTCCTATTTAGGGTCGAGAGTGGCACTGATGGTGAAGGTACCAGCAGTGCCGACCTCCTTGGCGGACACCTTCTTGGTCTCTGGCGGAGCTGCCATTGTCTTCTTACACTTGCCGGTGGAGCTTGAAGGTGCGTCCTCGACGGCAGCGCAGCACTTCGAAGAGGTGCGCTTGCCGGACTGGGCATCAGAACTCTTGCCGGACTTGGTCTTCTTCTTCCCCCCGGGAGTTTCAACGGTGGGTGACTTGCGATCTGTTGCGGCTGCCGCTTCCCGGTAGATCTTGTCGGCGCAGATAAGAGCATCCTTCTTGTCGCCAGGGACAGAGATGACGCTTATCGGGCCTGGCATCTTCAGCATGTTGTATGCGTAGTGAGAGGCTGCCATGAACTTGGCGAGTGCTGGACGGCCGAGTATCCCATTGTAAGGCAATGGAAAATCGGCAACGTCAAAAGTGACCCTCTCAGTCCTGAAGTTCACCTCGCTGCCAAATGTTACTGGCAACGTGACCTTCCCCTTCGGCTTGCTCCTTCCCGGGTTGATTCCTTGGAATGTGCCAGTCTCTTCAAGATCGCTGTCAGGGATCTGGAGGTTCAAGCCGGCCCCGCCGTCAACTAGCATCTTAGTGACCTTGAGGTTGCGGATAGTTGGTGAAACCAACTTCGGCAAGCACCCGACCGCAGTTGTGCGATCAGGGTGGTCCTCAATATCAAAGATGATAGGCGTGTTGGACCATTTCAGAAGCTTGCGTGACTCGACAGGTGGTTCCGCTGCATTGACTTCCCGCACCCACTGCTTGAGTTGGCGGTGCGAAGTATGCAGAGAAGCACCACCGTCAATGCAGAAGACCTCTGTGGCTTTCTGGAACTCCTGCTCACTGGTCTCGACACCATCCATGTCTTCGTCGTCGTCGTCATCTTCATCCTTGTCGCGGCCGCGGGGAGGTCTGTCTCCTTGCCGCTGCTTGGCCTTGCCGCGGCGTCCTCCTCGGCCGGCGCTCTTCTTGCCGGATTCTCCAGCGCCTCCTTGGGCCCTCTCCTTGTCACATCGCTCGTATTCAGCCTTTTGCTGCTGGACAAGCTGCTCGACCTTCTTGCAGCTCTGGAGGTCATGGCCCTTGGTGCGGTGGATCTTGTAGTACTGCTTGTCGGTGCCGTCCTGCTTGTCAGCGACCGCCACAGTCTGGCAGTTGGTGCATGCGGCAATCTCCTTGCCGGAGCTACCAGCTTTGGCTTTCTTGGCGCCACCTTCGTTGCCGGACTGCTCAATGACTAGCACATGTTTGCCTTTCTTCTTCCTGTTGTTCTGCCGCCGGTTTTTCTTTGCCGGGGCAGCATCCTCGCTGTCAGATCCTCCTGCTCCTGTATTCTCTCCGGGGAGTTTCCTCCCTTCCTCAGCACGTGCACACTTGTCGGCCAGGGCATACAGCTCACTGACGTCTCTGATCTTGCACATCGCCATCTCCTCCCGCATCCTGCGGTTACGCACGTTCTGATGGAACACGCTGATGACCGCGGCAGGGTGGACATCTGGGATGTTGTGCTGTACACGGCTGAATCTCTGAATGTACTTGCGCAGGGGCTCTCCTTCCTTCTGGGCGAGCAGATGAAGGTCACTCTCTTGGCCATGAGGTTTGTGGCCGCCTGTAAAGGCGCCGACAAACTGATGGCATAGGTCTGCCCAGGAGGATATGGAGTTGTCCGGCAAGTGCATGAGCCAGGACCTGACGTTGGGCTTGAGCACCAGCGGGAAGTAGTTGGCAAGGATCTTGTCGTCCCGCCCCCCGGCAGCCTGCACCGCGATGGTGTAGATGCTGAGGAACTCCGACGGATGCGACTTGCCATCGTACTTCTCTGTTACGTCTGGCTTGAAATTCTTCATGCTGGGCCACTGGACTTGCCGCAGCTTACGAGTAAACGCAGGGCAACCTACCGCGTACGGCAAGTCGCCTGGTTCCCCTGGCGCATGCATGTCGACAGAGGGCCCAGCACGCTGGTCCGATTGATGTCGCGCTTCTCTTTGGCGCTCGATGCGAGTACGAGCGTCTTCTTGTTGTCGTTCGTGAAGAACTTAGCGCTGATCGCGACGAGCTCGTGGATCTGATGACGCGGTGGAGTCGCTGTCGAGGTGGATCCGGCGAGTCGGCGATCTTGGCCTTCGGGGCGGAGAGTGCACAGTGGTTGCACCCCCACCGGTCTTGTCGCCACCGGCTCGTGCCTCGCTGACTTGCCGCGGCTGCGACATGCTCGGCTGCCGTTGAGTGTCGTCGTTGGCGAAACCGATGAGACTCTGAATGGTGGCCCTCCAGTCGTCGATCTTGTCTGTCGTTGGAGGGTAGTCCAGGAGCAGTTGAGCTCGCGCCAAAGCTTCTGCTGTAGTGGCGGGTGGCGGTGGCGAATGGTGCGAGGAGTGGGATATGCTCGGACTTCTAACTATGTTAGAAGGAGCAGTATCCCGTCCAGGCGACCGTGCCTCGCTCGTGCCAGCATGTTGGCGTGCATGCTGGTCTTGAGCACTCCGAGATCCACTAGCTTGATCTTGGTCCAGCAAACACAGGGTACCGTGAGTACCATGACGCTGCCGGTCCCGCGCCTCCTGAGATGGGCAGGGTGCATGTACGGACGCCGAGGTCTTGGAGTGCGCCCGGTCGTTGTGGGAGCCGGCTACGCCGCCGATGGGCAGCGCAGCCTTGTCCTTGGACCTGGCAGCACCGTGGGCTCCCTCGTCGACGCCCGTTCTTCCGCCGGCGTCTGCCCCATCAGCTGTTTGCTCCGGCGGTGGTGGGTTCGGCGCGGACGGAGCAGCCGCCTCCGAAGCCTTCTTCTTCGGCGGCATGTCGATGAAGATGATGAAGATCTAGCTCGTGTGAACGCCGGATCTGGTTCACACAACCTCGACTCCCCCTACCTGGCGCGCCAAAGATGTCGGGGGACTAATCCACGAGCACATATGGGACCGGCGGACCGAGTCCCTTTCGGTTCGGCGGGGGCGAGGGTCGCACGAAGAGCGGATCGAGGCGAAGCACACGAGCAGTTTACCCAGGTTCGGGCCGCACGGATGCGTAAAACCCTACTCCTGCTTTGTGGTTTGTATTGAGTTCTTGCTCAGGAGCGCGGAGTGCTACAGTACACCCCAGCATCTAACGAGACCGAGCGTGAGTGTTCTCCTCCTCCCCCCACGTTGTGCATGGGCCTCCTTTTATATGCTCATGGGGTCACCGACAGGTGGCAACGTAGACAAGGGTAAAAATGGAAATGTGTTGCGGTTGGTACAGCTACCTGCTACAGTGTATCATACCTAACCCTGACGGCAGGGGACCAGGGCATTAAATGCCCGTCCGCGTCGCCTAAATAGTGCAAAAGGGACCGTCAGGGACGCCACCGCTCGCCACGATGGCAATCTTGTCAGCGCCGCTTGCCACCGCGCACCGCTGGCTGCACAGCCTCCCGCCACGCACGCCTAGAAGGGTCCCAGAGCGACACGTTGGTGGATGTGCTGGAGCGCGGGCACAGAGTGGTGGCTTGCCGTGGCAAGCGCCTTGCCGCGGTCGTTGTCTTGTCGCGTCCGGGAGCTTGTCGCTCATCGGGCCTTGCCGGGATGCGTGGCACGTCGCGGCAAGTTCCTTGAGATGCCTTGGTTGGCCTTCCCGGCAAGCTCCTCTTGCCGGGGTCTTGTCTCCTTGGCTTGGATACTTTGTCCTTGAATGGCTCCAAAGGAACCACGGAGGACCTTGGCGGTCACCCGGCAAGCCTTGCCGCGGGATGCTGCGACTGCCCGTGCACAAGTTCGGGATACTAGGGTACCCCTACTCTAGTACACCGACAATCAGTTATGTATCAAAAGGCTGAAGTGCCCTTTGATCAATCTAACGTAAAGAAGATTTGTATGAGCTGCATGTAATAGTAACATAGAAATTATGACTGATGGGAGACAAAAAGAGGGCTGTTGTAATGGTAAAGAAGTCAAAATGACCGTTGCTGAACCTAGCATGTCTACAAATAAGCATATGGCAATGGACATAACTTTCTTATTTGCAGCGGCACTGTCCACTGTTATCTTCATAAAAGTTTATTATTTGGTCTATCAGTGTGTTATGTATTTGCTTGGTTGTGTCCAGTATAAGGGTTAGTTGTTGATAAATAATAAGGGGTTGGTTTATATCTATTTAATACAAGAAAAGAACATGATGAAGCCATGCTTGTGCATCACCAATAACATTCATTCTGGCCAAGTTAGGAAGAATAATATCTGGGACAATATATGTGGGAGTGCAACCGAGGAGAAGGATTGATGACGGAGATTTCATTTGTGATGAGCCAAAAGTAGAACGATAGATGGAGAAGAGACAACATGCTTTTTCATGTGGGAGAGCTCAGAGTTGAACTTACGCATGAACGGAGGGTTAGGGGTGAGAGGTAAATGAATTATTTGTACATATATGCCGTATGAGCTATATCTCTTTTCCCGTGGCAACGCACGGGCATTTTCCTAGTAAACTAATGAAAGCCGGAGAGCATACCTCATATTTTAGTTGCAGCTGTTTGACAATCTCAATTTCAGAGTCACTACTGGAATGCATGTGACTAAGGTAGCCAGATAGCACATCACTAATACTCAGGTGAGAATAATGAGAGATGTCAAAGCAAACTTTTTTGCTTTTCCAAAGTCTCTTGCTTGGCGGAGTGTCTGGCTAGAACAGTTGGATTGCCCGGCTCAACAAATCTACTACCAGTGATTAGAATCATTGTCGTAAGTCGCCGGCGGGTTAGCTGAGCTTGACGGTTCAACAGTAGACAGATTGAGAATGGTTTCGTTAACAAACGGCTCAGGAGGATCTGATTGAACGTTCACAGTAGGGTCTTCTGGTGCTTCAGGTTGTCCCGGGGCAGGAGTTGGTAGTGCTGGTTCAGCGGCTTTTAGGTCTTCAGTCGGCTTAGTCACCCTAGCCTTCTTGGGTTTTGCTTGACCACTAAGAAGAATTTGATGAGTCAGTATAATAATACGGACATAAACATGCAGAAGAAGGACAATTATCTCTACCCAGGGGCAGTCTTGAAAGCCGTAAGTTGAGTTTGTGAAGAATCACCAGAAGAACGAGGGACCTCCTTCAAAAGTGAAATCACAGTTAAAAGAGCAAGGAAATAGATTCATTGATAAAGGAAAAAGTCAAAGGTGAAAGAAACCTCATTCTGGCGTTTCCGAGGAGTTTTCGGTAAGCCGGAGGGCAGCTCATTATCGTCATTGGTCCGGGTCTGACGGCGGCTCTCATGTTGTTGTTTTTTCAAAAGAAAATGAGGATCTAAATAAGCTAAGGGGTGTGAAAACCTTACTTTCCAGGTTACCAGTTGAGGTTTCTGTCTTGGCAAAGGTTCTGAATCGAAGGAAATAATTACCTCTTCTTCTACTGCCTGGCTGGCCCCCGTATCATCCTAGTAATAGTCAGTGTCAATAAGGTTGTTAAAAAGCAGGCCAAGAGAGTCGAGGGCTACCTCCGACTTAGAGGCGTCATCCAGCTTGAGGAGATCAAAAGCAGTTGGTTTCTTTTTGGGTTTTCTAGTTGTCTTCTTGGCGGCTATTGCGGCGGCTCTAGCATTTTTGGCAACCTCATGATCTTATTTGGCCTTCCAAAACTCAGATTTAGCCTGTAGGAAAATATCAGGTTGAAATTCATGCAAAAAACATAACTGCTGAAGAAAAAGGAGTCAAAGGGATTTACCTCTGGTGCCGGGTTAAGTTTGCAGAAGGATTCAATCCTACTTTGCTGCAATCTTCATATTTGCTGTTGACAAGAGTGGTTGACATCTCAACAATAGCTTCTTCAGTCAGATGAAGGGATCTATGGCGTAGTGGATCGTCCGTTCCTCCGGTGTAATTGCACATCAAGTCAGATCGGCGGCTTAGAGGTATGATCCACCATGCGATCCAACAGCGTATCAAGTCAACTCCAGTTAAATCGTTTCCTAGTAAGGCTTGAACCCATTTGATGGTTGGGATGAGTTTTATGTTCGGCGGCAGAAAGCTTATCAAGGAGTGAATACTTAGCATCAAGACACTCAGCGTGATAACCCAGCATTGGTTTTTCATCAGCTCGCGACATTTCTTTGCAATAAAACCAAGTTTGGTTCCAGTCCTTGGGATGGCTTGGCAAAACTATTAAAGGAAAGACAGCATCCCGTCTGCGTTGAATCGAAATTCCACCAAGTTCGAAGTTGGGGCCATTGGTCTATTCATTCTGACGGTTTAAATAGAAATACTCTCTGAAGAGTTCAACAGTAGGTTCTTCTTGAAGATAAACCTCGCAGAGAACTTGGAAGTTGCAGATGTTTGATATGGAGTTGGGTCCAAGATCTTGTCATGAAGCTTGAAAAAATGCAGAACATCTGTGAAGAATTTTGAGCCGGGCGGCGAAAACCCCCAGTTCATATGGTCAGTAAAGACGATGACTTCACCATCGTTGGGCTGAGGTCTTTCTTCGGCCGGGTCAGGGGCGCGATAGGACATAATGTTCTTCTCTGGTAAATACCCAATGGTGACAAAATCCTTCAGAGTGTCATTAGTGACTGTGCAAGGGACCCAGTTGCAAACTGTTGTTGTCCTTGGCGGCGTGGCAAAAGGACAAGCTAAAAAGGAAGTCATTTGCAGGTTCAAGTTAATTGCTGGAATCACAGGTTAATGATTGCAAGACAGATGTGTAATGGCGGCTTAAATAATGGCTAATTGTATATGAAGGAAAAATGAGCCGGCATGGTAAGGCGCCATGGCTAAAGATATTCAAAAGTTGCCAGCGACAAAAAATTGGTTAAGTACTGAGGTAAACAAGTTTCACAGACTACAGGCATTACTTTGGATCAACGACTGTTCAGAAAAGAAAAATAAATCTAGACCTAAAAGTCAGTACAGATGAGTTCATAAGCTTGTACAAGATTTTTTGTCCAAAAAGGGGATCTATTGATGCTGAAAGTGGAACTAAAACAACTACCGCATCAGTTTAGTACCATTTCCAGATCAAAGAGGTTCGTGGTATAGCCTAGAGGGTGAACTACGATGAACTCTGACGAACTACGAAGAACACGAAGAAGCTTGCAAACCCTAGTGCGGATCTAAGTATGAAGATAAAGCAGAAACTTACAGCTGCAGATCTGCTATGGAGGGTCTCCGCCATTATGTGGATCGACTCAGGTTGATGCAGCAGCCGAGGTTGCAGAAGACGAAGTGCTCTGCGACGGTGGTCGAGCCCGAGCGGCAGAGAGGTTGCGAGAGGAAAATAATGCTAGAAAGAGGGAGAATGAGGAAGACCGACCGTGCCTATTTATAAGGAGATAGGCGAATAGGCAGGCACGAAAAACGAGGAAGGCAAATGAAAGTTATCCTGCTAGATGGACGCCTCGATTTACGGAAAGACATTAAGATATAGATCCGTTAAGGTGACATCATGGCGGGTTTCCAAAATTACCGGAGATGACGTCATGGCGGGTTACAAGGCTTCCACAATAGTGGTAGATGGATTTTTTCCAAGTGTTGGAGATTTACATGAAAAAGTTCAAATCAACCTGGGGCCTAATGTTGGGGATATGACTATTAGATATGACCCGCCTAGGAGGGGATGGGTCAACCACAATGGCAGTTTACTTAAATGAAGCCCAAGAGTATACAAGATGACGGTTTACGATTAGGCTTATAATAGGCCCAAGCCCAAAGACGGCTTAAGGCTCGTAAGTATAAACCGCCATGTATGAATAGACTTGTAATGTAAGGCACAAAAGATATGTCACCGAGCTGGACACGTTGTATGAGCCGGCCGGGACTATGTAGGCCGCAGGGCGTCAACCCATGTATATAAGGGGACGACTCGGCGGCGGCTTAAGACAAGAAAAAACAGATCGAGAGCCAAGTTAAGCGTATTCGCTCCTTGGTCATCAAAACCTAGCAATACCATATCAACTGGACTAGGCCTTTACCTTCACCGTAAGTGGCCGAACCAATATAAACCTCTCGTGTCCTTTGTCTCGTTTAACCCCTTTAAGGTTCCTAGTTGCGATGGCTCCACGACTAAGTCCTTTCACTAGGACATCTGTCATGACAATTCCACGACAATCTCCTTGCACGTCTCCTCCGCCATCTTCACCATTGTGTCGATGACGCAGGATTTCCCGATGCGAGCCTTCATCATCTGTTCCACGACCGCATTACGTACCTTGACAGGAGCCGGGTGCTCGATGCGGAGCTTCGCCAACACCTCCTTCTATTCCATGACGAGGGCCTGCAACATCTTCATCGAGGAACTACTATTCTCATGCAGCTTCTTCCAGCCGGTGTTCTCCTCCTTCAGCAGGTCAAGCTCGTGGAAGAGCTTCGCCTTGTCCTCCTGAAGTTGCAGGATTTTGTCGGTCGGCTTCTTCTCCGAGGCAATGCTCTTCTTCAGCAGCATCACCAAGCCGGCGGTCAACTCCCCCTGCTCATTGAGCTCAGCGGGCTTGTCGTCGAGGCTCTCCTTCAGCTGATCGGGCATGCCGTCGAGGGATAACGACTCCTGCGCCGCATGTTCGCCTCCATGTCTAGGGCGCTCCCGGGAGCCATCGCGTGCCCGTGAGAGATCTTTCGAGGTCTCTGCGTGGCAGCGAGCCCTCTCTTTTTTCTGCAGCCTTGGTTGCCGCTCCCTTCTTATGAGTAGTTCTCGACCTAGAGCTCTGCACATCGGCCATGGCAAGGACGGACGAAGAAGGACTTATGAGGAGGAAGGTAGAGTAATTTTCGGTTAGGTAGTTCCCCTTTTTATAACCTAAGTACTAGCACTAGTACTAAAACCTACATAGTTGGAACACGTTTAGGTTTGGTACGTACTGGTAGGTGTGAGCAGGCTTGCACTTAATTGTAGCACTAGTACTTTCAAATGCGATGGGAACAAGGTAAAGATTAATTGATGGTTTTTGGTTTCGAGGCTTGAAACGGCTCCCATGAGTTTAGTGGAACATAAATTTCAAGTAGACTACACTGCTCAGATACATAAATATTATGTTATTGTCAAAAATTGGCACAAAATATGAAGGAGACCAATGGAAGTACTACTAGCAACCCATGATTTAACTACTCACATGTGCGCATGTCTTTCTTCCGCCCTCACGTCCACTCAATTTGCATGCACTGTATTAATTGACCATCAATGAAGTGAAGGACTTTACACGCGTCAAATTATCACATGGGGTGGATCTTGGTACAAAATTGCGTCCGCCCGTGTACCCGCGTGTGCCTGCGAGGGAATGAGTGCCTGCGTGGCGTGCATGCACATCTTCGCTTCGTGCATGTACCGCCAGTGCGGCTCAGGGAGGACGAGTACATTCTTCTGGAACCAGCAGCATGTCACTGTGATCAATCCACACAAGGATGTCGTGACAACGCCTCCACATGTGCCACATGGCTTCATGAACTGTAAGAGAGACAATGTGTAGCATGCCATTGTGTTTTGCACATACTCGAAGTACTAGTAAGGTACACGTGCATTGCACATGTCAGATTTTGCAACCAAATTATGAATAAATACCACACTGTAGCATGTAAGCTCTGAGTCATATATGCCTGATGTAGACCTTCGTTTAATTCTTATAGTTCATCTCATTCAAAATCAACTAGTTTTTATAAAAAAAACCTATGGCCTCTTTGATTCGTAGGATTTCCAAAACGCGGGAATAGGAAGAACATGGGATTAGAGTGGAATGTCGTCTTGAATCCTAATGGATGGTACGAGTGTTTGATTGTGCATAGAAAAAACACGGAATTATTTCAAAGAGGTTTGAGTGGATGGGATGTTTCCTATGAAATCTAGTGGAAATGAATCATATGGAAAAATTCCTATGGTTTACAATCCTACGAATCAAACAACCAAGTTAGGAAAAATTCCTAAGGATTAGAATCCTCCAAAATTTCTTCGAGAATCCTTTGAATAAAGAAGACCTTAATCTATTTTATGATTCATGGAATTGTGCATTGTAAAGCATAAAGTAAAAACAAATAATGGCAATTCAACTAAAAAATAGTTTGGGCAGTTATGATACAAAAGATTCTAGAACAAAGGAGAACCATTGTTGTTTTGAGATTTGTGCATTATGCTTAAGTTCAACCATGGAGTCTGCTAGATTGTACATGTGGCAAAATCCGGAGGGGGAAGATGGTGCGAGGGGCCGAGTGGAGGGAGACTATGAAGGAGTGCACAACTGTGAGATCGATATTTAGACAGAGGGGGCGAGAACGTGCGCTGTTGCACGCAGTGGCGGAGCCATGAAAAATGTCCCATGAGCTAGGGGGGCAAGCATTCCTAATCCTTTACGAGGAAGGCCAATTCATGAACTTAAACCATTTTTACCAGCAATAGTCTAATGATCACATTCATATTAGCCTCGATATATAGTGATGTTGGGGGGGGGGCAGGGCCCTTGCTGCCCCTGTCTTCGCCATTGTGTGCGCGTCTGAGAGATGAATCGGAAGGCATGGATGATGAGAGGGGGGCATTGGACATATAATTAATGTGGGTGTATTAGCTATATATGTAATCATATATAGAGAGGTATAGATTGATCGATGTGGATGTGGGAAAGAGGGTGAGACCTCACTAGATATATAGATTGATCGGTTTATGTGGAAAAGTATGGAAGACCAAGCTATACACACACACACACATAGAGGAACATCGATTGTTGCGCATGCACGTGAGAGATAAAGAATGCCCGATATGATGGAGAGGGGGATGTGTGTGTGTGTGTGTGCCTTCATTGGAGACCGACCTGAAGGAAAAAATTGCATGTGTGCGATGGATAATGTCGACTGGTACTGTGTGTGCATGCATGCACGAGAAAAGTTAGTGGTACAATTATAAAGAGAATACCAATGTGTGGGTGTAAAAGAGGTGAGGTCATAATCAATGTAAAGTTGAATTCAAATATTTGAATAAGAGATCATGATGTTTGAAACCCATGCATGCATGAATATAATGGAGATCTGCGCTATGTGGTTTGGAAACGAGCATGTTGTAATGTATACATATTGAACAAGGTCAGACTGGTTTGAATTTGAGATACCGATGGCAGACATCGTTTGGCCACATTGCATCTGTGCATGGACACCCTATTCTAATTGGAGATGATGGGTGGCTTTCGCATCACATATCTATATCTATACCCTTATATATATTATATATTATATTTTTTATATAGTGAGCGGATAACTTTAAATTTGAAAGATGGTCGTTGGATGACGCCAATCCGATGGTGCAGAGCTGGAAAATTTGAGCACTACTGGCCGTTGGATATCATCTAGATTCCACCAGATTTTGCCACATGTACAATCAAGAAGACTCTATGGTTGAACTTAAGCATAATGCACAAACCTCAAAACACAAGCACGATACGTCTCTAATGTATCTACAATATTTGATTGCTCCATGCTATTATATTATCTATTTTGGATGTTAATGGGCTTTATTTTACACATTTATATCATCTTTGGGACTAACCTATTAACCGGAGGCCCAGCCCAAATTGTTGTTTTTTGCCCATTTCAGTGTTTGGCAGAAAAGGAATATCAAACGGAGTCCAAACGGAATGAAGCCTTAGGGAATGTGATTTTATCAACAAACGTGATCCAGGAGACTTGGAGTGGGAGTCAAGAAACAATCGAGGAGGCCACGAGGCAGGGGCGCGTCCTCCACCCTCATGGGCCCCTCGTTGCTTCACCGACCTACATCTTCCTCCTATATATATCCACGTACCCTGCAAACATCCGGGGCACCACAAAAACCTAATTCCACCACCTCAACCTTCTGTACCCGAGAGATCCCATCTTGGGGCCTTTTCCGGAGCTCCGCCGGAGGTGCCATTGATCACGGAGGGCCTCTACATCAAGTCCATGGCCTCTCCGGTGATGTGTGAGTACTTTACTTCAGACTTTCGGATCCATAGTTATTAGCTAGATGGCTTCTTCTCTCTCTTTGGATTTCAATACAAAGTTCTCCTCGATTCTCTTGGAGATCTATCCGATGTAATCTTCTTTTGCGGTGTGTTTGTCGAGATCCGATGAATTGTGGGTTTATGATCAAGTGTATCTATGAACAATATTTGAATCTCCTCTGAATTATTTTATGTATGATTGGTTATCTTTGCAAGTCTCTTCGAATTATCAGTTTGGTTTGGCCTACTAGATTGATCTTTCTTGAAATGGGAGAGGTGCTTAGCTTTGGATTCAATCTTGCGGTGTCCTTTCCCGGTGAAAGCAGGGGCAGGAAGGCACGTATTGTATAGTTGCCATCGAGGATAAAAAGATGGGGTTTATATCATATTGCATGAGTTTCTCCCTCTACATCATGTCATCTTACTTACATCATTACTTTGTTCTTATGAACTTAATACTCTAGATGCATGCTGGATAGCGGTCGATGTGTGGAGTAATAGTAGTAGATGCAGAATCGTTTCGGTCTACTTGTCACGGACGTGATGCCTATATACATGACCATACCTAGATATTCTCATAACTATGCTCAATTCTATCAATTGCTCGACAGTAATTCGTTTACCCACCGTAATACTTATGCTCTTCCAACACTTAGCTATTTCTATTGCCGTTTATTTTACTTTGCATCTTTATTTCTCTTTATCATAAAAATACCAAAAATATTATATTATCATATCTATCAGATCTCACTCTCGTAAGTGACCGTGAAGGGATTGACAACCCCTTTATCGTGTTGGTTGCAAGGTTCTTATTTGTTTGTGTAGGTGCATGGGACTCGAGCGTGATCTCCTACTGGATTCATACCTTGGTTCTCTAAAACTGAGGGAAATACTTATGCTACTTTACTGCCTCAGCCTTTCCTCTTCAAGGGAAAACCAATGCAGTGCTCAAAAGGTAGCAAGAAGGATTTCTGGTGCCGTTGCCGGGGAGATTCGTGCAAAGTCAAGTCAAGATTTGACTCCCGACAACGAGCCATTTCTGGCGCCATTGCCGGGGAGTCCACGCGCAAGTCAAGACATACCAAGTACCCATCACAAACTCTTATCCCTCGCAATACATTATTTGCCATTTGCCTCTCGTTTTCCTCTCCCTCACTTCACCCTTGCTGTTTTATTTGCCCTCTCTTTTCCGTTCGCCTTTTTTCCGCTTGTTTATTGTTTGTTCCTGTGTTGGATTGCTTGCTTGTCACGATGGCTCAAGATAGTACTAAATTGTGTGACTTTACCAATACCAACAACAATGATTTTCTTAGCACTCTGATTGCTCCTCTTACCAATGCTGAATCTTGTGAAATTAATGTTGCTTTGTTGAATCTTTTCATGAAAGATCAATTCGCCGGCCTTCCTAGTGAAGATGCCGCTACCCATCTAAATCTCTTTGTTGATTTATGTGATATGCAAAAGAAGAAAGATGTGGAAAATGATATTGTTAAATTGAAGCTATTTCCTTTTTACCGTAGAGATCATGCTAAACTTGGTTTTCGTCTTTGCCTAAAAATAGTATTGATTCATGGAATAAGTGCAAAGATGCTTTTATCTCTAAGTATTTTCCTCCCGCTAAAATCATCTCTCTTAGAAACGATATTATGAATTTTAAGCAACTTGATCGTGAACATGTTGCACAAGCTTGGGAGAGGATGAAATTAATGATACGTAATTGCCCTACACATGGTTTGAATCTTTGGATGATTATACAAAAAATTTATGCCGGATTGAATTTTGCTTCTAGAAATCTTTTAGATTCGGCTGCGGGAGGCACTTTTATGGAAATCACTTTAGGAGAAGCTACTAAACTCCTAGATGATATTATGGTTAATTATTTTCAATGGCACACTGAAAGATCTACTATTAAAAAAGTGCATGCGATAGAAGATTTTAATGTTTTGAGAGGAAAGATGGATGAACTTATGAAATTGTTTGCTAATAAGAGTGTTTCCTCTGATCCTAATGATGTGCCTTTGTCTACCTTGATTGAGAATAATAATTAATTTATGGATGTGAATTTTGTTGGTAGGAATAATTTTGGTAACAACGCGTATAGATGAAACTTTAATCCTAGGCCGTTCCCTAGTAATTCCTCTAATAATTATGGTAATTCCTACAACAATTCTTATGGAAATTTTAATAAGATGCCCTCTGAATTTGAGACTAGTTTTAAGGAGTTTATGAATTTGCAAAAGAATTTCAATGCTTTGCTTGAAGAAAAATTGCTTAAGGTTGATGAATTGGCTAGGAACGTTGATAGAATTTCTCTTGATGTTGATTCTTTGAAACTTAGATCTATTCCACCTAAGCATGATATCAATGAGTCTCTCAAAGACATGAGAATTTCCTTTGATGCGTGCAAAGAAAGAACCACTAGGATGCGTGCTAAGAAAGATTGCTTTGTGAAAGCGTGTTCTTCTAGTTTCTATTAAAATAAAGATGAAGATCTAAAAGTTATTGATGTGTCTCCTATTAAATCTTTATTTTGAAATATGAATCTTGATAATGATGGGACTAAAGATGAGCCACCTTTACCTAGAAGGCGTTCCAAAAATTCGGAGTTTTTAGATCTTGATGCAAAAATTGGTAAAAGTGGGATTGAAGAGGTAAAAACTTTAGATATCAATGAACCCACTATTTTGGATTTCAAGGAATTTAATTATTATAATTGCTCTTTGATAGATTGTATTTCCTTGTTGCAATCCGTGCTAAATTCTCCTCATGCTTATAGTCAAAATAAAGCTTTTACTAAACATATCGTTGATGCTTTCATGCAATCTTATGAAGAAAAACTTGAGTTGGAAGTTTCTATCCCTAGAAAACTTTATGATGAGTGGTAACCTGCAATAAAAATTAAAATTAAAAGATCATGAGTGTTATGCTTTGTGTGATTTGGGTGCTAGTGTTTCCACAATTCCGAAAACTTTATGTGATTTGCTAGGATTCCGTGAACTTGATGTTTGTTCTTTAAACTTGCACCTTGCGGATTCCACTATTAAGAAACCAATGGGAAGAATTAATGATGTTCTTATTGTTGAAAATAGGAACTATGTGCCCGTAGTTTTCATTGTTCTTCACATAGATTGCAATCCTTCATGTCCTATTATTCTTGGTAGACCTTTCCTTAGAACGATTGGTGCAATTATGGATATGAAGGAAGGGAATATTAAATTCCAATTTCCATTAAGGAAAGGCATGGAAAACTTTCCTCGAAAGAAAATTAAATTACCATATGAATTTATTATGAGAGCCACTTATGGATTGCATACCAAAGATGGCAATACCTAGATCTATCCTGGCTTTTATGCCTAGCTAGGGGCGTTAAACGATGGCGCTTGTCGGGAGGCAACCCAATTTTATTTTTATTCCTTGATTTTTGATCCTGTTTAGTAATAAAAAATTTATCTAGCCTCTGTTTTGGTTGTGTTTTTTGTGTTTAATTAGTGTTTGTGCCAAGTAGAACCGTTGGGAAGACTTGGGAAAAGCCTTTTTGATCTTGCTGTAAAAACAGAAACTTTAGCGCTCACGAGAATTGATGCCATTTTTATTTGGTGAGTGATATTTAGTTAATTCTTTTTGAAGATGATTAATAGATAAATTACTCACGTCCAGAAAATTATTTTAGAATTTTGGGGGTTCCAGAAGTTTGCGTTAGCTACAGATTACTACAGGCTGTTCTGTTTTCGACAGATTCTGTTTTCGTGTGTTGTTTGCTTATTTTGATGAATCTATGGCTAGTAAAAGAGCTTGTAAACCATAGAGAAGTTGGAATACAGTAGGTTTAACACCAATATAAATAAAGAATGAGTTCATTACAGTACCTTTAAATGGTGTTTTGTTTTCTTTCGCTAACGTAGCTCATGAGATTTTCTATTTTGAGTTTTGTGTTATGAAGTTTTCAAGTTTTGGGTAAAGTCTTGATGGATTATGGAACAAGGAGTGGAAAGAGCCTAAGATTTGGGATTCCCATGGAACCCCAAGGTAAAATTCAAGGACACCAAAAAGCATAATCTTGGGGATGCCCCGGAAGGCATCCCCTCGTTCGTCTTCGTCCATCGGTAACTTCACTTGGAGCTATATTTTTATTCACCACATGATATGTGTTTTGCTTGGAGCGTCTTGTATGATTTGAGTCTTCGCTTTTTAGTTTACCACAATCATCCTTGCTGTACACACCTTTTGAGAGAGACTCACATGATTTGAAATTTGTTAGAATACTCTATGTGATTCACTTATATCTTTTGAGCTATATAGTTTTTGCTCTAGTGCTTCACTTATATCTTTTAGAGCACGACGGTGGTTTTATTTTATATAAATAATTGATCTCTCATGCTTCACTTATATTATTTTGTGAGTCCTTTAGAACAACATGGAAATTTGCTTTTAGGAATAATATAAAAACTTTCATAGAAGTGCATTTAATACTATGAGAAATTTGATACTTGATAATTGTTTTGAGATATGGAGATGTGATATTAGAGTCATGCTAGTTGAGTAGTTGTGAATTTGATAAATACTTGTGTTGAAGTTTGTGATTCCCGTAGCATGCACGTATGGTGAACCGTTATGTGATGAAGTCAGAGCATGATTTATTTATTGATTGTCTTCCTTATGAGTGGCGGTCGGGGACGGGCGATGGTCTTTTCCTACCAATCTGTCCCCCTAGGAGCATGCGCGTAATACTTTGTTTCGATAACTAATAAATTTTTGCAATAAGTATGTGAGTTCTTTATGACTAATGTTGAGTCCATGGATTATGCGCACTCTCACCCTTCCACCATTGCTAGCCTCTCTAGTATCGCGCAACTTTCGCCGATACCTTAAACCCACCATACACTGTAACGCCCCGGACACACCCGCCGGTGGTCGTTACTCCTGGCAGGAACTAGACTGGCCCCACAGATCAATACTAGTGTTTTCTGCGCACTTTGTCCTCACTCGTGTGCACCCAGGAGCAACTTCCCGGTCAGTCACCCATCCTGACGCTACTCCAACCTGAGCACGCTTAACTTTGAAGTTCTGTCCAAATGGGCTCCCGGAAAAGAAGGAATTCCTTATTGATATGAGTAGTCTATCATCCCTAATAAGCCAGGCCATCACATACACCCCCACTCAGAGGAACCGACGTCCTCGTCGGGCCACAGGAACGTTCCCTCTTGGCACAAACGTCTGTGCTTCCAGTCCGGTACATGTGCCATGCCGGGTGCCACGATGGTTCACAAACGTCATGAACAACATGACCACCCACCTGTCCGCAACCATCCGTGTAACCGCGAGGGTCGGCTCTGATACCAACTTGTAACGCCCCGGACAAACCCGCCGGTGGTCGTTACTCCTGACAGGATCTAGACTGGCCCCACAGATCAATACTAGTCTTTTCCGCGCACTTTGTCCTCACTCGTGCGCACCTGGGAGCAACTTCCCGGTCGGTCACCCATCCTGACACTACTCCAAGCTGAGCATGCTTAACTTTGAAGTTCTGTCCGAATGGGCTCCCGGAAAAGAAGGAATTCCTTATTGATATGAGTAGTCTATCATCCCTAATAAGCCAGGCCATCACATACACCTTCCTCAAAATAGCCACCATACCTACGTATTATGGAATTTCCATAGCCATCCCGAGATATATTGCCATGCAACCTTCCACTGTTCTGTTATTGTGACACGCTTCATCATTGTCATATTGCTTGCATGATCATGTAGTTGACATCGTATTTGTGGCAAAGCCACCGTTCATAATTCTTCATACATGTCACTCATGCGTCATTGCACATCCCGGTACACCGCCGGAGGCATTCACATAGAGTCATATTTCCTTCTAAGTACTGAGTTGTAATTCTTGAGTTGTAAGTAAATAAAGTGTGATGATCATCATTATTAGAGCATTGTCCCAAGTGAGGAAAGGATGATGGAGACTATGATTCCCCCACAAGTCGGGATGAGACTCTGGACGGAAAAAAAGAGGCCAAAAAAAGAGAAAAGGCCCAAATAAAAAAATTAATGAGACAAAAACAGAGAAGGGACAATGCTACTATCCTTTTCCACACTTGTGCTTCAAAGTAGCACCATGATCTTCATGATAGAGAGTCTCCTATGATATCACTTTCATAACTAGTGGGAATTTTTCATTATAGAACTTGGCTTGTATATTCTAATGATGGGCTTCCTCAAAATGCCCTAGGTCTTCATGAGCAAGCGAGTTGGATGCACACCCACTTAGTTTCTTTTGTTGAGCTTTCATATACTTATAGCTCTAGTGTATCCCTTGCATGGAAATCCTACTCACTCACATTGATATCTATTGATGGGCATCTCTGTAGCCCTTGATACGCCTAGTTGATGTGAGACTATCTTCTACTTTTTTGTCTTCTCCACAACCACCATTCTATTCCACATATAGTGCTATGTCCATGGCTCACGCTCATATATTGCGTGAAGATTGAAAAAGTTTGAGAACATCAAAAGTATGAAACAATTGCTTGGCTTGTCATCGGGGTTGTGCATGATTTAATATTTTGTGTGGTGAAGACAGAGAATAGCCAAACTATATGATTTTGTAGGGATAACTTTCTTTGGCCATGTTATTTTGAGAAGACATGATTGCTTAGTTAGTATACTTGAAGTATTATTATTCTTATGTAAATATTAAACTTTTATCTTGAATCTTTCAGATCTGAACATTCATGCCACAATAAAAGAAAAATTACATTGAGAAATATGTTAGAAAGCATTCCACATCAAAAATTCTTCTTTTATCATTTACCTACTCGAGGACGAGCAGGAATTAAGCTTGGGGATGCTTGATACGTCTCCAACGTATCTATAATTTTTGATTTCTCCATGCTATTATATTATCTATTTTGGATGTTAATGGGCTTTATTTTACAATTTTACATCATTTTTGGGACTAACCTATTAACCGGAGGCCCAGCCAAAATTGTTGTTTTTTTTCCTATTTCAGTGTTTCATGGAAAAGGAATATCAAACGGAGTCCAAACGGAATAAAACCTTCGGGAACGTGATTTTCTCCACAAACGTGATCCAGGAGACTTCGAGTGGGAGTCAAGAAACAATCGAGGAGGCCACGAGGTAGGGTGGTGCGCCTACCCCCCTAGGCGTGCCCTCCGCCCTCGTGGGCCCCTCGTTGCTCCACCGACCTACTCCTTCCTCCTATATATATCCACGTACCCCGCAAACATCCGGGGGCACCACGAAAACCTAATTCCATCGCCACAACCTTCTTTACCCGAGAGATCCCATCTTGGGGCCTTTTCCGTAGCTCCGCCGGAGGGGCCATTGATCATGGAGGGCCTCTACATCAAGTCCATGGCCTCTCCGGCGATGTGTGAGTAGTTTACTTCAGACCTTCGGGTCCATAGTTATTAGCTAGATGGCTTCTTCTCTCTCTTTGGATCTCAATACAATGTTCTCCTCAATTCTCTTAGAGATCTATTCGATGTAATCTTCTTTTGCGGTGTGTTTGTCGAGATCCGATGAATTGTGGGTTTATGATCAAGTTTATCTATGAAAAATATTTGAATATCCTCTGAATTCTTTTATGTATGATTGGTTATCTTTGCAAATCTCTTCGAATTATCAGTTTGGTTTGGCCTACTAAATTGATCTTTCTTGCAATGGGAGAAGTGCTTAGCTTTGGGTTCAATCATGCGGTGTCCTTTCCCAGTGACAGCAGGGGCAGCAAGGCACGTATTGTATTGTTGCCATCGAGGATAAAAAGATGGGGTTTATATCATATTGCATGAGTTTATCCCTCTACATCATGTCATCTTACGTAAAGCATTACTCTGTTCTTATGAACTTAATACTCTAGATGCATGCTGGATAGCGGTCAATGTGTGAAGTAATAGTAGTAGATGCAGAATCGTTTCGGTCTACTTGTCATGGACGTGATGCCTATATACATGATCATACCTATATATTCTCACAACTATGCTCAATTCTATCAATTTTTCGACAGTAATTCGTTTACCACCGCAATACTTATGCTGTTTAGAGAAGCCACTAGTGAAACCTATGGCCCCCGGGTATATCTTCCATTATATTAATTTTCCAACACTTAGCTATTTCTATTACCGTTTATTTTACTTTGCATATTTATTTCTCTTTATGATAAAAGTACCAAAAATATTATCTTATCATATCTATCAGATCTCACTCTCGTAAGTGACCGTGAAGGGATTGGCAACCCATTTATCGCGTTGGTTGCGAGGTTCTTATTTGTTTGTGTAGGTGCGTCGGACTCGAGCATGATCTCCTACTGGATTGATACCTTGGTTCTCAAAAACTGAGGGAAATACTTACGCTACTTTACTGCATCACCCTTTCCTCTTCAAGGGAAAACCAACGCAGTGCTCAAAAGGTAGCAAAGCACTTCTTCTTTGTTCTAGAATCTTCCGTATCAGAATTGCCCAAATGTTTTTCTACATGATTTGTTTTTTACTTTATGCCTTACAATGCACAATTCCATGAATCTTAAAATAGATTAGCTTTCTTATAAAAACTAGATGATTTTGAATGAAATGAACTATAATAATTAAACGAACATCTACATCATGCATATATGACTCAAAGCTTTCATGCTATAATGTGGTATTTATTCATAATTTGGTTGCCAAATCTCATGTGTGCAATGCACGTGTACCTTACTAGTCTAAATGGTGTCTGTCTGTGTTGTGCATGTTAAATACATTGTACGTAATATATCATACTAGTCTAAATTGTCTTTTTTTCTTTTGGGTACACGTTAAGCTTGTTGTCCCGAAATTTCAAGACGCGCCTTGTTATGCCGAAATTTCAAGCTAGCGTCTCTGTCTATCATGCTGCGAAACTCCTGCCTCTTCAACTCGCGCCTTGTTACCCTGAAATATTTAAGATAAATCTTTGTCTCATTGTGCTCCGACAACTCCCTCCATCTCAACCCGCGCCTTGCTATTCGAAAATTACAATGCGCGCGAAAACTCCCACCTCCTGTGAAATCCTGACACGTGAAATGCCTGTGATACCCCTGAACCGAAAGTACCGCCTCAAATCGGTGGGGGTACTTTCATAACTTACCCCAGATTTCGGACAAGTGCGTCCCTAAGCCATGGTTCCCGCACTCCCATCCCATCCGCCTACCCATTCGTACACCGAGGCCGGCAATACCAGCGAAGCCCCACACCCTCCTCCGTCCGCCACCCAGCAGGAGCCTCTTCCCCGACGACGTCATCCACAGAAACACCTCGACGTCCCTCATCCACCGTACCGGATGAGGATCCTTCGTCGATCTGGTCGCCCCGCCGGTTCAACCACCCCGTCCTCCACCTCCAAGGAGCTACCCCGACGTTCCCCTCATCTTTTGCGCCACCTCCATTCCCACAGCGCCGTCTTCAACTGCACCACTGGAAGAGCATCATCATCACCATTTCCTCGGATGAAGCTGCGGCCTAATCGGCGCCACGAAAGAGGTTGTACACTAATCGTTGCATTTTCTTCTTGATTCGATCTCACGGTGCCGCCGACGCTCGGTCCCGAGCCGACACGATGCGGCTCCATCCACGGCGGCGTCGCCGGCCACTTCCTCCACGGTGTAGCTCCCTCGGCGGAGACGTCCACATCAGTAGGAGCTGCTGCTGCTTTAGCTCTCACTCGCGCTGCTGCTCTGCTCTTGCTCTCGGTCCCCTGCCTGGTCTGCTCTTGCTCGCGCTGCTGCTCTTGCTCCTACTCTTGCTTGCGATGCTGCTCCGATTTAGCTACACTTCAGTCGACTAAATCGACTTTTGGGTCAGTCGATTTCCAGGGGGTGGGGGGGCTCGCCGGAGGTAAGGAAGAACCAGCCAAAGTGGGGAGGGGGGCTCGTCGGAGAGGTACCCCACTGTCTATCTTAGGGTAGATAGAATAGAGATATAAGACTAGATAGAATAGAGATATACCACTTCTCGAATCTTGAAACCAACCACATTCCTCCCCTATCTCATCAAAACCGCCAGAGGAATATATTTTGAGTGAAACATAACATATTTTTACTGATACACATATTTCAAAACTAGAATCTTTTCTATCAAATCCGTGAATATGTGTTAATCTACTTTGATCATGTGGCAATGTATTGGCACATTTCTAGTTATTACTACTGTATAAATTTTTGGATACCAGACAAATGGTGGAGTACATATACGAAGAGAAGAAGCGCACGCATGCAGTTGGTCTCTTGATGTCTCGCACACATGAGAGTTACGTAAAGGCACTGTAAACAAGTAAACCCTAAAACCCTAGGTGCATGATTGTTGCATGCGTGTTTACTGGGTATGTGGTGTAGCGCTCCTTTGTAGGAATAGTCAGCTCGCGTGATAATTTGGTCCGTAGAAGTTGATGGTCGGGAGCACAGTTGAACGACCTGGAGACGGTGGCTCGCCAGTCACCACTCATCGAGTAGACACATTTAAAATATCATTTTTAGCACTCATCTGCCATGTTAGAGCATCTCCAACAGAAGCGCAATGCGCAACACATTAAAAAAGCATTTACAGCACCGGAATAGCTAGTTTTTGCGTGCCGCAGAGTGCTAGCTCCAGCGGCCGCTGCAAAAAAATTGCGCGCGCGTGCCGCTCCAGTAGACGCGCTATATTTTTTTCTCCTTTCTACTCTGACTTGATACACACTCGACTCCATGTCGATACTGGCATAGATAGATACATAGATAGTTCTCAGCATAGATATATCATAGATAGGTAGATAGAAAAATAGATAGTTCAACTACTCCTCGTCGTCCGACTCTGCCTCGGTGATGTCCTCCTCCGATGTCTCAATGTAGGCGTCAAGATACTGATCGTCGTTGGAGTCCCAGGGTGACGCTGCTACTATCTTGATGTTGAATTGAGCGGCCGCCTTCCACGTACGCCTGTCCTCGCCCTCCTCTTCTCCCTCTCCGCCATCCTTTCCGCGTAGAACTCGCACACGTTGATGATGTCCTGCAGGAAGCGTTGGTGCCATAGCGCCATGGCTTCCTCATCCATATCGGCGATGCCGAGACGGTGCTCCCACCTCCGGTTATCGTGATGATCCTCGACGTTGATAAACCGCGGTGAAGGTGCGAGCTCCTGCGCCCGCTGCCGCGTCGGCGTGTTAGGGAAGTTCATCTCCCTACGAGGCCGCCGGAGGCGCCATGCTGCCGCGTCATACAGGCGGGAAGCCTCGTGGGTGGCATCGAAAGTGCTGAGGCCATGGCACACCTCGCGGAAGCGGACCTCGGCGGAGAAGACACCGGAGGGGCGCGCGCGAACGCTGCGGTAGCCCCAAGTTTCCCGGCGGTGCGGCGGCACGGTGGCATGGCGGCGGTGAGGCAAGAAAGAGCGGTGGCGAGGCACAAAGTGGTGGGAGGGCGTTGGATTTTATAAAGCATGCCGGACGCCCCGCGCCGAAACTAGCGCGTGCCTGGCCGCTTTTCCTGTGCGCGTGCGATCCTTTCCCGACATCCCTGCTATCTCTACTATCTTTTCTACTCTTATATATATATTATGGTATGGACTATTCTATTACCCGTAACAGAATAATATTATGTTACCCCCCAGCCTTATATAGGGCGCGATGCGCCTATACCGTAGAATCTCCCTGGCCCAGCCCGAACCCAACCCACCTTCTTCTGCATGAGGAAGCCATCGTGGGTGAGCGAGCGACGGCGTCAGCCGGAGCGAGGAAGCCCGTGGCGCTGTGACTGGCCGCCGACGGATCCACGGGCGCCATTCCCTTCCTCGTTGGAAAAGCAACAACGGGGTCATGATCCCCGCCTCCTGCCTCCCTCCCTCACCGGGGCTCCTTCGCCGGGGCCATGATCCTCGCCTTCCGTCTCCCCCCCTCGCCGGAGCTCCTTCGACGGTGTCGTGATCCCTGCCTCCCGCCTCCCCCTCGCCGGAGCTCCTTCGATGGATCTGTGATCTCCGGCACTAGCCTCCCCCTTGCAGCAGCTCCTTCAACGGATCTGTGATCTCCGCCACAAGCCGCTGCCTCCTGAACCTCGTCGCCGGAGCTCCACGACAAGAAGGAGCGTCGTTGTCTCCCCAAGCTCCTTGCCTGCATCAATGGTGCCGCCTTCCAAGATTATGCCAGTACGCCGCCCACGAGAGGAAGAAGAAGTCAGATCCAAGAACATGCAACTGGAGGTGATGTCTACTTCCCACACTAATTTTCCTTAAAATTGAATATGTCCGATTGCTACTGAAGCAAAGACGATAAGTTCAAAGAACATTTTCTTATCTGGGTTTTGCATGAATAAAAATACCACGTTTGTGTCAGTTCATCAGGCCGGCTATGCAGAAGATTCAATTTAAAAATTGCACACACTATGCTCTGCCCTACATGTTACACTATTAGATTCATCAGTAGTACATATGTGATGCATCAGTGACACATGTTCCTATGATGCAGAAGCAGATAATACATTGCAAATGCTTGCATCAGTTCATTACAACCCTGGCACTTGATGCACATTGGATGTCGAGGTTACTGTCAGTACCTCTAATATGCTAGCTTCAATTCAAGTCAAAAAACATAAACCTATGCATCAGTCCAAGTAGCTACTAGGATTTATATAAGGTTCGGCTACCACTCCAAGTTGTATGTTGTTATTTCTAATGGTACATGTCATGTAGTTGCATCAGTTCAAACGAGTAAAATAATGTTGTTGGAAAAAATATACACTTGTTACATAGTAATTTCAATGATACATAAACTAGGAGTACTTCTAATGTAGTTGCATAAGTTGTAGATAAAAAAAGAGAAGACATGCATCAGTTATATATATATATGCATATGCATACTGCTCTGAAGTTCAATGTTCAGTTTACAAGTAGTGCACCAAATGTTTATGCATTAGTTATAGGGAAAAAGATAAAAACTGTCCATAACAGATGCATCAGTGCTAAAATTAGTACATCATTACCTCAGTGTTGAACATGTCCATTCACCAGTTCAACTAAAACTAAATCAGATACAAAATAGACAACAAAGTTTAATAATGCCCTGCGATGCAAGTTCAAGTTGTGCATTACCTTCGGTGCATGACATGTTACCCATATCATGTATACGGGAAAATGCAGAAAATATTAATTGCAAAATTGTTGAATGTCATTGCAGAAACATGCAAGGCAGCACATGCAGCGAGGGTTTGATGAGCCAAGAAGATATGGGGCACCACCTGGTTGGGTAACACTAGAAATAGCACCTTGATACTTCAACAATAGATGCATATTTCAAGCTACACCAGAATCATCAGAAGCACGAACTGGTTCTTCTATGCAGCAAACATTGATATCTAGGAATACAAGCTTTGCCACTGCTGCGGTGGATCAACAATTCCCCAACAACAATTGTTTTCCTTCCCTAGCACATGCAGAAAGGCAAGTACACATAGCTTACTCCAGTCGCTCCATCAACATAATTCATCCGTGCTGCAAAAGCGGATGCGACGGGAAGACCAGGCCAAAGAGACAGAAATGTTGGCCACTCTAGCAGGGTGCAAAGTAGAAGATATGAGCCATATAGATAGGAGCAACCTCACAACGAATCTGAGGGAATACGGCCGTATAATGAGAGACAGAGAGCTTCATCAACATTGCTCCCTCTAAGAGATGCATAGCTGCATGTGCCGAGGGTGACACCACCCGCGCCCATACACGAGGGTGAACAACAAACACCGGAGGCAATACAGAGCTATACACATGTAAGTATCCATTCAGAAAAAACATACAAGCACAGTCCATACCCTAGAACTGCGACCACCCCATCTAACATTTTCATAACTGTGTTTTTGGTTGCTTACTATTGCGTGCAGCCACCTAACATTGAAGCTTACGTTTTGCCAAGTCTAGAGATGCACTTTGAAACTTTCAATGAAGTAAAGAACTTCTACAATGTCTATGCAAAGCACACGGGTTTTGCTGTCAGGGAAGGCTCCAAGGTTAACACCAGAGTCTACCTTTCTTGCACGCCCTATGGAGTCTATGAATTGAAGGTGTCAGAGGCAAATAGACAGTGGAATAAGACCACAACCAGGGGTAACTGCGGGGCTAAAATGAGGCTGAAGAGGGAAAATGATGGAACACTTGTCGTAAAAGAGATAGTTTGGGAACACAACCACAGGCTACAGCTCTCCCCCAAAATTCTTGTCTTCTTGCACTCCCACAAAAACTTTGACAAAACAATCTTGGAGTACGTCAAGTACCTGCAGTTCAAAGGCATTGAACACGCGCAAATCATGAGCATACTAGTTGGCGATGACCCCGGTAGCTACTTCCTCGAAATGAATGCCAAAGACCTGATTAACATGTAAGTACAAACTTGTTCTCCTCCCATAAACACCCTCCATCTTTTTTCATCTGTCAGTACAAACATATTACGCAACACATGACCTGATTCTAGTTCAACATGAATTTTTGAATGACTGTTCACTTTTAATATGCAGCACAACAAAGAATTCAAGGATGGATGATGTGGATGATGTCCTAAAGACTGTCAACTTCTTTAGGCAGATGAAAGCGATAAACAGGGAATTCTTCTGCGACATACAACTTGATGAGTCTGACAGAGTGAAGAACATATTCTAGGAGAACGCAAGCTGCCGAGGGGCATATCAAGACTTTGGTGACTATGTAATGTTTGACACCACATATAAGACCAACATGTACCGTATGCCACTTGGGGTGTTTGTGGGTACTAACAACCACTTACAGACTACATTCTTTGCTTTCTCCCTCATAAGAGATGAGGATGCAGATTCATTCAGATGGTTGTTCAAAACATTTTTAAGGTGCATGAGAGGGAAGGCTCCTACATGCATCCTCACATGTAAAACTGCCAAGCCACCACCCCACGCCCCCGAAAAGGAAAATAACACAGTAAAATTGTTGTGTCAGTTCTATTTGTATATATGCACTATCATCTACTGACCACTCCATGTCGCTTTTCTCATTACCAGACCAGTGCCCGACAATGGCTTTGGCGATCCCAGATGTTGTTAAGAACACAGTACACAAGATGTGCCACTGGTACATTATGAAGAAGTGCAAGGAACACCTTGCATACCTGTACAACCTCCACAAATAGTTTAAGGATGAATTCACACCAATCCTCAACTGGCCCCTCATGCCAACTGAGTTTCATGCTGCCTGGAAAGCACTCATGGATAAGTACAACCTCCATGATGATGCCACGATGGTGGCAATGTGGAACGAGCACGGGAAACGAATATCAGCTTATTTCAAAGAAATTTTTTGAGCCAAAATGACGTCCACACAATGGAGTGAGAGCACGAACTATGTGCTAGAGAAGAACTTTGTAAGTGAGAGACAAAACCTGCACCGGTTTGTCAGCCAGGTAAACTCCTGCGTCAAAACTAGGAGGAAGACAAAGAACTAGGTGACAATGGGTAACCGGGTACAGCTCTATCACCTGTCATAAGACAAAATAACATGCTTACTAAAGTAAATCTTTCTTAGTTAGACAAGTTTTTGCTGCGAGAAAACTAATAATTTGTTCATCACTCTTGCTTGCGCAGAAGGAACAAAACACGCTGACCTATGGGTCTGACACTCAGATGGCAAAGCTTTACTCACGAGTTGTCTAGAGCGAGATCGGAAAAAGGCTAAAACTGAGTACCCTCTTCATGGTGACGGAGACGGAAGAACCCACAAAGTACCTCATGCGCTACAACAAACCACAAAAACTATTTGCGTGGCCTCAGCACGCATTCCAGGTGGTTGCATACCCTGTGGGTGAAATATTTGACTGAGAGTGCAAGTTGTGAGACCACGCAGGTTAGGACTAAAAATGATGTTACATACTATACTACTTATTTTTGCAAAGTTTTTGTTCCAATGAAATGACAAAAAACATGCACCTGTTCTCAAAAAATACAGGTATTTTCTGCCTCCATGTCATGTGCATGATGCAAACAATTAAGGCTGACAGTGTTCCTGAGAAAATACATCCTTAGGAAATACACCAAACGCCCGAACATCCAGCCAACATTCAACAGAAATGACTTGAGGACAGTAGCGTCAAACAAGGCCTCCCAATACTGCATTGAACGCGCCTGCTGCAGTTTAACATGAGGGTGCACATAAAAAGCTTGAGAAGCCAAGAGCAAATGGCAAGGTCACGGGTCGTCATGGAAAGACTTGAACAAGAACTCGACGCCATGCATTCTGCTGAAAATGGAGGTGTCACAGACAATGAAGCCATTGAGCAGGATATTGCTACAATCTTATCCAAGATGAACCATCTGGGAGCTATTCACCCATTCGACAATGAGGAAGAGGGGCAACAACAACCAGAGCTTGCCCATGTGCACACTCAAGATCAGTAACATGCTCACGTGCAAGATCATGAGCTTGACGGTGTTGTAGGCGAATGACATGACAATAGGACATCCTACCAGCAGCAGCAGGGAAGGGTAATTAAACCACCCATATTCCCAAACACAAAGGGGAGGAAGTGTAAGACGCAATAAGCAAAAGCAGCAGCCAAAAAGCCGCCACACCCCATCAGACGCGTGGAATTCGGCCCGGACGGCAAACCTCTCGGCATAAGGGCATGCAGATTCTGCAATGTGGTGACCAATCATAATTACCGCACATGTCCACTCTGCACAGATGCCATTTTTAACAAGCAAAAGACGCAGAAGAAGATTGGAGTTGCCCATGTTTCTACCAATGGAGATGACACATGTAATAGCTACACTTCCAACAAGTGTGGGGGGACTGACGGACATAATGCCCGCACATGCAAAGTGGGAAAGGAGGTCAGTGGCGCTGAACAGAAATAGGGCAAGGTCCAGAGTTCGAAGAAATCAAAAGAAGACGATGAAGAAGAAGAGTTTGACAAGAATGATGACCAATCAAACGAAGAAAATGAAGATGACAGTATTGGGGATGAGGAAACTGAAACTGACGATGAAGCTGCCAAGGCACAAGCATGAAAGGACGTCGACAAGGGACAACATTCGGGGCCAGTTAGAAGGAGCTCAAGACTGAAGAACCCACAGTGGTTATCTTGCTGTGTCAACTGAAATATAAGGTTGTACTGTCGGTTGCCTCAGTACACAATGACGAATCATATCAGAAACACTATAGTTACCAAAAGTTATTTAGCTTTATCATCGATTTCTCGATCGGTACTATAGTTAAGATATAATTTGTGATTTGTGCCTGCTGGACCAATGACATTATTATGTAAACAATTTGACAAACCTTTTGAACACAGTCCCAAATATATTTGAAAAAACTGATCTGGATTTATGTAACGTCAATACTATTGTCCACCAGTAACTCAGCTAAAATATGTTAAGGAAAATTTAAACTCTGATAGTACATCAGTACTGATAATTCTCACTCGTCATTACAAGGGAGAGTAACCAAACACACCCGTGAACAACTCAAAAAACATAATTTCAAAACAAGCTACGGCTGGTTCTGCCAGTCCTACTTCAGAAAGTCCATCAGTACATAAAAATAATTACCTCAAGAAAATAGAAAAAATTGAAAGTGCAAATATAATACACATGTACTGATGAAAAACTAATTTATCTATGAAAATACTTTCAAAGATTATGTTGATATAAACAATCCTTTCAAAAATCAAAAATTATTTAAAAAAGATCAGCATGACACACATAGTTTGAACTTGTATTTGGTAAGTTCAATTACACTTCAATCACCAGTCCAAGTACCTAGAATAGAGAAGTACAAAGTGCCATCATCACCAACCCTAACATGTGCAAGTGGGATAATCAGCTGATAAGTACATCTTGACAAGATGGATCAATGCGACAGTAAAATGCCATCATCACCGACCCTGAGACGTGCAAGTGGGATAGGCAACTAAAAAGTACAGCTTGACAAGACTACTCATTACGACCAGTAAATACCCTAGCAAAGAAATTGGCTTAGACGGTTGGTTCTTCCAGGCCATCGGCCGTGCCACCCACTGGGCGGTTGCCACGACGGACTACAACTGCGCCCCACGACTACTACACCCACGTCCCCGATGAACTGCCTCCCACGCATCCCCCTCCACACTGGAAATAACCCATTGTATTCCATCTCTGCCTCATTCCTAGAACCACCATTGCTGCTTCCATCTTCACTACAAACAACCTAGAAACTCCTCTCTTCCAAGCCCACAGTCGCCGGAGGAGGGAAATGGCGGAGGAACCATCTGCCAAGCGTCATCATAGCGAGACGTCTGAGCAGAGCAGCAACCTCGACGACGTTCACGTCACTGGCGAGAAGCGCGAGTACACAAAAACCCTCATAGGGGTTGAGCTCCACGGCAAGGATATGTTGCAGATCGTATGCACGAGCGAACCAGACAAGGCCGACGAGATGATCACCAGGCTCTGGAAGAAGGCTGATGGCTTGTATCCTAGGTTCGTCGGTGTTGATGTGGAGTACACTAGGGAAGACAAACCTCCATAGAGAGCAGTTGTTCTGTTGTTGTGCATGGAGGAACTCTGCCTGATGTACCACATCACAACAGCCACAAAATGGTGATCCATCCTACTCATTTGCCCTATTTGGTTCATCTGTTTAATTAGTATTGTATCCTAAAAAAATCAACAAACTTGTTTGCCAACTATATGTAATAGTCTAGTTTGTGAAAGTGGATGCACTACTCCACTTTCTCAAGTAGATGCACTATAATATATTTTTGAACCTGATGAACTGCATTACTATTTGAAAATCTTGCAAAAGATTAATTTATGAAGTTGATGTACTAGTGTAGTTTCTGATCTTGATCCAATAGTGTAGTTTCTGCACTCGATGTATTAAAAAGATGTTTCTAAACTGGATGTATTGAAGTAGTTTCTGAACTTGGTCTGGTGTTATTTTCAAAAGAAAAAAACTAAGAACTTGGTGAAGCACTGGTATGTGTTGTTCTATTCAACAAAAGTAAAGTAAACTAGTACTAAATCAGCACATATATTATTGACTCAAACTATATATAATCCAACAAGAAAAATAACATGGTGTACTTGAATTTAATTTCAGAACTTTGTTTACTAGTTTCTAAAGTACATTCATCCAATAATTATACTATATAAGCATCAACTTCATGGATTAATCGCTTGTAAAACAAAACAAAAATGAAGAATTCAAACATCAACATAATACTAATCTTCAAAATGTCTCTCCCCTTGTAGGCCCAAGCACCTCAACGAGATGCAGAAGCATGACAAGTTGTTCACATTTGGCGGTTTCAGCATTGAAGAGGACAAAGAGAAGCTGAAGATGTGTGGTTTGGAGATCAACCCCAACAAGTACATTGACATTCAGCGCAACTTGAGAGTTCCATATACCGGAAAAGAGTACAACTCCTTGGCTGATGTTGCAGCCAGCGTCATCCACCCATTCTGCAAAGACATGAAGAAGAAGAAGATCGACATGAAGGAAGACCATAAATTGTGGGGGATTAGCCAACTACCAAATTACCTCATCGAGTACGCAACGATAGATGCGTATGCCACCTACAAATCATGGAAGATAATTGAAAACATCACAACAGGTTGGGGAATTTCAAAAGAGCAAGAGGCTGACCCCTACTGCTGCCGCCACTATGCAAGATGAAGATACATTAAAGTATTCCTTCGTTTTGCTTGCGCTTGTGCTTGCCTTTTATCTTGTTGTTTCAAATTTGTAGTTAGGACTTGTTAGGTTAAAACTAGTTTCCTTATGTCTTGTGTGTCAGGATTTAAGCTGTCTGCTTATGTCGTGCTTGTCATAGTTGAACAAGTCTGCTTATGTCATCAAGTACATTGTTTCCCTTATCTAGTTATATAAGTTTGGTAGCTTCGTATTTTGTTAATGCATCATTTCAAATTCAAAAGTAGCTTGTGAATGGAACTTTGTGGCTGCTCTTCAGTACTAGTTATGAAGCAACTAATCACACAAGGATGTTCATGTGTAGTTTAGATTCAGTATTGTATGGAAAACATAGTTGAAAACAATCAGTACAATTTGAGTAGCTTAACAATGCTTCAAAAGTTGAAGCAAAAAATCTTAGTACTTCATGTACTGTTCTCATTCATATGTAGGTACTAGAAAATTAACAAGTACTGCAACAGAAAAAGTTAAGAAGCATCAGCACACATTTATATTGGTCACTTGGAGACTAAGAATGACAGTACTAGTACACTTGAATGGATAGTTCATACTTACTACAATAAAAATTACGAAGAAGCATCTGTTCGCAAACCCTCAAAAAAATGTCAGACTAAGCACATAAGTGCTACTATGAATGAACTCTCAGTACAACTTAGATTACACGCAAGTACTATAGTGCTAAAAATGATACCAGAAGACCCTTGAGAATAATCACAAGAACAAACACAAAAAGAAGGCAAAACGCAATGAAAAGATAACACTTCCACAAGACTCACAAGAACTACAACAAAAAAGTATAAGTCCACATTACTACTGGAGTCAAGTACTAGATTCAAACCAAAAAATAAAATAAAAATGGACCGCCCGAAGACAGGCAGGCGCTGACGCAACTAGATACTTGAACTTGAGCCCACGGCGGAACCGTTGGCGAATCCCTAGTAATCGGCACAACACAAGGCCAGCCGACCAGGGCCCATAGGTCATGAGAGATAGCGAGCACCATGTATAAGCGCTCAGGTAAGTATTCAGAGGAGTTTGACGAGTAGGACTCGCGAGCGCTTATAAACAGGTCGAGAGCCCCTCTGCTACCGAGGTGGGACTAAACAAAAAGCACATGCACATCCAGCAGTCCTCAAATCGCCCGCACGGACCATTTGGGCCAGAAAAGGGCCCAATAACCTCCATCGTCTCCAAACACCCCACCAATAAGGCTAGTTGAATAAAGCAGAGCGCAGGGAAAAAGAAATATAAACTACAAGAAAATTGTTTGAAAACTGAAAATAGAAAAGTTCAAATACTTGTTCGCAGGCAATAATTTTAAATACAAAAATAAAAATAATTTTAGCTCTGTGCCACGGATGATAAAAAGGAAAAAATATGATACAAAAACAAAGAAACTTTAAAATGCGGAGAACTTAATAAGCTATATATTAAATATACATAATTTAAACAGGCGAATTAAATAGTACTTTCAAGTTCAAGTAGTAAAATGCAAGAAGTTCAAATAGATATTGTTTGTCAATTCTGCTAATTTCTTATTTATGTAAAATCTAACTAGAGCTTAACCAATGATTTTGTAATAAATAATCTCAATCCCAAAAACAACTCAATTCAGACATACACATGACATCAGTACTACAAAACCAGGAAGGGTCAGGCCAATCACACCACTGTGACACCAATTTTCAAAACCTTACGCTGTATGAAATTATAATTCAGTACACACAACACTAAAGCATAAGTACACTAAAAAGAGAGTACAAAAACTATAAAGGCCTAACTTAGGTTGGGACAGATGAAAATAAAATAAGTCCCAGTTTTGAGCAACAACTCGCAGGGCACTGAAAAAAGTTTCGAGATCAACTAGTGTCTAAGACTTCAGTGCAAAAAGAAGAGTAAACCTCCACACTAAAAATATCACAAAGTATAGTTCACTTAAGCAGTACAAAATAATATCATCACCGACCCTGAGACGTGCAAGTGGGATAAGCAGCTAATAAGTATAGCTTGACAAGACTACTAAGTGCGACTAGGAAAGAACCCTTGGCTTGGACGATTGGTTCTTCCAGGCCACCACCCGCGCCACCCACTAGGCGGTTGCCATGATGGACTGCAACAGCAACCCCGCGATCACTACCCCCATGACCAGGAAGAACCGCCTCCCCCACGTCCCAATCCACGCCCTCAAAAAGCCCCAAATCGACTCTGTCCCGGCCACATCTCCAAAAACCACCATTGTCGCTTCCATATCCACTACAAACAACCCACAAACATCTCTCTTCCGAGCCCACAGTCGCCGGAGGAGGGCAATGGCAGAGGAACTATCTGCCAGGCATCATCATGGCGAGACGTCCGACAAGAGCAGCAACCTCGACGATGTTCACGTCCCTGGCGAGAAGTGCAAATACACCAAAACCCTCACAGGGGTTGAGCTCCACGGCAAGGAGACGCTGGAGATCGCCTGTACCAGCAAACCAGACAAGGCCGACAAGATGATGAGTAGGCTCAAGATGAAGGGTGGCGGCTTGTATCCTAGCTTCGTCGTAGTTGATGTGGAGTTTACCTGAAAAGATGAACCTGACTAGATGGCAGCAGTACTGCAGTTATGCATGGAGGAACTCTTCTTGGTGTACCACATCGCAGTGACCACAAAATGGTGATCCATACTACTCTTCATTCATCTCTTCTACTAGTACTACTCCCTAAAAATTTCATTAAACTTGTTTCCCAACTAGATGAACTATTGTAGTTTGTGAAAGTGGATGCATGAGTACATGTTTCTCAAGTAGATGCACTATAATATATTTTGAAACTGGTCCACTAGATTAACATCTGAAATTATTTCACCAGATTAATTTATGAACTTGATGTACTAGCATAGTTTCTGATCTTGATGCACTAGTGTACTTTATTGAGCTGGTGTATTAAAAGATGTCTCTAAACTAGATATACAAAAGTTTCTGAAATTGTTTCACCAGATTAATTTCTGAACCTGATGTACTAGCATAGTTTCTAATCTTGATGCACTAGTGTATTTTATAGAGATGATGTATTAAAAGGTGTTTCTAAACTTGATGTAGAAAAGTTTCTGAAATTGTTTCACGAGATTAATTTCTGAACCTGATTTACTAGCATAGTTTCTGATCTTGATGCACTAGTGCAGTTTATTGAGTTGATGTATTAAAAGATGTTTCTAAACTTGATGTACAAAAGTAGTTTCTGAACCTGGTCTAATGATATTTTCAGTAGCAAAAAATAAAGTAAGAACTTGGTGAAGCACTGGTATAGGTCTTTTATTCAACAAAAAGAAAACTAAACTTGAAGTAAGCAGCACATAGATCATTGACTCAGGTTACAGGTTCTTGAACTTGGTGAAGAATTTGGTGAACCACTAAAGATGCCAAAAAAGAAAAATAATATGGTGGACTTGAATTTAATTTTAGAACTTGGTGTACTAGTTTCTGAACAACATTCATCCATGACTTATACTGTATAACCATCTACCTCATGTATTATTACTTGTAAACCAAAAATGAAAGAATTAAATCTTCAAAAAAGAACACTAATCTTCAATATGTGTCTCCCCCTTGCAAGCCCAAGCACTTCAAAGAGTTCCTACGGGAGGAGAAATTGTACACATTTGCCGGTTTCAACATTGAAGATGACAAATGGATGCTGAACAAGTCTCGTTTGGAGATCAACCCCAAGAACTTCACCGACATTCAGCTACTCTGGAGAGTTCTAGGCACTGGAAAAGAGTACGACTCCTTGGTCGATGTTGCTGCCAGCATCATCCACCAATTCTACAAAAGCATGAAGAAGAAGATTGACACGCAGGAAGCCCACAAACTGTGGGGGATCAGCTTGCTGCCAAACAAGCTCATCGAGTACGCATGAATAGATGCGTATGCCACACACAAGTCATGGAAGATAATCGACAACATCGTAACAGGTTGGGAAATTTCAAAACAGCAAGAGGCTGACCCCTACTACCACTGCCAATACGTGGGATGAAGAAACATGAAAGTCTGCCTTCGTGTTGCTTGCGCCTGTGCTTGTCCTTTATCTTGTTGTTTCAAATTTGTAGTTTCCTTTTGTTTAGTTCAAATAGCTTGCTTATGTCATGTGTGTTAGGGTTTGAACAAGTTTGCTTATGTCATCAAGTACATCGTTCGCTTATTTCATTCAACAAGTTTGATAGCTTCCTATTTTTATCCATCATTTTAAGTTAAAGTAGGTTGTGAATGAAACTTGATGGCTGATATGCAGCACTAGACATGGAGCAACAAATCACACATTGATATTTCCACAAAAAAAATAGTGGCAGACTAAGGGCAACATCAAATAGTAGCCTTAGACGCTCTGTACAACTTAGTCCTCTACAGTAGAACTATCACACTAAACATCTATTTTTAGTTTCAGAAGAACACTAAAAAGACTAAGTTGAAGCCGAGGACAACATTCAGTACTAGCAGCATCATGCTAAATAGTAGTTAGAAAATTACTAAGTACTACAACAGGAAAAGCCAAGAACCATCAATACGTATTTCATAGTCACTAGCATACTAGGAGTAAAAGTCCTGTTACACTTGAACACACAGTACATCCTTTCTACGAAAATAAAAAAGAATGAGAAGCTTCAGTTCGCATTCCCTAAAATAGTGACACACTAAGAATAATAGTGCTAGTACAATTGAAATCTCAGTACAACTTAGTTTGTACGACAAGTACTATGATGATACCAAATAATGCCTTGAGAATAACCACAGCCTAGAAAAAAGAAGGCCACAACTAAATCAAAAAGATATCAGTTCGACCAAGGAGAAAAATCACAAGAAAGACAACAAAAGCATCAGTCCACATTGACCAGTGAGGTACTTGTTTCAAACAACACAAAAAAATGATCACAGTGCTAGTACAATTGAAATCTACAACTTAGTTTATTCGGTAAGTACTATGATGATACCAACTAATGCCTTGAAAAAGAAGGCCAAGACTCAACCAAATAGATTATAGTTCAACCAAAGAAAAAAACACAAGAACAAACAACAAAAGCATCAGTCCAGATTGACCAATGAGGTACTAGTTTCAAACAACAACAAGAAATGATGATCGCCCAATGATAGGCTAGCCACACACAGGAGGTTACATTCAGACTCGAGCCCACGGCGGAACCATTGGCGAATCCATAGTAATCAAGACTATGCGGGGCAGCCGTCAAGGGCCCACAGGTCATGGAACAGAGAGCGAGCGATGTGTATAGCGCCCAGGTCAGTATACAGAGGAGTTCGACAGGCGAGGCATGGCAATGCTTATTAACCGGTTGAGAGCACCCTCGGCTAGCGAGGTGGGACTAACTTAGAGCACACGCACAACCAGAAGTCCACAGTCGCGCGCACGGGCCATTTGGGCCGGAAAAGGGCCCAATACGACTGCTACTCCCTCCTCCCCAACTCTCCTCACCCCACACCATCAGGCCCACTGAATAAACCACGGCATGTGGCAAAGAAAATATAAACTAGTACAAAAATTTGAAAATTGAATATAGAAACATTAAAATACATGTATGTTTGCAGGCAAAATAATTCTAAATTCAAATATAAAAATAAGATAAAGTTACCTCTTCATCACAGATAAAAGCATTAAAAATAAGCTACAAAAACAATGATACTTTGAAGTTCAACTATATATGCTACAAAAATAATTATCAACTTAATAGGGCTATCTGTTAAATGTAGCTAATTTAATCCAGTGCTTTAACTTTTACTATGAAGTTCAACTACTAAAATGCAAGAAGTTCAAACAAATATTTGTCTCTCAATTTTGCCAAATTTCTTATATTTAAATAAAATCTGGCTAGAGATCACGTCGGAATTTTGTCATAAATAATTTCAATCTCAGAAAAACTATAGTTCTAACAAATTATATGACATCAGTTCTACATACAAGGAAGCGTCACTCCACTCAAGCTAGATCCACAAATACTAGAAAAGCCTTACGCTGAATGAAATTAGAATTCAGTACTCACAAAACTATACCATAAGTACAAGAAAAGAGGGTACATAACTATAATGGTCCAACTTAGGTTGGGACAAATGAAAATAAAACAAATATGACTTTTTAGCAACAACTCGTAATGCACTTGAAAAAATGTTTTTCGTTTCAACAAGTGTATAAGACTTCAGTGCAAAAATAAAACTTAACCAAAACAAATACCCGAGAAAACATACATGAGTGAAACAACGGTTCAACCTCTCGGTGTACAAAAGTAGGGGCGCTCCTTTTGCACCCCTTTACTTGTGCATGGGCAGTCAGAGCCACGCCCATAGCCACACTAAGTAGGGCAAAGGAGGGATGCCAGAGCACAATACGACCAGAGCAACGCCAAGACCCGAGGCACCGAGAGAGCAAGAGGGCGAGGTGGAATCCCCCGGCAAGACTCTTGCCGGGGTGGCTTCCGCAGCCTCGGCAAGATCCTTGCCGGGGAAACTTGCCTGATGCCAGCAGAGCGCGCCACCCTTGAGCCCAAGGGGTTCCCATGCCGTATTGGAACCAAGGCTCGGGAGGCACCTCCGTGGTGGCATGCAGATATTTTTAGAGATCATAGACACAAAAGATCAGATGGAAACCAGAAGACAACGATCCTTGGCGAGATCCTTGCCAAGGAGATCCATGAGACCCCCGGCAAGAGCCTTATCGGGGATGACCGCGGTGCCGCAGCAAGACCCTTGCCGGGCCCTCGGCAAGACCCTTGCCGAGAATGCCTGCGGGGCCGCAGCCAGGCCCGCGTCTGCCAAAGCTCCACCGCCGCTCCCATACAACTGCCAGCTCAACCAGCTGAGCAGGCATCTACGGGGCAGCGCACGGCCTCTACACCAACTCAACAAGCACCTGCGTGGTGGCATGCAGATCTTTGTGAAGGCTCCACCACCGCGCCAACCCAGCAGCCAGCCAACATGGCGCTACAACGCCTCGTCAGCTTGGACGCGCGTCGGAGCCAGGCAAGGCGATGACATCTGGGACGAGCTTCTTTGTCGTCCCTAATAAAGCAAGAGAGGCATGTCGGCAGCGCATTAAATGCGTTTTTTCGATGATACTAGGGGATAGACTCAGCCCCTGTACACCTTTCCACCTCATGTGTGCCACTGTGGCAATCCCTTTTTTCTATAAAAGGAGGCCCGAGGCGTACTGGAGGGGGGTTCAGATCTTTTGGACTAGAGAGCCACTGCAGCTAGTTCAAGAATGCAAGAACACCTAAATATACATCATAGCAGGACTAGGGTTTTACGCGTCTCCACGACCCGAACCTGGGTAAATGATTTGTGTGCTGACCGCCAGACCCGCTCTTTGCACAACCCCGTGCCCGCCAACCGTAGAAGGGATCCCAGTGACCCCATAGGTGTCGTTTCCCACCGACATCTCTGGCGCGCCACGTATGGGGTGTGCAGGTGTGAGAATCTGTTCTAGCAGTTAGTTTAGAAGTTCTTCATCGTCGTGGCTCTCAAGAAGAAGACAATCACGGGGATCGGCTCGTCGGGGGCCGAATGGCCCGTACTAGTGCGTCGGAAGCCGAGGCGCGGCTCGCGAACACCCGCATCGCTCTAGCAGCCAAAGCCTGGCGAGTGTGCGTCGTTCGTGCACGAGACGATGGGCCACACGCCACCAAATCCAAAGACGGAGCCGGACCCCCCGCAAGCAGCATGGGGAACTCCAGGGGCGGCGTCGCGCCGCCCGCGACTTTCGAGGCGCCTACGCCGGTGCCCCCGACGCGCTCCTCCCAGGTTGTGCACGAAGAGCAGCGTCACCACGCCGGCGACCCTGGGCACCGTCGTGGGAAGAGTCATATGCATCATTCGCGGGACGTAGAAGGCCAGCACGCGCGCCGAAGTGCTGGCGAAAACGGCGTACAGCCGCCGGGCCGTGATAGAGCTCCTTCTAACTTGGTTAGAAGTCGGAGCACATTATGGTCCACGCAGCTTTCGCCACCACCCACGCCAGCGGAAGCTTTGGCAATTGTGCAGTTGCTCCTTGACTTTCCTCCTACTGCGGAGAAACTCGATGAGTGGAGAGCCACCATCCGAAGCCTCGTGGGCGTTGCCAACAAAGATGAGCCACGACCGGCGGGGCCCTCTCGCTGGCGCTCCGTTGAGCCACCGCATGCCAGTGGTGGAAGCATCGGGGGTGTTGCGGCCACAGTGCACTCTCCTCCTCCACGCCAGCCACCGTGGGTGTCGGTCCGTCATGACGGCGCTTGTGATAACATTTCCGTAGCATCTTCCAACCCATGGACCCACCGCGATCAGCACCAAGTTCTTCGGGAGCGAGCCCGTGAAGACACTCGAACCACAATCGAACGCCGGCGCGATGCGCGCCACCAGTCAGATAGGCGGGCGGGGCCCACTATGGACCACCCAGCACCGGGGGGCTCTGGCGACCTACCCTACGAGGTGGGTTGCCCTGCCTTTACCCGTGAGCTGCGGTAGTTATAGTGGCAATCCAACAACATGTTCAAGCCACACGTTGGCGAGAAGTACAATGGCAAGACCCACCCGTCAGAGTTCCTCGGCATCTACACCATCGCGATGCAAGTTGCTGGAGCCCGCGACGGCAATGTGCTTGCCAATTACTTCCCGCTGGCACTCAAACCCAATGTCATGTCATGGCTGATGCACTCGTTGACAGATTCCATTTCTTCTTGGTCGGACTTGTGCCATGAGTTCGTTGGCGCCTTTACCGGAGGCCACCAAGCTCATGGCCAGGCAAGCGATTTGCGTATCATCCCCCAGAAGGAAGGTGAAACCCTACGCAAGTACATACAGAGGTTCAGCTGGGTGCAATACAACATCCCAGATGTTCATCGCGCCGCCGTGATCAGCGCATTCCATCAGAATGCGCGCAACCGCAAGATGTGTGAAGAGCTGGCAATGAACAAAGTCAAGGATGTGGCCGAACTTTATGTTTTGGCCGATAGGTGCGCTCGAGCGGAAGAGGGGAGGAAGTACCCCGGCGAGGACGTCGGCGCGGAAACCGACTTCACAGACGAAGATGTGGCCACCTCGATGAAAAAGGGTCGGCACAGCAACAGGAAGCGCAAAGGAAAGACCATGCTTGCCGTCGAGGGATCCGAGGACGCCGGTGCTGCCAAGAAGGCCAGGGCAGACGACCCTGGCAAGGAAAGTGCCGGGTGCGCCGCTTGCTGGGCCTTGGTGGCCACCAACAAGCTAGGAGGCTCCGACAAGCAATATTGCAAGATCCACCGCACCAAGGGCCACGACCTCCAGAAATGCCAGCAAGTCGAGCTGCTTGCTGAGAAGAAAAAAGCCGAGTAGGCCACCAACAAGCTAGGAGGCTCCGACAAGCAATATTGCAAGATCCACCGCACCAAGGGCCACGACCTCCAGAAATGCCAGCAAGTCGAGCTGCTTGCTGAGAAGAAAAAAGCCGAGTAGGCCACCAACAAGCTAGGAGGCTCCGACAAGCAATATTGCAAGATCCACCGCACCAAGGGCCACGACCTCCAGAAATGCCAGCAAGTCGAGCTGCTTGCTGAGAAGAAAAAAGCCGAGTATGAGAGGCGGGACAAGGAGAAGGGCCAGGATGGTGCCGAGGGGTCTGGCAAGAAGTGTGGCGGCCAAGAAGGCCGCCGCGGAAAGGATAATCAGCAAGAGAGGCCCGCTCGGGACCGCAACAAGAAGCAAGAAGATGAAGATCGCGACAAAGATGATGAGTCTAGTGAGCATGAGTTCTAGAAGGCTACGGAGGCCATGTGCGTCAATGGTGGCACCTCATTGCACACTTCTCACCACCGACTCAAGCAGTGGGCGCGTGAGATTACAGCAACGGAACCATCCCTTGATGCTCAGAGGCCACTGAAATGGTCCAGCACGCCTATCATTTTCGACGCCGAGGACCACCCTGACCACATGACTGCGGTCGGGTGTTTGCCGTTGTTGGTCTCACCAACAATACGCAACCTCAAGGTGACGAAGATGCTAGTTGACGGTGGGGCCGGTCTGAATTTGATCTAGCCCGTTGTGATCAAAAGGCTGCAGATTCCTGATGGAGACCTCGAAGAGACAGGCACATTTCAAGGGGTCAACCCGGGGAGGAGTCATCCGAAGGGTAAGGTCACGCTGCCCGTGACGTTTAGAGGCGAGTTAAACTACAGGATGGAGAGGATTGTTTTCAATGTAGCCAAGATCCCCTTGCCCAACAACGGGATTCTCAGCCGCCCGACACTAGCCAAGTTTATGGCAGCGTTGCACTACACCTACAACATGCTGAAGATGCCGGGCCGATGACCATTATCACCGTCCCCTCCGACAAGAAGGATGCACTGATCTGCGCCGACCAACTCTATCGGGAAGCAGTTGCAGCGACTGCCGCCAAGGCACTCGCTCCTGCTGCTGGAGCCCCTGCAGGGAAGAAGACCGACAAGACCTCTCGCACACACTCCGGCAAGCGCACCTCTTCGGAGTGTTGTGCTCCCGTCGAGGACGTGCCAGAGAGATCCACTGGCAAGAGCAAGAAATCCAGAGCTGCGCCACCAGAGACGAAGCGGGTGTCCGTCGAGGAGGATGGCACGGGAGGGGCTTTCACCATAAGCTCCACCCTGGACAGCAAATAGGAAAGCGCGCTTGTCACCTTCCTGCGGGCAAATGTCGACATGTTTGCATGGCAAGCATCTGACATCCCCGGTGTTCCCAGGAAGGTGATTGAGCACCATCTTGCTATCTGTCCTCATGCGCGACCCATCAAGAAGAAGGTCAGGAAGCAAGCTTTGGAACGGCAGGAGTTCATTACGGAGGAGATCAGGAAGTTGGAAGCGGCAGGCTTGGTGAGAGGAGTACTCCATGTGACATGATTGGCCAATCCGTTAGTAGTGCGCAAGGCGAATGGGAAGTGTAGATTGTGTATTGACTACATAGATATCAATAGGGCTTGTCCCAAGGACCCTTTCCCGTTGCCGCACATTGACCAGATTATTGAATCCATGGCCTGGTGTGATCTGCTATCATTCCTTGACGCCTACTTGGGGTACCACCAAATCTTCATGGCCAGAGAGGACGAAGAGAAGACAGCGTTCATCACCCCATGTGGCATGTATTGCTTTACGGATGCCTTTCGGGTTGAAGAGTGCTGGCTCGACTTTTGCAAGGGCAGTCCAGATTGGTTTTGAGCCCCAGATACATAGAAATATGGAAGATTATATGGATGACATAGTGGTCAAAACCAAAGACAGGGCGACTGACGGTGTCCTGGACTAGGGGGTACTCACCACGTCATCTCCCGATCTGTTAGATTGGGCCGAGGACCCTCATGGCCGTATACTCATGGACCAGTTCGGACAGCTGCCGCATACATGGAAGATTCCACAAGACTTGGTGATCAAGACAAGGACTCCTCCCCACCGGCGTATTCGGCTAGGACTTTTGTTATCCTAGGCCTCTGGTGCATTATATAAACCGAGGCCAGGCTAGTCGATAGATATATACAACAACAATCATACCATAGGCTAGCTTCTGGGGTTTTAGCCTCTATGATCTCGTGGTAGATCTACTCTTATATTACTCATATCATCAATATCAATCAAGCAGGACGTAGGGTATTACCTCCATCAAGAGGGCCCGAACCTGGGTAACATCGTGTCCCCTGCCTCCTATTATCATCGATCCTAGACGCACAGTTCGGGACCCCCTACCCGAGATCCGCCGGTTTTGACATCGACATTGGTGCTTTCATTGAGAGTTCCTCTGTGTGATCGGCAAAAGGATCGATGGCTCGTCTGCGGATTAACTATGACGTCGACATCTTCGTCACCGGTTCGACTGGTCACCTTGGCTCGATCGATGACCGCGCTCCATCTCCGACCGTCATGTTCGGACGGGGGCCTTCTTCAACATCAACTCCGATCTCTATTATGATCATAGAGGAATCATCCATGGAGCTCGAGGGCTCAACGTCAACATTGCCCTCGGGCGGCCGTGCTGTTTTTATGGACAGTGAACTTGTATTCGCCGTCACCACCTCCTCGTGCGTCGGTTTGACGATTGCTTCAGTGGAATAGTGCATAATTACGTCTACAACAGCCATGCAAAATTTCGTCGAGTTCCGATGAAGGCATCTCCGACAATCTACAATAATACCGAAGCCCTGTCAAATCTGGACGGGAACCTGGACGATTTTAGGGCGTGGTCTCCAGAGCCCTTCTCGGAGGTCCTTTCGAAGATCCAACCGTTCATCTGCTGCGGAATTCCCATATCTACCACCCCTCGAAATTTCAGCTCGATCCAATGGTTCAAACTCCGGGAATCTTCCGATGAGTGGACCAATTTTCGGATCTGTTTTTACGCGAATACGGATCCGACCCGAATTCATGTTTCTTTATGAACGTGATATTGGACAACCTTTTTAGAGGAAATTTCTTCTAAGGTATTGTGCGTCGTTTTTAAACACGTGTCCATAAATTTTTAAGCCTCCCCTAAGGTCATCTTCATCATCTTGCTGGTGTCAAATCAGTCCGGCAATATTGCTCTAAGGCTGCCGACCTGCGCTAGACACGTCGTCACTTTGTTGAGCCGATCTCAACTTCTTCGGATCATCATCTCGGCAGGCCGAACAAGAGTTCGGCATCGCGAAGGATAAATCATCACCAACATCGCCGCCCCACGGATTACTCAGAGCGGGCACACCGGCATCGCCGCACGGTCACTTCATCAAGCCGGCATTGACCACGTCACGACCTGCATCGGCAGGGCCGCACTGTTGCTTCTTCAAGCTGGTGTCCATCACGCCGACCTACTTCAACTAATCGGCTGACATCGAGGCTTCGACATCTCGGCTAGACCGAGGGCTTTGCCTCGGCGAGCCAACCTTTGTCAGCATCGCCATGCCGTCGCTTTATCGCCCATCAGGCAATGGGTGTGCGGATCGAGTCTCAATTTTGGGAGTCACCTTTCTTCGGATTGCTACAACAAATAAACCAGGTGCTATTAATCCTAGTAATTTTTGCTTTTTGGAGTTTATTTTTCCCAAGAAATTATTACTCTGGTTTGTTCCTGTACACAGGTCTATCGAATGATGTCCGCACTAACGACGATCGTGTGGTGGTTCGGTCAGTTTCCGTACATAGTCCGGCGAAGGCCGCATCCGAAACTCGGACCGACCTGTGAATTCAGGCTTTGCCACACCTTTACTGCATTACGCCGATGCCCTGCATCAACATTAACTTCGGCGCCAGGCCATATTTCTTTTATTAGTCACTTTGCATAAATTATTTATTATGTAACATTTTTATCATTATTATTATTATCTCCGGTTTGCACTATTTTTTGTGCACAGGAAATTGATCCGGGTTTGGCAGTATCGTCAACTCGGCATGCTGACATACCATGTCACCTCGGCTGGACAGGGGGCTTCATCAGCACTTCATTACCCCATGCCGGGGACTTCGGCATCACTCTGCCTTCCTGCATTGACCATGCTATGTCACCACTTCAGAGTGCCGAGCTCTTCGCTCCGCCACCTCGGGACCGGCTTGGGGGATGGAACCTTGTCCCGCATCAAGCTCGGACCACGTCATCAATACCAAACACATTACCCAGCTAAGTTGCATTCATGCTTGAAGTTTTAAATTTTTTAAATTGTGTTCGGTTCGACCAAGCATTATACTTTTTTGGAAAAAAGTTGCTTGTAAAAAATTTCCTTGTCCAAACTTTGTTTGTGACGCACAAATTCAAATACCCCGTTTATTTGGGGGCTTCCTTTATGAAGCTTTTCCTCTTGCATATGATTATACTTGTACGGCTTCGTTCCTTGTTCGTGTATTACGCCACAATATGCACCATATTGACTTAAGCGATTTGCAAGCTGGGTTGCCTGGCTCCTGTGCTTACCCCTACATTCTCGATTGTTCGGCTAGGGAGTAAAGGGAGCACCTCTGCGATTGTCACGACTGGGTCCTCCGAGCTCTGACCTCATACTGGGTGAAGCCGAAAGCTAGCGCTCTTATTGTTTTCAATCATGGTCGGCACACAACGGAACTCATGAGTACAAAAAATCTATTGCACAAGTCTCATAGTAATAATGAGCACCGAAGAAAGGTATCGGTGGGGGTACTATTTTCTTCGAAGATGCTTCTTACACTTCGTTTGTAATCTAGCATAAGTTCCCTGAGCGCGCTTTGTCTGTTACAGCCTTATGGCCCGGTTGCCCGGTTATCGGAAACACTGTCGATATTCTTGACAGGTGGAGTACATAACACTTTTCGGTCCTTGACCGAAGAGGGAGAAGCCAACGGTCGGTTAAGACGCTTTTAATGTTCGGGTGAACAAAGATATGAAATTAGTACTTCGGTACATACAATCATTATACATAAAATTCCTTTACCCAAGTCACTTGGGGGCTCTTAAATTTATATGAGCCATTTTATAATAAGTGTCTTCTTCTTAGTCATTGCAAAGTTTTTGTTACTATTATTATTTATCACCCCTTTTTTCAACACGAGCGTGTGGTCACTAGCCGGGGAGCCTAATTTCTCTTTCAAAGCCGCTAGAGTTTAGTTTGCTAAACTGGCCTAATGAGAAGTACTCCGCCCTCGGGATAGGAGGTTGAAGCCGTAGGCTGACCCGCTTGAAGTCTTGAGATAGGATGTGTCATGTTAAAGCACGACAGAAGCACTTTTTTTTTCTAAGGCCAATTTTCGGATTGGCACCGAACACTTGATCTTGTTCGGACGTCAAGTTTTTACTGACGTTTTTTGGTTTTCCAAGCTTATGGAACTTTTAAACTATTTGTGTGTTTTCAGCACAAGTCTCGCAGTGCAACACCGGACACCTTTAGAGATTCGGCAAAAACATTCTCGGATATTGCTATATATGCATCGGTTTCGAATTGTGTCTTCGGTCAATAGTTGGGTTGCCTAGCTCCTACGCTTGCTTCCTACGTTCCGCTTTGTTCGGCTAGGTGTGCAAAGAGATAACCACTGCGATTGTGCTTCCAGCTCACATGGTTAAGCACCTTAGTGTAGAAAGCCAAAAACTGACTGTCACAATAAGCGTAAACTGGTCAGTGATCCGATGACTGTGTTAAATGATGGGCCATTCATAACAATGGCCGAAGTGTTTACGGCTTGGCCTTGACTGTCGCCAAACACTACCGGGGGCTATTAACTAGCCTACCAAACCAAATCCTCGATATTTTTCTCTTACATTAGAGCTGAAGTTTCATGATCATGCTTAGCATGACAACCCAAAGAAAGGAACCGATAGCGGGACTATTTTCTTTGGAAGACATTTCTTATGTTAAACAATAATATAACATATCTCTCTATGTACCTTTGTTTATAAAACCGTATGGCCAGAGTGCCTTGTTTGTCGTAAATCTTTGCCCTCATAAAGGCTTTATAAAGAAGGACAAACACTGTTCGGCTACTGGCTGAGGAGGTGGAAGCCGATGGTCGGTCAACAAAGTTTTGTACAATGCGGATCCGAGCATTAATGACGTAAAGTACTTGGATACATAGAGTCATTACACATAATTTGTGATTTTACTGTGGATATCGATCCTTAATTCGGCCACCCGTGCCCGCATTAAGGCTCAGGGGCTACTGGGCTTCGGGCATTTTATTTACAAATATTAAAGGGGCACATAAATTCCCTGATCTGGTGTTGCCACCCGACCAGTGTCTCGGGGGCTATTGCATTGCATGTTCAGTGCAGAAAGTTTTAAGTGCAATACGGTTTCCGAGGAGATTTTGATCCTCAGGTTGGTCAGCCGCACCCAACCTGAGTCCCGAGGACTAAGCACGCCGCTTTTTGTGTCCCGAAGTATTCTGCCGAGCTAGGACTTGATTCTCAGGCCAATTTTGCAAATCAACCTGAGTCTCAGCGGCTACTGGGAGCAGTGGTCTTACGTCATCCTTCAGGTGCATCTCGGGTTTTAGACTGATACACACCTTGAGGGCTACTGGCTATATATCTCGGCAGAGAATAAATTGCACCAATAAAAAATATTGATAAAAAATCGGCCCACAGTCAGGGTGGTGCACCACCTCGGAAGCAGTCCGGCATAAAGCTCGGGCGCTAGCGGCTGGCTCCATAGAGGGCATTTCCGGCATTAAGCTCGGCTAAACTCCTTCAACTTTTTTGGAGCAAGATGATCTATGACATCTTGGATATAGTCCGGCGTTGGAGCTTGGACACAGTCCAGCATTGGAGCTCGGATACATTTCAGCGTTGGAGCTCGGAAGTAGTCCGGCATTGGTGCTCGGCTGCAAAAGATACCTCGAATGCTGTCCGGCATTAGAGCTCGGACGCAAGAGGACACTGCCTCCCGGGAACAACATCAAACCCGAGGTGTGGCATAAAAATAACAAGGCATTGATAAAGGCCGGAAACTTAAAGGGGCTCCTCGGATACCCGACGTGTAAACTCGTTGAATGCATTTCGGCGATCCTCAAGATCGAAGATGAGAAGATTTGTTGAATCAGTTTTCAAGACCGACGACCGAAGATGAAGAACATTTCGGAAGAATCGAGGAGCGTCCCTAACATGAAGACCGGTTCAGGAGGCTACTGATGGTGTCCTGGACTAGGGGGTACTCACCACGTTATCTCCCGATCTGTTAGATTAGGCCGAGGACCCCCATGGCCATATACTCATGGGCCAGTTCGGACAGCTTCCGCATACATGGAAGATTCCACAAGACTTGGTGATCAAGACAAGGACTCCTCCCCACCGGCGTATTCGGCTAGGACTCTTGTTATCCTAGGCCTCTGGTGCATTATATAAACCGAGGCCAGGCTAGTCGATAGGTATATACAACAACAATCATACCATAGGCTAGCTTCTGGGGTTTTAGCCTCTACGATCTCGTGGTAGATCAACTCTTGTATTACTCATATCATCAATATCAATCAAGCAGGACGTAGGGTATTACCTCCATCAAGAGGTCCCGAACTTGGGTAAACATCGTTTCCCCTGCCTCCTGTTACCATCGATCCTAGATGCACAGTTCGGGACCCCCTACCCGAGATCCGCCGGTTTTGACACCGACAACGACACTTGTACAAGTTCTGGAAGAGACGTTTGCCAATCTGCGCAAGATCAATGTCAAGTTCGACCCTGAGAAGTGCGTCTTCGGTGTTCCGTCCGGCAAATTGATGCCTACTGCACAACCTTCTTCTTGTAGACGTTGTTCGGCCTCCAAGTGCATAGGTTTGTAGGACAGTAGCAAATTTCCCTCAAGTGGATGACCTAAGGTTTATCAATCCGTAGGAGGCATAGGATGAAGATGGTCTCTCTCAAGCAACCCTGCAACCAAATAACAAAGAGTCTCTTGTGTACCCAACACACCCAATACAATGGTAAATTGTATAGGTGCACTAGTTCGGCGAAGAGATGTTGATACAAGTGGTATATGGATAGTAGATATGGGTATTTGTAATCTGAAAATATAAAAACAGCAAGGTAGCAAGTGATAAAAGTGAGCATAAACGGTATTGCAATGATAGGAAATAAGGCCTAGGGTTCATAATTTCGCTAGTGCAAGTTCCCTCAACAATAATAGCATAATTGGATCACATAACTATCCCTCAACATGCAACAAAGAGTCACTCCAAAGTCACTAATAGCGGAGAACGAATGAAGAGATTATGGTAGGGTACGAAACCACCTCAAAGTTATTCTTTCCAATCAATCCGTTGGGCTATTCCTATAAGTGTCACAAACAGCCCTAGAGTTCGTACTAGAATAACACCTTAAGACACAAGTCAATCAAAACCCTAATGTCACCTAGATACTCCAATGTCAGCTCAAGTATCCGTGGGCATGATTATACGATATGCATCACACAATCTTAGATTCATCTATTCAACCAACACATAGAACCTCAAAGAGTTCCCCAAAGATTCTACCGGATAATCATGATGAAAACGTGTGCCAACCCCTATGCATAGGTTCATTGGCGGAACCCGCAAGTTGATCACCAAAACATACATCAAGGGAATCACGTGATATCCCATTGTCACCTCAGATAGCCATGGCAAGACATACATCAAGTGTTCTCAAATCTTTAAAGACTCAATCCGATAAGATAACTTCAAAGGGGAAACTCAATTCATTACAAGAGAGTAGAGGGGGGAAGAAATATCATAGGATCCAAATATAATAGCAAAGCTCGCGATACATCAAGATCGTATCATCTCAAGAACACGAGAGAGAGAGAGAGAGAGATCAAACACATAGCTACTGGTACATACCCTCAGCCCCGAGGGAGAACCGGGATGATGAAGATGGCCACCGGAGAGGGATTGCCCCCTCCGGCAGGGTGCCGGAACGGGTCTAGATTGGCTTTCGATGGCTACGGAGGCTTCTGGCGGCGAAACTCCCGATCTATTGTGCTCCCAAATGTTTTTAGGGTATATGGACATATATAGGCGGAAGAAGTACGTCAGGGGAGCCAGGAAGGGCCCATGAGGGTGGAGGGCGCGCCCCCTACCTCGTGGCCTCCTCGAAGCTTCCCTTATGTGCACTTCAAGTCTTCTGGGCTTCTTTCCTTCCAAAAATGGGTTCCGTGAAGTTTCAGGTCAATTGGACTCCGTTTGGTTTTCCTTTTCTTCGAAACCCTAAAACAAGGTAAAAATAGAAACTGGCACTGGGCTCTGGGTTAATAGGTTAGTCCCAAAAATGATATAAAAGTGTATAATAAAGCCCATAAATATCCAAAACAGTAGATAATATAGCATGGAGCAATCAAAACTTATAGATACGTTGGAGCTGTATCACAAACTTCTCGGGTTCTTTGTGTCATAGTGTGGGATGGAGGCAAATCCAGACAAGATGAAGGCTATTGAGCAAATTAGGGCACCCAAGCAGATCAAGGACGTGAGTCGGCTCACTGGTTGCCTTGCCGCCATGAGCAGATTCATCTCCAGGTCTGCTGAGTGTGCCCTTCCCTTTTTCAAAATCTTGAAAAAAGCGGGCCCAATGGAATGGACCCCAGAGGCCGAAGCAGCCCTGTAGGATTTGAAGAAATACCTCTCTTCTACACCGATACTGGTTGCGCCCAAACCCCAAGAACCTTTGCTGCTGTACCTGGCGGCAACAAACCAAGTGGTCAGTGTCGCACTAGTGGCACAGAGAGAGGTCGACGAAGAGGCAAGGCCCCTGGCAGGGTCCAACGCTGGCGGGGCAGGGCCTACACAACCAGACGAAGTGCTGTCGAAGAAGAAAATGATGCAGCACCCAGTTTAATTTGTCAGCTCCCTCTTGCAGGGGGCTAGGTCAAGGTACTCCAGTGTGGAGAAATTGCTCTTCGGCCTCCTTATGGCCTCGAGGAAGCTGCGTCATTACTTCGAGGCACACAAGATCACCGTCGTCACCCGACTCCCGTTGCAACAGATATTGCATAATCCAGATGCAACCGTGAGGATTGTGGAGTGGGCTATGGAGCTGTCGAGCTTCGGTTTGAAGTTTGAAAGTACTTCGACAATCCATAGCAGAGTCTTGGCAGAGTTCATTGCCGAGTGGACCTCGACGCCAGACAAAGAGATCCAGGAGACCACCCTCCCCGGCAAAGAGGCAAGTCGCAACTAGATTATGTACTTCGACGGGGCTTTCTCGCTGCATGGCGCTGATGTTGGTGTGCTGCCCGTCGCACCCACCAGAGAGCACCTCAAGTATGTGATCCAGATGCACTTTCCTAGGGAGATGTCCACAAACAACACTGCTAAATACGAGGGGTTGCTTGCCGGTCTCAGGATCGCAGCAGACCTCGGGATCAAGAAGCTCGTCGTCAGGGGTGATTCGCAGCTTGTTTTCAGGCAAGTCAACAAAGATTATCAAAGCCCGTTGATGGAGGCCTACTTGGATGAGGTGACGAAGCTGGAGGAGCGCTTTAACAGTATACAGGCAGAGCATGTTTGTGACGCCATGCTCGAGAAGTCTTCCATAGGTTCCGGGTTTCTCCGTGTGTTTTATTTTTGCTTGCTCCTTTTTTTTGCATTGCATCATGTCATCATGCCATTATTATTGCAACCGTTTCAAAACTCTTTTAGAAAAATCTAATGGATCTTCGACCCATTTAAATCGAGGGAAGGATGACTTCTCTTTATAACATATCCTCCCGATATTAGGGAGATATATTAAATATTCCATTTTCGGAATCACCCATAAACACATTTGCAAATAATCACATGCCTTTTCTTGCTTCAAGTTTGGTCCCCAAACTTTGCTTATACTCTTTCATCATTTTTCGGAGCTCCACCAAAAATGCGAGCATTTTTGGACCTTCCTTTTTACCAAGTCCCAGTTCAAACCCATTCGAATTAAATTCAAATGAGTTTGAATTTGTATCTTTCAATGTTGCCGTTTCTATTATTCTTGGGTCAAACTCATTTTTTGTGAGTCCGGGAAATTTATCCATGAGTCCTACTTCGTTCCCTAAACCCCCTCTTTATTTCTTTTTCTTCTCTTGTTTTCTGTAAAGTAATAATAAGAGAGAAGGAGGAGAGAGCCCATCAGTCCAGCCAGGCCTCTGGCCACTTCCTTCTTTACTAGGCCGGCCCTTTAGGCCCAGCTGACCCTCCTCCTCTCTTCCTGCGGCCTGACCAAAAGGCCCAAGGCCCATTCAGCACCGGCCCACCTAATCCCTACAACCCTAGCCCGACCAAACCCCACCTCTCGCTTCCCTGCGATCCCTCCAGCGCCGCCAGGAGTCGATCCCCTCTCCCTCCCGCGAGTGCATCTCTCCTTCCTCTCGCTCTCCTCGCAACGCACCAGGGAGAAGCCCCGGGAGTTGCCTCTGCTCGACCCCGATCGCCTCTCCTCTCATGCGCCTCGTCCCTGGCGTCGTCCAGCCGCACCGTGCCCCAAGTGCGCCGCCTCCCATCTCCTGCAGCCGTGCCCGAGCCTCCATGGCGCGCTGCCCCAAGCTCCGCCCCCGTTCGCCTCAACCTCCAGGTCTGGCGACACCCTGGGGTCCGCGCCGGTGTCCAGCTGCGCCTCCTCCATGGCCTCCCTCCTTGCTGCCATGGATGCGAGGGTCGAGCTCGCCACCCCGCCGCATCGCCAAGGCCACCGGGCGCTGCAGCCTGCCGGCCTACCCCCCTTGCTTTGTCATCTACAGCCACCTCGCCGTGGCCTCTCTGAGCTCTGCCTGCATCGACGCCTCATGCCTCCATCGATCCACCGGTCCATCCATGCCCGGAGCCGCGCCGTCCTCGCCGGAGCAAGCGCCAAGGTTGCGTCCGTCGACAGGTCCGCCTCAGCGCCTCCTCCCGCTCGCGCCTCCTCCTGCCTCGTCCTTGTTCCCGCGCCGCTGGTCGCCGGAAACCAGCAGGAGAAGCCCCGCCTCCGCTCAAGGACCCGTGCCATTCACTGCTGCCTGCTCCGTCTTCCCTGCGCACCTCCCGATCCCGTGCTGCACAACCAAGTTGTCATCGGTGGCCTCGTCAATCACCACCCAGGCTGCTATCTTGAATAGCTCCTCCACGACTTCTAGTCTGTACGTGGACTTCCATCAGTTGCTAGAGCACCACGGATCCACAAGTAGCTCTACGCACGGATACGCCAAGACTTGGACCGGCTAGTACCACGACGTCCGTCGATCACGAAGTACCATTTGGATGTGCCAAGTTCCACGACGCTGTATAAGTTTCTTCCTGAACATGTACGACTACAATGTGAACGAGTTCCACGACGATCCAAGTACCGCGAGAACGTTTGTGCCTCTATCGTCGCCGTGGATCCGACAAGTACCCCTACAACAAGTGTACCTCTACCGTCGTCTTCGGAATTGCTAAGAATGTCAAGTACCCCTTCGAGATGACGAGACCGGCAAGTTCGAATGACCTCAAGTACCTCTTCGAAACGACCGAGTACCATTACCTTCGGACGTTCGAACGACTACAGGCCGAAACGTCAAGTTCCTTGATGAACCATGTATGGCTACCATTTCTCGTGGATTCACCAAAGTACCATGAAATGGATGACCCTACAAGTTACCGTTGCCGTGTACGACTACCATCGCCTTGGAGATGTTGGGTTCATCAACTTCCTCTTCGGAAAAGTACACTACTTCCCACGACGACCTCGTGAACAACTACTTCCCCTTCGACACGTGTACCCCTACCGCCGAACTCGATCCGTTTTGTTAAGCACGCTCCGAAAGGTATAACCATCGACACGACCGTCCGTGGACCGAATGCATGTTATGTGATACGAGATGAACCCTGTGTGTCGGAGTAATTGGACACGGATACCCCGAAGACGGCGAGACAAGAATTCAAGACATCGGGGCTAGCAAAGCCCCTCAGTCCAACTACCTGGCTGGCGGCTGATTGCTGGCTGCAGTCTGCTCCACCAGGCCGACTGCTGGCTGCCGACTGCTCCACCAGGCCGACTGCTGGCTGCCGACTCCTCCACCAGGCCGACTGCTGGCTGCCGACTCCTCCACCAGGCCGACTGCTGGCTGCCGACTCCTCCGCCAGGCCGACTGCACGAAGTCAACTGCAGCCTGACGAGACACCGATGGGACGACCATACCGTGACGTCATCTACAGTGTACCGTGTCCCCTGGGTACTGATTTATAAAGTACCCCAGGGGACAAGCATGACATGCACCATGCCACTAGCCATGCCTACATAGCCTGGCTTGTAAGCTACCCAAGGTAGCTTACAACCAAAGCCACTACCACCCATGCCAATTCCTATATATATAGGCACACATCCATCCATCAGGGGATGGACTCAGTCACGCACACACACAAGCAAGCTAGCTAGCAAGAGAGCTAGCTAGCAAGCCATCCACACACACGCATGAGCATGCACATGCTCACGGCCATGAGCCATGAGCATGGCCGGCCACTAGAGCATGCCACATACATGCATATATGAAACCAGATGCCTGTGGCACTGCTTTCAGATACAGCTCCAGGAGCAACTCTGTACCAGATATACCAGATATACTCAGACATGCAGAAGTAGGGGTGTTATCTCTTCGGAGAGCCCCGAACCTGGGTAAACTAGCGCGTGCTACTCGCATACCCGTCCCTGGATATTCCGGCAAGAGTCTTGCCCTCACACGAAGCCACCTTGTGGCATGTGTCGTCTTGCACCCCCCGTGAGAATACCACGACACCGTGTTTACAGCATGTCCGTTTGTTACGTGCACGACCCTCGGTTGCCATGCCGCCGACACATGGGACACCCGGTATCCGGGAGCGCCCCACCTTCTTTTGCACGCTCCCGCCACTTCCTTTTGCACCGGTATCTCTATGAGCTACCGGAACCGATATGGTGCTGTGACATCATTTTCGGATTCGTCGCCGTGGCACCCTTTCTTTCCACCACGGTGACAAATGCTTCATAATGTTCTTATCAACATCTTCATAAAAATTGCATAAACTTGATTCATGCCATCTGCATCATGATGACAACAATTAAAATGCTTAAAATTGTTGTTGCAATAAATTGCTAATGCATATGGGGATTTACCGGATTTGTTGTCTGGTATATCCGGCCCCATTTAAATTGTTTAAATGGTATAGTTTTGCTATGCTACACCTCTTGCCATGCTAACCAACATTTAATATTGTTGAGTACATAAACGAGATCGAACTAAATAATTGCTGTGGTGTTCCGTCAATATGCAACTCGTTGCATATTGAGCTCCATTTAATTTGTAGGATTGTTTGTGCATTTTGCCATGCGATGCCTCATTTAAACCGGACATGCATCATACCTGGTTGTGCATCATGCCATGCTTATGTGATGGTTGTTTACTTTGTTGTTTGCTTCTTTCCGGGTTGCTTCTCGCGTAAGCTTCGGTTTTGTTCCGGAGTTGTGAGGATTCGTTCGACTACGTCTGTTTTTCTTCTTCATGGACTCGTTCTTCTTCCTTGCGGGATCTCAGGCAAGATGACCATACCCTCGAAATCACTTCTATCTTTGCTTGCTAGGTGCTCGCTCTTTTGCTATGCCTATGCTGCGATACCTACCACTTGCTTATCATGCCTTCCATATTGTTGAACCAAGCCTCTAACCCACCTTGTCCTAGCAAACCGTTGTTTGGCTATGTTACCGCTTTGCTTAGCCCCTCTTATAGCGTTGTTAGTTGCAGGTGAAGATTGGAGCTTGTTCCATGTTGGAACATGGATATTTTGTTGGGATATCACAATATCTCTTATTTAATTAATGCATCTATATACTTGGTAAAGGGTGGAAGGCTCGGCCTTATGCCTGGTGTTTTGTTCCACTCTTGCCACCCTAGTTTCCGTCATATCGGTGTTATGTTCCTGGATTTTGCGTTCCTTACGCGGTTGGGTTATAATGGGAACCCCTTGAAAGTTCGCCTTGAATAAAACTCCTCCAGCAATGCCCAACATTGGTTTTACCATTCGCCACCTAGCCTTTTCTTTTCCCTTGGGAGTCGCGCTCCTGGGGGTCATCATTATTTTACCCCCCGGGCCAGTGCTCCTCTGAGTGTTGGTCCAAACTAGAGCCCTGTGCAGCGCCCCCTCGGGGAAACTCGAGGTTTGGATTTAGTTGTATGGAGAGCTCATCTGAGTGTGCCCTGAGAACGAGATATGTGCAGCTCCTATCGGGATTTGTCGGCACATTCGGGCGGTATTGCTGGATTTGTTTTACCATTGTCGAAATGTCTTGTAACCGGGATTCCGAGTCTGATCGGGTCTTCCCGCTAGAAGGAATATCCTTCGTTGACCGTGAGAGCTTGTGATGGGCTAAGTTGGGACACCCCTGCAGGGATTTGAACTTTCGAAAGCCGTGCCCGCGGTTATGGGCAGATGGGAATTTGTTAATGTCCGGTTGTAGGAAACCTGAAGTTGACCTTAATCAAAATACATCAACCGTGTGTGTTGCCGTGATGGTCTCTTTCCGGCGTAGTCCGGGAAGTGAACACGGTGTGGGAGTTATGCTTGACGTAGGTTGTTCTAGGATCACTTCTTGATCATAGTTTCTCGACCGTGTTTGCCTTCTCTTCTCGCTCTCATTTGCGTATGTTAGCCACCATATATGCTAGTCGCTTGCTGCAGCTCCACCTCATACCTTTTACCCTACCTATAAGCTTAAATAGTCTTGATCGCGATGGTGTGATATTGCTGAGTCCCCCTGACTCATAGATACTTCCAAAACCAGCTTGCAGGTGCCGATGAAACCGTGCAGGTGACGCAACCAAGCTCAAGGAGGAGCTCAATGAAGATCTTGTCCTTTGTGTTGATTCGTCTAGTTGATCAGTAGTGGAGCCCAGTTGGGGTCGATCAGGGATTTGTGTAGCATTTGGGGTAGTCTTCTTTTATTTTGGTTCCGTAGTCGGACCTTGTTTGTATCTGGATGATGTAATGCTTTATTCATGTATTGTGTGAAGTGGCGATTGTAAGCCAACTATGTATCTCTTTCCCTTATGTATTACATGGGTTATTGCGAAGATTACCTCACTTGCGACATTGCTTTCAATGTGGTTATGCCTCTAAGTCGTGCTTCGACACGTGGGAGATATAGCCCATCGAGGGCGTTACAAGTTGGTAATCAGAGCCTTCCCCGACCTTAGGAGCCCCCCTGCTTGATCGAATCGCTGGCGTTGTTGAGTCTAGAAAAATGTTTTGAGTCATTAGGAATTATGTATACCAGAGAGTAGGATTCTTTTTACTCCTCAGTCCCTTGGTCGCTCTGGTGAGGCATCCTGATGTAGAGTTTTGACTCTTCTCTTCTCAAATTTCACTAAAAAAAATTAGGATCACGCGGGTATATTGGAATCGTTCCGATGGTTTTGTGACGAGAACATTGGTCTTGGTGCCTCCTGACATTTAGGGGTTGCGGCAGTGTCCCGGGGAGTTGAGCTCCGAGGTGTTGTCGTCACAATTTTATCGTTGCAGTTCTGGAATACCTGAGTTTAGTTTCACCGACATCGAAAATCTCTTTTATGCAGTTGTTGGTGAGATAACCTCGACGCCACCCAGTACTGGGGCGGGAGTTCGGGAGTATTGCCATAACTCGTATAACGGATGCTTTTCGAAGGTTGAGGTAAATGATTTCCGAAGGTTTTCTTGGTTATGTGTTGAAGGATGGATACAGCTGGATGTACGATTTGCTAGATTTGGGTGAGATATTATGCTTCCCCTGTATCCCTAACACCTGATTGCATAACCGAAAAGTTTCGGGAGTTTATAAGTGGGAATTCAAGTAGCTCTTAGGATATCTTTTCGACAGATGTATGATATGAAATTGGGGTTCGACGTCTAGTGGTCCGCCTATCCACGGTTGGTTTTACAGTAGTCTCGTTGCGTCTTAAAGAGTCCTTGGCTATGCCGACTCGGGGATGCTTCGTATGTCATGTGCACTGCCTTGTACATGAAGGTGCTGTACGATCGAGCCCGTGTGGGCCCCACCACGAAAACTTCGGACAAAATCTCTATCATATATTTGTTCCAGCTTATTCTGCAAGCCAATCCTTTGTTTTGTTTTGAGTTGTGGTATTCGAGTTGCTTCGAAGTCAAATGTTGATTCCATACCTTTTCCTAAGCGGTGTTCTCATACTCCGATGTGAGGACCAATCCTTCTTTATAATCGAGATTGTGATGTCAATCCTTTCCGGTGTGTTTTTCTCTTCAAACGGATTCGTTCATTTTCAACATCCGCAAGTTTCAATTTCAGCTTTCTCAACGGTGTTCGTTTCATCCATCCCAAGTTGTCTTTGTTATCCCTCCCACCCAACCCTTGTTTCTTGAAGGACTCGGATTTCTTTATCAAGTATCCATCTTATTGATGCGAAGTCTCTCCAGTCTTTTTCGTCAATGTTCTTATCTGGTGATTCTCAAGAAGATACTAATGGAGCTTCAAGTTATCATTATTCGTACTTATTCTTCTCCGGTGGAACCAATTCAAGCCTTGTTGATCATATCATTTCCTCGTTTCAAATACCTTCTCTTCCTGGTGCACCTCATATTCAGTCATTTCTCGCTATTCAATTGTTCCGGAGTGCTCAAGATATCCCGAAGATTCATGCTTACACTCTGCTTTCGTTCAAGCCTTTCGAGGATGTTATCTCATTCAAGCCATTTGAATTCAACCAGTGCAATCTCTCTTTGAAATCATTCTACGGTGTATCTTTTCAGTGGGCCCTAACCCACAGGTCTTTTCCCAGGATCTTACCCGACTCTTCTAATCTTCTCGGAGTTATTCTCAAATTGTTTCAAAGTTTGACGTAAGAATGATTCTTCATCAGTCAAATGCCTTCTCCAAGATCTTTCACACTATTTTCTTTGTTGGTTCAACTTTTCCATTCTACTTTATTCTGGAGTATCTCAACAATTTGGTGGTGTTTCTCATCGTCATTCTCAGATTTTGACGACCGAAGAAGAGTTTTACCTCCATATCTTATCCGTTCTCTCAGAGATTCGTGGTTCTAGTTCAAGGCCATCCTCTCATAATTGTTTTGATCGCGAAAATTCCTTTCCTTCCTCCGGAGCCCATCATTTCAGAAGACTTATTCATTCTCAGCTTTCAGCTATTGTTCTCCAAATCTTACCGGTGCATCAGCAAGTATTCTCTAATCAGTTCCTGAACTATTAGTCCTCTTGTATGTAAATTCTCTCAAGTACCTTCGTTCATTTGCTAATTCTTCCTGGTGTTTCTTTATCTTCTCTTCGTTCATTTTCAATTCTTACGGTGGTTCGTTCAAGATTCTTCTTACCTTGTTATCATATCAATTCATTTGCTGTTTTCAATCCTACCGGTGGATTCGTCGAAGACCTTCCCAAGTTTGCGCTATATCTATCTTAATCTTTTCTACGAGAATAAGTAGTATGTCAAATCCGTTGATTGTCATCAATTTAATTGGTGAAGGATAAGCATAATGTAATTCTTATTCTTGTTTCATCGAGTGTATTCAATTCCTGCTTTCCGGAGTGGTTCAACATATCACATTCTCGGTTCGAGATGCTTTATCTTTTTTTTCCGGAGTTCCAACCTATTTCAATTATATCGCCACGGAGATCCATCTAACCATTGCAAGGTTTCACCTTGTGTTTTCAACTTCTCTTTCTTTTCGTTATCCTTTTGTTTACCGGAGTTTTTCATGAAGGCCCTACATGGTGGTCCATAAAGGACTTAATCCGTTCTCGAAGTGTTCATCGAGATTCTTTTCAGAGGAGCTCAAACATTCTTCATCTTGCAATCTGGAGTGCAATTCTTTCAACCGTATCATTCGAGGTGGTATTATGTCATTCTTGATAATTTGAGTTCATGTCTCATGATTCACATGTTGTTAAGAATGAGGTATTTTAAATCCAACAATCTCGTCATTGGAGTTATTTGGGGTTATATTTCACGTAAAGCTTTCCCTAAGGTTTGTTACTGTTATGGTGCTTATAAATGACCCAAGTTCTTCTTTTATCCTCCCAGTGAAATAGTTTTCTCGTCTCCTTGTTCATACCAATCAAATTCTTTTGCCGTGAGTGGTAGGTTGTCACCTCATAATTTGAGATGTATTCCATAAGACCATATAAATCTTGTCCTCTTTTCGTTGTTGGTTTTCCAACAACTCCGTTCTAGCTTTTGTTGTAAGCATGCTCCCTCGAGATCTTGTTTCCCTTCGGTCATCCCATTCCATTCTTACTTTTGTTCCGGAGGCTTTGTGATGTTGCTCTTTTCAGACCATCTTTTCGTTTTGTCAGGATCGTGTTCTTTTCTTGGTTTATCCTTTTAACCGGAGTGTTGTGTCCCTTTTGCTCAAGCTCTTTTCATTTTTATCAAGTCTTCATCTCTTTTCAACCGAAGTGCTACCTGAATCGGTTCTTTCTTATTCCTCTTTCTTAACGGAGTGCTTTCAACTTTGTTCTTCTCCGTTGCTTTCTTTCTTTCATTTGGTTCAACCTCACAAGGTTCTTTGGTTTCATTCGTTTGTCAAAGAAGCAACTTAGCTTTACCTCTCCTGTTTCTCTTCCGTTTCCCTCCGGTGCCATTCTAGATCTTGGGACGAGATCCTCTCGTAGTGGTGGAGTGTTGTGACGCCATGCTCGAGAAGTCTTCCATAGGTTCCGGGTTTCTGCGTGTGTTTTATTTTTGCTTGCTCCTTTTTTTGCGTTGCATCATGTCATCATGCCATTATTATTGCAACCGTTTCAAAACTCTTTTAAAAAAATCGAATGGATCTTTGACCCATTTAAATCGAGGGAAGGATGACTTCTCTTTATAACATATCCTCCCGATATTAGGGAGATATATTAAATATTCCATTTTCGGAATCACCCATAAACACACTTGCAAATAATCACATGCCTTTTCTCGCTTCTTGTTTGGTCCCCAAACTTTGCTTATACTCTTTCATCATTTTTCGGAGCTCCACCAAAAATCCGAGCATTTTTTGACCTTCCTTTTTACCAAGTCCCAGTTCAAACCCATTCAAATTAAATTCAAATGAGTTTGAATTTGTATCTTTCAATCTTGCCGTTTCTATTTTTCTTGGGTCAAACTCATTTTTTGTGAGTCCGGGAAATTTATCCGTGAGTCCAACTTCGTTCCCTAAACCCCCTCTTTATTTCTTTTTCTTCTCTTGTTTTCTGTAAAGAAATAATAAGAGAGAAGGAGGAGAGAGCCCATCAGTCCAGCCAGGCCTCTGGCCACTTCCTTCTTTACTAGGCCGGCCCTTTAGGCCCAGCTGACCCTCCTCCTCTCTTCCTGCGGCCTGACCAAAAGGCCCAAGGGCCATTCAGCGCTGGCCCACCTAACCCCTACAACCCTAGCCCGACCAAACCCCCCCTTCTCGCTTCCCTGCGATCCCTCCAGCGCCGCCAGGAGTCGATCCCCTCTCCCTCCCGTGAGTGCATCTCTCCTTCCTCTCGCTCTCCTCGCAACGCACCAGGGAGAAGCCCCGCTCCCTCCTCCCGTTGCCTCTGCTCGACCCCGATCGCATCTCCTCTCATGCGCCTCGTCCCCGTCGTCGTCCAGCCGCACCGCGCCCCAAGTGCCCCGCCTCCCATCTCCTGCAGCCGTGCCCGAGCCTCCATGGCACGCTGCCCCAAGCTCCGCCCCCGTTCTCCTCAACCTCCAGGTCCGGCGACACCCCGGGGTCCGCGAGGGTCGAGCTCGCCGCCCCGCCGTGTCGCCAAGGCCGCCGGGCACTATAGCCTGTCGGCCTACCCCCCCTGCTTCGTCATCTACAGCCACCTCGCCGTGGCCTCTCCAAGCTCTGCCCGCGTCGACGCCTTAGGCCTCCATCAATCCACCCATCCATTCATGCCCGGAGCAGCGCCGCCCTCACCGGAGCAAGCGCCAAGGTTGCCTCCGTCGACCGGTCCTCCTCAGCGCCTCCTCCCGCTCGTGCCTCCTCCTGCCTCATCCTCGTTCCCGCGCCGCTGGTCGCCGGAAACCAGCAGGAGAAGCCCCGCCTCCGCTCAAGGACCCGTGCCATTCACTGCTTCCTGCTCCGTTTTCCCTGCGCACCTCCCGGTCCTGTGCTGCACAGCCAAGTTGTCATCGGTGGCCTCGTCAATCACCACCCAGGCTGCTATCTTGAACAGCTCCTCCACGGCTTCTAGTCTGTACGAGGAGTTCCATCAGTTGCTAGAGCACCACGGATCCACAAGTAGCTCTACGCACGGATACGCCAAGACCTGGACCGGCTAGTACCACGACGTCTGTCGATCGTCAAGTACCATTTGGATGCGCCAAGTTCCACGATGCTGTATAAGTTTCTTCCTGAACATGTACAACTACAACGTGAACGAGTTCCACGACGACCCATGTACCGCGAGAACGTTTGTGCCTCTACCGTCGCCGTGGATCCGACAGGTACCCCTACAACAAGTGTACCTATACTGTCGTCTTCGGAATTGCTAAGAATGTCAAGTACCCCATCGAGATCACGAGACCGGCAAGTTCGAATGACCCCAAGTACCTCTTCGAAACGACCGAGTACCATTACCTTCGGACGCTCGAACGACTACAGGCCGAAACATCAAGTTCCTCGATGAACCATGTACGGCTACCATTTCTCGTGGATTCACCTAAGTACCATGAAATGGACGACCCTACAAGTTACCGTTGCCGTGTACGACTACCGTCGCCTTGGAGATGTTGGGTTCATCAAATTCCTCTTCGGAAAAGTACCACTACTTCCCACGACGACCCCATGAACAACTACTTCCCCTTCGACACATGTACCCCTACCGCCGAACTCGATCCGTTCCGTTAAGCCACGCTTCAAAAGGTATAACCATCGACACGGCCGTCCATGGACCGAATGCATGTTATGTGATACGAGATGAACCCCGTGTTTACAGCGTGTCCGTTTGTTACATGCACGACCCTCGGTTGCCATGCCGCCGACACATGGGACACTCGGTATCCAGGAGCGCCCCACCTTCTTTTGCGCGCTCCCACCACTTCCTTTTGCACCGGTATCTCTATGAGCTACCGGAACCGATATGGTGCTGTGACATCATTTTTGGATTCGTCGCCGTGGCACCCTTTCTTTCCACCACGGTGACAAATGCTTCATAATGTTCTTATCAACATTTTCATAAAAAAATGCATAAACTTGATTCATGCCATCTGCATCATGATAACAACAACTAAAATGCTTAAAATTGTTGTTGCAATAAATTGCTAATGCATATGGGGATTTACCGGTTTTATTGTCTGGTATATCCGGACCCATTTAAATTGTTTAAATGGTATAGTTTTGCTATGCTACACCTATTGCCATGCTAACCAACATTTAATATTGTTGAGTACATAAACGAGATCGAACTAAATAATTGATGTGGTGTTCCGTCAATATGCAACTCGTTGCATATTGAGCTCCATTTAATTTGTAGGATTGTTTATGCATTTTGCCATGCCATACCTCATTTAAACCGGACATGCATCATACCTGGTTGTGCATCATGGCATGCTTATGTGATGGTTGTTTACTTTGTCGTTTGCTTCTTTTCGGGTTGCTTCTCGCTTTAGCTTCGGTTTCGTTCCGGAGTTGTGAGGATTCGTTTGACTACGTCCGTTTGTCTTCTTCATGGACTCGTTCTTCTTCCTTGCGGGATCTCAGGCAAGATGACCATACCCTCGAAATCACTTCTATCTTTGCTTGCTAGTTGCTCGCTCTTTTGCTATGCCTATGCTGCGATACCTACCACTTGCTTATCATGCCTCCCATATTGTTGAACCGAGCCTCTAACCCACCTTGTCCTAGCAAACCGTTGTTTGGCTATGTTACTGCTTTGCTCAGCCCCTCTTATAGCGTTGTTAGTTGCAGGTGACGATTGGAGCTTGTTCCATGTTGGAACATGGATATTTTGTTGGGATATCACAATATATTTTATTTAATTAATGCATCTATATACTTGGTAAAGGGTGGAAGGCTCGGCCTTATGCCTGGTGTTTTGTTCCACTCTTGCCGCCCTAGTTTCCGTCATATCGGTGTTATGTTCCTGGATTTTGCGTTCCTTACGCGGTTGGGTTATAATGGGAACCCCTTGACAGTTCGCCTTGAATAAAACTCCTCCAGCAATGCCCAACATTGGTTTTACCACTCGCCACCTAGCCTTTTCTTTTCCCTTGGGAGTCACGCTCCTGAGGGTCATCATTATTTTACCCCCCTGGGCTAGTGCTCCTCTAAGTGTTGGTCCAAACTAGAGCCCTGTGCAGCGCCCCCTCGGGGAAACTCGAGGTTTGGTTTTAGTTGTATGGAGAGCTCATCTAAGTGTGCCCTGAGAACGAGATATGTGCAGCTCCTATCGGGATTTGCGGCACATTCAGGCGGTGTTGCTGGATTTGTTTTACCATTGTCGAAATGTCTTGTAACTGGGATTCCGAGTCTGATCGGGTCTTCCCGCTAGAAGGAATATCCTTCGTTGACAGTGAGAGCTTGTGATGGGCTAAGTTGGGACACCCCTACAGGGATTTGAACTTTCGAAAGCCGTGCCCGCGGTTATGGGCAGATGGGAATTTGTTAATGTCCGGTTGTAGAAAACCTGAAGTTGACCTTAATCAAAATACATCAACCGTGTGTGTTGCCGTGATGGTCTCTTTCTCGGCGTAGTCCGGGAAGTGAACACGGTGTGGGAGTTATGCTTGACGTAGGTTGTTCTAGGATCACTTCTTGATCATAGTTCTCGACCGTGTTTTTGCCTTTCTTCGCTCTCATTGCGTATGTTAGCCACCATATATGCTAGTCGCTTGCTGCAGCTCCACTCATACCTTTACCCTTACCTATAAGCTTAAATAGTCTTTGATCGAGCGATGGTGTGATATTGCTGAGTCCCCCTGACTCATAGATACTTCCAAAACCAGCTTGCAGGTGGCCGATGAAACCGTGCAGGTGACGCAACCAAGCTCAAGGAGGAGCTCAATGAAGATCTTGTCCTTTGTGTTGATTCGTCTAGTTGATCAGTAGTGGAGCCCAGTTGGGTCGATCGGGGATCTGTGTAGCATTTGGGGTAGTCTTCTTTTATTTTGGTTCCGTAGTCGGACCTTGTTTGTATCTGGATGATGTAATGCTTTATTCATGTATTGTGTGAAGTGGCGATTGTAAGCCAACTATGTATCTCTTTCCCTTATGTATTACATGGGTTGTTGCAAAGATTACCTCACTTGCGACATTGCTTTCAATGCGGTTATGCCTCTAAGTCGTGCTTCTACACGTGGGAGATATAGCCGCATCGAGGGCGTTACAATGTTCCCCGAGTGGAGAATGACATCGCCGACTACTTGTTGAAGCGCGCTGCCTTCAAACTACCTATGGAACCAGGTACTTTTGTGCTTCGGCTGACTCAACCATCCGTTGAACCATCAACAAAGCAGAACAAGCGAAGGAAATCAGGCCCCGGCAAGTACTTTCCCACCGAGCTCCTAGGAGCCGTCGGCAAGGATGTTGTCGTGGGCACTGAGCCAGCCGTGGGGGACCAACTCCGGCGGTGCATCAAGTCCTGGCTGTGGTGATAACTGCTCCCATGGTCGAGGAAGTGCCTTTAGTCCTTGCCGTCGAGCCTCGTGCTCCGGCATGGGCACAACATACTGTCTGATTCCTCCAAACAGGGGAACTCCCAGAGGAGCAGGAAGAAGCAGAGAAAGTAGCCCGTCGGTCTGCCATGTATCAAATCGTCGACGACGTCCTGTACAGAAAAAGACCAAACGGTGTGAAATTGAAGTGCATTCCCCGGGAGGAAGGACTGGAGTTGTTGGCAGAGATACATGGAGGCATATGTGGCTCCCACATAGGGTCAAGGGCCCTTGCCGGAAAGGCATTCCGGCAAGGTTTCTTCTGGCCCACCGCCCTCCAGGATGCAACGACACTAGTAACCAAGTGTGAAGCGTGTCAGTTCCATTCGAAGAAGCTTCATCAACCAGCTCAGGCGCTCCAAACAATTCCTCTCTCCTAACCATTCTTGATCTGGGGGCTCAACATACTGGGCCCCTTTCCCCATGCTGTCGGGGGCTTTGAGTACTTGTACATTTTTTGACTATATACTGCAAGGAAACACCTTCACAGTGCTTTATTGCATAGAACTAGAGAGTTACACAATTACAATATACAAGAAAACAAAGAAAAGTATATACTTACAAGGGGCGTATGAGAGAGAGGCTATCCAGGAGAGTAAGTTATCTCTATATTTAAATTTGATTCTATGAGCTAAAAGGGAAATATCATGTATGAAATTCCTCCTCCAAGAAATGAAGGAAGGTCTCTCATTTCTAAAGATCTTCCCATTCCTTTGTGTCCAGATATTCCATGTGGCAGTAAACACCACCTCTGTGAAGAAAGGATGACCAAAATCCCTCCTAGCAGCAAGAGCCATCTCATATGTGCTCTGGTTAGGTTGGACAATCCAAGAAATTCCAAGGTAATTCCAAACCCTTTGGCTGAAGTTGCAAGCAAAGAAGAGATGTGCACGGTCTTCATGTGAAGCACAGAGGCAAAGAACACACGTGTCATCCTGGATAATCCAGTGCCTGCGTTGCATTATATCCCTAGTATTCAAACGGTCCATCAAAAGAAGCCATCCAAACACTTTAAACTTAAGCGTACACGCACACTTCCAAATCCATTTGAAAATGGGATCAACCACCAGGTGAGAGAAGCAAGACTCATAGTACTTGTACGTTGCCATCGACAAGTTCACAAATTGGCTGGAGGAGGAGACAGTGAGAAAGGTGACAGCACAATCGACCATCAAATTCTTTAATGGGCTAGTCTGCCTTTCGGTGTGCCAAACAGGATCATCACCGACAATGGCACACAGTTCATGAGCCACGCCTTCATGCAGTACATCCAGGACCTCAGTAGCAAGGTCTGTTTTGCTTCTGTTGCACATCCACGAAGCAACGGCCAGGCTGAGAGGGCAAATGCTGAAGTGTTGCGAGGCCTCCGGTCAAGGACCTTTGACAGGCTACGCAAGTGCAGATGACGCTGGATTGATGAATTGTCGGTGGTTCTTTGGTCAATAAGAACAACACCAAATCGAGCCACCAGCCAGACACCCTTCTCCCTTGTTTACGGGGAAGAAGCAGTTCTCCCCATGGAACTCACATATGGGTCACCTCGAGTGCTCTCTTATGATGAGCTTGAGCAAGAGAAGTTGCGGCAAGATGACGCGACGCTCCTTGAGGAAGATCGTCTTTGGGCGGCTGTACGAGCAGCACGCTACCAGCAAGCCTTGCACCGCTACCATAGCCGCAAGGTTGATGACCGAAGCTCTAAGGAAGGAAACCTTGTTGTTCGGCACGTTCAGTCTGCCAAGAATTCCAATAAGTTGACGCTAAAGTGGGAGGGCCCTTATCGGGTAATACGAGTCACCAGGCCTCGCGCAGTACGCATGGAGACCAAAGATGGTGTTCCAGTGAGCAACTCCTAGAACATCGAACATCTTCGCAAGTTCTACCCACAAGGCGCGGTTGCCGGCCCCCCGGCAGACCACCTTTTGTACAAGCCTTGCCGGCAAGGCATGTAACCATTTGTACAAAGCCAGGCACAGACCCTGAGCATAAATAAATGAAGCGCTAGCGCCCTAAGTTATAGCATGCATGCTAGGTTGAGTATCTCCCTCTGTTACGGTTGATAGTGCTAAGCGCTGGCTAACCCCTAGCATAGAGGTCGAGTGTGTGTCCCTCTGTTCCTTTTCCGTCTTCTTTGGTTCGCAGGATACATGGACATTTCTGCTGAGCTATTGGGAGGAAAAAGAACGGGCCGGCGCTCTGGCCCCGGCGAGCCAAGGTTGCCAGGGGCTACAGACAAAAGGATCTAACCACGGCAGACCAAGGTTGCCGGGGGCTGCAATGTCAGATAAGTTTTTCTACCCCCACCCCGTGCGCCCGTGTGAACCTTGAACGTATAAGGCTTCGCTCGCTTTCGTACCATCTTGCCCCCTCCGCCCCGCATCCGAAAACTCTACTTTTGACCGGAACTTGGTTGTAGTGCGGTGGGAAGAGGGCGAGCGAAAGGCCTAATCCTACTCGGCCCTACCTCTGCTAAGAGCATGAGCGTAGTCAGGCCATAGAACAGGAGGACAGCAAGGCCTGATGCCCGGGGACCATGTTTATCGTAAGATAACGAGGATGCATTCCTCAGTGTGGCCCTCGCCCACGCGCAAACATAACCCGGCAAACACCCTTCCTTTCATTCATATGTTGCAAACAAGTACAATTCATACGAAATGGGTAAACGAGCAGGGGGATTACAAATTTTCAAATCTAACGAGTGCCCGCAGGCTTACAATCTAGAAAAGATAAGTGCCCCATGATCCTCGTTCCTCCCCTTTCCTCCCAGGTGCGGCAGGCGAAGTCAAAAAGGAAGGGATGGGGAAGGCGATGATGGAGAGCTTGACGAGGATGGCCCTCGGCAGAGCGCGCGGCGGAGGAAGGGGTGACGCGGTCAGTCGGAGACGAGGTCGACGTGCCCTCACTCGACGCTCTCATCGTCGTTGTCGCTGTCCTCCTCATCACTCCCGCTTGAAGAGGAGTCTTCATCGTCGGAGGCGCTCTCCACACAGCACTTCAGGCGAGTCCTAGTGTCTCCAAAGACCTTAACGGAGAGCAGGCCGTTCTCCATTAATTTGAAATAGAGAACGAGCCCCGCCGTCAGGCTATGGATATGAGCGAAGGTCTTCCATCTGCGGCGAAGATACATGACCTGAGGGGCGGGAAAGTTGATGTCGACCCGCGTGCCGCCGTTCCCGCAGCCCCTCATGTGTAACCTCAGGGTTTGGGGCAGATCGAGCTCCATCTCCCGAGCGAATGGCGCAGGAAGACGAAGGCAACGATGCGGTGGCCGAGGCAGCCTCATGAAGAACTCGCGAGGCTGGTCCCCGATGTGGCCCTCCATTGGAGGAGGCATCGCTAGCGGAGGCAAGGCCGGTGCGCCGCCCCGTCCCCCTCTTCCCCGGGTACCGCGCCGGCCTCGGCCTTGTCCCCTCCCCTTCCTCTCGTGGCCGGCTCCGCCTCCACGGGCTCTTGGGAAGGAGGGACGCGCTATCGAGCAGAGACCCTCGCCGCCACCATCGACGGACCGGCGCCCTTTCTCACCATGGAAGATGAAAGAGTGGAGCCGAAGAGGAAGGAGAGGGATGATGAAAGATTGTGGGGTGCCACCCCCTCCCTCTTCTTATAAAGGGGTGGGGTCGGGACTCGGCCACCCCACTCAGCCAATCCGACCATCAGGGGCGCAGAGAATCGAGGCCGAACCACTGCCCCAATCAGCAGCGGCCCGTTTCCCCGCCTCGCCATTCAAGGCCCACACCCACCGCCTACCATCTTCAAAGCATGGGGGACACATGGCGGGCGAGCAGAAACCGAGGGGACAGGTGAGACGGCCGTTCACCACCCCGTGGTCGTGGGGCGTGGGCACCTTGAAGACAATGACCCGAACCCACTCAGTAAAGGAGCCGTGCCTTTGCGTGTCCCATACCATATTTTTGTAAGCATGCAGAAGTTTTTTTTCTTGTTTTTTTATTTTCTTTTCTGATTTCGTGTGATGACCTGTTTTGCTTGAGCACTATTGCTTTGTTTGGTGTTGTTTTGACAGACTAGTATTTGGCATGGTGGTAGTGTAGGCAGGAGTGTGAAATTGTTGTTCTCTTCAAAAGTCGAGGACTGTGTTGATAAAAAAGATATGGTGAGCAATGTTTTTATGTGTTGAAGACCATTTTTTGTGTCTTGGTTTTATAGTGTTCTTTTTCTTGTTCTTGTAATTATTTTATTTATTTATTACTTACAACAGGTCATGTTTGCAACATTTGATCCGCCGGAGACGAGGGATGGCGTTGGTCGTTATTGTGTAGTCGCCTTAATTTGAAGGAAAGGCGGTTTGAATTTCTTGGCTCGCTCAATAAACCTGGCAGCTATCATGCGAACAGGATTTTTAGGAGGATGGTTAAAAATATCAAGCGTGCATGGAAAGAAGGTAGCTCAAGTTCTAATGAGCTGTTAAATCCTCCAACACTTGATGGATTTGTGTTGAAACGTGTTATTGTCCCATTTCATCCAAATGGGTATGTTCATTGTATCCCATGTCTACCATACTACTCAACTTTTCTTTTATATTTCATTATGTGAAGCTGATGTTTTTTATTTTATTTTATTGTAGGCAAGATTGTGGATTCTATTTTTTTTCAATTCTAGCAGACTTGGGATGGTGTTCGAGTTGCTAAGTTTGGAGTGGAGCACATGGCCTACATCAGAAAAGCCATGCTCTATAGTTGGCTCACATCACCAAAGTGTTGCCTTGAGTTATTGTCACTTTTAATTTTTTCAGATAAAGGTTTGTTTTAGTGAACTTCTTTTACTTCTCCTTCTTTTTTGTCTACTTTTTGCTTCCGCTTGTTAAGGTCTTTGTTGTGTAAGTGAGCTGCATTTCCTGTAGACAAGTGAGCTGCCTTTGCTGTAGAAAAGTAAGCTGCACTGTTCTAGACAAATGAGCTGCATTGTTCTATATAAGTGGGCTACATTTTTCTAGACAAGTGGGATGCATTGTTCTATACAACTGGGCTGCATTGTTCCATATAAGTGGGCTGCATTCTCTTCTTTAGTGAACTGCATTTTTTTACATTATTGAGATGCATTTAATGTTTTTGTTTTTGTATTTGGGCTGAGTGTTCCCATGTTTTTTCTCCTTGTTATGAGGTTTTGATGGGGGTCTTCATGGAGGCTATAGATCATTGTTTGAGTCACAGGGTTCCAAGGTAGTTATGGAGGATTGTGCCATTGAAATCTCTCCAGAGAATTCTGGTACGTAAGCTGGAGATGTTTTGAACGCAGATGTTGTATCTGAACCTGGACCTGATTGTGAAAAGGTTGCTCGCCCCGGCTCTCCTCATGAGGTAGTTGATGTTGATGATGATTTTGTTACGCCAGTGCCACGCGTAACTAGGACTAGGAGTGCAGCAATCAATTGTCCTCCTGCGGATGAGGCTGGAGTATTTTCAAACAAGGGGGTAGGTGAGAGGGCTTTTAAGTTGAGAGGCTCTTTAGAGAAATTGAAGCCTCCAAGGTTGAAATATATTGATGAGGCGAGGATAATAAAGGATCTCGTTCTCAGGCAAGATTTTGTAACCAAATACAACGAGTAAATTTTATGTGTGTGCCCTTCATCCTTTTTGTGTATTTTTTTAAGTTTATTTTATGGATCCCATATGTGTATGTTTTCTGCATGAACACGTTCTTGATGGTGAATAATTCTTTTGGTGATGTTGAAAATTACAAAGTTGATTATATATATAATACATTTGCCAAAGGAGCTTTAATGGACTCGTATCTCATGGATCTTGTCATCAAGTACTGGAAGCAACACCCTGAAATGAGTTTAGTTTATCGTTCTGGTAAACATGTGCCACTTTCACCTTTATTTATCATGGTAAATGTTTGTTGTCATTTTTTCTCTTGTACTGATTTTTTCATGTCCATGCGTGCATGCATGTTTTATTCTTTTTTTCATGTCCTATTTTTGTTCTTTTTCAATGCAGTATGTTCTTCAAATGGAAACCTTTGTGAAGAAAGATGGTGAAGGACACCATGTTGCCAGTTGTGCATACCCCATTTGTTTTAGAAGATGCAGTTAAGCAGTTCAAGGTTTTTGTGAGCGGTAACAAAAACCTGTTGGACACAAAACTGTTAAGGCCATTGTTTTCCATCATTATTTTCTTGTTTGTTGCATTTCTTTTTATAGTTATTTTGTAACAGTGGTCCTAGTGCTACGTGTCGAACGAACTTTCAGTTTTCATTTTGTTTACTGATGTCACAGATTATGATGCCACGCTCCAAGGATGGTCATTTTCCTTATACAGGATGAACCAGCATCGCCAGACGATTGATATCCATGGTACTAGGAAGTACACTGGCCATCCTACTGCATATGCGTCACAGAACTTCATATGTGTTTCTCCTACTACATATTTTTTTAAACTGCACTTGCAATGTTAGCACACATAGCACCACACTTGTTAATATAGTTCACTGCAACATATGCATCACATAACTCCATTTTCTCACACACACCCCAATCTCTGTAAAAGAGTGATAAAAGGAAATGACCTCACGTGAATTTAAAAGAGGGACTGTCTAGACATTGAGAAGAACATTGTATTTTTCGGTTTGTCTAAATAGTTATTGATCTGTGACGTGTGTTATTTTACTTTGTGCTCCCTTTTTGTCAGATGAGGAGGATGACTCAGCTGCAGAAGGCGATTTACGGTGAAAAGTTGTATAAATCTAAGACCCACCATGACTAGGTTAAATTGGCAGAGAAGCCCTCTTACTTGGTCGTGCCAGCGCAGGGAACAAACAAGTGTGCAATCTATGTTCTGTGGTTGACGCAGTTGTATGATGGCCAATGTCTAGTCGACAAAATTGTCAAACCTGACGTAATACCTTATTTGTTTCTTCTTTTCTTGTTACTGTTTTTGTTTTTGATTTCTTTCACCTTTCGTTCTTATGACAACCTTTTTTTAATCACAGTATGCATTTTTCTAATTTTTTTGAGCGTGCTATTGAACATTGGAAGGCGGAGTACATTTTCCAGCAGTTGTTTAATCCTTCGAACATGTTGTATTATGAAGACATGCCACCTGAGCTATGAGATCTGATTGCAAGCCTCAGGCTTACTTCCTTGTCGCAGTCGCAGTCGCAGATGCAGTAACAGTAATTTGGCATTTTTTCCTGGTTAAAAGCCTATCTATGGACAAGAAATAGGGTTCGTGTTGTGTACTGTGTGCTATCTAAGGTAGATAATGTATGAAGACTATTTATTTCAGTTCTTGTCTTTCGTCTGCATTTTGCAGCAGCGTATATGGACGAATTTGTGTGTGTTTTATTTTATATAAATAACCCTGAGGCTTTTTGTGTTTTTATAGAATAAAACACACACAAATTTGGACTCGCTTATTTGTGTTTTTATGCAGAAATAAAAAATATATAAGCGAGTCCGTCACACCCTGTCGCCCCTGTCTATCTTAGGGATGTGGCTCTAGGTGGCATGCGTCCCACGGTTTCGAAAAAAAGAATAGTCGCACTGCGCCTGTCAACTAAGCGCACTTCGTTAGCGCAAGGCCGAGCAGGGGGTGTGGAGGGGCGTCCCCCTCCCCACCCCCTGCGGCGTCGAGCCTGGAACGAGCTAGAGTAGGCGGCTACGCGACATGCCGCAGCGCCTCATGCGTAGGCAAGTCCGTCATACCCCGCCGCCCACTGTCTATCTTAGGTGTGTGGCTCTGGGGTTGCGTGCGTCCTATGGTTTGGAAAAATAGAATAGCCGCACTGCACCTATCAACCAAGTGCACTGCATGCATTAGCGCGAGTCCGAGCGGGGGGTGGGGAGTCCCCACCCCCTGCGAGGCCGAGCCTGAAACGACTCGGAGCAGGCGGCGTGACGCATCGCCGCATGCGTAAGTGAGACCGTCACACCCCATCGCCCCCTGTCTATCTCAGGGGTGTGGCTCTAGGGTTGCGTGCGTCCTATGGTTTGGAAAACAGAATAGCTGCACTGTGCCTGTCAACCAAGTGCACAACGTGCGTTTGCGCGGGGCCGAGCAGGGGGTGGGCAGGGGGGTCGTGACCCCCTCCCCACCCCCCTGCAAGGCCGAGCCTAGAACGAGCCGGGGCAGGCGGCGGTACAGCATGCCGTGCCGCCGCATGCGTAGGCGAGTCATCACACCCCGTCGCCCCCTGTCTATCTTAGGGATGTGGCTCTAGGTGGCATGCGTCCTTTGGTTTGGAAAAACAGAATAGTCGCACTACGCATGTCAACCAAGCGCACTGCGTGCGTTAGCGCGAGGCCGAGCACAGGGTGGGGAGGGGAGTCGTGACCCCCCTCCCCACCCCCATGCGAGGCCGAGCCTGGAACGAGTCGGAGCAGGCGGTGATGCGCGTGCCGCGGTGCTGCATCCATAGGCGAGTCCGTCACACCCGGCTGCCCCCTGTCTATCTTAGGGGTGTGTCTCTGGTTTGCATGCATCCTATGGTTTGGAAAAATAGAATAGGTGCATTGCGCATGTGAACCAAGCGCACTATGTGCGTTAGCGCGAAGCCGAGCAGGGGGTGCGAAGGGTGTCGTGACCCCCCTCCCCACCCCCCTGTGAGGCCGAGCCTAGAACAAGCCGAAGAAGGCGGCATGCCGCGTCGCCGCATGCATAGGCGAGTCCGTCACACCCCATCGCCCCCTGTCTATCTTAGGAGTGTGGCTCTAGGTTTGCGTGTGTCCTATGGCTTGGAAAAACAGAATAGCCACACTACACCTGTCAATCAAGCGCACTGCATGCATTAGCGCGAGGTCAAGCAGGGGGTGGGGAGGGGGTCGTGACCCTCCCCTGCGAGGCCGAGCCAGGAAGGAGCTGGAGTAGGTGACGTGCCGCGTCGCCCCATGCGTAGGCGGGTCTGTCACACCCCGTCATGCCCTGTCTATCTTTGGGGTGTGGATCTAGGGTTGCGTGCATCCTATGGTATGAAAAACAGAATAGCCGCACTACGCCTTGATAACCCACAAGTATAGGGGATCGCAACAGTTTTCGAGGGTAGAGTATTCAACCCTAATTTATTTATTCGACACAAGGGAAGCCAAAGAATATTCTCAAGTATTAGTGGCTGAGTTGTCAATTCAACCACACCTAGAAACTTAATATCTGCAGCAAAGTATTTAGTAGCAAAGTAATATGATAGTAGTGGTAACGGTGGCAAAAGTAATGGTAGCAGTTTTGGTTTTATAGTGATTGTAACAGTAGCAATAGAAAAGTAATTCAGCGAAGAACAATATATGAAAAGCTCGTAGGCAATGGATCAATGATGGATAATTATGTTGGATGCGATCAATCATGCAACAGTTATAACATCTTTCGTCCTACCCTCCCGTGGCAGCGGGGTCCTATGGGAAACTAAGGGATATTAAGGCCTCCTTTTAATAGAGTACCGTACCAAAGCATTAACACATAGTGAATACATGAACTCCTCAAACTACGGTCATCACCGGTAATGGGCCCGATTATTATCACTTCGGGGTTAACGGATCATAACACATAATAGGTGACCATAGACTTGCAAGATAGGATCAATAACTCACATATATATTCATTAAAACATAATAGGTTCAGATCTGAAATCATGGCACTCGGGCCCTAGTGACAAGCATTAAGCATAGCAAAGTCATAGCAACATAAATCTCAGGACATAGTGGATACTAGGGATCAAACCCTATCAAAACTAACTCGATTACATGATAAATCTCATCCAAACCATCACTGTCCAGCAAGCCTACGATGGAATTACTCACGCACGGCGGTGAGCATCATGAAATTGGTGATGGAGGAAGGTTGATGATGATGATGGCGATGGATTCCCCTCTCCGGAGCCCCGAACGGACTCCATATTAGCCCTCCCGGGAGAGTTTAGGGCTTGGCGGCGGCTCCATATCGTAAAACGCTATGAATCCTTCTCTCTGATTTTTTTCTCCCCGAACACGAATATATGGAGTTGGTGTTGAGGTAGGTGGAGCGTCAGGGGGCCCACGAGGCAGGGGGCGCGCCTAGGGGGGTAGCCGCGCCCCAACCCTCGTGGACAGGGTGTGGGCTCCCGACGTGGATCTTTCGCAAGTGTTTTTTATATATTCCAAAAATAATCTCTGTTGATTTTCAGGTCATTCCGAGAACTTCTATTTCTGCACAAAAATAACACCATGGCAATTTTGCTGAAACAGCGTCAGTCCGGGTTAGTTCCATTCAAATCATGCAAATTAGAGTCCAAAACAAGGGCAAAAGTGTTTGGAAAAGTAGATACGACGGAGACATATCAACTCCCCCAAGCTTAAACCTTTGCTTGTCCTCAAGCAATTCAGTTGATAAACTGAAAGTGATAAAGAAAAACTTTTACAAACTCTGTTTGCTCTTGTTGTTGTAAATATGTAAAGCCAGCATTCAAGTTTTAAGCAAAGATTATGAACTAACCATATTTACAATAACATTTATGTCTCATGTTTACTCATATCAATGGCATAATCAACTAGCGAGCAATAATAATAAATCTCGGATGACAACACTTTCTCAAAACAATCATAATATGATATAACAAGATGGTATCTCGCTAGCCCTTTATGAGACCACAAAACATAAACGCAGAGCACCTTTAAAGATCAAGGACTGACTAGACATTGTAATTCATGGTAAAAGAGATCCAGTCAAGTCATACTCAATGTAAACTAACAATAATACATGCAAATGACAGCGGTGCTCTCCAACTGGTGCTTTTTAATAAGAGGATGAAGACTCAGCATAAAAGTAAATAGATAGGCCCTTCGCAGAGGGAAGCAAGGATTTGTAGAGGTGCGAGAGCTCAATTTTGAAATAGAGATGAATAATATTTTGAGCGGTATACTTTCATTATCAACATAAAAACCGAGACATCTCGATATCTTCCATTCTACACACATTATAGGCGGTTCCCAAGCAGAATGGTAAAGTTTATACACCCCCCACCAACAAACATCAATCCATGGCTTGCCCAAACAACGGGTGCCTCCAACTAACAACAATCCTGAGGCAGTTTTGTTTGCAATTATTTTGATTTGACTCGAGCATGGAACTGGGCATCCTAGTGACCAGCCATTTTCTCGTGAGTGAGGAGCGGAGTCCACTCCTCTTGAGAATAACCCACCTAGCATGGAGGATACAGACATCCCTAGTTGATACATGAGCTATTCGAGCATACAAAACAAAATGTTTATTCGAAGGTTTAGAGTTTAGCACGTACAAATTTACTTGGAACGGCAGGTAGATACCGTATATTGGTAGGTATTGTGGACTCATATGGAATAACTTTGGGGTTTATTGGAATTGGATGCACAAGAAGTATTCCCACTTTGTACAAGTGATGTAGGGTAGAACCCTAGTGGCCCGATCTTTCACGAAAGGAGCGGATCCCGCAATGAACACAAAGAACCCGAGGGAAAACACAAGAGAATCACTCAAACCAACAAGATAGATCACACATGCGCTAGATCCTCGAAACACGAGAGGAGATACTAGATCCACGATCAACAAAGTATGATACAAAGGGTAACCGGTTCTTCCCCGTGAGGAGGTCTTGAGGTATTCTTCGTGAGGAGGTATTGAATCCAAGGGGATCTTCTCCGAAGAGGGGCCGCGGTCTCTCTCGTGGAGTAGATCCGTAATAGATGAGCAAAGCTCTATCTCTAAACGAGCTACTACTTTGCTAACCCTAGATAAGAGGAGGGAGAGGTCTATTTATAGTCGTAGTACAAAAGGGGAAAAGCGAAGGGGTACATGGGCCTCAACCCGCAACTGGACACGGACGTCCGCTGGGCACCGGACGTCCGGTGGTTCCAGGGGGACCGGTCATCCGCTAGCGCCGGATGTCTGCTGGAAGTGTTCTGTGGTAGGGACACCGGACGTTCGGAAGTCTCGAGCTTCCGTTAATATTGCCGGACGCCTGGTGCAGGGGCGGACGTCCGCTCGCTGGGAGGTCTATAGCTGGTGTAGGCTGGTCTTCAGGCGCCGGTCGTCCACCAAGGGCTGGACGTCCGCTCGCTGTGAGAGGCCGGTCATCTGGTGTTATCCGGACATTCGCTCGCTGGAGCTTCTTCGGTAGTTCCTTGTACTTGGTGTCCTCGCCGTCTTTTCCATGGTCTTCCTCTTTGTTCCTGGTCATGCATAGCACATATATTTGAGGTAGTAGCCATATCTCACATGTGGAAAGTGATGGTTGAAAGAGGAGCGAGTTCACCTTGTGTCCAATGGTGTATGTTCGAGGTCTCATCATATGTACTCTTGGGGCATGGAGAGTAGTCAGAGTGTACATGGGGATGAACGTGGGAAGCTCTGCATCATCTCCTCCCCCTTGGGAAAGATCCGACATCGGATCATGATCCTCATCACCATGGAAATAGTTGTTGTTGACGGACTTGTAGTTGGACGGAGTTGAAGGCATGGCGCAATCCAAGTACTCCAAGGTGTCTCCGGTATGTGGTACATGCAAAATGAGCAAACACAAAGTACACATGGAAATACAATGGTTAGCGCACACAAGGTGTCCATCATGTAAGAATGGGTCCGTGCGGCAAGATTGTTCGTGACAAAGCGCATGAAGCTTATCAAGATGATATAGAATGATATACAAAGTGTTCATGGGAGCAAAAGCATTCATTGTGCACACAAACGTATTGTCAATATGATCAATGCAACCACGGTGCAAAATGATGTCATAAGGGGATGGTTTATCAAAAGCATGAACATGGTAATTGGTGCTCAATGTGATTGTGTTGTCATGCAATTGATGGTGGGAAAATGATCACGATGTACGAATATTCCATCAAGGAAGATCACAACAAATTTGCTAAGGAAGTGCACAAGCTCATATATCATGGATGACATGGGAATACAAGATGCAACAAGGCAATCATAATGTGAGTCAATCCAAGCATAAGATGCAAATTTGTCATGTGTATGATATGTCCGTCGAGCATGACATGTGTGAGCACAATCAAAAAATATGGAGGTGTTGGTGTACCAATGCTCGATGTCGTGGCATGAGTGGAGGTTCGAAGGTGCATCCAATAAGTCTGAGCGCTCCTCAATGTGAAGGTCCATAAAGCCATTCTCCAATGTCGCTCCTTCGTTCATGAGATGTATCATGTAGACAACAAGAAGGAGACAACAATGAAAGAGTGACCCATCCAATACGTGTATTTGAGGATGGCTCAAAGGGAAGGAGTTCACCTTTAGGAGATTCTCGCAAATGTTGGTGTTGCACATCGTGTATGCCTTCGCATGACCAAGTTGTCGCATAACGACACCGCCTTGTGAATCTTCCAAAATGAAAGAACATGCCAACCACTTGGAAAAACAAATGAGGTTAGCGGAAGTGCAAAACCTATCATTCGTGTGGTAAGATACCCAACAAGTTTATGCATCATGCTCATAATAAGAAAGGACAAGAGAGCATTTCATCGTATGGAGGCATATGATGCGAGAACAATCAAAGAAAATAGGCTCAATGAAACAAGCATGCATCACAAGTAATATGTCCAAGTCTCCACGATCAATAAGCATAGGGGATATGAGAGATGCCACTAATGGACACAAGAGACAATGATCAAGACAAATCAAGTGAGAGGCAAGAGCATATATGTCATCAACCCAAGAGAGCGAGTAAGAGTTGAACATGGGTGATGCGACAAAGCAAGCAATCATAGTGATCAAGTCAAGCAAGCTAGTAGTGCGAAGATGCAACGTACTAGAAGGAATCATGGCAAGCATGTCATGGGTGCAAATAGTGTGCATGAATATTTCACATGACATAGAACAAGCATGAAAGGTGGATATGAGCAAAGTATCATCAATGTATTGGCGGGAGGCCATATGTAAATATCAATGGGGCATTATGACTCTCCCAACACAACAAGCAAGAATAGCATGAGGCACATGGTAAACATGGCAAGAGCAACAAGGAGCTCCACCAAGCATGAAAATACACATTGGAGTAGCATAATGGTGAATCATGGGTAGATGCAAGCAAGGGTCACAATTGCATGGAAAAATCATGTAAATATGCATAACATGCAAACTGAGCAAGATACAATGGGCATAAAGTAACAAGTGATATATAGCTCATAGCCATGTGAGATCTAAGTAAAAGAGATGTGCGTAGGCATTGCACAAAGAGAATGGTGGGAATGACAATCCATTGGATCCCAAATTGTCGTTGCTCTCAAGAGCTCGTTTCGTCAACTCTTAGGATTGAGAGGTTGATGAGTATACGTGAATACCTACACAAAACAAAGACAAAGGGAAAATTGTGTGTGCGTGGTATATGTACACATCATCCATGATGATGCGCATGTGCAAGTGTTGGTTAGCACAAATTAGCCAATGCTCAAATAAATTAGATGCGTGATATAGAAACATGTCATCTATCATGATAGGTTTGTTGTTATGTATAGCATAATGGAGACTCAAATTGTGTAATGCATCACAAGAAATATGTAGAGCATTGTTATTCATGGAATGCATACGGTGCAAGCAATTATGAGAATCATGCAAAGTATGGAATGCATCAAAATCTCCTAATATGTATGAGGAAACTATGGGGGTCTCCTCATGAGAATTAATGGAAACATCACATGGAGAATATTGACAACATCCAAAACAAAGCATATTTAGTTCTGTGTGATCATGGCATGGCATAGTAGATGAATTGTGCAAATCATGTATAGGAAGCATGCAATATCATCACATGAAAAACAAAAGCCAATGACCATCATCTCGTCATCTATGCCACAAGTGCAAATGGGATTTATGTTAATGTGGCATGCATAGCTACTATGTTGAGATTGAAATGATGTAATATGGGAGATCTCACTCGTAGCTTATGACAAGTTTAATGGATTGTCAAACATGAAGTGACCAATAGAATTTTCACATGATATCCTAAGGATCATAGCATCACAACTAGGCAAATAAACATGCTCATAATCATATTCATCATAAATAGGTAAGTCATGACATGAAGAAGTTGCACTAGCATGAAGCATGAGAATAGGTGGATCAACATCATGCAACAATCATTGGTGAGATAGTCCACTAGTGGGACAAGAGAAGCACCATCACCTATGTTACCTTTGGAGCGTCACTCATGTGTTGTAGGCGAGGTGTCGAAGATCAAGTTGTGGTCATCTTCATCTTGATGGAACCGTGTGGGGGTTGCATCATCGTCCACCATGGCCATCGTCGTCGTTGGAGGTATGGACTCATCGAGGGTAGGCATGTCGTGATGTAGGAGACCTAGCACCAAACAAGAAAACACACTATGAGTAGAGGTTAAGTCATTAGAAATCATAGTGGCCTCACGTTCCGTGTCAACTACCTCACTCACTAAGTGTTTTGGCTCACTCACTCCCTCTTGGATGCTCTCACTCATATGGTTGGTGGATTCACTCAAATGGCTCTCAACCTCACATAGGATGTGTGGCATGCTCTCAAGTGTGGGGCTAGTGGTGGTCACAGTCATCGTCTCATAGGAAATGCTCCCAATGTCACGTATGGTGGACTCACGCATGTCACTCATGTGGTGGTGGCTCTCCTCACATGGCAATAGGGGCATCTCGTCACATGTCGGTGTCGGAGAGATGTTGGTGCAAATGTCTCCATGCTCAGTCATGTCGTAGTCGTAGCCGTGGATGAAGGCCGAAGATGGAACATCATCACTCTCCTCTAAGACCAAAGATAAGGTCTCATGTGCGGTCTCATAGCTTGACTCGGAGTATGAGTCCAATATGGGCGCCGTCTTCATGTTGTTGAAGCGGTTTGTGCTCGTCGCCCTGGTCGAAGGGGATGGCCCTTGCTCGACCTTCCCGTCGCCGTCTTGTTGTAGGAGGCCCATATGATGTGGCACCTAGTAGCTCCTCTCCATGACCGAAGGGAATGTGCCATGCTCGTCCATCTTCCTTGGGGGGCTTCCGAAGATGGACGTGTCTCCCTCGCTAGTAGGTGGTAACCTCGTTGGTGAAGATGTTGATGTAGGAGAACTCATGGGAAGTAGGTGAAGATGCCGTACGTCCAAAGGCGAAGATGCCTTGATAGCACTTGGCGAAGATGCCGAAGTGGTGGTGGTAGTCATAGCTCCGTCTTGGTGGTGCTTGTCTCACGGTCTTCTCTTGTGCTCATGAAGTTTGGCCTTGTTGTGAAGCAGGGCTTGTTGGGACTTCTACATTTGCGCTTGGCGAGCATCTTCAGGATGATGGTGTCGTTGTCGTGCTTGAGCTCGATGGCGTTCGTCATTGTCGTGCACATGATTCTTGGAGGTGACTTGCCCTTCATGACAATGTGAATCACGAACGTGATTGTGGTCTCCATGGAGATGTGGACGTGGATGACTTGCGCTTGCATCATTTTTGCGCTCCGAAGACTTGTGACTTGAACGTCGCTGTCTTGAGGATGATGAAGGGGAAGAACGGTTGATCAACAAGGTCCGAATCTCCTCCATCCTTGCATCTTGCTCATCCTTTTGTGCGGAAAGCTTGTTGTCGATGTAGTCCCTTTTCCTTGCTTCGGAGTGACGAATGTCGATGGAGAGGTTCTCGATGCGCTCTCGCAATCTTGATTGTGCGCCTTGCATTTGTCGTTGTAGATCGAAGATTAACGCTTTGGTGATGTAGTTATTCATGCCGTCGTTGTTGTGGAAGACCGGAGATGAAATGCCTTTCCTATCCATCACAATACTTGAGCAAATATGAGTGGGAGAAAGAGAAGAAATTATACCAAATGTACCTTAACCAATGTTGAAGATGGATCAATGATCACTCAACAATGTAACAAGGAAATAGCACAATTGGTACCAATTCTTGTCGGTTTCTCACACCCACACAAATAAGGCTTATGGTGGAGCTCGGTGAGGATAGTGGCACAAAAAAATTAATGCAAAATATTAGAAAGAGTCAATAATGTTGAAGGAGATTCACAAATTCGTAAGTGAAACAAGTAGACCAATAGCAATATGTGGTGTACGGAAACACTCACACGGATAGATAAATGGGGTCGTGCAACCAAGGAATGAGCACAAAATGTGGAATCCATGGAAAACGCTCGTGTTGCACAACTCAAGAGAGACTCTAGCACGATTGCTCTATAGGTGGATACGACACTTGTGCACAACCTATAGGATGCAAAATGTATGAACTTTCTATCCCAAGTATGCTATGTATGATGTTTTGGTGGTATGATCCAAGATGATCGGATATGACAATCTTATATGCAATGTGGTATGATGCTATGGCACTTGCTTACAAGCTTCTATGCTCTTTCTCTTTTGCTTAAAAGCTTTATTCTTTTTTTTTGTATGGCCACTTTTTCACAATGCACAAACCAAGATAGCGATTGGGTATATGCGGGAACAAACTTGAGGCACACGAGATGATATGATACCAATATTATACCGATATGGTATGGTATGTATGCAATGGAAGATGTAGCTCGATGATCACTAATGTGCACAAGTAACGCTGCCGGCAATACTCAAATGCTAGTCTCGATAGGCAAGTGACACAAAATGGGCTAGGGGCTATCAATGCAATGGCAAGGGAATGCACAATGGAGGGATACCACGATACCAAGATGATATGGAGGTTACCATCCTTGGTGATGATGAGTGGCGGTGATCTTGATGGAGATATCAAGATGGTGGAGACTTGTCCCTAAGTAGCCGAAACACCTTAGGAAACGGAAAAACCGCGAACTCAAAATCTCAAACGTCAAATGTCAAAATGGCGGTAGCGGGATGCGGTGGTGGTTGCGGAAGCTCAATGGGATTGCGGAAATGCAATGATGGGTTTTGCGAGTAGGCAATGCGGAAATGGAGGGTTATTGGGTTATGTGATTCAGAGTTGAAGGTCACCGTCCCTAAGTAGCCGAAACACCTTAGGAGACACAACTCACAACTCAAACAAAATTGGGTTAAGTTGGGGTGGCGGAAGTGTATGGTGGGCAAGCCTATGCGGAAGTGATGGTGGTGGTGGATGAGGAAGCGACCGTCCCTAGGTAGCCGAAACACCTTAGGAGACTCGAATCACTACTCAAGCAACCACACATGCAATGGGGATCAAGATGGGTTAGGTTGCGGAAGTCGGTGGTGGTGTAGCGGATGATGTGGTGGAAGCCCTAGGCAAAGATGCCAAAGTTCCAAAACTTTGATGGAGTCAAATGATGTTGTAAGTATTTTTGTGGGAAGGGGGATGTCAAGATCTTCAAAACGAGCTAAAGAACTTCAAAATCGGAGTTCGGATGAATTAGTTACGGCCAAAAGAAGAATCAGCCGAAATCTGAAACTACAGGTTACGGATGTCCGTAAAAGGACGGATGTCCGGTCGCCGGATGTCTGGTCGGGTCGGAAATCTGTAAATTTGGCTCGAGTTAGGGGTTCCGGATATCCGGAAAAGGTCGGACGTCTAGTGTTTCCTTGGGCTCCGGACGTCCGCAAAACGTCGGTCGTCCGGTGGGTCGGGGTCAACGCGAGATGCGAGTTTCAGGACGCGATTTTGGGCGGAATTTGGGGATTTTGGGGTCAAAATTGAGGAGATTTCGTGGATGAAAGATGGGGAAACTTGGGGAGATGCTAGATCCACATGAAACCAAGCAAATCCATGGATCAAAATCAATAAAACTTCTTAAAACCAACAAATCACAAAAAAAATTGGGGCTATTTTTTGGTGGGGATTTTCGAAATTGGGGAAGGACACAACAAAATTAGGCTAGAAAACAAAGAGGGGAAGCTCCGAATTCGTGATCAACGTGGCTCTGATATCAAGATGATGTAGGGTAGAACCCTAGTGGCATGATCTTTCACAAAAGGAGCGGATCCCGCAATGAACACGAAGAACACGAGGGAAAACACGAGGGGAAACACGAGGGAAAACACGAGAGAATCACTCAAACCAACAAGATAGATCACACATGCGCTAGATCCTCAAAACACGAGAGGAGATACAAGATCCACGATCAACAAAGGATGATGCAAAGGGTAACCGGTTCTTCTCCGTGAGGTGGTCTTGAGGTCTTCTCCGTGAGGAGGTCTTGAATCCATGGGGATCTTCTCTGAAGAGGGGCCGCGGTCTCTCTCGTGGAGTAGATCCGTAATGGATGAGCAAAGCTCTATCTCTAAATGAGCTAGTAGTTTGCTAACCCTAGCTAGGAGGAGGGATAGGTCTATTTTTAGTCGTAGTACAAAAGGGGCACAGTGAAGGGGTACATGGGCCTCAGCCCGCAACTGGACACAGCCAGGGACCAGACGTCCGCTGGTTCCAGGGTGGCCGGACGTCCGCTAAAAGTGTTCTGTTTTCGGGACACCGGACGTCCAGAAGTCCCGGACTTCCATTAATATTGCCGGACGCCCGGTGCAGGGTCGGACGTCCGCTCGCTGGGAGGTCTATAGCTGGCTAGGCTAGTCTTCAGGCGCCGGTCGTCCGCCAAGGGCCGGACGTCCGCTCGCTGTGAGAGGCCGGTTGTCCGGTGCCGTCCGGACGTCCGCTCGCTGGAGCTTCTTCAGTAGTTCCTTGTACTTGGTGTCCTCGCTGTCTTGTCCATGGTCTTCCTCTTTGTTCCTGGTCATGCATAGCACATATATTTGAGGTAGTAGCCATGTCTCACATATATTTGAGCTAGTAACCATGAAATCCTCTAACGGCCATTCACAAGGCCGCACTTGAGCCTCCCTTGGTAGTTCATTGTCCGGCTCGCGTATTGCGGGCCTTGGGACTTGCTTCCTTGAGGAACCACCTTGGTGCATTTTCCTAAACATATTTCTTACTCTGAAAAATTTCTGAAATTTTTTGTAACTCTAAAATAAAGCAAACCAAACTCAAGAAGATTGATAGCAACTACTCCTACAAGTGCCTAGAGGCCATATCATGCATTAAAACTACTTTTGACCACATAAATTTAACATGCAAGCTCAAGAACAGGGTCACCTAAAAAACACAAATTTGCAATAAATAAAGCACTAGAACAAAAAGTAATTGGACCATTAGAGGAGTCACATACCAAAGAACAATCTGCCAAAGCAGTTTTGTGAATGGAGCTTTGAGCAAGGAGATCGAAAATGGCAGCAAGATGAGCAAGAACTCGGGTTTGAGCTGGTGGATGATTTTTTTCTGGAGCAAGACGAAGTGTGTGGGTGCAAGGATAAGTGGAGGGGACCCACGTGGGGTCCACGGGGCGGGGGGCGCGCCCAGGGGGGTGGGCGCGCCCTCCACCCTCGTGGGCATGTGGTGGGCCCCCCTGGTGTGTTCTCAGTGCCAGATATTATCGAATATTCTAGAAAAAATCATATTTTATTTTCAGGGCATTTGGAGAACTTTTATTTTCGCGGTATTTTTTATTGCAAGGATAATTCAGAAAATAGACAAAAAATACTATTTTTGCTTTATTTAATATAAATAACAGAAAGTAAAAGGCGGGTACAGAAGGTTGTGCTTTCTAACTTCATCCATCTCATGCTCATCAAAAGGAATCCACTAACAATGTTGATCAAGTCTTGTTAACAAACTCATTCTGGATCGCATGAAACCGAGGAAATTTCGAATAACACTAGGTTACCTCAACGGGGATATGCACATCCCCAACAATAAGAATATCATATTTCTTCTTGACAGTAGCAAGAGGAAATTCAAAACCTCCAATAGTGATTGTTGAAATTTTTCCAATAGAACTTATACTGTGGACTTGAGGTTGTTTCCTTGGAAAGTGTACCGTATGCTCATTACCATTAACTTGAAAAGTGACATTGCCTTTGTTGCAATCAATAACAGCCCCTGTAGTATTCAAAAACGGTCTTCCAAGGTTAATCGACATACTATCATCCTCGAGAATATCAAGGATAACAAAGTCCGTTAAAATAGTAACGTGTGCAACCACAACAGGCACATCCTCACAAATACCGACAGGTATAGCAGTTGATTTATCAGCCATTTGCAAAGAAATTTCAGTAGGTGTCAACTTATTCAAATCAAGTCTACGATATAAAGAGAGAGGCATAACACTAACACCGGCTCCAAGATGACATAAAGCAGTTTTAACATAGTTTCTTTTAATAGAGCATGGTATAGTTGGTACTCCTGGATCTCCAAGTTTCTTTGGTATTCCACCCTTAAAAGTTTAATTAGCAAGCATGATGGAAATTTCAGCTTCCGGTATCTTTCTTTTATTTGTAACAATATCTTTCATGTATTTAGCATAAGGGCTCATTTTAAGCATATCAGTCGAATGTATACGCAAAAAGATAGGTCTAATCATTTCAGCAAAGCGCTCAAAATCCTCATCATCCTTTTTCTTGGATGGTTTAGGAGGAAAAGGCATGGGTTTCTGAACCCATGGTTCTCTTTCCTTACCGTGCTTCCTAGCAACAAAGTCTCTCTTATCATAACATTGATTCTTTGATTGTGGGTTATCAAGATCAACAGCAGGTTCAATCTCTACATCATTGTCATTGCTAGGTTGAGCATCAACATGAACATCATCATTAACATTATCACTAGGTTCATGTTCATTACCAGATTGTGTTTTAGCATCAGAAATAGAAATATCATTGAGATTCTCAGGTGTGTCAACAACAGGTTCACTAGGAGTATGCAAAGTCCTATTATTTTTCCTTTTTCTTCCTTTTAGAATAACTAGGTGCATCAACATTAGTTCTCTGAGAATCTTCCTATTCTCTTAAGATGGCCCTTAGTATACAAAGGTTCCTGAGTCTTTTTACCCCCTCTAGTCATAACTCTAACAACATTATAATTTTTCTTATTATTTAATTCATTGAGCAAATCATTCTAAGCCTTAAGTACTTGTTCTACTTGAGTGGTAACCATAGAAGCATCTTTACTAATAAGTTTAAGTTCACCTTTAACTCTAGACATATAATCACTCAAGTGTTCAAGCATATCAGCATTGTGTTTCAATCGTCTACCAACATAAGCATTGAAGTTTTCTTGCTTAACCTTAAAGTCATCAAACTCATCCAAGCATTGGCTAGCAAACTTAGTAAACGGGATTTCACATTTATCAAATCTATAGAGAGAATTTACCTTTACTACCTGTGGCGGGTTATCAAGACCATGTATTTCTTCAATAGGTGGTAAATTCTTAACATCTTCAGCTTTAATACCTTTTTTTCATAGACTTCTTTGCCTCTTGAATATCTTCAGGACTGAGAAATAGATTACCCCTTTTCTTCGGATTTGGCTTAGGAGTTGGCTCACGAAGTGTCCAATTATTTTCATTAGTCAACATATTATTCAATAGCAATCCAGCTTGATCAACAGTTCTTTCCCTGAAAACAGAACCAACACAACTATCCAGGTAGTCTCTAGAAGCATTGGTTAGTCCATTATAAAAGATATCAAGTATTTCATTTTTCTTGAGAGGATGATCAGGCAAAGCATTAAGTAATCGGAGAAGCCTCCCCCAAGCTTGTGGGAGACTCTTCTTCAATTTGCACAAAACTATATATTTCCCTTAAGGCAGCTTGTTTCTTATGAGCGGGGAAATATTTAGTAGAGAAGTAATAAATCATATCCTGGGGACTACGCACACAACCAGGATCAAGAGAATTAAACCATGTCTTAGCATCACCCTTTAATTTGAATGGAAACAACTTAAGGATAAAGTAGTAGCGAGTTTTGTCATCACGAGTGAATAGGGTGGCTATATCATTTAATTTAGTTAGATGTGCCACAACAGTTTCAGATTAATAGCCATAAAAAGGATCGGATTCAACCAAAGTAATTAACTCAGGATCGACAGACAAATCATAATCCTTATCAGTAATAAAGATAGGTGAAGTAGCAAAAGCAGGGTCATATTTCATTCTAGCATTCAAGGATTTTTCTTTAAGCTTAGCTAATAATTTCTTAAGTTCAGATCTATCATTGCAAGCTAAGAACTCTGTAGCAGTTTCTTCATCCATAACATAACCCTCTGGCACAACAGGCAATTCATATCTAGGGGGAGAATCTTCATCATCACTTTCATCAATATTACCAGTTTCAATAATTTCATTGTCTCTAACCCTAGCAAGTTGTTCATCAAGAAATTCACCTAATGGCATAGTATTATCAAGCATAGAAGTAGTTTCATCAAAAGTATCATGCAAAGCAAAAGTGGCATCATCAATAAGATGCGACATATTAGAATGAATAGCAGGAGTAGGTGTCGCAAGTTTACTCAAAACAAAAGGTGAATCAAGTGCAAAGCTAGATGGCAGTTCCTTACCTCCCCTCGTAGTTGAGGGAAAAATCTTGGTTCTTTGATATTTCAAGTTCTTCGTAGTGATCAACAGATATAAATCCCAAGTGACTCAAAGAATAGAGATATGCTCCCCGGCAACGGTGCAAGAAAATAGTCTTGATAACCCACAAGTATAGGGGATCGCAACAGTTTTTGAGGGTAGAGTATTCAACCCAAATTTATTGATTCGACACAAGGGGAGCCAAAGAATATTCTCAAGTATTAGCAGCTGAGTTGTAAATTCAACCACACCTGGAAACTTAATATCTGCAGCAAAGTATTTAGTAGCAAAGTAATATGATAGTAGTGGTAATGGTGGCAAAAGTAACGGTAGCAGTTTTGGTTTTATAGCGATTGTAACAGTAGCAACGGAAAAGTAAATAAGCGAAGAACAATATATGAAATGCTTGTAGCAATGGATCAATGATGGATAAATATGTCGGATGTGATCAATCATGCAACAGTTATAACATAGGGTGACACAGAACTAACTCCAGTTCATCAATGTCATGTAGGCATGTATTCCGAATATAGTCATACGTGCTTATGGAAAAGAACTTGCATGACATGTTTTGTCCTACCCTCCCGTGGCTGCGGGGTCCTATGGGAAACTAAGGGATATTAAGGCCTCCTTTTAATAGAGTACCGGAACAAAGCATTAACACATAGTGAATACATGAACTCCTCAAACTACGGTCATCATCGGTAAGTATCCCGATTATTGTCACTCCGGGGTTAACGGATCATAACACATAATAGGTGACTATAGAATTGCAAGATAGGATCAAGAACTCACATATATTCATGAAAACATAATAGGTTCAGATCTGAAATCATGGCACTCGGGCCCTAGTGACAAGCATTAAGTATAGCAAAGTCATAGCAACATCAATCTGAGAACAAAGTGGATACTAGGGATCAAACCCTAACAAAACTAACTCGATTACATGATAAATCTCATCCAACCCATCACCGTCTAGCAAGCCTACGATGGAATTACTCATGCACGGCGGTGAGCATCATGAAATTGGTGATGGAGGAAGGCTGATGATGACGATGGCAACTGATTCCCCTCTCCGGAGCCCCGAACGGACTCCAGATCAACCCTCCCGAGAGAGTTTAGGGCTTGACGCGGCTCCGTATCGTAAAACGCGATGAATCCATCTCTCTGATTTTTTTCTCCCCGAACACGAATATATGGAGTTGGAGTTGAGGTCGGTGGAGCGTCAGGGGGCCCACGAGGCAGGGGGACGCACCCAGGGGGTAGGCGCGGCCCCACCCTCATGGACAGGGTGTGGGCCCCCTGGCATGGATTCTTTCACCAGTATTTTTTATATATTCCAAAAATAATCTCCGTTGATTTTCAGGTCATTCCGAGAACTTTTCTTTCTGCACAAAAATAACACCATGGCAATTCTGCTGAAAACAGCGTCAGTCCGGGTTAGTTCCATTCAAATCACGCAAGTTAGAGTCCAAAACAAGGGCAAAAGTATTTGGAAAAGTAGATACGACGGAGACGTATCATGCGTGTCAACCAAGTGCACTGCGTGCATTAGCGCGAGGCCTAGCAGTGGGTGGGCAGGGGGGGTCGTGACCCCCCTCCCCACCCTCTTGTGAGGCTGAGCCGGAGCAGGCGGCGACGCGGCCTGCCGTGGCACCACATGCGTAGGCGATTCCGTCACACACCGTCGCCCCTGTCTATCTTAGGGGTGTGGCTCTCGGGTGGCATGTATCCTATGGTTTGAAAAACAAAATAGTCGAGCACGAGATTGAGCAATGGGTGGGGGGGTCGTGACCCTCCCTCCCCTCCGCCTTGCGAGGCCGAGACTGGAACGACCCGGAGCAAGCGGCGACGCTGCATGCCGCGGCGGCCCCCTGTCTATCTTAGTTGTGTCACTTTGGGGTTGCGTGCGCCCTATGGTATGGAAAACAGACTAGTCGCACTGCGCTTGTCAACCAAGCGCATTGCGTGCATTAGCACGAGGCCGAGCAGGGGGTGGGCAGGGGGGTCGTTGAGGGAGTCCTGGGCTAAGGGGTCCTCGGGCGTCCGGCCTGTTAGCCATGGGCCGGACTAATGGGCTGTGAAGATACAAAGACCGAAGACTCTACCCGTGTCTGGATGGGACTCTCCTTGGCGTGGAAGGCAAGCTTGGCGATCAAATATGAAGATTCCTTTCACTATAACCTACTTTGTATAACCCTAGTCCCCTCCGCTGTCTATATAAACTGGAGGGTTTAGTCTGTAAGGACAATCATAATCTGATAGGCTAGACTTCTAGGGTATAGCCATTACGATCTTGTGGTAGATAAACTCTTGTAATCCCCATATTCATCAATATTAATCTAGCAGGACGTAGGGTTTCACCTCCATCGAGAGGGCCCGAACCTGGGTAAACATTGTGTTCCCTGTCACCTATTACCATCAACCTCGGACGCACAGTTCGGGACCCCCTACCCGAGATACACTGGTTTTGACACCAACATTGGTGCTTTCATTAAGAGTTCTGCTGTGTCGTCGCCAAGAGGTTCGATGGGCCCGTAAATCATCCACAACGACATTATCCTGGAGAAACCTTCCTCCCCGGATAGATATTCATGGTCGGCGGCTTCGCTCTGCGGGCCAACTCGCTTGGCCATCTAGAGCAGATCAATAGCTACGCTCCTGGCTATCAGGTTAGATTGGGAAGCTTGAACTACATCGCGGACATCCGCGGAGACTTGATTTTCGACGGATTCGAGACCGCGGTAGTAGTCGCTCCCTGTCACCATGATGAACATGGCTTAAACCTGTCATCAAACTACACCCAGGAGATATAACCTGCAGCCGCTCCAGCCTTAGATTCGGAGCAGATCACGCCATCCGAGGACGGGAGGCTCAACCCTGCCATCGAGGCCGCAGACTAAGCGGCGTTGGAGCCGCACACAGACCTAACATCAAGAGAGATCTGTGTTGCCAGAACCTCGGACACGTTTCCGGCTACAGGTTCCGAGGCATGTGCGTCCATGCACGACGAGATTGATCAGGCGTCGATCGTTGAATTCAGCTCCGCGTACATCTTCCCGCACTCACCTTTAGGCGACGTGCTAAACTCATTAAAAACACTCTCCCTAGCGGGGGACTCACAACCGAATTATATCCGGTTTGAACTGGAGGCCAGACGACGGAGAATTTCGCTTCCCACCCCCGCCCACTTAATAGACACTGTCGAAGACCTAACTGACATGCTCGATTATGGCTCCGACGACATCGATGGTATGGACGACGATGCCGGAGAAGAAGAGGCGCAAAACCCGTCGTTTACCGGATGCCGGACGGCCACTTCCTCGTATGACGTATACATGGTGGATGCACCAAAAGAGAATAGCGGCAATGACAAGGAAGATCCGGTTGAGGATAAACCTCCCGAGATACAAGCAAAGCGCCGGTGTCAGCGGCACAACTCTAAATCACGCTGCAACAAAGATAGCAACACCGGCACAGGAGAGGATAGCACTCCGGACGGTGATGAAGACAATGAAGACCCCATTCAGCCAACTTCCGTACACGACGAACGGGAAGGGCAAGTTAGCCCTGGTGAACATGCCATGGACTAAGACTCCGAGGACAGTAATTATCTTCCACTCTCCAAGGATGAGGCGAGCCTCGGCACTGAGGATTTTATCATGCCCGAGGAACCTCTCGAGCAGGAGCGCTTCAAGCGCCAGCTAATAGCCACTGCAAGGAGCCTGAAAAAGAAACATCAGCAGCTTCAAGCTGATCAAGATCTGCTCAATGATAGGTGGACTGATGTCCTAGCCGCCGAGGAATATAGCCTCAAGCGACCACTCAAAAGTTACCCGAAGCGCAAACTACTACCACAATTTGATGACGAGGCGGTGGAGACCATACCATTAGCGCACAATGCGGCCGACCGACCACCACGTGGCCGGGACAAAGTGGCAACCCAAGATGAACACCAGCCCGCCTTACCTCGCTGTAAAGGCAGAGACAAAACTGCTCAGGAATACACGTATGATCTCTGGCAAGGCCCGAAAAATAAAACAGGTCCGTCCAGATCGATCTACGGATCACGGGGGCATGCCTCGACGCGCGACGATGGCTATCAAGCCGAACATGGCAAGTACAATTACATCCGAGCCGAAAGCCGCAGACGGACTCCATCCGAACTACGTCACGAACTGGCCCGATATAGAGGCGCCGCACACCCTCTCTACTTCACTGACGAAGTCATGGAACATGAATTCCTAGAAGGGTTCAAACCCATGAATATGGAATCATATGATGGAACCACAGACCCCACGGTATGGATTGAAGACTTCATTCTCCATATTCATATGGCGCGCGGCGATGATCTTCATGCCAATAAATACCTCCCCCTAAAACTCAAAGGGCCAGCCCGACACTGGCTGAACAGCCTGCCCGAAAATTCCATTGGCAGCTGGGAGGACTTGGAAGAAGCTTTCCTTGACAACTTCCAAGGTACATATGTTCGACCTCCGGATGTCGATGACTTAAGTCACATAATTCAAGTGCCTGGAGAGTCAGCCATGAAACTCTGGACTAGGTTCTTAAATTTAAAAGAACCAGATCATCAACTGTCTGGATGCCGAAGCCTTGGTGGACTTCAAACACAGCATTCGGGACGAATGGCTCGCCCGACACATCGGCCAAGAGAAGCCGAAGTCAATGGCAGCCCTAATGGAACTTATGACCCGCTTTTGTGCGGGCGAAGATAGTTGGCTAGCCCGTAGCAATAATAGGGCAAGCGAACCTGGCAATGTGGAAGCCAAGAGCAGCAACGGGAGCCCCGACGCAATAGACACAAGCGTCGAAACAACGGTGACAATACTGACAACACAACGGTCAATGTCGGATTCAGCGGCTCCAAGTCCGGCCAGCTAAATAAGTCGTTCAAGAGGAACAATTCGGGCCCATCCAGCTTGGACCGCATACACGATTGCCCATGCGAAATACACGGCACTCCTGACAAACCAGCCAACCACAACAACAGAGACTGCTTGGTTTTTAAACAGGCCGGCAAGTTAAATGCCAAGAACAAGGAGATGGGGTCGCAAAGCGAAGACGATGATGAGGAGCCCCGGCCACCGAACACAGGGGGACAGAAGAAGTTTCCCCCCAAGTTAAAATAGTAAACATGATATACGCTACCCACATCCCCAAGAGGGAACGTAAGCACGCGCTCAGGGACGTCTACACGATGGAACCAGTTGCCCCAAAGTTCAACCCATGGTCTTCCTGCCTGATCACTTTTGATCGCAGGGACCATCCAACCAGTATCTGTCATGGCGGTTCGGTCGTACTGGTCCTCGACCCAATCATTGATGAATTTCACCTCACACAAGTCCTCATGGATGGTGGTAGCAGCCTGAACCTGCTCTATCAGGATACAGCGCGCAAAATGGGCATTAATCCATCAAGAATTAAGCCCACAAAGACTACCTTTAAAGGAGTCATACCAGGTGTAGAGGCCCACTGTATGGGCTCAATCACACTAGAGGTTGTCCTGAGATCTCCGAACAATTTCCGAAGTGAAGAGATGATCTTCGATATCATCCCCTTTTGCAACGGCTATCACGCGGCCTCAAGATGCCCGGTCCACGCGGCCTCATAACAGTCGATGGGAACACGGAACACTCCCTCCATACCTAGGAGCACACCGCCGCGTTAGTAGCATAAGTACATAGCGGCCTCCTCAAGAAGAACCTTAATTCGTCGGCCGAACTCCCGGACACTGTCAAACGAGTCCGGACTACTCTACAGTAGGACAGCCTAGCTCGTCAAGAGCTCGACTAGCAAGTCGTCCTCCGTCCCCGTCCCATCCAAGAAGCAGCATTCGTACCATGCGTACATAAATACGCACTCAAAATACCATGGGCATAAGCGGAGGCATAACTATCTTGTGATCCATAATATGGCTCGACTGCTCCTGGACACACACACTTCCCATTTTTAACTTTTTTTTCCTTTCAGGTCCTTTTTCCGCAGGTTTCTTCTGACAACCTGATCATCGATCCTCTCGGCTAGATGGATACACCAAGGTGGCAAGAAGCACTAGCGTACAAGGGAATTCTTAGATGGTCTCTTTAACGATCATTCTACCTGCCTTCAGGACCCGCGCGCAGCTGTCCCTTGGTTAGGGCATGTTAAATAGCCCGGTTTCTTATCGCACCACTTGTACGAATACGCTTTGACCTATTAATCAAACTATAATGGAAACAGTTTGCGGCCCAATTTCGGTGGCACTAGCTTACTACCCTTTTTGCCCTTTTTCTTTGATGATTTTCTCAAAGTTGCGACTGTACACTTTGGTACGCTTTAATCCGCTAGGGGCTCCATCGTGACCCATAATATGACAACAAAGTCCGAACACTTTCCACAACATAGTTCGGCACCCCGATTTTAGCATTATATGCATTGGCTCCGAATCATGTCTTTGGTCAATAGTTGGGTTGCCCGGCTCCTGTGCTTACTACCTTACGTTCCGCTATAACATCTAGGGTAGTAAAGGGAGAACTACTGCGGATGAGCACCTCAGTAGAGAAAGCTGAAAACTGACTGTCATGATGTGGAGAGAGCCGGTCAACTCTTCGGAGGGTTCAAATCTTTAGCGATTTTTCCGCATTATGCGATGAATCGGCTTTTTACCCGATTAGGTGATTACAGTACCCTAGTTTGGATACCAGGGGTTGCGCCTAAAATTTTCATTGTAAAACTCCTATGGCTAAGTGAGGTGATAAAGCAGCATAGTCTGATTGCCTGGTTCGTTGCGCTAGACACCTCCTTTAAGGACCAAACAAATTGGATCAAGAGTGTTTAGATTCCATCCCGAACACCCCCGTACTACCTACGTGGGGGCTTAAGCCAGCGACTGGCCAACTCTCAAAATTTCATAAACACGGCCACATAGGAAATATTAAACAAACATTATATTACAGAGCCGAACTTGTTTTTATAATACAAGGCGAGACAATATAACAATATTCATTCAAAAATTACATCCCTCGTACACTGTTCCGCCACAATACGGGATCCCTCAAGGACTTTGCTAAAATATCGCTCAGGCGTGCGGTACTCCTTGCCCGCAGGCGGTCCTTCGGTCGCGACCGTGGCAGCATTCATCTTCGCCCACTGCATCTTGCCACGGGCGAAGGCCATCCGCGCACCTTCGATACAAACCGGCCGCTTGATGGCGTCAAGCCGAGGGCAGGCGTCAACTAGCCGCTTCATGAGACCGAAGTAGGTGCTGGGGATAACTTCGGCCAGCCACAGGCGGACTATCAAGTCCTTCATGGCCAGTTTGGCCAGCCTATGCAGTTCGACCAGCTGTTTTCGCTGGTCGTTCAAGGGCACCGGATGTTCCGGCGCAAGCTATTGTGACCAGAACAACTTCTTCGTCGAGCTCCCCTCTCCAACTCGAAAGAACTCAGCAGCGTCAGAAACGCTGCGCAGCAGATCCGCAAATGCCCCTAGAGATCTCCAAGTACGGGTCAGTAGGAGATACCTCTTCTTCACATACTTGCTTTGAATAGTAAAAGCCTTACCCTCCGCGAGCTTTTTGGCCTCCTGGATTTCGTGGAGGGCGCCTTGGGCTTCGGCTCGGGCCTGTTGTGCGCTCTAGCGAGCCTTCCCAAGTTCGGATTCTTGGTCCGCATCATGACGCTCCAAGGACTCGTATTTCCTCAAAGCATCTTGAAGCTCCTGTTGGACCTCCCCAACCCCAGGCTCATGCTTTTTCCGGACGGCTCGTTCCCTCACCGCCCTCTCCTCGGCCTCGGCCAACGCTTTTTTGAGGGTTTCAACCTCAGTCGCCGCTCCTGCAAACATCACGTCACTACAATCAATATACATCATTTATTCTTTCCGAATATAGGACAAGTCTCCACATACCTTGCTTATCCTACAACTGTCGTTTCACAAGGCCGAGCTCTTCTTCGGCCCGCTCCAGACTCTGCTTTAGTCCAGAGGCCTCAGCGGCATGAGAGGTGGCAACCAGTGGCGACACATGTGTTCATAAGACATATTTATTTAGTTTCCTGCAAAAATTACTTGATCCTCTATCCGGCTATTCTTTCTGAACACCGGACAGTGTCTTAGGGGCTACACTGTCCATATTGGGACTTTCTCTTTTACATCGCTTACCTCAAAAGCTGTCAGCAGGTTGCTACAGGCTTCGGTTAGTCTTCTCTTGACAGACTGAACCCTCTCAATCACCGTACCCATCAGAATACGATGTTCATCCACAATGGAAGCGCCTTGTAGCGCTTCCAACATATTATCTAGTGCCTTTGGTTGGACAGAGGTCACCGGCGGGATAGGCACACCTCCTTCTCTCGAAGGAGGCTGCTCGTCAGATTCCGGAGCCGTATAGGTCTCCGGAACCGTATCCGGCTGGGGGCCAAACTGAGCACGGCCCCATCGCCGGTCTCCATGGGGATCTGCTCCCCCAGGTGTTCGACGATCGAGGTTTTGCCCTCCGTTGCCTCCCTGGTGGCCTCCTGAACCTCCCCTTGGCTTGGGAAGGTCCTTTGGGAAAGCACCTCGGCGTCGCCCTTGTCCTTGGGAGAGTGAGCGGCCGGCGGAGACTCGCTGGCCATCGCCTTCGAATCCAGCAAACCTCCTAATGAGGATCGCAGGGAGCTGTCGTGGGCTGGACTACAATAGCATGATTAAACATGTTGATTCCATGAAGAAGAGAGGCCGGGTACATGGACGTATGCGGGTTTCTAGTACTTACGATGAGGCCAGGGGATTATTTCGGGGGCGTCGCTCCGGGCTGCTGTCAACGTCCCATGCGGAATTATCTGCAAGGGGGCCTTTCCCCCTCTTGGGTGCCTCTGTCTCCAGATTTGCGGAGGCTGCCCTCTTCTTCCTCCCCCCATCAGGGGGAGAGTTACTTTCTTCGTCCTCCTCCTCGTCGACTTCGGCGGCGGAGGAGTGAGTCTTGTCTTCGGACGACACGTCCAAAGCTCCCTTGTGGCGGGGGCCACTCCGGACCCCCTTGGCCTTCTTCTCCGGCGCCTGATAGGGCACCGGGACCAGCATCTTCACCAGGAGGGGGATGACTGGTTCCTCGGCCAGCGGAGCCGAACATTGAATCCGCTCTGCTTTCTCTGTCCATACTTGAAAAAATAAAAATAGTAAAGTTTAGATATCCCCCTTGAATAAGCAAGTAGATGATACGCCTTGAGACATGAAAGACTTACCTCACCGGCAGGATGGACAAGATCGTGCCCACGGTCCGAGTCTATGGCCGGTGGCGTCTCATTGCCCTTAAAAAGCAACTTCCAGGCATCTTCGTGAGTAGTTCCGAAGAGCCTTTCCAAGGTTTGGTGCTTCTTCGGATCGAATTCCCATAAAGGGCAAGTTCGGCTTTGCCATGGGATGATCCGGCGAACTAACATCACCTGGATCACGTCAACGAGCTTGATGTTTTTATCCACCATCCTTTGGATGCGTGTCTGCAGCGCTATCAGTTCGTCCGACAAAGACCAATTTGGGCCCTTCTCTATTCAGTAGGTGAGCCGCGTTGGAGCTCCGGACTTGAATTCCGGAGCCACGGCCCAGGTGGCACCGCGGGGCTCTATGATATAAAACCACAATTTCTTCCACTCCATGACGGTCTCCAGAAAAGTACCTTTGGGCGACGTGACATTGGGCAGCTTGCTCACCATGGCACCTCCGCACTCCGCGTGCTAGCCATCCACCACCTTCGGCTTCACGTTGAAGATCTTGAACTACAGTCCAAAGTGGGGTTGGATGCGGAGGAAGGCCTCACACACGACAATGAATGCCGAGATGTTGAGGAAAGAGTTCGGGGATAGATCATGGAAATCTAGCCTGTAATAGAACATAAGTCCATGGAAGAAAGGGTGGAGAGGAAACCCTAACCCGCGGACGGAGTGGGGGATGAACACCACCCTCTCGTTAGGCTTCGGGGTGGGGACGATTTGCCCCTTGGCTGGAAGCCTGTGGGCGATTTCTTTCGCCAGATACCCGGCCTCCCGAAGCTTGGTGATGTCGTTCTCCTTAATGGAGGAGGCCATCCACTTGCCTTGCCCTCCAGATCCGGACATGGCTGAGTGCTTCCTTGAGGCGGAAAAGATGAGGACTTGGGTGCTGGAGCTCGAGAATGGAAGGGCAGAGAAAGAGAGAAGGCGTGGGTGAAGAAAGGGAATCCTTATCTCCTTATAAAGGCAGTGAATATCAAGCGCCTCCCCATTCACCTTAAAACTCGCCTATTCCCAAGGGCTGTGCAAACGGTATGGTTGGATTACCCACACCCGTATTGATGAGAATCCCGCAATAGGGGGACACGATCTCTGCTTTGACAAGACGTGCCAATAAAACCACGTCTCGAAATATGAAGCAGCAGGCCGAAAAACGGTATGAAATAATGACCGGTCAAACAAGATGTCACATTGCAAAAAGTTGTCAGTGGATTTGACTCGTGAAATATTATACTCTCGGTGGTTGTGTGTGGTACTTGTGTTACATATCCGGATACATTCTTTGCGTCCGAAGACTATTTTGGAGAAGGGAACCCGCCTTGCAATGCCAAAGATAGTCTGCGCGCCGGACACCTCGTCATTGAAGCCTGGTTCAGGGGCTACTTAGGGAGTCTTGGACTAAGGGGTCCTCGGGCGTATGGCCTGTTATCCATGGGCCAGACTAATGGGCTATGAAGATACAAAGACCGAAGACTCTACCCGTGTCCGGATGGGACTCTCCTTGGCGTGGAAGGCAAGCTTGGCAATCAAATATGAAGATTCCTTTCACTATAACCGACTTTGTATAACCCTAGTCCCCTCTGGTGTCTATATAAACTGGAGGGTTTAGTCTGTAAGGACAATCATAATCAGATAGTCTAGACTTCTAGGGTTTAGCCATTACGATCTCGTGGTAGATCAACTCTTGTAACCCCCATACTCATCAATATTAATCTAGCAGGATGTAGGGTTTTACCTCCATCGAGAGGGCCTGAACCTGGGTAAACATTGTGTTCCCTATCTCCTGTTACCATCAACCTCAGACGCACGGTTCGGGACCCCTACCTGAGATCTTCTAGCCGGTCTTGTAGCCCGAGAACACTGTGGTTTTTGGTGGGACGTGCTGCGTGCCCCCACGTACAGGAATGCATGGCGCTGACGGGGGGAGAGGTGCAGTTGATCTTGGATGGTCAAACATCTCCCAGCCGGTCCTGTTGCCCGAGAACGCTGTGGTTTTTGTTAATGAAAATCTAAGGGGTGTGAAGCCCTTCTTTTATTAAAAAAACACATCTGCCGGCGAACTGCAGCACGGAAGGGTGAATAGCACTACACTGCACATCCGACCATGAGCCTCGTGCCACCGGACTGCAAGCACGATCACTGGTGGACTGGACATTCAGACGCACCACGCTGATGCCACAATAGAACCGCAGCGATGTGCCCAAGTGAAATCTGAAAAGCAAAAAACAATCGATGGGTAGAAGAGGATGCTCGAGGTCGGTGGTTGCGGCGTCGTGGCTGATGACGAGGGAGGCTAGCAGAGGCAATTGGTGGCTGGAGAACCTGCACGAAGATGGGGGCCGCGGCCGAGCTGCACGGGGGCCGCGACCGAGCCGCATGAGGTGGGGCAGTGCCAAAGCACCACGGGTGGCGCATATGAGGCCCTGGCCGGAGACCTCCACGAGAAGGAGAGAGCTCATCCTCGTTGATTCAGGTGGGTGCGGTGTTTCTCAGGGGAGGGAGGAACTCGGATTCGACATGGGGTCCATGGGTCCGTGACCGGTGAAGATGTGGTCTGGGTCGCACACATTGAGGCGGTTGGGCATGGAGAAGAAGCTGGTGGGGCGGCACCAGCTCACGGCGGCCAGGCGCGGAGAGTAGCTGGTTGGGTGGTGCTAGCTTTCCGCGGCCACGCGCAGAGATGGAGGCAGCGGAGCGACACTGGCTTGCGGTGGTCGTCTTCAGAGAGGAAGGTGGTGGGGTGTCTTGCGGTGGCGAGCGCAGAGAGGAAGGTGGACGGGGACGGAGTAGTGCGGCGAAAGGTGGGCGGGGTAGTGGTAGAAGGTGTAGGGTAGGTGGTTGATGTGGATCGGGGATGGCTTTTTTGCTGCAGTTAGGGTGGCTCAGTTCACGGGTTTTATTAGAATAAGAGTAGGTGTTATCAGAATAAGGTCTTAAGGGGTGTTATCATAATAGACCCACCCTCTATATATATACACACACTAGGTGTCACATAAACCTCACTCTTTGTTGGGACTTTGCGGTTTTTGAGGCAAATGCCACATCAAAGTTGTGCATCAGGTATTCAAAACATCACGACACACCTCTCCATATATACGTTCTGGTACACGTGCAATCATGATGGTTGTTGTCCTATATATGGCACTCACTCACACAGTTGTCGGCGATGCTTCCATCTGCCGGCCCGCTTGGTCCATCACTTTCACCGAGAACGCGAGAGAGGTTAACTAATTTGACTTAGGAGGGGATTAATTTTTTCTTTGTCTCACGAAATATATATCAAGATGTGGGATTACATATATATAATAGCGCATGTGTACACATGAATCTGTCCCGCTGGATCGAAAGGGGGGGCGAGCACATGACATGTCATGAACGACCTCTTGCTCTGTGTGGGGACCTCTATGATTTTCAACACATGCACCACATCAATGTTGTACATTGGGTCGGGTATTCAACACATATGCATGCATCACACACCTCCATAAATATGTTCGGGACACACGCATGCAATGGTTGTATTTGGACACACTATCACTCGCTTGGTTATGTTCGGCAAGCCTATATATATTCGTGGGCCCGCGTGGACGTCCATCATTTCGACCAATGACGAGAAAGGTTACCAGGGTGTGTTCTTCTTCTTTGCTTCGAGATACCGTATAGTAAGTCGACCATTCCAAGCCTAATTAAGTTTCAGCGCATGCTACATGTCGTGAGCCCGTGCTCAGTGTGGGGATTTTACGGTTCCAAAGCATGGTGCCACATCAAATTTTCGCATTAGGTATTCAAACACCACACACACCAGTTCCATATACATACTTGGGGCACATTCATAGAGTGGGTTTGTCTTCATACAATACTCCCTCACGAGGTTATCGGCGACAAGCTAGTGCATTTTGCAGGGCCGTGTGGACGTCCATCAGTTTGACCAACAACGAGCAGCAGAGGTTGTATGACCAAGTTGGATTCTACTTGGTCCATGTTACAGTACCCCTTGGTGAGATGCCCTCCCCCCAATGTGTGTGTGGGGGTGGCTACTTCACACTGCCTGCAACCTCCATGGTGTCGGGGAAGTTCGGTCAATTTGTGAGGCACGTGTGCCGCATCAAATTTGTGGATGTTAGTTAAATGTCACACCACACCCTTTTCATACATATAGTAGGCCACCCACATGTGGTTCGTATGTGGTCTCACCCATCTCGCGCCACAAGCACACATTTGTGGGTCGGCGCATGATCAACCTTTGTCGGGAAGAGAAAGGGGAAGTTTGACCATATATGTATATATAGGGTAGGTTTATTATGATAACACCCTTAAGACCTGATTCTGATAACACTAAACCTTATTCTGATAACACTGCGTCGAGACAAACAAAATCAAAAACCAACCCCTCCCCGCACCTTATCTACCCCACCCACTCCACCTTCTTCCCCCCCACCCCCCCCCTCCCCCCCCAGTCCCCCCACCCCCCCCCCCCCCCCCGCCCCCCCCGTGCCTCTCGGCCAAGGCCAACTCCAACAGCGTGCGTCGCCCCACCCCGCAAGCCCGCGCCTGCGGCTAGCCATGGCCATCGTGCCTCCTCTCCATCCTGGACGGCGCGCCTCCCTTCCCCCAACCCACAGCTCCGCCACTCCCCTAGCCAAGACCGACGGCTGCCGCGTGCCACCGTGCCCGGGCACCTCGACCCACCCCCTTCCATCACACTCCCACTGGATCCACACGTCTCGATGCTGCCGGAGAACCAATCCTACCAGCCTGGCGTTGCCACTAGCCTCCCACGCTGCCCAACAGTCCCCTTATGAGCGGGATCCCCCACCCAACACCACTCACCCCGCCCACATTGGTGAGTAGAGGGGGAGGCCCCCACCACGCGCGCGCCTCCTCCAATACCGCCGGTGCTGTGGTGCCAGGATCCAGCGTTGTACCTTCCACATGTCGCCGAATCTGTTACGGACTGCTCCATGTTTGTTCTCACTGCGCGCCGCCGGTGTGATGGTGGCCTAGATCACTCACTGTGTGGTGCAATACCTAGCGCGAGGCAGTCTGGTGGCACGGGATGCAGTTCGTGGCCTCTTGGCGTGAGTTCTGCCACCTCGGTCAGTGAAGTCTGGCCCGCAGTTCTCATGATAGGAACTACTAGCACTCTCGATTAATAGCAGTATATGTGGCGATTACAGAGACAGATTACAGGAATTGCAAGCTAGGGTTCGTCGCGAGGAAGGAAAGGGGAATGTGATAAGAGCTGAGCCGCCGTTGCGTTGATCCACTAGATGTTGTCCCTCTCGGTGACGCTTCCTTTAGTAGCTGTTGCTGGGTCTTCAGTTGGTCCACTCTGGCCCATGGACTCTTGGGATGGGCCGACGTGGTCGAGTGAACCTTGGTGAAGCCTGGTGGGTGCGGACGACGCTGCCTTGTGGGCCCCGGTTGTCAGGGGCGCTGACATCCCCTCCTCCTTGGGAAGAGGCTTGCCCCCAAGCCTCAGCATGCGGAAACCGGGCCATCAGGCTGGCTTTATCTTCCCAAGTGACGCCCAGGATGGAATTCTATGACCATTGTATCTTTACTTGCTCCCGGACGCCGTCTTTGTTCTTGCGCCAACGGGTCTATAGAATTGCTTCCGGCACAGCTTGATCATCCAAACAGTGAGGAAGATGAGGTTCAACAATCGTACCAGGGAGGAGAGCTTGTCGAAGTAGAGAAACGTGGAACACCGGGTGGACTGTTGCTTGTGGACGAAGTTGGAGTTTGTATGCCACTTCGTTGATCTTGTCAATGATGGGAAAGGGCCCGTAGAACTTGTAAGACAGTTTGTGATTTGCTCTTGGGGCGACTAAAGACTGTATGTATGGATGTAGTTTGACGAAAACCTTGTCACCCACTTCGAAAGCCTGGAAGGAACGCTTCTTGTCAGCTTGATATTTCATCAGCTGTTGTTCCCGATTGAGGTGTTGCTAAAGAAGGGCTTGAACAGTGGCGCGCTCATCAAGCCAAGATTGAAGTGTTGGGACAAAGCATGTACCTTCTGCTGTGATCCCCCAGTGACGAGGCTCGTAGCCGAACATGGCTTTGAAACGTGTCATGCCGATGGCCGAATGATGTGCATTGTTGTACCAGAAATGTGCCAATGGTATCCAAAAACTCCAGCGCCGCGGGCAGGCTTGTGGGAAACATCTCAGAAACGTTTCGACACACTGATTCACCCTCTCCGTTTGCCTGTCCATTTGAGGATGATTTGCGGTGCTCAATCTCAGTTATGTCCCTGCCCCTCTAAAAAGTTCTTGCCAAAAGCGACTAGTGAACATTGGGTCTCTGTCAGACACAATAGCTACCGGCAACCCGTGGATCTTGTAGACTTGGTGTAGATACAGTTGCGCGACTGATGCTGCCATGTAAGGATGAGCAAGAGGCAAAAAGTAGGCAAACTTGGTACGTTTGTCGACGATGACCAGAAGACAATTGAACTTGCTGGACTGCGGGAGGCCGTCGATGAAATACATAGAGATCATTTCCCATGGCTGACTGGGCACAGGTAGTGGTTGGAGTAGCCCCGGGGAAGCAGCCCGGTCTGGTTTGGCCTGTTGATAGATTTGACAGCAGCGCACATATTGGAGGATATGCGTCTTCATATTTGGCCACGCAAACAAGCGCCTGATGCGATGATAAGTCACCAGGAATCCAGAGTGCCCCCCATTGGGCTGTCGTGGAAAGCACAAATGATGCGCTGTTGTATCTATGTGCTTCCTCCCAGCCAAATCCTGTCACGGAAACAGATGATTCCTTTCTCAAGAGAAAAACGGCCCTTCGGATCTTGTTGAAGTGCTAACTATTCCAGGAGATGAGAGACATGTGGGTTGTTGTTGTAACTGTTCAAGACGTCCTCAAGCCATGTGGGCACACAAGAAGTGATGATGTTCAAGAATTCAGTTGGGTTTGCTCTTGACAGAGCATCTTCCCCTACGTTCTCGACGCCTTTCTTGTATCTTATTCGGTAACGGAGGCCGAGGAGCTTGGTAAAAGCCTTCTGCTGCCATGGAGTGGTCAGCCTCTGTTCCTCCAGGTGAATCAAGCTCTTCTGATCAGTGAGAATGATGAATTCAGCATGTTGGAGGTAGGGGCGCCATTGATCCACCGCGACAACTATAGCGAGGTATTCTTTCTCATAGGTTGAAAGGCCTTGGTATCGTGGGCTGAGCGCCTTGCTCATGAACGCTATAGGGTGCCCTTGCTATTGCAAAATTTCCCCCATGCCACGGTCTCTAGCATCAGTCTCAATGACGAAGGGATGCTTGAAATCTGGTAATGCCAAGATAGGTGCTGAGACAAGCTGCTGCTTCAGAACTTGGAATGATGTTTCTGTGGTGGATGTCCATTGGAAAGGTACTCCCTTCTTGAGTAGATTGAACAAGGGTCGCGCAATGACACCAAAGTTTCTGACGAAGTGCCGATAGTAGCCTGCGAGTCCCAAGTAACTGTGGACCCCTTTGACATCAGTTGGTGCTTGCCAATCCTTCACGGCTGCAATTTTGGATGGGTCGGTGGACACGCCTTGTGCGCCGATGGTGTGCCCCAGGTATGAGATTTGCCGCCGACCGAAGACACACTTGCTCATTTTGGCTTTCCAGCAATCTTTTCTCAAGAGCGCCAGCACTTGGCGCAGATGTTCAGCGTGTTCCTCTAAAGAGAAGCTGAAAACCAGGATGTCGTCGAAGAAAGATACCACACAGACGTGGTTAACTGGCTTGAGTGTAGTGGTCACTGCTCCCAAAAAGGTGGCTGGTACACCTGCGAGCCCGAACGACACGACTGTGAACTCAAAGTGTCCTTGGTGCGTCTGGAACACAGTCTTGTACTCCTCCCCTGGTGCCAGGCGTATTTGATGGTAGCCCGCACAGAGATCTAGTTTGGAGAACCATTTTGCGCCATGAAGCTCGTCCAAGAGTTCTTCGATGATAGGCACGGGGTACTTGGGCACTACTATAAGTGCATTGAGCTGCCTGTAATCTATACAGAGTCGCCACGTGCCGTCCTTCTTTTTGACCAGAATGACCGGTGAAGAAAGGGGGCTGGTGCTTCGCTAGATGACCCCTGATTTCAGTAGTTCTTCCACTTGAGTTTGGATCTCCATCTTGTGTTCTGGTTTGTGACGGTACGGACGGATGTTGACAGGTTGAGCTCCAGGGATAAGTGGTATCCTGTGATCACAAGCACGCCTTGGGGGAAGGCCTGTTGGCTCGGTGAAAACATCTGGAAACTCGTCGAGGACGCGCTGGATGCAGTCAGGAACTGGTGTTGCTACAGCCTATGCAGGCGCGACCATGCAAAGGTGCACTACATGCGAGATGGCGCCCCGGCTACAGAGCCCTTGCAGCTGAATCGCGTTGATGGACTCGCAGGTTGTTGCGAACGCATCATGGCCGACCAGTCGGAGCGGGCCGGCCGGTGTAGGGATCTCGATGAAGCAAGCGCGCCAGTCGACGACCATGGGACTTTGCTCCTCGAGCCAGTCCATGCCCAAGATGGCATCATAGGTGCCCAACGCGAGCACCTTCAAGTCGGTGAAGAACTCCTGGCCTTGGGAATACCATGAGCAGTTGGGGACGAAGGCCGAGCAGGTGAGCTCGCTGCCACAGGCAGCATGGACGCGACCGGGTTTAGGTAGCGGTCGGACGCCGGTGAGTGTTGCAGCCAGGCGCTCGTCGACGAATGAATTGGAGCTGCCGGAATCCACAAGAAGAAGAACTTTGTGCCCTTGGATCCATGCCCGAAGCTGGAATGCCTTAGGCGACACCCCTCCCGTGACCGCCGACTGGGAGATGGCCATGACGGAGTCATCAGCATGACCTGGTGGTGAGACTTGTGTGTCGATGACATTGTCGAGGCCGAACAAGTCGAGCAGTTCCTCGACGACGTGGAGCTGCACGGAAGTGGGACATGTGTGATCTTGCCCCCACCTCTCGCCGCACTTGAAATAGAGGCCTCGAGCTCGCCTGTAATCCCGGAGAGTCTTCAGTTTGGACACATCGGCACGGGCGGCGTTAGTGCCGCGACGATCGGCCGTGGGGGCTACTGGTACCATGCGCGCCGGGGGCAGCGGAAGCGGCATCGGTGCGCCCGGCTTTGGAGTTGTGTCTAGCGGCCACGGCAATGTGCCAAAAGACCCGTCCGCCACTTCCTCTTGCAGCAACGCCAGGGCACAGGCTGTATCCAGATCGGGCGGCCGCTGTACGAGCACCACCGCGCGGATATCCTTTCGCAAACCCTCCACAAAACGAGTCAAAAAGTAGAATGGGTGAATAGTATCCGAATAAGAGGAGAGATGATTTACAATCAACTCAAATTGCTCAATGTAACTAGCGAGTGTAGAAGTTGGCGGACAGTGCAGAACTGTCGAATCAGCGTTTGGTGCCGATCACGCCCAAAACGAGTACAAAGTAAACTAGTGAACGGTTCCCTGGTGAAATTTGCAAGCCGTTTTTGGATTGACTGCAACCACACTGAGGCTGAACCGGAGAAGTTCAGAGCAGCCATCGGCACCCAAAAGGGCTGTGAGATTCCAAACATCTAAAAATATTGCTCACACAGCGTTTTCCACAGATTCGAGTTGTCGCCCATGAACTGCGGAAATGAGATGGACGGATGTGTCTGTCCCAGCCCAGAGAGAAGTTGACTGGCGTGTGCAAATGGAGATAGAGAAGAAGGGGATGCCATCAAGGCGTTGTACTGACCCGTTGCCGGGGGTGGCGGCGGGGTCTGGAAGGACACCGCCGCGGACCCCCGTGGAAGATGAAGCAGGCCTTGGCTCACTGGCCCTTGTGGAGCATCAACCGCGTCAGATCCGGCCCCGGTGTGGGCGCCGATCATCGCGGGTGGGATGTGGAGCGGTGCGGGCGCCCGCGTCTCCTCGCCCTCCAAGGTCGCCGGCGGCTGCGCCCGTTGAAGCACCGCCACCGCATCGCCCATATCGGTGACCCGTTTCTGCAGATCAGGCCGCCATGCGATGGGCTTCTCGATCTTGGCCGTTGAGAGTTGTATCTCCGCTATTGCCTTGGACTGGGCCTTCATGTTGGTGTCGAGGCGGTCGAGAAATGCCTGGATTGACGGATCCATGGTCGTGAGGACGGAGCGCGCTTGCCGTATGCGACGGGTTTTGATGAGGTTGTCCGGAGTGGATCGGGAGGGATTAAGGGCTGGTCTCTGATACCGGATGATAGGAACTACTACCACTCTCGATTAATAGCAGTATATGTAGCAATTAGAGAGACATTATAGGAATTGCAAGCAAGGGTTCGTCACGAGGAAGGAAAGGGGAATGGGATAAGAGCTGAGCCGCCTTTGCCTTGATCCACTGGATGCTGTCCCTCTCGATGACGCTTCCTTTAGTAGCTGTTGCTGGGTCTTCAGTTGGTCCACTCTGGCCCATGGACTCTTGGGTTGGGCCGATGTGGTCGAGTGAACCTTGGTGAAGCCTGGTGGGTGCGGACGACGCTGCCTTGTGGGCCCCGGTTGTCGAGGGCGCTGGCATCTCAACACCGCCGAAGACGAGCCACCACCCTGACTCTCCCCCGTGTGTGCTGCTGCTCTAAGTATACCCACCAGACTTGCTCCTATGGTGGTGACCATTGTGTGCATTTTGGAAAAACATTTTTTGTTGATTTTTCAAAGTTGGTTGCGGTGTAGTTCGCCGGTGACAAGAGTACAGCTCGGTTTCTCGGGCATGCGGCTCGGCTGTTCGCTAGATGCGTTTTTATCCGTTGCCTGCCTGTGGTGAAATTTGTTATGTGTCCGTCAAGAGGACCACGCCGAGTCATTCGGCTACACACCCACTTGTAGTTCAGTTGGACGGGTTTCACGAGCTGGCGGGAGGATGACAACTAACTACCACAAGCAGCCTCCGCATGCCTATGTGTTTTTTGCAGATTAGTGGATGGATGTGTGTGTTTTGTAGTTTAGTTTGAAGGATGTTTCAGTGCTCACGGTGCTGGCGTGCAGTGCAGTGCGCCCTGGATGTGGGTTGTGTTGTTCGGTAGTCGCTGGCGTGGAGCTCGCCCGGTGTGAAGTTCTATTCTTTGGGCCCCATATCTTTGTTTTTATAGTTCACTCACTATCTTTTGTTGTATCTTGCTTTTGCTCACGGTTGAAATTCTTCATATTTGGTTGTCGTCCCATAGGCTCACTAGTGCAGTGATGTGGGGGTTGGACTTGTAGTGCGCCTGTGACCAGCTTGCACTTCACATCAAATTGTGGTTTTATTTTTTAAGTCCCACATAATTGTAATTTGTATGTGTTTGTACACTAGATTCAAAAGGAATCATGGGATTTTTTCAGTTGTGTGGGAAAAAAGAAGGAAATTAAAACACCACTCGTCGACAAAAATAACAACCCCCAAGCATCATGCGCATGCAGTTTCTTTTGTGCATGCCTGCAATGCATTGTGTGTATGTGTGCAGTGCACCCCATCACTTCAGGTTTTTTGAGAAAACAATTTATATTGTCACACGTGGTGGTTTCACTTGTGTATATGCTTGCAATGCGGTTGTGTGTATGCGTTCAGTGCACTCCTATGGTTTCCTTTGTAAAATGGCAATTAAAAAACATCACAAAGAATTCCATTCCCTTTTAGATGTAGTTCGCTAGTTTGTGTTGCGGGGTTTACTCTCGCCAACGAAGCAGTTCTTTAGTCTTCATGCGGTTCACTAACTATGACCTTGGAAAGAGCTCACTTCTCATTACATGTGGTTCACTTGCTCAGTCCCTGCGGTCCACTCGCCCAGTCTACGCATGTAAAAAATACTCCCTCCTTTCCGGTCTGTAGGTCTTATCTCAAAATTTTAGTTTTTCCATTATATAAGGCTCAATTTGGTTATTCCCCATCACATGTTCAGACTTCAAGGTGCATTAAATCATTGCATGCAAGTATTAAGAGAAAACTGACTAATGCATGCACTTTATGCATGCATGCATTGCAATTAATGTATTCGTAAACATAATTTTTTGAGGAAAACAAGAGCATTAATTGGGTGCTTTTGCAAACTACAAAAAATATTACACCACTCATCATCTACCTTGGTTGGTGAGATTTTTGAATTGAGCCTTATAAACCGAAAAGGAGGGAGTATTGAGTTTGGAAAAAGCTCAAGCAGTTCATTTTCAGTAGTGTCGTTGCCCGTTTAGGGTAGTCTCGAGGTTCATTTTTTATAGTATTGCGGTTCACCAACACTCGACATAAAGTGCACTCCACCTCGTTTGGAAAAATTTACGTCCCACAAAAAAGAAATCATGCAGTGCACTTGTCTGTCCGATGAAGTGCGATTTTTTGTGTGAAGCAGTGCACTCCACCTCGTTTGGGAAAATTTACGTCCCACAAAAGAAAATCATGCAGTGCACTTATCTGTCCAATGAAGTTCAATTCTTAGTCTAAATAAGTGCGGTTTTCTATCTGATGCAGTACGGCCCGTTTACGGTAGTCTCGAGGTTCACTTTGCATAGTATTGCGGTTCACCAACACTCGACATGAAGTGCACTCCACCTCGTTTAGGAAAAATTTATATCCCACAAAAAAGAAATCGTGCAGTGCACTTGTTTGTTCAATCAAGTGCAGTTTTTAGTCTAAAAGCAATGCCATTTTCTGTCTGATGCAGTACAGACGATGATTTTGGTGTCGCGAAAAAAGAGTGTCCGCATTTCGTTAAAATCAAAATTGCTCCTAAACAGTAAGGAATCGGAGAGAGTGTTCTACATGAAAAAGTTGTGGCTCCTTGATATCTTTCCAATGGCGTATAATCTGTATCATTTTGACCAACGGTTTGTAAAAATTTCATGAAAAACGACCGCAGCCTCTCGTCGGCAGCCGCACGATTTTCGGAATTAACTAAAAACCGTAAGGAATCTCAAAAACATTTCAACATATGAAAGTTGCGCCTCATCTATAGCTTTCCAACGGTGTATCATACGCCTCATTTCGACCAACGGTTAGAAAACTGGAGTGAAAACAGTACCTAAAATTTCAAAAATTAAAAAACAGAATTTCGCGATTTAGTAATTTTGAAACTGATCTTAAATCGTAAATAATTAGAGAAAATAATAAATATGAAAAGGATGTGCCTCGACGATATCTTTCCAACGGTGTATCATTTGCTTCATTCTGACAAGCGATTTAGAAGAAATCGTGAAAAAACGCTCGCTGCCTCTCGTTATGGGCTGCACCGTGTGGAATCTCAGAAAGTGTTCAACATGTTGAACTACCACCTAATGCATAGCTTTTCAACGGTATATTACACGCCTTGTTTCGACTAACGATTAAAACACTAGAGCAAAAAGGGTACCAAAAAAACAAAACGTGTAATTTTTTGCGATGGGAAGTTCACTCGTGTGAGTACTGCAGCACACTTGGTTCAAACAATGACGTGCACTTGCGTTGAGCATGCAGTGCGGAAGTGTTATTAGAATAGTTATTCTGCTAATATTAGCAGAATAGACCGGCTGTATATATAGGACAACAATATTCTAATCCCAGGATTAAAATAGTTCTTTGGATCACGGCGCAGTCTATATAGGCGTGAGGAGATGCTCCCGAAGTCCCGAACCGGAGCGACAACAAAAAAACTTCCTAACCCCGCCCATGATCCCCGCATCCCCGATCTACCGCCGCCCGACCATCCTAGCGCACCGTCGCCGGCCGGTCAACCCAGCGCGCCGCTGCCGCACGGTCAACCCAGCGCGCCGCCGCCGCCTGAAAAACCCAGCACGCCGCGGTACCCGGACCTACTTGTGTTGGTTCCCTGTGCGCCGCCCACCTTCTTTGCGCACCACCAAGATCATGTCGCCGAACTTCTACCCTGGCTACACGCGGCTCTGCGCCCTAACCGCTGTCGCTGGGGATCACCGACCACCATCAACTGCCGTGCAGTCCTCGTCTGCCTGCCCTCGCAGTTCCCCACTTGCAACTAACGCGGATCCGGTCAAGCCCGCACCCCTTCCCGTCCTATGCCTTTGTCTTCTCGTTCTCTACCTCCGGCGAGCTCCCCTGTAAGGTTGTATCCTCCAGCTTGTCACCTTCCCTTGCCCCTGGCTCCTCATGTGCTGTTATCACACGATGCTGCCGAGCTACGAGAAACCAACGACGACGTCTCCACACCCCGTGCGCTGCTGGCGCTGTCTCCCATTTGGTGCAAGCATGACCTCCTCTGGGAAAATCCATCAGCGAGGATCCCCTGCCACCATGTCGCCTATTCCCGGTGGGGATCTGCTAGTATAGTGTCCGGCTGTTCATCGATGCCACTGCAGGCAGTTCACCTAAGTCGCCACACACTTGTACATTTCAGCTGGCCGCTGCACACCTGAAGCACACTTACACTCGCCATGCACCTCAACACTGAATCCCCTGCGCGCTGCCGCTGGCTTACCCGAGCATGCCGCTGTTGGCCTTCTTTGTGTTGTGTGCACTGAAGCCCATGGACACAAGAGTTAGACTGACAAACAAAAACATCACGTGATGGATACTGAGTTAACTGACGGAAAGGAGTGATGCATGATGCAAGTGAAGCTAAAGAACAAAACATCTACACTTTGTTGCATGTGCAAAATGTGTGATCACTTGCTTCGTACTTCTGTTATTTTGATTTTTGAATAACTGATGTTTACTCCTTTGTGTGCGGAAAAAACATCAGTGCATGACATCTGTTTTTGTGTTTATCCTCTGATGAAAAATGGCCATTATTGCAGGCCAGCTTCGCTTGATGTGTCTGTTCAGCTAAAAAAAAGGAGAGCATTTTACGTTGTTTCCTAGTTCGCTCACTTGTTGAAATGAAAAAAAGCGGCTCGATCTTGCTGCACATAAGGAAGAAGCGTTAAAGAGGTAAGAAGGAACACGTGGCTGGGAATTAAATGATAGGCAAAAAGAGCTGGGCTAGCATCCTGATTACTTGCTTGTGTTTCTTTTCCTGTATTCGACCCTAGCTACTACATGTACGCTGGCCTTTTCTATTCTATAAAAGAGAAAGCAAAGCAATCATAGTGAGAAGAGAGAGAGAGAGAATAAAAATGTGTAATGGGGAATAACTCCATCTATTTTTTATCAGGCCCATTTTGGCCAATGTATTTTTAAAAGTACTCCCAAACGTTTGTCTTTAAGAACACTACAGCCAAAATATAAATAGTCCACTTGATAATTTTAAACTTTGGACATATATGGTTAAATGCTATGTACTTCTCTGTTTTGTAATTAGGTAATTAGATAATTTTAAACTTTGGACATATATTGTACAGAAAGTGGGATGTTTATTAAACAAACTGATTTTATTCGTTCTCAATAATAATTCAAGAAGTTCACATGAAAATAACAGAGTAGGTCACGTTTCTAAAAAAACCAAGTGGTTCAAATAAAAATATCAAAGTTGCTTGATGTTCATAAATGAAAGAAATTTTTTGTTGAACTAAAAAACAAAAAATGGAGCAGTTCGATATTTATTACAAAAACTTGAATTTTTCCCGTTACTAATGAAGAAACCAAGAAGTTCAGTTCGAAATAACAAAGAACTTGTAGGATGTTTATTACAAAACTAGTGTTTTTTCCATTACAAATGAATAAACCAAGACGTCCAAATTGAAAAAAAATCAATAAGTTCAATTTAAAAAAATAGAATAGTTCAATGTATATGAAGAAATGAGATTTTCCTCATTACTAAATAAATAACCAAGAAGTTCAATTTCAAAAAATGGAGCAGTTCGATATTTATTACAAAAAAAATCAAATTTTCCCTATTGCTAACGAATAAACCAAGAAGTTCGGTTTGAAATAATGAAGAACTTTGGCATTTACTAAAAAAACTCAATTTTTTTCCATTTCTAGAAATACACAAAGAGGTTCAAAAAATTGAAAAATGCACTGGTTTTATGTCTGTAAAAATTAAATTATTTTCATTGCTAAATGGTAGCATAGTTTTTGATATTTTAAGAAAAAATTAGAGCAATTCAATTCTAAAAAGAAAATCAAGAATTTAAAATTAAAAATAGAGTAGTTCGATGTAGATGAAAAAACTCAAAGTCTTCCAGTTTCTATACAAAATTAGAGTATGAAGTTCAATTTTAAAAATCATTTTTTTATATTTAAAGAATAAAACTAAGATTCAAAATAAAAAAGCAGAAAAGTTCAGGGATTATAATACAATGGAATTTACATTCTCAATCTTGATGAGTGTTTTAGAAGATAGGGCAAAAAGGCAGAGAGCGGTTCAATGTCTATAAAAAAACTCAGATATTTTAATGTAACTGAGAGAAGTTCAGATTGATAACTGTCGGAAGTTCACGTACTACATGGCGTGCATTTACTAACCAATAAAACTAAGAAGTTCAAATTTAAAAATGGTGAAGTTTGATGTCTATAAAAAATCCAGTTTTTCACATTACTAAAAAATAAAACAAAGAAGTTCAAAATTTTAAAACAAAGAAGTTCAAAAAACTCGATTTTCCCCGTTGCTAAAGAATAAAACAAAGAAATTCAAATTAAAATAACAGAGAAGTTCAAAGTTTATAAAAACCTCTGATTCGCGTTCTAAAGAATAACTAATAAGTTCAAATTAAAATAAGGGAACAACCAAAAAAATTATAAAAAAAGATTTTCCCCGTTTTTATTAAAATTCGGATTTTCCATGGTACTAAATATTAAACCAAGAAGTTCAATTTTAAAAATAGAGTAATTCAATGTACATTAAAAACTCAGTTTTTCTTGTTACTGAAGAATAAAACCAAGAAGTTCAATTTAAAAACATGGAGAAGTTTGATATTTAATTAAAAACTCTAATTTTTTGGTTACTAAATAATAAACCAATTAGTTCAATTCAAAATAACGAAGAAGTTTGATGTTTCTAACGAAACTACAATTTTCATATTTCTAAAAATACATAAAAGATATTCAAATAAAAAAGTTAGAGCGGTTCATAACTAAAGAGAAATAGAGAGAAATTCAAATTGATATCTGTCGGAAGTTCACGTACTGCATGGTGTGCATTTCGTATGAGAAAAAAGAATAAAAAAAATAAAGTATAAAAAAGTTGTTGCTAGAAGCTCAAGTGCACTGTCCAGGCAAGTTCAGAAATTCTTGAGAGAGAGGTTCACAACGTATTTCCATGTTCAAAAACACAAAAAAGAAACTATTTTTTCCATTTTCAAATAATTCTCTCAATCCACAAAGAAGTTCAGTTATTATTTGGGAGCAATTTAATTTCAAAAAACTAAATATATAATTCAAATTATAAAATTGGAAAAAGTTCATGTACTACATGTTGTGTGTTTAAATATGAGAAAAATGAATTAAAAGGCAAGGTCCAATTTTTATGTTGTTATAAGTTCAACTCCTCGAGCGGAGAAAGTTTAAAAAAATTATTATGAGAGAGGTTTGTACAAAAGGAATATTATTTGTGTAACACTGACGTATGTATGAGAAAATTGCAAATGAAAATACGTCATAGAAGTTCAATGTGAAAACAGCAGGAAGTTCAACTACTACAGTGAATGAATTTTAGATGATCAACTTTTAAAATGGTCGGGAGTATGAAAAAATGATCAACACGGAAAAGTTGCGTGTTTACAGCAGATTTCCATCGGTATATCATTTGCTCAATTCCGGTGAGTGGATGGAGATCTACGAGCAATGAAAACACGTGAAAAACAGGGTGAAGCTCAAGTAGATGTGACGAGAAGTTCAAGACATTACTCGGTGTATTTTCGAAGAATCTGTTCTGCCATAAAAGCAGAACGAATGATCTCGCCATTTTCAAAATTACTTGAAAACAGCAAGGAATCAGAGAAAGCCATTTTCAAAATTACTTGAAAATTACATGAAAAAGTTTCGTATTTTCCGTAGCTTTTCAACGGTATATTATTTGCCTCATTCTGATAAGGTTTGTAGAAATTATGGCGAAAATACATTTTTAGCCATTTTCAAAATTGACTTAAAACCGTAAAGGATTAGGAGTCCATCATATATATATATATATTATATATATATATATATATATATATATATATAGGTTTCTCCCAATCCTTTACGGTTTTGCGGCTGTGCTGGTTCTGAATCCCCTGTTGTGCTATGAATCTCAAGTAACTAGCTTCGGGTTCCACTCTGCTATCAAACCCTTTCTGGCATCCGCCCGAGAAGCCAGAGACTTGGGCCTGACACTCTGGCCACTCATCGTACACACCCGGAACATGCCCTACATACACAGCCTACCATTTCCTCACCATCGTTGATCTATATACCTATCACAGATGCGCGCGCGCGCACACACACACACACACACACACATATATATATATATATCATGAGGCGAATTCAACGAAATAGTTATGAAATAGAAGCAACATATATAGTAAACATGGTTAACAAATTTCATCGTATCAAAAGTAATTAACTAGAGCACGACACCATACATCTAATAGTTTCTTCGTACTGAGACATTCAAAGTTTCATCGTACAGAAAGTAACAAGTAACTAAACAAACACATTGTGTTTAAGCAGTGCACTCTTCCCATCTGTCCATATCCGAGAGGGTGGACCCAAGCTTAGTGAAAGGGGTCATGTACTGACGCTGCAGGGCAATGCGGGTTCGGACATCAGCTCGCGATTGGGCCGCCATAGAACATCCCATTCTCTTCGAGGACATCTTTCATGATGATGGACGCAATTTCCTGCTGGATCAGGTAGAAATCATTTCGAAGTTGATTATCCAGTATGGCTCCAAAGGCTTCAGCCCATCTTTGGATATGGGTATAGGATGAAGATTTCATGCAAAGTGATTGCACATCCCTTCTGTACTCCATCATTAGATGGATGATGTAGAATCCATCATTCTCACTTTTTGCCGGTTGCTGGATGCAACAGAAGTCAGTCTTGTGGCCAAAATAGAGCCTGGCCTTATTTGTTTTTTTGCATTGGATGTAGCCACCCCGCATGCTGAAGCCCAGCATAGCTCTATCCAGAACATACTTTATATGTGCGTAATCATTTTTCTGTATGTTCTTCGACGGGTCCAAATATAGAGAGCGGGAGTAACACAGGTAAACAATGATGAGAATGGCATGGCACCCCCCCCCCCCGCTGCGCAAAATACACGGTCATGTTAGCCTCCATGCGTGCAAAGTAATTATTGAAATGCACGAAAGGATGTATGTGTTATGGTGCTTTCCGCAGATGACTTACCCGGGATGATAACATAGGAGAATCATTTCTTTGTCCTTATTGCTAACCAAGAATTCTTCGATGTACTGACTCGCATATTGACGGTTGGCGTCGTTGATTGACAAGAAGCCCTCATGGATGTAGTGTGGGTCCGCGACCGCAAGACCAGTGACTTGCTCTCTCTTGACGATGTAGTTCATGTGCAGCGCATACAGGCGGACGAACGTAAAATCGAGTGTCCTCATTTGAAACATTTGGAAGATGTAATCAAACCTTAGGAAGAAGAGGTCCGTGGGGCATGTGTGGATGTACACCTTGCAACTACTCGGCACATGAACCGTATAAAGTGGGTATCTTGGATCATCCGAGGTGAGGAGGCTTCTCTCTGTCGAAAGCACATGGTCATGGAGTCTCCTGAGATCCCCTATTATGGCAGCTAGTGCATTCTCCGGTACCATAGGCTCTCCCGCGACATGGATTAATGGCACATGTTTCATCGGTACACTATCAACCTTGGTCGAAGGCAGCTGGTTGCTAGAACCATCATTGCCAGCTTTATTGGATTTTCTCGTCATCGGTCTCTTCCTCTGCTTCTTCTTCGTGGGCTCAGGTGCTCTAAGTCTGTCAGACCCTCCCTGAGCACCACCCCTAGTGTTTTCAGGCTCAGCACCGTACGACTCTGGCTAATTAGTTGAGCTTGGGTGGAACCGGCATCTAGAGGCGTGTCCTGTAAGGATTGCATGAACAAAGACTTCATGCACTCCCGAGGATGTTCAAGCCGGTATTGAGATACTAGAGAGGTTCATCGGCTCGTCCATCTCATGATCCATATCCATGGGGCAGATGGCATCATCTACCGAAACATCGAGGTAGGCGTGTGCTCGACCTAATTGGGACTGAGAACCTCCGGCCTCATCGATGTCGGTCATGTTTCCTAGGGTTCAATGTCGTAGTCGTTTAATTATCGAGCTTTATATAATAAGTGAATAATGACAAAAAAGTGACCTTCGTTTTGCCTGAATGTCGTTTCACTCCCATCGCGACAAATCTCGAGCACTCGATATGCCCAACTTTCTAGCACAAGTCATGCTGAAATTCACGAAAAATTTCGGCATGACCTTTGCTAGAAAGTGCACATATAGAGCGCTTGAAATTTGCTAGAATGGAAAGGAATCAACATTTTCGGTAAACCATAGGTCACTCGCAATCGGTTTGCCTGCAAATGACAATAAGCACCATGTGCTGAAGTAGCACTTCACTAACAATCACGGAGATGTAGCCATCAAAGTGAAAGTTTGATAAGTCTAGTGTAAACAAGTGTGAGCATGAGCATACTCATTTGCATGTCAAGTGATGTGTGTCATCACATGCATGCTATTGCTCAACATTCTCTGTTTAGAAACAACCTAATTTTTATTTTCAAAATGGACAACAACATAAGCTATTATTCATTTTCAAAATGGGCAGCAACATAAGCTAATTTTGATTTTCATTTATCATCATTTTCAAAATGGACATCATCTACAAATTAAAAATCCTCAATTTCATATTAATTTACTTTTTATTTTGCCATATGAACTACAAATGGACATCAACTACAAATTTAAAAAACCTCAAATTGACAGCAACATAAACTAGCAAATGCTTCTCATGAACTCAATTTGGACACCCTACATAGAAAAATTGGTCCTAATTTGGACACCCTACATGCTAATTTAAGAACAGCAGGAAAGGAAGGAGGTGGCTCACCGCGCGTCGGGGTCCCGGTCACCGGGCCTGAGGGGTTCGGCATCGAGGTTGAGGACGTCGGCGTCATGGTAGGGGTCACCGGGACTGAGGGGGTCGGGGTCGATCTGCAGAGACCAAATTTGTTCAGAGAGAGAGAGAGGGAGGGAGGGAGAGGGAGGAAAGGAGGGAGACCTGCGTCGGGGGAGGGGTTGAGGTGGTCGGGGGAGCGGCGGCACGAGGGGGAGGGGCCGGGCCAGGGGGCGCCATAGGGGGAGGGGGTGACGCGCGGCGTCGGGATCGGGGCTGAGGTCGACTCTGGCGTTGGCGGCGGCGTGGGTGGTGCAGCGTCGTGGTCGGGGCTGAGGTCTAGTCCGGCGGCGGCGTGGGTGGTACGGCGTCAGCGGTGGCGTGGGAGAAAAGGGGATCGATCGACGACCTAGAGTGTAGAGAGGAAAGAGATAGGGCCGGTACGGTGCTGTAGGCAACTTAGTGATAGCGCGGTGAGGAAGAATGTGATATAGCTAAGTTAGCTATAGCGCAGTGCAGCAAAACAGGCTATACCTAACTTAGCTATAGCTCTGCCCAGCACAAACCGCGCTACTGCTAACTTTTTCTTTTATTTTTATTTTTCTTTTTCTTTCATTTCATATTCCACAAACTTCCTTCTTTTATTTTTCTTTTTCTTTTATCTTTCCTTTCATTTCATATTCCACAAACTTCCTTCCTTTTTATTTTTATTTTTCTTTCATTTCATTTTCCACAACTTATTAGTTCCTTTTTTCTTTTTCTTTCATTTCATTTTGCAAAACTTCCTTTCTTTTTCTTTCATTTGCACTTTTCTTTTTCTTATCTTTCATTTGCATTTGTACAAGTTTGTATAGCAGGGGTATATATAGCTCTTGCTAGCTAGGGTTTAATTTGGTTTGTCGTTGGATCAATAGCACTGTTACCCTCTGGATAATAATTAGTATAATATATATTACATCATTTGACCACTAACGGCGGTATACAAAATAGACACACACAAAATTTGTGGATTATTTTGTCAGCTTGGGCGACAACGACGCTTCAGACTGATCTTCTTCCCTATTTTGTTCGTTGTCGAATAATTGAGCCCATGGTCCTGACTTTTCCTTCTCCAAGGATTACGATCTTTCGTAGGTAATGTAGTCTTCATTCTTCTTTTGACGTATGTTTCATCGTCGTCAGCATCATCTTCCCTCATCAGATCACCGTACTGGTCGTAGTCTTCCTCGTTGGCGACTCCATCCATTCTGGCGATGCTCCTTTTGCTTCTCCTCACGACAACATGGCTGGGATTGATCAGATCAGTTATGAAGAAACATTGTGTCACGTGTTTAGCGTGTACCCATGGCTCATTTTTGGTGATGGCCTTGACGGTACCGCTATGGGAGTCGAGTATACACATGGTAGTGAAATGTCGGTTTTCTCTCTGTACATTGTTAGCCCATCTGACAGGAACATCGTCGCGCTATGCAATCCCGAGTTGTTAAGCTCCCATATCTCTTCGACCCTTCCGTAATATCTTTCAATTACATTCCCGGTCATGGCTTCAATCGTCACCCCTGAGTTTTGGTCATCACTGTTTATATCTTTCTCCTCGGTGTAGAACGTGTATTCGTTGATATCGTATGCTTGATAAGTTGCGAGGTTAGTCGAGGGGCCATGTGCTAAGGTGTATATGAGCGTTCCGTTCGGACAACCCTCTTTCGGGGGATTAGCCATAATTCGCTCTTTGAACCAACGCAAGAAAGGGGAGTTGTGCTCTATAATAACTTCAGCGTTTGTCATGTGCACCCCACGGTCACGGTACTTCTTTGCGATGGTCTCTTTGTGCAGTGGCACAAATTCTTCTAGCACATCTAGGTGTTGTAGCACTACTAACTTTGCCCTGTCATGGTCGTTTTGTTGGCCCGAGCGTAACACATTCACATCCCTATGACCGTTGGTGTGACCTTCGCCTTCGAGCCTTCCACAGTGCTTGTTGACGGGAAAACCAACAACAGGGTCTCCGGTTCCTACTAGATAACTCTCATAGAAAGAGATGCACTCTTTGGTCAGATAACCCTAGACTATGCTTCCATCTGGACGGGACATGTTATGAATGAATCCTTTAATGACCACATTCATCCTCTCGAACGGCATCATGTTGTGCAGGAATTTTGGACCTAGGTCGATGATGTCGTCCATGATGTGGACACATAGATGCACCATCACATCAAAGAACATGGGCGGGAAGTACATCTCTAGCTCATTCAGTATGACAACGATCTCTTCATGTAGCCTATGTAGTTGCTTCACACTGATTGACTTTCGAGAGATAGCATCAAAAAAGTAGCATAGATCAGTAAGCGTCTCACGCACATGTGTGTCCATAATCCCTCTAAGTGCAACCGGGAGTAACTACGGCATCATCACATGACAATCGTGAGACTTCATCCCGCTGAACCTTTTTTTTCTTAGTGTCCAGATATCTGCTTATCTTCCCACAGTATCCGGAACTAACTTTGATTCTGGCAAGGCACTTGAACAATTGATCGACCTCCTTCGGATCTAAGGTGAAGCAAGAGGGGGGCAATATTATTCTTCCTTCTTTTTTACTTTTGGCCCCTATCTTCTGTCTCCGTCTCCGTCTCGGTCTCTTCTGAAGACTTTTTGCCGGGCATTTGGAGATCTTTCCTGATATTCAAAAAATCCAAGTATTTTCTTGCCTCCGGCCCATCGTTGATCCTCTCTGGCATGTTCATCTATGTTCCAAGCAAGCTCTCAAGGATATTTTTTGTGATATGAATTTGATCAAGGCTATGAGGCATGTCAACTTTGGGCCACTATTCCAAGTCCTAGAAAACAGATCTTCTCTTCCATACTTTCAGCAGGGGCTCCGACACCCTTTTCTTCATCTTTCCCGGTGAGGGGCACTCTTCCCAGTTCTTCAATAACTCATATATTTCTGCACTGCTACGCTTACATGGAGGACCCCGATGCTCAGCCTTTCCATTGAATAGATCTCCACGCTTTCTCCACGGGTCATCCTTCTCGAGCCATCTTCGATGCCCCATATACACGATTTTCGAAGACCCGCCATCTTTCGATAGTTGCTGAGAAGTTGTATCAACCATGCACCTCATGCATCCGCAATATACGTGGCACACCTGGCCGGAGAGATAGTCGAAACCGAGATAGTCCTGCACCGTCGTGACCAGCGCGACTCTCATGTAGAAATACTCTCCTTTGCTTGTATCCCATGTCTTGGCCGGCATTGTCCATAAGGTCTATAGCTCCTCTTTCAGTAACATGAGATACATATTTATATCATTTCCCGGTTGTCTCGGCCCTTGAATAAGCATAGCCATGTGTATTTTCCTTCATGCACAACTAGGGGGGAGGTTGTACATCCATACAAACACGGGCCACGTGCTATGATTGGTGTTCTGGTTGCCAAACGGATTCATGCCATCACTACTAGTGCCAAGCACGATGTTCCTTGGATCATTTGCGAAAAAATCAAATTCAACATTTAATGCTCTCCACTAGCTAGCATCTGCGAGGTGTCTCAGCTTTAGATCATCTCCATCATCTGGCTTCACCCACTCCGCGTGCCAGCGCATAAGCTTTGCTTCCTTAGGATCTACGAAATACTGTTGTAGACGCGAAGTGATCGGAAAGTACCATACAAATTTCTGTGGAGCTTTCTTTCCGACCTTTTTATATCGTAAAGCATTGCATTTTGGACATATGGTTTTTTTCACGTGCTCGTTCTGATATATGATGCAATCATTGATGCATGTGTGATATCTAATGTGTGGTAGATCAAGAGGGCACATGATTTTCTTTGCCTCCTCGACACTAGTAGGACATAGGCTTCCCGCAGGAAGAACCTTCTTTAGATACTTCAGAAGCTCATCCAGGCTTGCATCTGTCCATTTGTTTTTTGCCTTCGTCTTTAGAAGTTCTATTGTGAAACACAAGCGGGTCACCTCGGGATTGCAACCATCATACAAAGGAGTCATCGAGTCTACCTCCAGTTGCGCCAGTTTGGCCTCCTCTGTAGAAGTAGCTCTGTCGCTAGTCATCTTCTTGCGAAGTAGATCTCGAACATGCGGGTCCCGCATGGCTAAACTTAGTAGCGACGAAGATGATGGCGTGTCCGCATCTTCTCCGCCTTGAACTATCTCTTCACCATCGATATTTCTAAGGCCGTCTTCCTCTTCAGGCACATAATCGGTCATCTCTCCGTCTGGTGGACCCATGTCGTTATTTCCTGCCCCGTCAACATCCTCATCGTCATCATCATCTTCTTCACTTATCCACCAAGTATGCCCATCCATGAAACCATGCATGAGCAGGTGCGCCTTGAATGTACCACCCTCAAAGGGGTCGAGCCTGACTATTCCTTTGCATTTTCGACAAGGACATACACCATCCTTCAGTCTTTTTTCATACATGTCGTCCACAGCGGATTGCCAGTATCTTTCCACCATCCTTCCATTGACCTTCATGATCACCTGCGTGCCAAGAAAATGTTATAACCACGTATATATGCATGCATGGATCAAATTCATACAAAATTTCGGCATGACCTTCCCTAAACATATGACATATTGAGTTTGCCCGAAATTCACCGAAATGGAATTGAATGGACATTACGGCAAAACATAGGCAACTCATGTCACCAACAGTATTTAATCAAATACACAATATCGGCAACTCAAATTATGCCACACACAATTCAGTATATTCTCTCATATCGTACACACACACACACACACACATATATATATATATATTAGGTCCTATCCAGATAAACACTTTTTTCCTCACCTATGTGTTGAGAGGGATATCGAGAACCTTTCTTCTTAATTACCTAGTACCTCTAGATATATAGCTCTAACTAGCTAGCTAGCTAGGGCGAGAGAGCTAGGGAGAGAGTGGGAGGAGAGGGAATGGAGAAAAGGGAAGGCATTAATGGAAGTGGGTGGTGGAGGGCAAAGAAGAGGGGGAGGGAGGGCATTCATGGAGGGGGTGGTGGTGAAGGGCAAAGAAGAGGGGTATGGTGGAGGGCAAAGAAGAGGTGGCGGTGGAAGGGCAAAGAAGTGGGGAAGGGAGGGCTCTAATGGAGGGGTGGTGGAGGGGAGCATTGAAAGGACCAAGCAAGGTGCAAGGGAAGGGGGAGAAAGGAAGGGGGAGAGGAAGAAGAGAGGGGAGGAAGAAGAGGAAAGGTGGTAGGTGGCTGGCGGGCATAGCAGTAGCGCGGGTCACCTATGCGCGCTACTGCTATGGAAGCTTGCAAAATATCTATGGCTAGTGTTGCAATACCTATTGCGCGGGCTAGAAAAACACGCTACTGGTAAAATGTTATACATAGAAAAATTAGCAGTAGCGTGTTTATCTCAACAGGCGTTATAGATCCTAAACTAATAGTAGTGCTGGTTTGGCGACCGGCGCTTCTAACATTTACTGATCAGGGGGTGTGGTGTGTTACACTTAGCAGTAGCGTGGGGCTAGATAACAAGCGTTGTCGCTAACAGATACCAGTAGCGCTCTTCCTAGCTAGCGCTACTACTAACTACTAGTAGCGTGGGGTCAAAAACAAATGTTACTAGTAACTTCTATCTATAAGCATTTTCCCAGTAGTGAACCGTTAACTTTTACAGGGTCGGCTAGAGATTGCCTTATGCCTTTTTTATTTCAGTTCTTCACAACGTGATGCTCTATATGTGCAACTATTTGCCGTGCAGTTCAATTTCATCAATAGCACTCTCAACAATACCACTATGAATTACTATATTTGGTTGCTGTTAAGGATGTTGCAGTTAACAAGCCTTTTTGTTTTTTTACAATAACAAGTGTACTTTAGACCAGCACAATACCAGTTTGAATGACTATTTGCTTGTTTTTAATGTTATGCCTGATGCATTTAACACACCTTTCCGCTTCTTCTATTGCTTAACTAGCATGCTTAAACCTGCAAACTGAAGCTATCATTTGTAGATTATTGATACGTCTCCAACGTATCTATAATTTTTGATTGTTCCATGCTATTATATTATCTGTTTTGGATGTTTTATATGCATTAATATGCTATTTTATATGATTTTTGGGACTAACCTATTAACCTAGAGCCCAGTGCCAGTTTCTATTTTGTTTCCTTGTTTTAGAGTTTCGTAGAAAAGGAATACCAAATGGAGTCCAAACAGAATGAAACTTTCGCGATGATTTTTCTTGGACCAGAAGACATCCAGAGGGCTTGGAGTGCATGTCAGGAAAGGCACGAGGCGGCCACAAGGTCGGAAGACGCGCATAGGAGGTAGGACGCGCCCCCCACCCTTGTGGGCCCCTCATGACTCCACCGACCTATTTCTTCCGCCTATGTATTCTCAAATACCCCAAAACCTTCCAGGGGAGCCACAAAACCACTTTTCCACCGCCGCAACCTTCTGTACCCATGAGATCCCATCTAGGGGCCTTTTCCGGTGTCCTACCGGAGGAGGATTCGATCATAGAGAGCTTCTACATCAACACCATTGCCTCTCCAATGAAGCGTGAGTAGTTTACCATAGACCAACGGGTCCATAGCTAGTATCTAGATGGCTTCTCCTCTCTCATTAATTCTCAATACCATGTTCTCCTATATGTTCTTGGAGATCTATTCGATGTAATACTTTTTTGCGATGTGTTTGTCGAGATCCGATGAATTGTGGATTTATGATCAGCTTATCTATGAATATTATTTGAATCTTCTCTGAATTCTTTTATGCATGATTTGATATTGTAACATCCCAAAATACTAAATTTTGGAATTTTATATTAAACAAATAGTTTTGATTGATTGCTCGATTGTGGTGTGGTTACTTGTGTGAAATTTGAAACTTTTTGAAAGGTAATGAGAGGGAACAAAATGACTTTCCCAAAACTTTCACCTTGCATTTATGATGTCCATGAATTCAACTTCATTTCATCACAAAACCCTAGAGAGAAGATGATATGACTTCTTCCATTTAAATAAATGAAAAGGGTTTTGAAAAGATTTGAGTTCCATTTTCTAAATATTTCAAATTCAGAAACTTTATGCAACTCAATGATTTTCATGAGAGAATATAAAATGACTTCTTCAAATTATATGAAATACGAGCTGGAAGTCTAAAAGAATCAAATTTAAAGTCCCTTTGAAGGTATTTTGAAAACCATTTTCAATTTGTAGTTATTTGGTTTTTATTCAAATTATTTTTATCCAAACATACAATATATGGAAAATACGGGAAAATGATTCCCTATAGTAGAAAAGTGGAGAAAAATGAGTTTGGAATAATTTTGGTATTTTAAAATATTTTTATTTGGTTTTAAAATGAACCAGTTGCACTATTTGCTTTATTTATTTTTTTGTGGAATTTATTTGCCGCTGAAAATATGTTCATGTTTTAGGAAATCTTTTTCTGAAAATTTTGATATATAATATGCCTATATAAATTTTGTTTTATTTTTTTATTCAGTTTTACTTTCTGTTTCTATTTAATAAAAAAACTGTACATGCGGCTCATAATTATTTATCGCCCACATGCGCAGCATGGTAGACAGGCCGGCCTGTACTTTCTTTTTCTCCTTTTTATTTTCGTTAAGGTTTACAATTTTTTTTTTATTTTTTCTGAAAAATATAAATTTCAGGAAAGAAAAAAATTGCCGCGCGCGGCCGGGCCGAACTTTTAGCCCATGCGCGTGATCTTTTTCAATTTTATCTGCGTATGTATATGTTTAGTCCCACATTGCCTAGCCTTTGACCCCTAAGCCTCTTTTCCACCTATAAATATAGACCCATAGAGCCTCCAAAAATCATCCAATTCGGATTAAATCAATATTTTGGTCTGACTAGATTCACTAAAAAATATTTCTTCTCTCCAGCGAGAATTTTGGAAGTTGTCTCCTTTCTCCGAAATCGTCTTTTCTCTACCTTATAAAGGTATCTTTCTTCGTATATTTTTATATACTCTCGTAGCTTATTATTTCAACTATAAAGGTATCTTTCTTTGTATATTTTTATACATTAGACCTAGAATTTTTTCAGTCGTAACTATTTTTCTTCCGTAAAACAGCTTGGCCCTGATTTTTCAAATAGCCATAACTTTTTACTCGTTCATCCAAATTAGATAAAACCAATACCTACATTTTCGTCTTGATTCCGCCTATCTAGTGAATCAATCAAATAAACTTTTTGCAACTTCGAAATTTCGAAATTTGTTCAGATTCATATTCAAACTTCTTTTGATCAGATCTTTTTATCCGTAGCTCTGTTTCCGTTGAACCCAACTACATCGGATTCTTATTGAAGTAATCTTTCCGTTCGCACAATTAGTGTCATCTTTCCAACATATAATTTTGATCATAGTTAGATTACTCTGCTAGTACACAAAGAGTTATCACACAACATTCTAAGCAGATTCAATGCTATGTTGAATTACTTGTATATTTTGATCCGTTATTTCCAATCTAGTAATTCTTCTTCCTACATGTTCCTATTGACTTCCTACATCCTGTAGCATCATTAGTTTCAACTTTGGAACCTTTCGAATTATTCAAACCTTCATTTGATCATATATTGTAAATGGTAATGCATTTTCAATTGATTTCTTATTGCAATTGAACCCCTAGACGTAATCTATCATCTTGAGCCAATACCATACTTTTTCACCAAAATTAGGATATGATCTTGCAAAATAATTTGATTCAGTTCTTTTGTAGCTTTTGCAATCTTCCTTTGCATTTTTTTGGGTCTTTGAGTGATTGCTTATGTGTGGATAAAATTGCTTGCTTACGATAGATTGATTGGAGTGTGACGAGTAGAACTATCTGGAATTATGAGTGTGAAAAATCTTCATCAAAAGTACAAGGTAAGTTCACACTTTGATTACTTTTCATATACCCAATTTTACTTGCATTAGAAACACCCCTCAAATATTGCATGAGTAGGATTGGGAATTGGGATTTTGCTATGTAGTTGATGAGGTAGGAACCTATTACCTTTGATCACCCCGGGAATATATGTTATGCTCATATTGCTTAGCCATGCTCGTAGACGGGGATTGGTATGTGAGAATCATGCAAGTTGTGAGAGATAATGACTAAGGGAAACTTAAGGTGGCTACTTTAATACACATCTGGGTGGATTGGTCGCGGGCACCTGGGGAATCCAGTGTTGTCCTAGGAGATCCCGGGGTATCCGTGTGATCATCCTATGGAAGGCCACCCAGGCTCAAAGGGATCATAAAATTATTCATGCTAGAAACTTCCGTGTGCAGCCACAAGCCATTATGGGCTCTGGCATAGTTGAGTATGTTGTGTGACCTCTTTCAATGATAGGCTAATAGATGTAGGGGAAAGTGGGCGTAACTGTCTACCTAGAGTAAAGAGTTAATGCTTCAGAAAGACTGTGTCTTGATCTTCCGATCATGGAGGTGATCGAGCCTTGTGGGGAAAAGTGCGCAAACCTCCGCAGAGTGTACAAACTAATCATGATTAGCCGTGTCCTTGGTTATGGACATCTTGAGTATCTAGTATTTGAATTATTGTTTGATCTCATCACTTTACTTATTAAATTTGTTGGGTTGTTAATATTACTATTGATACTTGATAACTTTGGGATTGAGTTGGGGCTACCTTCTCAATATTGGCACAAACTTGGTAGTAAATAAAATATATTCCTTTGTTGTAGGGAAAAATTAGCTTTATGCAAAAATTAAACTTAGAGCCTCCACCAGCCAAATATGCATATAGAGATAGACATTTTCAGCGTTATTCTATGGTGTGAAATTGCTAGTACAGTCAATGTACTGACCTACATGGCTGCAACGTCTCATGTTGCTTGAATCATACGACGAGTAAGTGATATATTAGGGTTACGATGTCTACACTCAATTTTGTCGTTGGTGTTCTTGGGACTCCATAGCTTTGTTGTTTCTTCCGCTATATGGATTGAGGTAATAGCATTTACGTTACTTTATACATGTGATTTACCTATGTTATAAATCCTCGAGTATTGTGTGTCAGCATACCGATCCAGGGATGACACTTAAGAACAGAGACTTCGACCCATTCGGGTCGGGTTGCTACAAGATGGTATCAGAGCACATGTTGACAGTAGGATGTGACCCCTAGAAACTGGCAAGCCCATAGGAAAGATTTTTTCTATAACTTTATTCTAAAAAATATATTTTACCTCTCTTCCTTTCTGAGCTTTATCAAATATTCCCTTTTAGTTGGACAATACCCTTTCCCCATTTTGACCACGCGAGGATTCAGCTGATGAGACCACTCCGAGAAGATATCGAACAACTAAGACCACTTCAGAATGAACAGGATTTTACCATGCATTAGAATAATTGAAACTACAACGGTTGAAGACTCCAAAGACTCGGAGAATTTGAAGGCTCTGAAGAAATTCCCAGAGTGAAGTGACTTGGAAGGCTCCGATAGGATCCACTTAAGTTATTCTCGTACCCTTCTGAATTTCTTTACTGAAGATCCCTTGGCTTCCATATTTTAGATGAAGAGCTTCGCCCTGAACCAAAGACAACACTACGAAGACTTTCCCTATGGTCCAACCCTTATGGAATTTTTCAAACTATTGAAGTTGCCGATACCTGAGATCAACGTGTGTCGGAGAAAGACCGGAGCATGGAGCGTTAGAACTCAAAGTTTTTTTGTCAAGAAAACCCTAAGGCATGAGATATCAACTATGGAATGATAGCTCATGGTAGAGACATGGGCATAAACATGGATATCCATGATGTTATCTCCCGCTTATGCTATTGTCACCATGCTGAGTTGAGCATGCATTTCTTCGAAAGGACTGGAGGACAAAAGGGCTAATGGAGCACCTATCAACAAAAGATGAAGTTTTAACCTTAGCTAGTGTATCACCAGGATCTGGAGTATTACATCAAAAAATTTAAGATGGACCTTCAGGAAGCCGTATTTTCTAATGAAGAATTTCATGAAGAACTCAGGACCCAAAAGCTGAAAGTAGCCAAGCTGGAGGAGCAAAACCTCGAGATACCGGATATTCGACAGAAACTGAAGGACAGTAGGACCATGGTTCATGCCAAGGATGTTGAAACCCAGAAATTTGGAACGCAACTCCAGAATATTAAAGGACGCCACGAGAGACTTCGCGTCAACAGAAATGACCTGGCAGAAGAACTTGAGAAGATCAGCAAGCATGATCAGAAGAAGACCAAACCCCTGTTATATACTTACGTTAGATGTGACGATTGTGATCTGTCATTTGTTTGATGTTTTTCCGGTAGCCACAAAATAAAATATGTCTCTTCAAAACTAGTGTTTGTATTGTTTTTATCCCTCTCTATCTCTCTTATCTCACCCCAAAACCCTTGGAACCAATAGAGGATGAATAGAGATGAACTCATATTTTCTAGACCGATGACTCAATTGGGGACGGACCGATGGATTCAGAACATGGAAGCTCACATGAAGAATAACACTATAGCCGAAAGGGATATGGACCGGCATGCTCTTAGTGCTTTGAAAGAGGTGTTGCTACTTGGTGGAGGATGTACCAAACCATCAATGTATGGCAAGGAGTAACCACTTGGAAAGAATTTAAGTTGACTTTGCAAAGGTCTCGTCTTGTGTCCCAGAAATTGAAGTCTTATGGAAATGATATGAAGAAACCTTGTGCATGCAAGCTCTGTGGAGAAATAGGACACAACCATAAAGAACACAAGGATGAATGCCCTCATTGTGAAGAAAGTCTCCCAGCTGAGGAATGCCCAACTAGGAAGATTACTTGTTTCTTGTGTGAAGGGACTACCCACTACCCTGCTCAGTGTCACATTTACCCCATGGTAGAAAGAACCATCCAGCAGAAGAAAGAAGCAATGAAAGGAGCCCTCATGGAAATTTTAGAAGAACCTGTGATGAAGGAAGAGGTGGAGGACACACCCGAAGAAGACCCAATTAAACCCTGCACCAAGTCATGCTATTCATGTGGAGAAGAAGGACACATCTCCCAGAATTGTCTGAAGAGGGATCTAGTAGCATTCCCGACAATGGAAGTAGAGTATGACCCATAGGAAATAGAATCCCTGATTGGCACGGAAAAGTCCAGGAAGAGAAATATATTGGATTCCCGGAACAACCCAATTTCTACAAAGAAAGACCTAAGTCATATCACATGTTTGAGGTGCAAAGATTCGGGGCACTACTTCAGCGATTGCCTAAGAAGGAAGCCAAGGACCCAAGGAGGCTATGTAATCACAAGGAAACCTCAAGACTCGTCAGAAGTAAGATGTTTCCACTATAATGAAGTAGGGCACTTTGCCAGAGATTGTTCCAATGATGAGACTTGTGCTAAATAGTTGAGTTTGTAAAAAAAATGCACTAGTAGTGGGAACATTTTAATTATTATTGAGGTGTTGAGTTGAGGCATGCAATGGAAATGCAGGAGATTGTAATAATTTGAGAAGCAATAAAGTTAGTGTCGTGGAATTGTCACGGCAGATGTCCTTAGTGTCAGGACTTAGTCACGCGGCCAACGCATCTATGTGGTAGCTTGAGAGGGGTTGAGCGGGATGAGAGACGCGATGTTTTACCCAGGTTCGGCCCCTCACGGTGGAGGTAAAAGCCTACGTCCTGCTTCATTGATATTGATGATGATGATCACGATTACAAGAGTGCTCTATCTTGAGAGCTATTGTCTAAACCTAACTTGTCCAACTTGTGGAACTTGTGAATCTTGTCCCTTTTGGGGAGCCCTGCCCCTCCTTATATATGTTGAAGGGGCGGGTTACAAGTGGAGTCCTATTAGGATTAGGACTAGTCTACCTTCTAATACAAACCGGATACAAGTCCAGGTCTTAGCTCCTTGTAAGATAAATGTTCCTCATGCCTTTCCTCTTAAATCGGCCCACCATTAACATAAACCGGCATGTTGGGCCTTGGGCCTTGTCATCCATCTGGTACACGCGCCGGGTCACCAATGAGTCTTCAAGCTTGTGAATCTTCATACCAGTGAACCGCCAGACACGTAAACCGCTAGACATGTAAACCGCCAATCCTCTGGCGGTTTACCAATGAAACGCCTAGTCCGGTCGGGTTATACTTCCGGCCGATTTACGCCGCGGGGTATATCCCCGACATTAGCCCCCAAGGTTAGCTTGGATTTATCCATGGTAAACTTATGCTGCAAAATAAACACAAGAACAAATTTGATAGGTTATGCTTCGGGTTAAGAATTTTTGTAAACCGGTACCTGATCACCCTTAAGTCATTGTTATTTCCTCCTTCTGGGAAATCCGGGTCAACGGACCAGCTTCATAATCAATTTGCCGACATTGGTTTGTCACCGAGAAATATTGTGAACAATAGCTCTTTTGACTCAGCTCCCAAAGTGTCGGTTTAAGAAATATGGGTCTGAAAATACTTATCTGATATTCAGCCAGTTTGAAGATGTAAAACTTGCCGGTTTAATATTACCAAAATGGCCGGTTTATAAATAGAGAAGAACATAGTGATAACTTAAGACTTGCTCCAATAAGTGTTTCAACCTTGAAGAAATCCGGTTTGTTCATCTAAAAACTGAATACTCCATATATGTAGCCCCCAAGTGCCGGGTTTTCATGCTTGCAGCAACTTGGGACTTGTAATTGCTTATAAAAACTTCAATCAGTGTAACCCCCAAGGGCCGGGTCATTATGCAATAATGAGCAGGAACTTTGTAAATATAATTATGTAGATTTTAGCAGTGATGTGTAGCCCCCAAGGGCCGTCTTAGTAAGACAATACTGAACCGGGACTTGATATATACTTAAATGAAAATAACATCTTATAATGTAGCTTCCATCGTAGGGCTTGAACCCACGTCCACAAGGTTAAGAGCTTTGTCAATGGATCCTTCAATATTATGGATGCAAACTTGTGTACCTTGAATTGTTGACAGGAGCAATTGGTGGCCCCCGAGGGCCGGCTCATTATAATATGATGAGTCGGGTCTTCAATAAGACTAGTAAAAATGACTTTGCATTAGCCCCCAAGTGTCATGATGCATGCTTGCAGCGACATGAGACTTGCATGTAATCTTAATTTGAATAATGTAGCCCCCAAGTGTCGGGTTGTAAGCCTGCAGCGACTCGGGACTATTCCTTCCATGGCAAAATAAATCATATTCATCGACAAAAAAATATCCATTGCGCTAAAGCGACTTTGAAAAACCTCAATCATAATATTAATAACCATAATAAAAATCCAGCCATGTTGGCTATTTGAATATTTGAATAATATAATCCAATGATTTATGAGTGCATGATTCCAATGGCGCAATCCAAATATATATTGGCGACTTATAGTCGAAAGCCAGGCTGGGTCAACAAACACTGGATATTATCTTATCTCATACTAGCGACTTATAGTCCAAAGCCAGGCCAGGTTTAATAAACGCCGGTGATTTATAATCATGCTTTATTCAACCTATTTCTGTATACAACAAGTTTAAAGTGTCCTGGCGGTTTACCGCCGGACGGGTCATAATGCTCGACATATAACCTGGGTTTATAACCGAGGCTGCACTTAAGAATAATCAAATATGAAATACATCATACCTGTGACATTGAATCACATCGTTGATTTACCAAATTTTTGTAGTAAGAGTGATAAACCCAATCTTGAGTAATGATAACTCCTTTCATATTGTGCCGGTTTATGATAAAACCGTACCGGGTTGTGATAAACACCGGTTTAACCATATATAATACCGGCCACTCGTAGTCAAACCAGACCAGGCTGATAGTCTCCGGATTATAATTTGATCGTGTACTGACAACTTGTAGTTGAAAGCTGAGCCGGGTTGATAAACACCGGTTTACTCCACAATAGGATGGTAACAGAAAATCAAACCGGGCAGATAGCCTCCGGATTAAGATTTGACCGTGTTCAGTCAATTTGTAATTTCATAGTCGAACCAGATTAACAATGTTGGTTTAAAAACGCAACAGAAGTAAAAGGTCTTTAGCAAAAAAGAACAGAATTCAAGCAAAGGAAAAAATAAAACCATTGCAAATGAGGCTTTGAGCCGATCAAGAGGCATTACCACGGTCGGACACGACCAAGCCCCCGAAAAGGCGTAGCTATGGTTCGAGTCAGCCAGGTCCCCAAATGATGCTTTGGCATTACGCCGATCAAGAGGTGTAGCTATGGTTCGTGTTCGAGCAAGCCCCCAAGTGATGTTGTGGCACTAGGCCGATCAAGAGGCGTGACTATGGTTCAGACGTGACCACAAGTCCCCAAGTGATGCTTTGGCATTACGCCGATCAAGAGGTGTAGCTATGGTTCGGGTTCGACCAAGCCCCCAAGTGATGTTGTGGCACTAGGCCGATCAAGAGGCGTGACTATGGTTCAGACGTGACCACAAGTCCCCAAGTGATGTTGTGGCTTTACGCCTATCAAAAGGTGTTGCTATGGTTCGGACGCGACCACAAGCCCCCAAGTGATGCTGTGGCATTGAGCTGATCAAGAGGTGTGACTATGGTTCAGACATGACCAAGCCCCCAAGTGATCAATAATATGATAAGCCAATAAGGCAGGATACCCATGTTTGAACCGCACATCATGGCAGCAAGTTCTCTTTGGCAACCTTAACTCGAACTTGCGAGAGATGAATTCTTCTTGAACCGATATTTTGAACCGGCTATCGAGAGCTTCAAAGCTTTGTGGGAGATAACTTTCCCTTAAGCCGGATATTAAATCGGAATCCTTCTTTTTAAGCCGGAAATTTCTGACGGCCTTTAAATTTGCACCAATATGGTGGTTTAGGGTCCTGCATTAGATAACTATGCAAGCCAAAGTAATTGCTCTTTTAAAGAGGGCAGTACATAATATAAAATATATTGGATGGATTTCACCTGATATATCATGCCAGGTGTTATCCACCATGGAGTTGATGATCACCATCATGAAGCTGAAATCAATCATGGCCGAGTCAGCCGCGGCAGACGGCCACGGTGTTTGTAAACCGGCGCGGTCGCGAGAGACAGCCATGGCGTTATAAACCGGTGTGGGAGTCCGTTGAGTAACGACAACCAGCTGTGCTGAAATGATGTTGGCATGCCTCCTTCTCCGTGGCATAATACCACTTTGTAGTGGATTTTTTCCTGCGTAAAATATTACAAGACAGAGTAACTGTTTTGCAGACAGATACTGTATACAGATGAAATAGATAAGATGGGTATCACCTGATGTATTTTTGGGATGAAAAAACTGCTCGGCAACTTTGACCGAACCATATGTGCCAATTTAGCATCAATTTGAGATTTTTGTAAGGGTTTCAATATCATCACTCTCCATTTTCTGAAACTTCCCTTTGCATGTCTTCTAGCAGCAGCTTCGTCCCTTAAAGTATAGTGAACCGGGTACAGGTGCAATCCTCTACTTGCAGTTTCACTTCTATCTGTTTTCCACCTGATGCCGAATCCTTCACGTGATGGATGATGGTCCTTCTTGGAAACTGCGCCAAGTGTACAAACAACTAGTATTAATTGTGCTAGTAAACATGTTGAGTGGTCTTCCAGAGCCACAGGTGCTAATGCGACCCTTCTTGTGTTGTAGCCCCCGCTTCTGCTGCCGCTAGAATCAGAGGTGGCTGAAACATAGCAAAGGTTTGACCAATGGAGGCGGTTTGCAAGCGGCAGGTGCTGCAACTGTAGAGGCCCTCTTGGCGAGTTGGAGGAAAATGGGGAAGCATCGGCGCCAGCGATTTAACTCAGAGCAACATGGGGCTGTAGCGTCACCAAGGTGAGTCTGCGGGTTGGCTTGGAATGTGGCGATTCAACACGCACGGGCACTAGGATGCACGGCGGATTAAAGCAACGGCGGTTCGAGGCCGCTCCAGCAAGGGCGGCGCAAGGCGGATTGTACGGCGGCAATTTTCCGCAAAGGCCGCGCAAGGCAGGGGCGGCTCAACGGCGAACAGCCGGGCAGGCCGACTCGGAGGTGGCCGGTTTAAAGCAGCAATAGAGGCCGGGTCAGCAGAGGCCGAAACAAGGCGCGTCAACGGCAACTCGTTAGCGTAGACGAGTCTGCGGAAATAATGGGACCAGAGGGCGCTGAGCGGGGGCGTCCGCGCGAAGGAGCTGTCGATGTCAACAGGAACCAGAGGTAAACCGGATCCCTCCTCCAGGCGGGTTGACGCACAGCAGCAGGGGCAGCAGAGGCACAGAACGACGGCTCAGGGTCAGCCTGATGCGGATGCTAGGTTGGTGCCGACAACAATGAAGAGCGGCAACGGCGAGTCAGAGTAGCAGTGGCTCGGAGTGGCGTGTGGCGCAGTGGGCACAAGATGGTCCCTAGCAAGTCGAGGAGGAGCCGGTTTGAGGCGCGGCTGCGGCCACGAAGCGGAAGTTCGTAGGCGTCGCCGGCGAGGTGAAACGGCTCGACGAGGCTGCGGAGGCCTGATGGCTGTTTTAGGAGGCCGAGACCGAGGAAGCCGATCCGGCTGTGGCAGCTTGTAGCAGAGGTAAAGGTCAGGCGCGGCCATCGCGGAGTCAACTCGGCGACTTGCAACAACGGCATAAAGCGGAAGCGGAAGCGGCAGGGCATATCTTCGTGAGCGAAGTCAAACCGGCCATGGCTTGGGAGCGGGCGATGCAAGGACCTACCCTCGACTCAATCCTCCTCCGGGTCGTGGCCGCTCCTCTATATGTTTTTTCAATTACCTTGATCATTGATCTGGCAGCTCCTCTTGGAATCTTCTGATTTGGACGGATGTAGTCATCTGACCTCGGAAAAAAGTTAACAACAAACACTTGATTTCCATGGTATTTATTTGGGTTTTATGAGTTACTACAATATAGGCAGTGAGTGAAATCATGATACATGGAATAAGATTTTGAAGAAACTAGTGACTATTAATTTTATGGGTGGTAGAACCCAACACCATTACCAAATACAAGAGCTAGTGGTTAGCTATGTCAGAGGTTGGAATGGACCACTCAATGATGAGTCTGAGTAATCACGTCTTAGTTTGGTACCAATAGAAGGAAGGGAGATAGTACAATTGGATGGAGTTAAGAATGGTAAGGAAGATGGAGGTTGAAATATTGATCAGTTGGAACCCGAATGGTGGGTTCAAGGTTTACAAGTGATGAGATGGGCCATTACCCACATGCTCCAGGACCTACCAAGAAGCAACCACACTCTTGCTGAAGAAAAAACCTTGGAAGAAGTTACGACTTTATCAAAAGACGATCTTATAGGAGTAACGCAAAACCTGAGAGTTGTGAAGGAACGATAGATGTTAGTTTGGCTTGCAGAATCCATGGATTTATCCGAACTTAGTTCGTCAACAAGAGAAATTGTGCAATGCTTGTGAGGATAACTGAGTGTTAGAATGCGAGATTCACTAAACCATATACAAGGTAATGATTTGGGTGCGGAATGGATTGATCACCATGTCGACTTACTCTTATTATTCGCCTCTGCTATATGGGATGGTAAATCTGAGTGACTTACCCATAGTAGAGAGAGGACGATATCAAAACATTATTTAAACCTTAGGATGGTATGACAATGTTTCCCTTGTACAAGGAAACTGTTGCCAATTGTAGGTCATACGGTGAGAATAAAGCCCAGACCCCTATCCTGCAGGAGAAACCATAAATTGATGACCGCCATGAGATATCGATAGTTATTTAGTATTGGTGCCAGACCTGTCAGCTAAGAAGACCATGTCCCGGAAGAACCTTAATTACCATGATGCAAGGACACAAGGATTGAGGAAAAGGTTATGCCACTACCGGAAGAGCCCAGAGAAGGAATTGTTCTGAAGATCTGAGAAGATCGACACTGCCAACAATAAGGATGGAGTACATGAGTTTTGATGGAGCCGTAACCATGTTTCTAAGGGTGTTAGCACCCCAGACCTTCATGTTAATCGATGGATTTTGAGAAGACCCTGAACCTAACCTATTTCTTGCTAGCCACTCCGAATCTCGAGGGCGAGATTCATTTTAAGGGTGGTAGGTTTGTAACATCCCAAAATTCTAAATTTTGGAATGTTATATTAAACAAATAGTTTTGATTGTTTGTTTGATTGTAGTGTGGTTGCTTGTGTGAAATTGAGTGAAATTTGAATTTTTTTAAGTTGAATGAGAGGGAATAAAATGACTTTCCCAAAACTTTCACCTTGCATTTTATGATCACCATAAATTTAACTTCATTTCATCACAAACCCTAGAGAGAAGATGATATGACTTCTTCCATTTAAATAAATGAAAAGGGTTTTGAAAAGATTTGAGTTCCATTTGGAAATATTTCAAATTCAGAAACTTTATGCAACTCAATGATTTTCATGAGAGAAGATAAAATGACTTCTTCAAATTATATGAAATAAGAGTTGGAAGTTTAAAAGAATCAAATTTAAATTCCTTTGAAGGTATTTTGAAAACCATTTTCAATTTGGAGTTATTTGGTTTTTATTCAAATTATTTTTCCAAAAATACAATATATGGAAAATAGGGTAAAGTGATTCACTACAGTACAAAAGTGAAGAAAAATGAGTTTGAAATAATTTTGCTATTTTAAAATATTTTTATTTGGTTTTAATATGAACCAGTAGCACTATTTGCTTTATTTAATTATTTGTGGAATTTATTTGCCGCTGAAAATATGTTCATGTTTTAGGAAATCTTTTTCTGAAAATTTCGATATATAATATGCGTATATAAATTTTGTTTTATTTTTGTTATTCAGTTTTCATTTCTGTTTCTCTTTAATAAAAAATTGTACGGGCAGCTCATAATTATTTGTCGCCCACATGCGCAGCATAGTAGACAGGCCGACACGTACTTTCTTTTTCTCCTTTTTATTTTCGTTAAGGTTTACAATTTTTTTTATTTTTTCCGAAAATAAAAATTTTAGGAAAGAAAAAAACTGCCGCGCGCGCGGCCGAGCCGAACTCTTAGCCCATGCGCATGATCTTTTTCAATTTTATTTGTCTATGTATATGTTTAGTCCCACATTGCCTAGCCTTTGACCCCTAAGCCTCTTTTCCACCTATAAATTTAGACCCATAGAGCTTTCAAAAATCATCCGATTCGAGTTAAATCAATATTTTTGTTTGAGTAGATTCACTAAAAAACATTTCTTCTCTCCAGTGGGACTTCTGGAAGTTGTCTCCTGTCTCCGAAATCATCTTTTCTCTACCTTTATATCTTTCTTCGTATTTTTTATATATATTCCCATAGCTTATTATTTCTAGACTGTACGATCGAATAATTAGATTATTAATTAGTCTCTATATTTATACATTAGACCTAGAATTCTTTTAGTCGTAACCATTTTTCCTCTGTAAAACAGATGGCCCTGATTTTTCAAATAGCCATAACTTTTTACTCGCTTCATCCAAATTAGATAAAAACAATGCCTACATTTTCATCTTGATTCTGCCTATGTAGTGAAATATCAAATAAACTTTTTGCAACTTTCAAATTTCAAAAAAATTTCAGATTCATATTCAAACTTCTTTTCCTCATATCTTTTTATCCGTTACCCCGTTTCCGATGAACCCAACTGCATCGGATTCGTATTGAAGTAATCTTTTTGTTCGCACAATTAGTGTCATCTTTCCAACATATAATTTTGATCATAGTCAGATTACTCTGCTAGTCCACAAAGAGTTATCCTACAACATTCTAAGCAGATTCAATGCTATGTTGAATTACTTGTATCTTTTGATCCGTTATTTCCAATCTAGTAATTCTTCTTCCTACGTGTTCCTATTGACTTCCTACATCCAGTAGCATCATTAGTTTCAACTTTTGAACCTTTTAAACTATTCGAACCTTCATTTGATAATATATTGTAAATGGCAGCATATTTTCAATTGATTTCTTTTTGCCATTGAATCCCTAGACGTAATCTATCATCTTGAGCCATGACCACACTTTTTCACTGAAATTAGGATATGATCTTGCAAAATAATTTGATTCGGTTCTTTTGAATTTTTGCAATCTTCCTTCGCATTTCTTTCGGTCTTTGAGTGATTGCTTATGTGTGGATAAAATTGCTTGCTTACGATAGATTGATCAGAGTGTGACGAGTAGAACTATCTGTAATTATGAGTTCGAAGAATCTTCATCAACAGTACAAGGCAAGTTCACACTTTGATCATACTTTTCCTATACCCAATTTTACTTGCATTAGATACACCCCTCAAATATTGCATGAGTAGGATTGGGAATTGGGATTTTTCTATGTAGTTGATGAGGTAGGAACCTATTGCCTTTGATCTCCCCGGGAATATACGTTATGCTCATATTGCTTAGCCATGCTCATAGACGGGGATTGGTATGTGAGAATCATGCAAGTTGTGAGAGATAATGACTAAGGGAAACATAAGGTGGCTACTTTAATACACATCTGGGTGGATTGGTTGCGGGCACCTGGGGAATCCAGTGTTGCCTAGGACATCCCGGGGTATCCGTGTGATCATCCTACGGAAGGCCACCCAGGCTCAAAGGGATCATAAGATTATTGATGCTAGAAACTTCCGTGTGCAGCCACAAGCCATTATGGGCTCTGTCATTGTTGAGGATGTTGTGTGACCTCTTTCAGTGGTAGGCTAGCCGATGTAGGGGAAAGTTGGTGTAACAGTCTACCCAGAGTAAAGAGTTAATGCTTCATAAAGACTGTGTCTCGATCTTCCGATCATGGAGGTGGTCGAGTCTTGTGGGGAAAAGTGCGCAGACCTCTGCAGAGTGTACAAACTAATCATGATTAGCCGTGTCCTCGGTTATGGACATCTTGAGTATATGGTATTTGAATTATTGTTTGATCTCATCACTTTACTTAATAATTTGTTGGGTTGTTAATATTACTATTGATACTTGATAACTTTGGGATTGAGTTGGGGCTACCTTCTCAATATTGGCACAAACTTGGTAGTAAATAAAATCTAATCCATTGTTGTAGGGAAAGAGTAGCTTTATGCAAAAATTAAACTTACAGCCTCCACCAGCCAAATATGCATATAGAGATAGACATTTTATTATTATTCTATGGTGCGAAACTGCCAGTGCATTCAATGTACTGACCTACATGGCTGCAACGTCTCATGTTGTAGGAATCATACGACGAGTAAGTGATACGTTAGGGTTATGATGTCTACACTCAATTTTGCCGTTGGTGTTGTTGGGAATCCACAACTTTGTTGTTTCTTCTGCTATATGGATTGAGGTAATAGCATTTACGTTACTTTATACATGTGATTTACCTCCGTTATAAATCCTCGAGTATTGTGTGTGTCAGCATACCGATCCAGGGATGACACTTAAGCATAGAGACTTCGACTCATTTGGGTCGGGTCGCTACAGATGTCTTTGCAAGTCTCTTCGAACTATCAGTTTGGTTTGGCCAACTAGATTGGTTTTTCTTGTAATGGGAGACGTTCTTAGCTTTGGGTTGAATCATGTGGTGCTCGATCCTAGTGATAGAAGGGGAACCGACACGTATTGTATTGTTGCCATCGAGGATAATAAGATGGGTTGTATATCATATTGCATGAGTTTATCCCTCTACATCATGTCATCTTACTTAAAGCATTACTCTGTTCTTATGAACTTAATACTCTAGATGCATGCTGGATAGCGGTCGATGTGTGGAGTAATAGTTGTAGATGCAGAATCGCTTCGGTCTACTTGATACAGACGTGATGCCTACATTCATGATCGTTGCCTTAGATATCGTCATAACTTTGCGCTTTTGTATCAATTGCTCGGCAGTAATTTGTTCACCCACCATAATATTTTCTATTTTGAGAGAAGCCTCTAGTGAAACCTATGGCCCCTAGGTCTATTTTCCATCATAAAAGTTTCCGATCTACAATTTTAGTTTCCTATTTATTTTCTTTGCAATATTTTACTTTCCGATCTATAAACCAAAAATACCAAAAAAAATTACTTTACCGAATATCCATATATATAAGATCTCACTTTGCAAATAACCGTGAAGGGAGGCGTTGGGTGCAAGTTGGTGTCTGTTTGTGTAGGTATTCGGTGGCTTGTGCATTGTCTCCTACTGATTGATACCTTGGTTCTCAAAAGCTAAGGGAAACACTTATTCTACTTTGATGCATCACCCTTTCCTCTTCAAGGGAAAAACCAACGCAAGCTCAAGAGGTAGCAGGAAGAATTTTTGGCGCCGTTGTCGAGGAGATCTACGCCAAGCCGGACATACCAAGTACCCATCATAAAATCTCATCCCTCGCATTACATTATTTGCCATTCACCTCTCATTTTCCTCTCCCCCACTTCTAAAATGATTTTCGGAAAGATTTGCCTTTTCTTCGCCCCTCTTCACTTCGTCTTCTTCGCTTGCTCATTTGCTTGTTTGCTCGTTGACACCATGTCTGAAATTGTGGAGGTTATCATTGAAAATATTGACGAAAAACCGGAATCTTGTTCTTCGGATCATGCTGAAAATCTGCCTAATTATGAAACAAAAATCTTTCGTGTGGGGATGGTAATGTTATCGGGAAGAGTGTTATCCAAGAATTCTTTGATTGTACGGGATCCATGCCTATTAATAAGAGATCTATTCTTCTTGAGAAAAATTGTTACGTAGATGCTATTGTTATGCTTGTTAAGAAATTGGAAAGAAAATTCGTGCACCTTCATCCTGCCTTGCAAAAAGTGTTTGATGAACTTCCTAATATTAATCATCCAATAGCCAAAAAGATTGTCACTATTATACTTATGCGTGAATTCAATTTTATAATACAAGAAGCTAGGGATATTTTTGCTTTCTATAAAAAGGATGTTGAACACCCTCCAATCATAGATATCCTTCATGATAAAGAAACTATGCGTAGTTTGGAATCTAGGGATTATCAATCTTATAGTGAAAATCTTAGGAGAAGAGTTCCCCATTCAGAGATCTCTCAATCTTTGTATCTTGAAACTTTTGAGGAGTTTGCATGGATAACAATACAAAAAAAGACACATCCGTGACATTTTGGGATGAACGAAAAAAAATTATGTCATACTTATGACACTTCTATGACGATAACTGTGAAAAAACCTAGTACCATCATAGATGTGGTGGGGTCCTACTTCTATGACAAAAGATCATGACAGAAAATGGGCTTTTCGTCCTGGCCGGGCCGGAGACGCAGTTGCATGACATTCTTTGGGCCATCCATGAAGGAAAAAACCATGGTAGAAGCGAGGGCGAGGAAAATATTGGGGAGTTCCCGGTTACGGTGGGTGGTCGGGGGCCGAGAGCGATGCGCGTTTCTTTCGTCCATACGCGCATGTGTGCAAGGCGTTGGGCTCAAACTAAACCCGGGCGAGGCGTTGGGCTCTAACTGAACCCGAGCGGTTGCACTGCAGGCTATGCATTATTGAACCCGAGCGATTGATCAATCCCTTGTTGTTAACTGAACCCGAGTGATACCTCTGCTACTACCTCTAACTAAAGCCGATCGATGATGCCTCTGGATGAACAGTGAGCGTTGTGAGGGGGTTTGGATGAACAGTTCCCAGTGGGGGTTGGATGAGCAGGACCCTGTGGTAGTAGAGGCTGTTGCCGCTGGATGAACAGTACCCCGGTCGTTCGAGCCGGTGGATGAACAGGACCTCGTGGAGGGCTGGATGAATAGGACCCCGTGGAGGGCTGGTTGAATAGTAGCCGGTGGAGGGCTGGTTGAACAATAGCCGGTGGAGGGCTGGATGAACAGTAGCCCGTGGATGGGTGGTTCAACAGGACCCCGTGGAGAGGATTGGCTGAATAGTAGCCGGTGGAGGAGCGGTGGAGGCTGGATGCACAGGAGCCCGTGGATGAAGAGTCGTAGGTGGAGGCTGGAGGAGGTCGATGGTGGATGAACAGGGCCCGTGGAGGCAGTCAACGGTGGAGATGAACAATATTACATGGAGTCCCATTTTGCGGTACGCCACACCCCTCCCGATGAACAGGACCCCCGTTTCGACCATAGCACTCCAACACAAGCCTGTTTCCTCCATTTTGCGGTACGCCACACCCCTCCCGATCGACAGGACCCCGTTTCGACCATAGGAGGTCCGTTTCCTCCGTTTTGTTGTACGCCAGACCCCTCCCGATGAACAGGATCCCGTTTCGACCGTGGCCGGTCTAACACAAGGCCGTTTCCTCCGTTCTGCGGTACGCCAGGCCTCATTTCCATCGGTTGTTCCGTCCAAGCCGGTTGGCTCCCAATGAACACGACGACGCATTCTGTTCCGACCCAGCCGGATGCCTCCCCATGATCACGATGATGGCGCACCTTCTCTGTTCCGACCCAGCCATGTACACGAGCCCTTGCCATACTATGCGCGAGTAGGCATTCGAGACCTCGTCCATATGTATGTATGTGGCAGTATTTTCTTTATCGCACCCTGGCCACTGTACGTGTACATGCTACGTGCGCGCCTCTACATCGACCAGTATGTACGTACACGTTCTCGACCAGAATGACAACACTATGTACACTTTGACCAGGTGGGTCCCGACTGTCAGTCACTTCCTTGCGTGCGAAGATGTCGCTGATGGGTCCGAGCAGTTAGGGGGCGAATCATTTTTTTGCCCGTAATATGGACGCACTTCCTTGCGTGCGAAGATGTAGCTAGTGGGTCCCAGCAGTTAGGGGGAACATTTTTTCATGAAATACGGTGGCCCATCTAGTGGGTCCCTGCTGTCAAGTGGATGAATCATTATTTTTTGCGTAATAAGGAGGCACTTCCTTGCTGCGGCCATGGACCCAGCTGTCAGCCTCTCCACGTACAGTACTCTTCCGATGGAAGTCATTCCTTGACCATGTTGACCATGCCGCGCCGAGAGCCCCAGGGCAGTGGACGACGGTGAGGCCTAGGAAGGGGACGACGTGGAGCCGGGGAAGACGCGGCAGTGGTTGCCCATGCAGAGAGGAGTACGAGGGTTCACTGGTTCAGTTGCGGTGTGAGGAAGCCATCGCCACAGAATAACAGGGGGTGTGGGTGAGTAGAGGGATGTCCAGGCCAGCGGTGGGAGTAGTAGGGGCGGTGAGGCCTCCGCGGCAGCACAGCAAGCCACGGGAGGCAGGAGCACACAGCACGACCGGCGCTGCTTTGGGCGGGTGGAGCAAAAAGACCAGAGGTTGAAGAAGCATTTCGGCCGTTGGATGGACATCGTACAGTCACTTGAGCTAGAATCGTTCATATTGACTAAGTTGACAAAGCCCTCCGTCCCCGTCAACTTAGTAGGCCCACAAGTCAGCCTCCCATTATGCTAGATCCCAACTAGAAGGGGGAGTATTCATTTTTTTGTGCGTAATAAGGAGGCACTTCCTTCCGTGCGAAGATATAGCTGGTGGGTCTGAGCTGTCAGCGGCGAGAATGGTTTTTTTTTGTGAAATACATAGGTCCTTACGGTGGGTCCCAGATGTCAGGTGGAGGAATCATTATTTTGCACATAATAAGGAGGCATTTCCTTGCATGCGGCCATGGACCCAGCTGTCAGCCTCTCCATGTATAGTGCACTTCAGATGCATGTCGGTCATTGATCACGTTGACCACGCCGCGCCGAGAGCACCAGGCCGGTGGACGACGGCGAGGCGAAGGGAACGACATGGAGCCAGGGAAGACTCGGCAGTTGTTTCCCACGCGGAGGGGAGTACGAGGGTTTACTGGTTCGTGTGCCGTCACCGGAGAATAACAGCAGGTGTGGGTGTGTAGAGGGATAGCTAGGCCAGCGATGGGAGTACGATGGGGCGGTGAGGCCTGCGCGGCAGCACAGCCGGCCACGGGAGGAGGGAGCAGACAGTCCCGCCGGCTGTTGTTTGAGCGGCTGAAGCAGGAAGAGTAGAGATTGAAGAAGCACGACGGCCCTTGGATGGAAATCCAACAATCACTGCTTTTGCGTCAACCTTTTTTTAAGAAAGCCTCACATCTGTGGAAAACAGCATACAACCCGTCTGCCATTATTTCTAATAATTGACAGCCCATTTGCTAATTCTTAAGGGTTTTTTTGGAGCCCATATTCTTTTTGTTAGCATTATAGCCCATATTGTGGCCACGGTTAAAAAATTATACAAAATTTTGCATATTTCGGTGTGGTCCGAACGGTTTTTAATCCCGAAATTTCGAGTCACATTCAAACTGATTTTAGAAATAAATGTATATCAATATAAAATCCAACAAATTGTCCAGGCATAAAAATCAATGCAATTTAAAATCTCGAAATGAAAAAAAGAAATTTGAAACTAATTGCCAGTTTGATGTGTTTTAAAAATGTACAACCCATTTCACATTGTTGATAGTCCATTTTCTCGGCCAGCCGAATGAAGCTCTTCTCGTCTTGAAAGATTTGCAACCCAACAGGCCTGACAAAGTGACTTACTTGACAAATCACAAAAAAACTAGGCTAGCCATTTTCAGAAAGAAAGAAAAAAACTATTGGGCTGGTCTGTGGCAAACATAAAAGAAAAGGCTGTCTAGACAGGCCAGAGTGCCCCGCACAGCCCAGTTGACACCCTGCTTCCGTCTCAAAACAAATTAGATAAATGCCACTCCAATTATGGCTATTCATAAAAATTCCACTGCAATTTACAAACTTTTAAAAATGCCATTGCGATTTTTGCAAACTTTGAGAAACGCCACTGCAATTTGCAAACTTTGAAAAATGCCACTCCAAACTTCGAAAAATGCCACTGGAAATGGCATGAAAAGACATTTTTAAAATTTGGAAATTGCAGTGGCATTTCTTGGAATCACCAGATTTGGAGTGGCATTTATCAAATTAACCCAAAACAAAAATAACTGGGCGAGCTGCTGGGTCCCTGGTGTCACCCGCTTGTTGTGCAATTGGCATGGGACCCAGATGTCAGAAATCCATTAGGAGGAGCCATTTTTTATTGGCTTGAAATAAGGAGGCACTTGCTTGCGTACTGCCGTGACCTTGGTGGGTCCCTGCTGTCATCCTCTCCACGTACAATCATCTCCTGATTGTGTATGCATCAACCTGGTAGGCCCATAAGTCAGCCTCTAAACCTGTGGCGGACAAATACAACCCATTTAAAACAATAACAGCGCATTCCATACGTTAAAACAGAAAGTTCAACATTTAGAGCAAAGTAACAGGTCTGATCCAGATATAGAGTACTGAACTTCCATGTGGTCCCGTTCTAACATGTAAGTGAGACGACGGCGAGTCCTTTCGTACAATTTCCGAACAGACGTCTATGTAGGCCGGGGCGCCTCTTCGTGTACCGTGGCAACCGTCCACCGACTCTTCGCCTTTCTCTCTTGATTTGGAACTGCTGTCGCATGCTCTTCCTTCCTCATCCATTTGCATTCACCCTTCCTTCTTCCATTGTTCGATCGTCTTCTCCATGGAGGGAACAGGCCGGAAACGACCCTGTTATTCTTGCCCCAATCTGAATGATGACGCGGTGGAGGAACTCATTGATCGGTGCGACGTCATCACCTTGGCTAGCATGGCAGGTTCATTCAAGACCATCCTCGACTCAACTAATAACATCATTACAAGGAACCCAAGGGTCCAGGAGCGGTTTGATCTCCCCTATCTTCTTCACTGTGACCCTGCTCACTTGCGCGGGGACGACGGAAGCCTCGCCTTGTGCAAGTTGATGCCGCTTAATAATGATACGTGTGATGTTAAGATGCCATTGCTTGAGGGCAAGGCTTGGGCAGGCGCAAATGAAGATTGGGTTGTTTATATTGGGTATAACTATGCATGGGAACTTGTGAATGTGTACACTCGTCAACGGGTTCCACTTCCTAAAATCTCAAACTGCCGAGAGGTTGAGCACACAGATGATCTACGTGAGTTCAAATACGATCATGGTAACTGTAGTCTACGGGAGATAGCAATTTGTCAAGTTCCCAACCGCTCTTGGGATTACACGAACTATGAAGTTGTTGCTATCTTCGACAAGCTTGTTGCCTTCCTTACTTCCATGCCTCGATGGATATTGCTGAAAAATCAATTTCTGTACATGGATGAGTACTGTGATGCAATTCAATACGAGGGTCTTGTGTTTGCTGTCACCACTCGTGGCAGTGTTTTTGCATGGAATCATCATGCTTTCAGTACATTTGTCTTCCACCGAATTATAATTGTTTCATCCACATGCATGCGGGTTAGCTAGTTTCCCTTTACTAATTAATCAACCTTCTTGTGTTTCCAAGGTCCTGTGAACATTCCATCACCTATACTTGAAAATTTTTATAACCAAAGGGGGAGATGACGATGCTGATGGTCACGAGCATGAGGACGAGCAGGACCCATATATTCAGTGGCGCCTGGCAACTTATTCCGATGGATCACCTCTTCTTGTCTGTATATAGGGCACTTCTGATGTCACTAACGAAGCATGTGTTGTCTCGCATGGTCGCACTCTCTGGACCTATTCCAACATCTGTTGCAGGGTATTAGGGATGGATACTAGTGTACTAGTGCCAACACCTTCTCCCTGGTTCAGTATTACAAGTCTTGGAGCAAAATCGCTCTTCCTTGGACAAAACTATCCAATCATGGTGAAAGGCGATCCAGCTGCTGTTGACACAATGTTACTACCATTTATGAGAAGCAACTGTATCTATACCTCGGTCATTGCTATGCTTCCCTACCATCGCAATATGGGTCCTGACATAGCCCGCTTTAGCCTAGATGGTCAGTCCTGCATTGGTCTCGAGACTGACAGTGGCTGGCCCTTCCCAGAGAATCACTTCTGGTTCAAAGCAAGCGTTTCCAACGTCGAGGATTGGTTGAGCTGAAGTTCATTTCATTGCTTGTTAATTGTTGTGTGATGAGAACTTTAGTATTTACTAGAATGTATCGTCGTTGTCGTTGTGGGTTCATGACCTGTTGTATGTAATAAAATGATATGCATGTGATAGACTTACTAAATTTATGAATGGCTTTTGAGTCACTTCTCTGAGTGGGTGCTGCGACGAGGCAAAAAATATTTTCCGAATACATAATTGTACGTGCATTGCAACTGGTTATCAGATGAGTCCAATCAACAATAGTACTACTACTATTTGTACTAGCTTCACATGCTTCACGCATCAGGCGGGTGTTCTTACTGTAGCTGCAAATCCTATCATCCTAGGTCCTCGGATAGTCCAGTAGAAATTGCATTCTGATGTTTGGGTTCAAACTTTCAAAACCGTTGCACTATCTCTACGTCTACGTGTATGTAATACAACAAGTTTTAAACTTGAGACCAACCACCCACCCTCACAAAGAACAATTTTTAACCTAGTGTAGACTCCAGGAAATTTGGCCACTGTGTGAGGTGGGCCATATGTTAATGTGTGGTGGATTAGTACACTAGGATGGCATGGGATATAATAAGCATTCACGTCCAGGAGTACGGCACACGGCACCAGCACGACTTCCATCTGACACCATATTTCTTGGAGTCCATGCTACAGCTATCTCTTCAACCTCGTCGTTTCTCTAACTCAGCCATCATGCGACGGGCGAGGGGGGTTTGCCGACAGTCGGTTTACTCAACTATGATCCCACTTGTAAGGCCAACTCAAACTCATGACCCCAAATGGACCTCTCTGGATTCGCTCGTGTGGGGGATCGAAGCCATCCCGCGTGGGCACTTGGTCTGACAGGACAGCCTTGTCGTCAGTGTGTGACCTCTGTGGCAACCGTCCGCTCCCCACTAGCCTCTTCATTGACATGTGGTCCCGCTCCCACATTTCAGTGAGATGACGGCAAGTCCTTTTGTACAATTTCTGAACGGACGTATATGTAGGCCGGGGCGCCTCTTCGTGTACTGTGGCAACCGTCCACCGACTCTTCACCTTTCCCTCTTGATTTGAAACTGCTGTCGCATGCTCTTCCTCCCTCCTCCATTTGCCTTCACCCTTCCTTCTGCCATTGTTCAATCGTCTTCTCCATGGAGGGAACAGACCGGAAACGACCCCATTATTCTTGCCCCGATCTGAATGATGACGTGGTGGAGGAACTCATTGATCGGTGTGATGTCATCATCTCAGCTAGCATGGCAGGTTCGTTCAAGACCATTCTCGACTCAACTAATAACATCATTACAAGGAACCCAAGGGTCCAGGAGCGGTTTGATCTCTCCTATCTTCTTCACCGTGACCCTGGTCACTAGCGCGCGGACAATGGAGGCCTCGCCTTGTGTAAGTTGGTGCCACTTGATAATGATACGTGTGATGTTAAGATGCCATCGCTTGAGGGTAAGGCTTGGGCAGGCACAAATGGATATTGGGTTGTTTATATTAGGTAAAACTGTGAGTGGGAACTTGTGAACGTGTACACTCGTCACCGGGTTCCACTTCCAAAAATCTCAGACTGCCCAGAGGTTGAGCACACCGGTATTCTACATACGTTCAACTATGATCATGGTGATTGTCATCTACAGAAGATAGCAATTTGTCGAGTTCCCAACTGCTCTTGGGGTTAAAGGAATGCTTGTGTTGTCGCTATCTTCGACAAGCTTGTTGCCATCCTTCAAGGTTCGACTCGATGGATATTCCTCAAAAATCAGTTTCTATACACGGATGAGTACTGTGATGCAATTCAATACGAGGGTCTTGTTTTTGCTGCCACCACTCGTGGCACTATTTTCGCATGGAATCCTGATGCTTTCGGTATGTTTGTCTTCCACCGTAATTATAGTTGTTTCATCCACATGCATGCGGGTCAGCTAGTTTCCCTTTACTAATTAACCTTCTTGTGTTTCCAAGGTCCTGTGAGCATTCCACCACCTATACTTGAAAATTTTTATAACTAAGGGGGAGATGGCGATGCTGATGATCACGAGCATGAGGACCCATATAGGAGTACTCAGTGGTGCCTGGCAACTTATTCTGACGGATCACCTCTTCTTGTCTGTATACAGGGCACCGCTGATGTGACTAAGGAAGCAGGTGTTGCCTCACATGGTCACACTCTCTGGACCTATTCCAACATCTGTTGCGGGGTATTCGGGATGGATACTAGTGTACTAGCGCCAACACCTTCTCACTGGTTCAGTATTAAAAGTCTTGGAGGAAACTCACTCTTCCTTGGACAATACTATCCAATCATGGTGAAAGGCGATCCAACTGCTGTTGACACAACGTTACTACCATTTATGAGAAGCAATTGTATCCATACCTCGGGAATTGGTATGCTTCCCTACCGTGGCTATCACAATATGGGTCATGAAATAGGCCGCTTTAGCCTGGATAATCAGTCCTGCGTTGGTCTCGAGATTGATAGTAGCTGCCCCTTTCCTGAGAAACTCTTTTGGTTCAAAGCAAGTGTTTCCAACGCGGAGGAGTGGTTGAGCTGAAGTTCATTTCATTGCCTGTTATTTGTTGTGTGATGAAAACTTTAGTATTTACTAGAATGTTTTGTTGGAACTAATCTATAATCCAACATGTATCCTCATTGTCGTTGTGTGTTGATGACTTGTTGTATGTAATGAATGGTACATTTGCATATGCATTTCATAATCTCAATTTATAAATGGTTTTTGACTCACTTCTTGGAGTGTTAGTGCCGTAGTAGTATAGCCAGCATCCGTAGTAGTATGAAGTTCCCACATCACATAGAGCCAACCAATAGTTAGTTCTAATTAGATCAACTAGAGCTAGGTGTCGCACGGAGGCCGAGAAATATGGTGATAGCATGACTGCGTGAGGTGGGCTTGTACATAGTGGTATGATGTAGGCACAGGGCTTGCTGTGTTTCCTACTCCCCTGGTCTAAATGTGGAGAAGATTTGGTCGAGTTCTTCCTCCTTTTGTCGACACGTGGGACATCTGGCATCCAGGTCGTGTCATGCAAGAAAATGGAGTGGTAGTTGAAGCCACGTGATGTGCATCTTGGGTTAAACTATAAATAGAATCTTACTACTCTTGAGTAACTCCAAAAGCGGCCACCGAAGATCTTTATTGGATTTGTTTTTCATCACCAGCACGTCGAGGCGAAAGATGTGCAGGTTCAGTGGGTCCTCTTGCGTTTTCACTGACATGTGGGACCACATGTGAGCAAACAGACGATGGGCTCCGCGTGTCTGCTGGCTGGCTGAGAAGAGAGATAGAGGAGGGCTGAGCACGGACTCCAGGAAATTTGGTCTACATAACCAGCACCTCGAGATAGGCTCGATATAGTGGGGTGGCATGGGCCATAACTAGCATTCACGTCTAGCAGTATGGCACACGCCACCCACACGAGTCCCATCCGACACCAATTTTCTTGGAGTCCATGCTACAGCCATCTCTTCTCCCTCCTGTTTTCTCAGCCATCGCGCGGTGGGAGGGTTGGGGGTTTGCCGATAGTCAGTTTTCTAAACTACGGTCCCACTTGTAAGTGAAAATGCAACACAGCACGCATTCCCCCTGGAGCGGCATGCCAGACCAACCGTGTGGGGGTGCAACGTACGCGAACACGGCAGGCTTTTCCTTTTGAACTTGTAACTTGTAAAATTTGATTCTGCTCCATGGCGCGACTGATAGGTAGAAATAACGATTTTCCCTAGAGTAATGAGAAGTTTGGTTCTGGCGTGGTTCATGCATGGAGTACGTACAAAAATTATGAAGTTGATGTGAAAGGTAAGATAATTACTAGTAGTACCATATACTACTACATGGATTTGACGGAAAGATAAAGGTACATACGGTCCATCAACGACATCCTCACGCCCTAGTGCCCTGGGTCACCAACCGACGTGTGAGGAGCAGCGGCGTTGGCGGCGAGCTCAACGTGCTTCTGAACAATGCCGTCCAAGGTTGCCCTGCGGGTCAAGAAGGCCAGTGAACTATCGTCCTCCTCTGGCATGTAGTGGTCCTTGCGGACGATTTGCATGTAGACGTGGGTGATTATGTCGACCGTGTCTTGCTGCGGGAAGCACGACCTCGAGGTGGACATTCTCCGGCGCGACGGCGGGCAGTCACAGGGCCACCAGTGCGTCGAAGAGGTTGTCACCATAGAGGCCGTTGAGGGTGGTGGGCATCGCAGAGCCTGGGCGCGTGGGTTGGAGGCGTACATCAAGGTCATCCGCGAGCTTCTTGATGACGGTGAACTTGTCAAGGAAGCTGACGAGGACCTTGTCGAACAAGGAGACGAAGCTTTCGTCCAAGCGGCCTCTCTCCCTGGCGGCCTCAAGCACGACCTGGAGATGTTCCTCGGTGCCAGGCCGCAGGCCGGCGTCGTGGACCATTTGGCACAGCCGGCTGATGGTCGCGCTCATCGCCTCCATGGGTCTAACTTCTAGTCAACTGATCTTGCGATTGAAGTGATCACTCTTGCCCTTGGTTAGGGTGCGTAGGTGCGTAGGATTTCGTAGACTGGACTGGCGGGGAGAAGTGCAGACTGCGTTGCATTCACGTGTGTGTAGGCCATCTACTCCTCGGCCCTCTACTGCACCTACCTTTAGTTGTAGGACAGGTGGGCCAACCACCTGTTGGGCCCATGAGTCATTCACCAAAACGCAGGTGCAGTAAGTCAATGAAGCTGCGTCCCCCTCCATCCCAAAACACTTAGGCACGGTACATTAACTCCCTCCCTGTTTCTTATTTTGTGACATATCAACCAATGAGAGATGTGGGCCGTGCATGCTTTCAATGACTTGAGACTACCAAACATGACATGTAGTGGTTAGTTCATTGCATGTAATCATATTACTTAGCAAAAAGACAATAAGTTCTCTCGCTTTCCCCTTCATTTTGGTCACGGTGCACAACCTAAGAGCATGGTTAATACTTAATAGTATAGCTAGCTGCTGGCTATATGATGTTGTCATGTCATAGTAGATCCATCACTTGTAGCCACTCATATAATAAGGTTAGCTATAAGGCTGGCTATAAGAGTACTACCTTTTCTCATCTTCGCTCTCTCTCTCTCTCTTTCTCAATATTTATTGTATATGAGCCTAGGTATCCGCATATAGATAGGCTCTTGCATGAGAGCCCACTCCTCTTTTTCACTTGCTCTAAGATGACTTATACACCTAGACGGAGGGAGTAGTCTCAAGTCATTGGATGCATACGCACCCCACGTCTCATATTGGGTGATTTCTTTTCTCGTGCCAAAAAACAGGGAACAAGGTGGGTAGTTAATGCACCGCACCTAAAAGTTTTGGGATTACTATTTGGTTTTCGTAACGTGACTGATGCACTAGTATGGAGGGAGTACAATAGTAGTCTTTGATAGCAATTTTTTGTTGGTAGATTACAAAGCTGAGTGCTCGGTGAGTATGATAGTAGTATGATTGATCAGACTTCAGATTTGAGCCATCTACCGGAAGGAATAAATCAATACACCATGTATTTATTTACAGAGGGAGTAGTACATTTTTTGTGACATGCATCACTAGATATTGCTAGTCAAATACTAAATCTAGATGGACGTGGTAGTACTACTAAATCCAGACGGTGGTGCTAGTACTAGTAGTAGTAGGAGTACTACCAATGCAGTAGCACTGTACTACCTATTTGTCAAATTATTACGTGCTGCTGTCGCAGTGAAGTGACAAGACCCTGCGCCGGAGATGACACCTGAGTATAGGTGCCGTGTTCGGCATAACACATAAGTCAGCCTTACTGTCTGCAGTCACTATCATCATGGCTATAGATCTAGCCTGCTTACAACTAGCCGTGTTCGACATAATTTCCCATGCGTAGATGCCCGTGCATTGCACGGAACACCAAGATTGGGGGTGGACAGCGCCAGCAGCGGCCATCGTGCCAGATTTTTCCATGGCCTTCTAGATGTGGTGGGAGGATATAAGGCTGATTGTGAGAGATAAGGAGTTGTTTGTAAATAGGGAACAAGTGCGGGCATCTTTTTGCACAATTGGAGAAGTTTGGTTTGTATGCGTTAGATCTAGATCCGACGGCTATTGGTGAAAGATGGCAGGCACAACATCACCACCAACTCAGGACTTCTTTGATTCACAGGGTTCTGAAAATGCATGATGCAATATTACAAGTTTCAAACTGATATTACGAATGTTAGGAGTAATGTTGCACCTATGAAGAGGGAATCTAGGAAGTTCACGTAAGAACTTTCGTTACTTTAGGTGGATGCAGCATTATCGTACAAACTAAAATCCACCGCCCTGACAAGTCACTAATGGGCAAATAAATTTTGGAGTCTTTGGCCACTTGATGTTTCAGAAACAAATTCAACTTCTGTGGAGACTTTGTCATTTAGGCTTAGACGCTTGTCGTGATCAGCACGCCATTCATTGTTGCGCCAAAGAATGCCAAACCTCATTACCTTGAGCACACTTGCCTCCAGAACAAAGAACCTGGCCAATTTAATCTCAGATGTGCTGCCTCGGTAGTCAATCAAATCAATTTCTGTAAGATGGAGATCAAGGCATTCGATGAGATTGTTATAGTGCAGCACATTTTTCACTTTCGGGTCTTTTTTATCTGAAAAAGAAGAGAACATATTAGATCAGCTGGCTATATAAGATTGCCGTCTGTCATCAAGAGGTACCAATATCATTCGCTCATACGATAGGGTTGACTGGCTAGTGGTATTTTTTCACTCCCTCTCTCTCTCTCTTTCTCTTTCCTCTCATTGACCTAGGAGCACGTGAAGAGCTTGGGCATTTGCTGCCTTCCACTATGTGGCCGATGCCATATTTCGCAAAAGTATGCCACATAATACGCATTGATGTTAAATCAAAAGATATTGCCACCGCTTCGTGATGTGAGAGAGTTAGCACCGCTGTGCACACAGACCCACACATATAAACAAATTAATCAAACCAACTACACCAGCCTCTCACTCTCCCAAACAAGTGTTTTTCTATTGCCTCAGTCCTCTCTCTCCCATGCAAGTGTTTTTTCATTGCGTGAGTTAATTTGGCACTGGAGCAAAGTAGGTGATCCAGCTTGGGGCACCAGGTGATCAATGGAGGGGCATCGATGCCAAATGCATCACAAGTGAATTTGGCACGTGTTTTGGCCTACATAGTGGAGGGCCGTTATAGCCCACTTTTGTACTACCTCGTATTTAGTGTAAATTTTGACCATAGATTTACCTAAGTAAATGCCGATGCATGTCACGAAAAATTATACCATTTGAAATTATGTTCAAATATGAATCCAACGATATAATTTTTAGTGACATGCATTAACATTTTGTTAGTTAAATCTATGGTCTAATTTTGATACTACAAAATATGAAGAGTAAACTAGGATGGAGGTACTACTTGCTCTTAGGGTAACCATAGAGTTACTAGTCTAAGTTACTTTCCACTATGACTGGACTAGACTACTATATTAGTACAACAAAAAAACGATGCAGGTGATCACGTGAGAAAAAAATACTACAAACATTTCTTTCGATGCATTGCGTAGATGCCATTTCGAACACTACACTTGTCATCGTAATTTGGGAAAATTAAGAAAAAAATTGAGCTACATTGTGATTACCGTTTACTAATAGGAAAGAAGTTTCACCTTGATGAGTAGCTTCTCCGTGCACGGAAAGCATGTACGGAATCCAACAACTTGATCCAGATTGGGGTTGATAGATTTTATTGCCAAGATCTTCACTATGTGCATAGACTGGGTCAAGCTTGTGGGAATCATTTTCTGGAGGACAGTCATAAATACATCAAGAAGAAATTTTAAAATGTGAATTTCAAGAAGACGGAGAAGAAGATGACTGTTGTAACTGAACGATTGCGGATCCAATAAAGAGTTCGGAGAATTTGGCAGAGGAGTACACCAATGCTGTCAATTTCGTTAATGACCCTGATTTTTGTTGGACCTTCTAGATCAGATACAAGCAATCTCTCAAGGAAAGGCGCATTCTCAATGACCATAACATGGAACAGCTGGAGTGATCTCTTCCCAATTGATGTCTTGTTGCGGGGCCAGTAAGACACATAAATCCATCGGAGATTTGTCGAGGCGATGTGGAGGCTAATGAACCCGTGGATCTGCTCAAGACGAAGGTACTCGAGTACAGTACAACTGCAGAGCAGGTGCTCCATAGCCTACTTCGAGATGCCAACGTCGAAGAGGTCAACCTGCTTGAGTTGAGGGAGAAGAAGGGCGGGCGTGGCATTAATCTAGGGAAGATAGCAGGAGCTGAAGCTACCGCGGCGCAGCGTTGGTGTGAGGTGGAGCGCGGACGGTGGTAGAGAGTGACATCGTCCAGCTTCAAGCTGAGCTCCTCGAGCTCATCTAGGGTGGGGCATAAGAACCACTCGTTGAACTTGGCTTGGACCTTGCAGTTGGTACTGAACATGAGGATGTCAATGCGTCTGGCTGGACCAGGGTGCGATGAAAGGATCTTGGACACTGCGGCCATGCATTTGCAATCCCCATCGCAGAGGCTGCTATCGACGGTGAGGTTGAGGTGGACGCGGCGCTAGAGGGGGCGCCACCACCGGGAGAGCAGGGTGGTCCGCACGGCAGATTTGGTGGGGAGGAGGCCGATGATGACGAGAAGCATGTCGTCGGGGAGGCTGTTGATGAAGTCCAGGCTTGCTAGATGTGGTTTTGGCTCGAGCCGCCTCCGCTTGTTGGCTGCCTCGCCGTCCATCTCAACCGGCAGCGACGCCGGTGTACACGTGTGCTGGTGTGTGTTGTGTGCTGGCCTGCTGGGTGTGCACGAGTGCGTCCTTCTATGCATGCTGCTGTGCAGTGGCGAATTGTGCGCGAGTGCATCCTTCACGCGGAAGAAGTGTGTCCTCAATGCGCCTTCAATTTACTAGCGTGCGGGGTGCTACCCTGAGTGGTTTCAACTTTGTTTACTTCATCGCGTGTCAGATGGGCCTCTAGTTTACTTATTTTCACTCACTGCCTCATGCGCCAGCACACGAAGATAGAGAACATGAGCTAACAAGGCAGCATGTGGACTGGTTGACCGGTCAACTCAACAATACACAGAGCTATATGCTGACACAATGAGCGTATAATCCATTGGTATAGAGAGTTCGAGTGAGAGGGGAGGCCCATGAGAGATAGCAGAGAGAGAAAGAGCTACTCCCTCCGTTCGATAATGTAGTGCCAACATTTTTTTCAAAGTCAAACTTTTTAAACTTTGACCAAGTTTATATAGAAATTACTTATATCTACAATACCAAAGAAAAATGATAGTATGAAGTATGTACATGTTGTGATGAATCTAATGATCGTTCCATATGTAAATGTTTTTCTCCACATATACCTGGTCAAACTTTTATGAGGTTTGACTTTTCAAAACATCCACATGCTTATGGACGTGAGAGAGTCCCTAACTAGAGAGAGAGAGAGTGAAACAGAAAGAGTGAGTGAAAAAAGTGTGTGTGCGTGTGTGAAAGACGTGTGTGTCTTATGCAAACATATCACACATGCATCTTCGACAACGGAAGCAAAGTGAGGAGATAGTGTGTGGTTGTGTGCAACCGAGAGAGAAAGACCCCTAGCACGTGGCCAAGAGGGGTCTGACAAACAAGGGAGAGAGGTCGAGAGAGACGTACGGAGAAAATGCAGACATGGGGAGGAGAGAGTGTATGTTTGTCATAGAGAGATCCCCTGGAGATCGTGATGGGAGTACATGGGTGGGAGATCGAGTGACAAGGTGTGTGCGCGATACAAGATAACCCGAGAGATATCGAGATAGACGTGTGGATGGAAGGAGACAATACGTGTGTTCCAGATGGCTAGTGAGAGATAATCGTACTTAGGGGGGAGCGCGTGCGCCTATGATGGAGTGAGGGATTATGGTACTTAGGGGGGTGCGTGTCACATAGAGAGAGAATAGGGGAGGAGAGTGTTGGATGGGTCTATATGTAGCGCGAGCGAGACATGTGTATGTGTGAACCAGGGAGATATAAAGTTTGAGAGAGATAGAGGAGCCCCGATAAGGCTGAGTGGTGCGTCAGATAGCTGAGAGGGGGAAAGAGATATTCCATCCACTTGATAATGCAGTGCATGTAAATTTTTTAGAAGTCGAACTTTGGAAACTTTGATCAGGTTTACGCAAATGTTATTTATATCTACAATACCAAAGATACATCATACGAAACTACATCTCATGATGAATCTAATGGTATATGTTTGCCGTTCTAGATGTAAATGTTTTTCTCCACGTACATGGTCCAACTTTGTGATGTTTGACTTTTCAATAAATCTATATGCTATGGACCGAAGAGAGTGCCTAAGTCGAGAGAGATCAAGTGTGTGTGAAGGAGAATGTGTGAGTGTGCAAAAAGAATATGTGTGTGAAAGATAAAGGGACAACAAACAATAAATTAGAGAGAGTGAGTGTTTTTTGCGTTTCTTATGCAAACATATCACGCATGCATCTCCGAGATAGAAAAGTGAGGTGAGGAGATACACGAAGATAGCTAGTGCGTGATTGTTTGCAATGGAGAGAGACACCCCTATAGCACATGTCCAATAGAGGTCTAGCCAACAAGGAACAAAGGTCGAGAGGGACACATGGAGAACATGGACGCATGGGGAGGGAGAGAGGGTGTGTTTGTGATAGAGAGATCCCCTCGAAATTGTGAGGGGACTATATGGGTGGGAGATCGAGGGAGGTACGTGCGTGATAGAAAGATGACCCGAGAGAAATCGAGATAAACCATGCACATGTTTGTGATGGAGACTATGATTAGCTAGTCATAAAGATATAGGGGGACTGTATGTGCCTACATTTGAGGGAGAGACCATCATACTTGGCTAGGCATGAGATTGTTTGTGTGTGCGTGTGAGATGGAGAGAGAACGAGGGAGAGAGATAGAGTTTTAGATGGGTCTACCGAGTGCGAGTGAGATATGCATGTGTATGTGTGACCTAGGTAGATGGAGAGTTTGAGAGAGAGAGGGAAGAGCTCCGAGACGACAGAGTGGTGCGTGAGAGAGTTACGGGCAATGAGCCAAGGAATTTGTGTTCGTACGATGAGTGCACCCAAGATATTTAGCTTGGAATAGAGAATCATACATAGTGTGCGAGAGAGACCTATAGATGGAGTATATATGCATGCGAACTAGAAAGACCCCCCCCCCCCCACACACACAAAGGGAGAGAGAGACGGAGAGAGAGGGATAGGGAACAAAAAGGTTTGTATGTTGGATGCGTGCGACGGAATTGAAGATTGTCGGCAAGAGAGAGTGAGAGAGTAGGAGTCCGGAAGAGGGGGAGGTCGCGTTTTATGCATCAAAGACTGATATAAACCATGTTTCGATATATACTTGCAATCAAATATTTAAATTGGAGAACATGTTGTCTGCAATCCACACATGAACGGAGATATGTGCATATCAAACAAGTTCATTAATTTGACTTTCAACATGTTCATGGAGTACGATAATACTGTACAACATGCTACTCGATTGAGGTGTTCAATTTTGGATTTAGTTCACTCTTTTGACCTGGTGAACGAGCTATTTCATTGAATCGAGATATTTCATTTTTGGTTTGATTCCCGTTTTTGAGTGGGTCAACTATTTGTCATATAGTAAATCGCTAGCAACGAGCATGTAAAAACACATTACTCCCGAGCATCATCTCTCCATCTAAAAAAGAAGTGGCAAGCTAATATTTCAAAATTTGATTCGAATTGACTTGGTAAGGTATATGTGGATGCTCATTCTCCCAAAATTTGAACGAACCATTAAACACCCTCTGCTCGGTGAAATTCGCCCAAGCAAATAAATGGAAGACGTGAAATTACTGGCCTATGTGGGACACGCATCAATTGGCCCATTGTACATAGAGGGTATGTTCGTAACTTCATCCAAGCGCGCCTTCTCCTCGGCCGAAATGACATGTGTCGAATAATTCATAAACCATGGTCGGCAAAACACCCTCTCCTCGCCCGAAATTGCTCGCGCCCACTATTTCAAAACACGCTCTCCTCGCCTGAAATCGCTCGTGCCCACTATATTTGAAAACACGCCCTCCTCGCCCGAAATCGCTCGCACCCACTATATTTCAAAACACGCCCTCCTTGCCTGAAATCGCTCGCGCCCACTATTTGGGAGAAGGAAAGTTACTCTACTATCCCCGACCCTCAGTACACAGACCCAAGCCAAGAAGCCTAAAGGCAGGGGTAGAATTGTAACCCCCCCCACACACACACATTTTAGACAAATGCGTCTGTAAGACATGGTTCCCCCTCCCAATTCCCCATTCATACCTCGTGGGCGCCAAATCACCTTCTCCATGGAAGCTCCCTTCTCCCGAGGCGCGAAACCTTAGCCCCTCCTCCATGGCACCCCACCGGACCAAATTCATAGCCGCCCTCCTCTCTAATACCGGAGACCCTGCCCATTTGCCGTCGTGCACTAGGCCGTGTGCCTCTTACTCCGTGCTGCCGGAGCTGCCTCGATGACAGCCGCGTGAACCATACCAGAGCCGATTCACCCCCGCCGTTGTTCACGGCGCCGGATCGGCTCCAACTTTGGATCCGTCCAGAGCCCCGGCGCTGCTTCCCCGTAGCCATCGACCATCGCAACATCTCTGCTTCCTTGCTGCCGGTCGCCACCGCAACCATGCCGGCCTCACCAACTAGGCAGCTGGAGCTGCCTACTTCACTAGGCCACCAAATAGGTCGCACCCTCATCTCAAATCACTTTATTTAGGCATCAGTTGTCTGAATTTTTATTCTGGGCCAATCGATTCCCAATGGGACCCTCAAGCGAGTGGAGCTCCTAGGCTGCCGGTTGGCTGGTGTCTAACGTAAGGGTGCGGGGCCACAAGTTCGCCGCGGAAGCAATGCTTAGATGGCTATCTTAGAGTTGTGTGGGTTGAAGGTACTGCCGCCGCCGGATGTGGATGACGGCGAGTCTTTGTGGATTGGCCCGGGGGCGGCGCAACCACGGCAGTGCGGTGGAGCGGGGAGCGGGGTATTGGTCGGGGCCACGGACGATGGAGGCAGGCTACTCTGCCGGTGGTCGCTGGCTCTTCGGGGAAGATTCCGAATAGTGTTAGCCGGGAGGCACAAGACGGCCATCAAGCCATCCAGTGTTGATCGGGCAGTACCAAAATAAAATAAAATTGTGTGACCCCAATTTAGTCTTCAGTCAACAGACGTGTGACCACTCTCGTACCTTGTTGTTGATCTCTTAGGGTATTTCTTCAGATCAGAGAGATGTGTCGTTCTTAACATTATGTGTTTTCTACATCTTCAGCCACACCGTCTTCCGACTCACCGCAGCTGCTCCAACAAGGGAAGCATACACTAGAAGGGAGCTATAGTCCCCACTCAACATTTCCCTGCATCGACTGCGTGTGCCTGACATGGACAGCCACAACAACTGCAGGGCCATCGACAAGTCAGCACATGATGCTCACTCCTATGGATGGCGGCCAGATAGGTTGTACCATCATCTTACTTGTGTGCAACATTTATGGCTTTGTTATTCATCCAAGCATGGAAAATAGATTACCACATTTCACTGTATATTCATGCTGATCTCTTACGGGTCATGTTCAGGAGTTAACGTTGTTCCATAGTTCAGCTAAGAGACTTGTTCTTTAGGTAACGTTGTTCCATAGTTATCATCCATCAGCCAATGCTATCCCACAGGCTGGTGATTATAGTATTATACCACTTCTAGTATAACCTATGTTGTTCCTTAATACTTTTGTGTGCCATCTAGTTAATCTCGAGTACAAATGATGCATATTCTGTATCGTTCATCTGTGTTCTCCCTTTAGTTTTTGAGACCTGTTGCTGCTAGTTAACCACAGTCCTATTATTTATGTCGTCTCCTACAGGAACTCATTACATAAATATAACTACTAGTTGTCTTCCATGCATGTCAGATATAATTGCACACACTGATTTATCCATAAGAACCTCACAGAGCAATGTAACGGCCAACAAACTTGACGTCAATGATACCCAATATGATGGAACATGTAAAGGCAGTTCTTCTCAAGACTTACAGAAAGATGATGAATCCTATTCACCCCATAAGGTCCTTTTTCTAACTTGGCCCTTGATATGGGTACAACATGCATATAATGTCCTGGAGTGCATCTACTCTGTTGCAATGCCTTTTGCTTAGCATGCTGATCATGCATGTAAATATGGCATGCCTTCCTGTTTTTCAGTACCTATTCCATTCATGATAACATGTTTTCAAATTCAAGTACTATCATTCTACTCTATCGCATTGCCATCTGCTTAGTTTGGACATCATGCTTCTCAATATCTTATGCATTGTTATTCATCAGTATGTACTTCATCTGTCTACCATACCATGTTTTTTACATTGAAGTGTTGTTCTAGTGGTCTCTTGCAATGCCACCTTAGTTTCCCAATCATACACACATATGTTGCCTTAGTGTTTTTTTGTATGTATTCCACTAGCATACAGTTTTACATTCAAGTAGTGTTTTTTACACTGTTGTCCTGTCGTATCCCTAGCTCTTACATCATACTCCCTCCGTCTAGATTACATGTCGCAGAAATGGATGGAACTAGATGTATCTAGAACTGAAATATGCCTAGACCCATCCATTTATTTTCGGATGGAGGGAATGCATGTCAATATGTCATGCCTTTCTATTCTTCAGTACCTATCCCGTCTCTGTTGTAGCATGTTTTATAATTGAAGCACCATTCTTCTATATAAGACATGCAAGGGGAAGACGTCTATGTTGGAATCTGAAGGGTTACAAACCAGGTCTTTGCAAAAGATCCAAATGCCAGGAGATAATAAACCAACTCCAGTTTTCATAGATACTTCTCTAGCAAAGAGAAACCCAACTCCCACTGATAATAAGTAGATTCCAGTGGCCAAAGAACTAGTCCACTCCAGTCCAGCAAAAATATGTCAACTCCATTCTAAGAAGCGTGTGTGTATCCTCGCATCATGAAATTTTATAGCATTCTGATCATATTTTCTACATGTTTCTTACACATCTCTCTTTTAGAAAATAATGTTAAACGATAAAGACTTCTTCCATTGGGTTTGTATTCGAGGAAAATATCTTGCGGGAATTCTCTGTGCTCCAGTGCTGATGTAAGTACCTGTTGTATATCACTATATTTTGCATCAGCATGTATTTTGTTAATATGCGTGAATCCAACCTTTATATGATCTAAAATTAGTTGTAGCAAAATGTTAAAGACGCCAATGTTGATTTTTGTAAGGAAAACTGCCTGGTAGTTTTGCATATTGAGCCGCATGAGTGTACTATCTCATATCATGCACATTACTGGATTGTAGTGCTGTTGTGGTTGCCCATTCATTCATTTTGTCAATGTTGCTTTTGTATTACCTTACCTGGCTAATGATAGCTGTGCCATATTGTGTTAATTTGGTGTAGGCTAGTTGCCCAAACGTTCGTTGTGTCAATGTTGATTTCCTATTATCTGACCTGGCTAATGATAGCAATGCTAGTGTGTTAATTTGGTGCAGGCTGCTGAAGATAAGAAGACAAACTCTGAAAACAGCAAGGCAACCCCATTGTTTCTTTCCAATAAATCTAGGCCAGGTAATATGGCAATAACTCATGATTAATCTGTTCGGTTCCCCTCCTAATTTATGTTATGATGAAGTGGTCGAGACACTCTCCACTATCAATAATACAAGCCTGCCAAAATCGCCGTATGAATCTGTTTAGTTTCCTCTGTCTCGAATGCAACAGAAAAAATGTATGTTTGTGAACCAATTAATGGCTGAAGCAATGATGGAAATGGTTGAGGAATCAGAGGTGCACATTCATGCACAACAACAACAGATCAATGTTTTCAGAGACAGCGTCATCCGCGCTGAGTTGCAGATTGTGATGTTGTAGATCGTTAGGTTCTATTCATTTATTTGCACTGGCATCAAGGTTTGAGCCCAGTGGATGTAATTTCCTGTAATATATGCTGGATGTGCAACGTTTTTCCCTGTATGTCGTACCTTTGCTTGATCGGTTTGGTCCTGTGCATAATTGCTCATCGTAATGGGCGCAATTTATCTAATTGGGCCTAAAGAGATGTACGAACATTAGTGGGCCCATTAAGTTAATGGGCTGTTACCAGGCCGAAAGTTAATGGTCGCCCTCTTACCTCCCGGGTCGTTAACAGGCCGACATCGAAGTGGGCAACAGGTGGGCCCACTTGATTTCACAGGCCGTTAACAGGTTATTACTAAGGTCGGGCTACATATGGCCCAACTATACCGTGGTCCTTTAGCCGGCTGAAAGAAACAGTGGGCTCATACTAGACCATGAAGAGCATGGGCCGCTATGAGGCCGAAAGTCAGGTCGTATAGTAAATGGCTCAACTGTGTTGTGGGCCTTTAGCAGGCCAAAAGAGAAACCGGGTTGGTATTGAACCATGAAGAGCATGGGCCGTTAAAAGGCCAAAACTCAGGTCCAACTACAAATGGCCCAACTCATTTATGGGTCGTCAACAGGATGAAAGACACACCGGGACGAAATTGGCCCAACACGTAAATTGGTGACTAAAAGGACGAAACTAAGGTCCGACTACAAATGGCCCAACTCATTTATGGGCCGACAACAGGCTGAAAGACACCGGGCCGGAAATTGGCCCAACACTTAAATGGGCTCTAAAAGGCCGAAAGATGTACATCCTGAAAATTGGCCCATCCCTTGAATGGACCGTTATCAGGCCGAAATCTCATCGGGCCGATATTGAGCCCAAATATATAGCAGGCTATTAACGGGCTCGAACTGACGATGGACTGCAATGGTGTCAAATCTTTAACGGGCCATTGATGGGCCGAATTGGAACATCTCGTATGGGCCGTGGGCTTAAATGTACCTGGCACAAGTAGGCCTTATATGGGCCGGCCTGCTAATTTCTACTGGGGCAGCCTTTTTCACCGAAGTGGGCCACTGTTGGGCCGTGCCACGTGTCGACCCATCATAGGCGCCTCCTGTCCAATGAGTGGATGAAATATGTCCCAACGGTGAGCCAACACGTGTTTCCTCCGTCCAATGAGAATTTTACACGTGGAAAATCCCTATTGGTCCGGGCTGTTAATGGGTTATCGGATCCGAAACAGGGCCCAATTGCTTAACGGTGACCCGTTATGGTGGATGCCACGTGTCGGTCACCCTTGACGAAAGCACTTTCTTGACGCGCCATTTATTGTCATGGAAGTGGACACTTACGCGATGATAATTTTGGTAATGTCATGGAACACTTCTACGACTGCACGGGTATGACTATCTTGATTCTGTCATAAAATTGTCATGGATGTACATGCATGACAGAAAACGTGACCTACTGTGACAAACACGTATCATCATGGAAGTGTATTTTTTTTATTGTAACTAGGGGAATTTATGTCGGATTTCATAGAGATTGGTTGAATAAAATGATGGAGGAACCTTTTAAAAACGAACTTCGTATCGTATTTGATGATGATCCCGACTATGGGTTTATGAATGTTGAAATTACCAATCAAAGTCCTTTCCATGATATAAGTGCATCCACTTTTAGGGAAATAAAGGAAAGGATAGAATTTCTTAGACAGGTTTTCGAGGATTTGATGAGAAAGGAATTGCATACTGAAGATGAGAATACTTAGATCTATCCGTGTTTTTATGCCTAGCTAGGGGCGTTAAACAATAGCGCTTGTTGGGAGGGAACCCAATTTTATTTTTGTTCTTTCTTTTTAGGTCCTGTTTCGCATTAAATAATTTATCTATCCTCTGGTTAGAGGTAGTTTTTATGTTTTAATTAGTGTTTGTGCCAAGTAAGACCTTTGGGATAGTTTACGGTGATAATTGATTCGATCTTGCTAAAAAACAGAAACTTTTACACTCAGGGGATTAGATTTGATTTTTAGCTGAAGCGTGATAAAATACTGATTCTTTTTGTAGAAGCTTAATAAAGAAATTTCTTAGGTCGTCCTAATTTTTTAAGATTTTTGTAGTTACATAAGTACTCGAAATCTCCTGATTAATACAAACTGTTCTGTTTTTGACAAATTTTGTCTTTCGCGTGTTGTTTGCTTATTTTTGTTGGGCGAATAAGCCGCGGATCTTTCGCGTGTTGTTTGCTTATTTTTGTTGGGCGAATAAGCCGCGGAGATGAACCGGACGCGACCAGCGCGCTGATTTCTACTACACAACCTTCTTCTTGTAGACGTTGTTGGGCCTCCAAGTGAAGTGGTTTGTAGGATAGTAGCAAATTTCCCTCAAGTGGATGACCTAAGGTTTATCAATCTGTGGGAGGCGTAGGATGAACATGGTCTCTCTCAAACAACCCTGCAACCAAATAACAAAGAGTCTCTTGTGTCCCCAACACACCCAATACAATGGTAAATTGTATAGGTGCACTAGTTCGGCGAAGAGATGGTGATACAAGTGCAATATGGATGGTAGGTATAGGTTTTGTAATATAAAAATATAAAAACAGAAAGGTAACTAATGATAAAAGTGAGCACAAACGATATTGCAATGCTAGGAAACAAGGCCTAGGGTTCATACTTTTACTAGTGCAAGTTCTCTCAACAATAATAACAAAATTGGATCATGTAACTATCCCTCAACATGCAACAAAGAGTCACTCCAAAGTCACTAATAGCGGAGAACAAACGAAGAGATTATTGTAGGGTATGAAACCACCTCAAAGTTATCCTTTCTGATTGATCTATTCAAGAATCCATAGTAAAATAACACGAACCTATTCTTTCCGTTCAATCTATCCTAGAGTTCGTACTAGAATAACACCTTAAGACGCAAATCACCCAAAACCCAAATGTCACCTAGATACTCCAATGTCACCTCAAGTACCCGTGGGTATGATTATACGATATGCATCACACAATCTCGGATTCATTTATTCAACCAACACAAAGAACTTCAAAGAGTGCCCCAAAGTTTCTGTCAGAGAGTCAGGACGAAAATGTGTGCGACCCCTATGCATAAGTTCACGAGGTCACGCAACTCACAAGTTGATCACCGAAACATACATCAAGTGGATCACGTGATATCCCATTGTCACCACAGATAAGCACATGCAAGACATACATCAAGTGTTCTCAAATACTTAAAGACTCAATCCGATAATATAACTTCACAGGGAAAACTCAATCCATCACAAGAGAATAGAGGGGGAGAAACATCATAAGATCCAACTATAATAGCAAAGCTCGCGATCCATCAAGATTGTGCGTATCAAGAACACGAGAGAGAGAGAGAGATCAAACACATAGCTACTGGTACATACCCTCAGCCCCGAGGGTGAACTACTCCCTCCTTGTCATGGAGAGCACCGGGATGATGAAGATGGCCACCGGAGAGGGATTCCCCCCTCCGGCAGTGTGCCGGAATGGGTCTAGATTGGTTTTTGGTGGCTACAGAGGCTTGCGGCGGCGGAAATCCCAATCTAGGATTCTTTCTGGAAGTTTGGGTATATATAAGAGGTGTTGGAGTCGGGAACAAGTCAGGGGGTCCCCAAGGCGGCCATGAGATTAGATATCAATGTGAGTGAGTAGGGATTGCCATGCAACGAATGCACTAGATCTATAAGTGTATGGAAGCTCAAAAAGAAACTAAGTGGGTGTGCATCCAACTCGCTTGCTCACGAAGACATAGGGCATTTTGAGGAAGCCCATCATTGTAATATACAAGCCAAGTTCTATAATGAAAGATTCCCACTAGTATATGAAAGTGACAACATAGGAGACTCTCTATTACGAAGATCATGGTGCTACTTTGAAGCACAAGTGTGGTAAAAGGATAGTAACATTGTCCCTTCTCTCTTTTTCTCTCATTTTTTCATTCATTTTTTTATTGTTCGTCCGGAGTCTCATCCCGAATTGTGGGGGAATCATAGTCTCCATCTTCCTTTCCTCACATGGGACAATGCTCTAATAATGATGATCATCACACTTTTATTTACTTACAACTCAAAAATTGCAACTCGATACTAGAACAAAATATGACTCTATGTGAATGCCTCCGGCGGTGTACCGGGATGTGCAATGACTCATGAGTGACATGCATGAAAGAATTATGAACGGTGGCTTTGCCACAAATACGATGTCAACTACATGACCATGCAAAGCAATATGACAATGATGGAGCGTGTCATAATAAGCGGAACGGTGGAAAGTTGCATGGCAATATATTTTGGAATGGCTATGGAAATTCCATAATAGGTAGGTATGGTGGCTTTTTTGAGGAAGGTAAATGGTGAGTTTATGGTACCGGCTAAAGCTGCGTGGTACTAGAGAAGCTAGCAATGGTGGAAGGGTGAGAGTGCGTATAATCCATGGACTCAACATTAGTCATAAAGCACTCACATACTTATTGCAAAAATCTATTATTTATCGAAACAAAGTACTACGCGCATGCTCCTAGGGGGATAGATTGGTAGGAAAAGACCATCGCTCATCCCCGGCCGCCACTCATAAGGAAGACAATCAATAAATAAATCATGCTCCGACTTCATCACATAATGGTTCACCAGATGTGCATGCTACGGGAATCACAAACTTTAACACAAGTATCTCTCAAATTCACAACTACTCAACTAGCATGACTCTAATATTACCATCTTCATATCTCAAAACAATCATCAAGTATCAAACTTCTCATAGTATTCAATGCACTTTATATGGAAGTTTTTATTATACCCATCTTGGATGCCTATCATATTAGGACTAGTTTCATAACCAAAGCAAATTACCATGCTATTTAGACTCTCAAAATAATATAAGTGAAGCATGAGAGTTCGTCTATTTCTTCAAAATAAAACCGCCGCCATGCTCTAAAAGGATATAAGTGAAGCACTAGAGCAAATGACAAACTACTCCGAAAGATACAAGTGAAGATCAATGAGTAGTCGAATAATTATGCAACTATGTGAAGACTCTCTAACATTTAATAATTTCAGATCTTGGTATATTATTCAAACAGCAAGTAAAACAAAATAAAATAACGCTCCAAGCAAAACACATATCTTGTGGTGAATAAAAATATAGCTCCAAGTAAAGTTACCGATGAACGAAGACGAAAGAGGGGATGCCATCCGGGGCATCCCCAAGCTTAGGCTCTTGGTTGTCCTTGAATATTACCTTGGGTGCCTTGGGCATCCCCAAGCTTAGTCTCTTGCCACTCCTTATTCCATAGTCCATCGAATCTTTACCCAAAACTTGAAAACTTCACAACACAAAACTTCACAGAAAACTCGCAAGCTCCGTTAGTTTAAGAAAATAAATCACCACTTAGGTACTGTCAAGACAAGATTCATAATTTTTCTCACATGATGCCTATTGTAACATATCATTTCTATAATTTATATTAACCAATATAAGCCATAGAAACTAGAAAACAAGCAAACTATGCATCGAAAACAGAACCTGCCAAAAATAGAACATTCTGTAGTAATCTGTAGGTTTCGAATACTTCTGTAACTCCAAAAATCCGTAGAAATTATGAAATCCTAAATAATTTGTATATCGATCTACTGCAGTTGGAATCAGTATTTTACCGCTCTCCGGTTAAAAACGAAAATTATTCTCGTGAGCGTATACTTTCTGCTTTTTTCAGCAAGATCAAATAACAATCATCCAAGAAGATTCTAAAGGCTTTACTTGCCACAAACACTAATTAAAACATAAAAACACAATCATAACACAGGCTAGATGAATTATTTATTACTAAACAGGAACAAAAAGCAAAGAACAAAAATAAAATTGGGTTGCCTCCCAACAAGCGCTTATGTTTAGCGCCCCTAGCTAGGCATGATGATTTCAATGATGCAAATATAAAAGAAAAGAATTGAAACATAACGGGAGCATCACGAAGCATATGACAAGGAGATTTAAGTCTAACCCACTTCCTATGCATAGGGATTTTGTGAGCAAACAACTTGTGGGAACAAGAATCAACTTGCATAGGAAAGCAAAACAAGCATAACTTCAAAACTTTAAGAACATAGAGAGGAAACTTGGTATTATTGCAATTACTACAAGCATATATTCCTCCCTCATAATAATTTTCAGTAGCATCATGAGTGAATTCAACAATATAACCATCACATAAAGTATTATTTTCATGATGCACAAGCATAAAAATTTTACTACTCTCCACATAAGGAAAATTCTTCTCATTCGGAATAGTGGGAGCAAACTCAACAAAATAACTATCATGTGAGGCATAATCCGATTGAAAATTAAAATCAAGATGACAAGTTTCATGGTTATCATTGTTCTTTATAGCATACATGTCATCACAATAATCATCATAGATATCAACTTTGTTCTCATAATCAATTGGAACCTCTTTCAAAATAGTGGATTCATCACTAAATAAAGTCATGACCTCTCCAAATCCACTTTCATAATTATCACAATAAGATTCAACACCCTCCAAAATAGTGGGATCATTACTTCCTAAAGTTTGACACTCTTCCAAACCCACTTTCATCAATATAATCATCATAAATAGGAGGCATGCTATCATCATAATAAATTTGCTCATCAAAACTTGGGGGACAAAAAATATCATCTTCGTCAAACATAGCATCCCCAAGCTTGTGGCTTTGCATATCATTAGCATCAAAGATATCCAAGGAATTCATACTAATAACATTGCAATCATGCTCATCATACAAAGATTTAGTGCCAAACATTCTAATGCATTCTTCTTCCAACACTTTGGCACAATTATCGGAATCCTTATTTTCATGAAAGACATTAAAAAGATGAAGCATATGAGGCAACCTCAATTCCATTTTTTGTAGTTTTCTTTTATAGACTAAACTAGTGATAAAACATGAAACTAAAAGATTCGATTGCAAGATCTAAAGATATACGTTCAAGCGCTAACCTCCCCGGCAACGGCGCCAGAAAAGAGCTTGCTGTCTACTACACAACCTACTTCTTGTAGATGTTGTTGGGCCTCCAAGTGTAGAGGTTTGTAGGACAGTAGCAAATTTCCCTCGAGTGGATGACCTAACGTTTATCAATCCGTGGGAGGCGTAGGATAAAGATGGTCTCTCTCAAACAACCTTGCAACCAAATAACAAAGAGTCTCTTGTGTCCCCAACACACCCAATACAATGGTAAATTGTATAGGTGCACTAGTTCGACGAAGAGATGATGATACAAGTGCAATATGGATGGTAGATATAGGTTTTTGTCATCTGAAAATACAAAAACAGGAAGGTAACTAATGATAAAAGTGAGTGATGGATTCCTGGATTAGGGGGTATCCGGACAGTCGGATTATATCCTTTGGCCGGACTGTTGGACTATGAAGATACAAGATTGAAGACTTCGTCTCGTGTCCGGATGGGACTCTACTTGGCGTGGAAGGCAAGCTAGGCAATACGGATATGTATATCTCCTCCTTTGTAACCAACCTTGTGTAACCCTAGCCCGCTCCGGTGTCTATATAAACCGGAGGGTTTTAGTCCGTTGGACAACATACAATCATACCATAGGCTAGCTTCTAGGGTTTAGCCTCTCCGATCTCGTGGTAGATCAACTCTTGTAATACTCATATCATCAAGAATAAATCAAGAAGGACATAGGGTCTTACCTCCATCAAGAGGGCCCGAACCTGGGTAAAACATCGTGTCCCCTTCCTCCTGTTACCATCCGCCTTAGACGCATAGTTTGGGACCCCCTACCCGAGATCCGCCGGTTTTGACACTGACATTGGTGCTTTCATTGAGAGTTCCTCTGTGTCGTCGCCGTTAGGCTTGATGGCTCCTACGATCATCGATAGCGATGCAACCCAGGGTGAGACTTTTCTCCCCGGACAGATCTTTGTTTTCGGCGGCTTCGCACTACGGGCCAACTCGCTTGGCCATCTGGAGCAGATCGAAAGTTATGCCCCTGGCCACCAGCTCAGGTTTGTAAGCTTAAATTACACGGCCGATATCCGTAGAGACTTGATCCTCGACGGATTCGAGCCCCTGTCTTGTGCGCTACGCGGTCACGATGAGTACGATTTAGCTCTACCATCGGACCTTATTCAGGAGATCGCACCGGCAGCCGCTCCGAGCCTCAATTCAGAGCCAGTTGCGCCATCCATGGACGGGTGGATAGACCCCGTCACGGAGGCCGTATCCTCACCGGCGATCGAGCTGAATATCGACCTTACCCTTCACGAGAGCCGCGTTGCCAAACTGCCGGATCCTTCTCCGGCCACGGGCTCCGAACCGCCTACGCCCATCAAATCCGATTGGGCACCGATCATGGAGTTTACCTCCATGGATATTTTTCAGCGCTCGCCCTTTGGCGACGTACTAAACTCATTAAGGTCTCTCTCCTTGTCAGGAGAGTCCTGGCCAAACTATGTCCGGCAGGATTGGGATGTGGATGATGAAGAAATTCGCCGCCCACCCACCACCCACTTAGTAGCCACTGTCGATGACTTAACTGACATGCTTGACTTCGACTCCGAAGACATCGACGGTATGGACGACGATGCGGGAGGCGAAGAGGAACCACTGCCCAGAGGGCACTGGACGCCCACTTCATCACATGACGTATACATGGTGGACACACCCAAAGAAAATAACGACGAGGAACGGAAGGACGCAGCGAAGGGTGGTTCCCTCGAGCAGCGGTCAAAGCGACGGCGTAAACGCCGCTCCAAATCCTGCCTCAGCAGAAATAACGATCACATAGACCCAGCGTTAGAGCAGGGTGAACCATTGCCCGACCACGGCAACACGGAAAATCAAGCCGAACAACCCAACCCCGTCGAAGATAACAGTCCGGACGACATCACACCAGACAGGCGCCAGGAGCAACATAATGCCCACCAAAGGCTTGTTGCCACGGCAAGGAGTCTGAAAAAACAGAAGCAAAGGCTCAAGGCTGCACAAGACACACTCAAAATCAAATGGAGTGAAGTACTCAACACGGCAGCGAAATACGGTAGTAATCGCCACACCAAGAGCTATCCGAAGCGAAAGTTGCTACCTGAATTTGATGAGGAGGCCTTAGATCCTCCACAATTAAAAAATAAAACGGCCATCCGGTCGGATAGACGACCTCATAGCCAACATAAAGCGGCAATCGACGCCGCACATAAACCAGTACGCGATCGGCGTAAGGGCTCGCATCAAAAGGACGGCGCAACCAGTTCCATGTATGGACCACGCAGGCGCGCTCCAACATACAATGCAACACAACAAACATCCGAATACTACGGTACACCCAAATACAGGGGTGCCACACACCCTCTATGTTTCACCGACGAGGTGCTGGATCATGAATTTCCAAAGGGATTCGAACCCGTAAACATAGAGGCGTACGACGGAACAACAGACCCTGGGGTCTGGATTGAGGACTAAATCCTCCATATCCATATGGCTCGAGGAGATGATCTCCACGCCATCAAGTACTTACCCCTCAAACTCAAAGGGCCAGCTCGGCACTGGCTTAAAAGCCTCCCCGAAAACTCCATCGGAAGCTGGGAGGAGCTCGAAGACGCCTTTCGGGCAAATTTTCAAGGGACATATGTCCGACCACCGGATGCAGACGATTTAAGTCATATAACTCAACAGCCCGGTGAGTCAGCCCGAAAACTTTGGAACAGGTTCCTCACTAAAAAGAACCAAATAGTTGACTGTCCGGACGCTGAAGCCTTAGCAGCCTTCAAGCATAGCGTTCGAGACGAATGGCTTGCCAGACACCTCGGTCAAGAAAAGCCGAGAACAATGGCAGCATTAACAAGCCTCATGACCCGTTTTTGCGCGGGCGAGGACAGCTGGTTAGCCCGATGCAGCACCAGCGACCCAAGTACATCCGAAGTCAGGGATGGAAATGGGAAATCATGACGCAGCAAGAATAAGCATTGGAATAAAGAAGACAGCCCGAAGAGCACGGCGGTAAACGCCAGATTTAGAAGCTCTCGGCCAGGGCAAGCAGAAGCCGCCCTCCAAAGGCAACAGAGACGAATTGTCCAGCCTAAACAAAATTTTGGACCAAATATGTCAGATCCATACCCACAGAGAATGTTGGGTCTTCAAACAGTCCGGCAAGCTCAACACCGAACACAAGGGGCAGGATACACCAAGTGAAGACGAGGACGAGCCTCGCAAGCAAAGCACAGGGGAACAGAAGAAATTCCCACCAGAAGTCAAAACAGTCAACGTGTTACACGTGATAAAAGGGAGAGACAAAGCGGCACCTTTAGAGGAACATGCCCCAGGGCCTATCACCGTGGAGCTCCGCCACTGGTCGTCCCAACCGATCACCCTCGACCATCGGGATTACTCGACAAGTATCCGGCGTGCAGGATGGGCTGCCTTGGTATTAGATCCAATAATTGATGGATACCACTTCACCCGAGTCCTGATGGACGGCGGCAGCAGTTTAAATCTGATATATCAGGACACAGTCCGCAAAATGGGGATAGACCCAACAACAATTTGTTGCAGCAATGCTACCTTTAAAGGACTAGCGCGAGGCCCGGAGGCTCACTGCAGGGGCTCCCTGCTACTAGAGGTTATATTCGGCTTCCCCGATAACTTCCGCAACGAAAATTTTAACTTTCCACGTCGCTCCGTTCCAAAGTGGCTATCAAGCACTACTCGGACGCGAAGCTTTCGCTCGCTTTAATGCGATACCGCATTACGCTTCCCTCAAGCTCAAGATGCCCGGTCCATGCGGCATCATTACAGTAAATGGAAATATTGAGCGCTCTTTGCGTGCCGAAGACGGTGCGGCCGCCTTGGCCGCCGCACACTAAACGGCCTCACCAACTCAAGCATTTGACAGGTCGTTAAGACCACGGACATGGCTAGATGAGTCCGGCTCAGCTATATGTAATTAATACAGGTTTGATGGCTATACCCCTATTACAATACAAGGGGCTCAACACGCGCGCAAAAGTGGCAATAAGGCTCACCTTTACTCATTTTCAACTATATATTGTTTATTTAGTATAACTTAACTTTTGCACGGAAACTTCTCAATTAAGTTCCTCTCTTTTTCAGATGACCATCGTGCTGCACCAGTCCAGAATACGGCATAACAGAGACACAGGCGCAGACGTGCAGCAGGGACCCGTTCGAAGGATTCTTTTTAGATTAAGACCCTGCGTAAACCTTTTTTACTGTCTCTTGTTGATACACATCCCTCATATTCTCAGTACAATTGAGAAGGATGCTGACGTATTGGCATGTGGCCACGTCAGAATATTGCACGTACCTGGACACCGGGGGCTTATTACAAAGGGTACTGTTTAGACCCGGTCTACACCATAAAGACCGAAAACCTTAGGGAGTGTTCGGCGTCGCGAGTTTGGCATTATATGCATCAGCTCCGAATCATGTCTTTGGTCAAATGTTGGGTTTGCCCGGCTCCTGTGTTTTGCTGCCTTACGTTCCGCTCTATCGGCTAAGGCGGCACCAGGAGAACTACTGCGATTGTGCACTGGTTCATCCGGACGAGCACCTCAGTAGAGAAAGCCGAAAACTAACTGTCATGATATAGCGTGAGACTGGTCAACCACTAGATGACCTATTGGAATCTTCGGGATTCCTCCGCATTAATGAAGGGCCGTTTCCCGGCCAGGCATGTACGCACCCCGAATCCGGACGAGTGCGGAGCCACCAGGGGCTATATAGTAGCCCCACCGTCAAACTCCTATGGCTAAGTGAAAGTGTTAAAGCATTATAGTCCGGTTTCCTAGTTCGCTGCGCTATCACCTCCTTATTAGGACCAAGACATTGGATTAAGTGTGAATACGCGTCTTCTGCGAACACCCCCGCATTGTATGCGTGGGGGCTGAAGCCGACGACTGCAATCTTTCAAGTTATATACATGTATACATAAACGACCGCATAGGAGGCATCACAATACTTTCGGGCAAAAGTATAAATACAGCCTTGATAAATTCAATACAACATTGTTTTTACAATGGGAATACATGTCACTCAAACATAACATTCTTCGAGCACTGGGCCTCTATCGTACGAGCACCCTCAAGAACTTGTTCAAAATAGTGCTCGACAGCCACTCGGCCTATGGCCGAACCCTGTGCCGCGACAGTGGTGGCATCCATCTCCGCCCAGTATGTTTTGACACGAGCAAGGGCCATCCGCGAGCCTTCTATGCACGCCGACCTCTTCATCGCATTGATGTGTGGCACCGCACCAAGGAACTGCTGCACCAAGCTAAAATAGCTGTTCGGCTTCGGCCTTTCCGGCCATAGATGATCCACGACAGACCTCATGGTGAGTCCGGACAATCTATTGAGTTTGTCCCATTCGGCAAGCTGATCGGTTAATGGAAGCGGACGCTCTGGAACGTTGAATTGCAACCAGAACAGCTTGTCCAATTCACGATCTGTTTGATCTCGGAAGTACTCGGCCGCATCTACGGCGCTCGCCGCTAAGTCCAGATATGCGTCGGCCGAACTCCACAGTTGATCCAGAGGGGCATACCGCGGATCGCCGAACTTCCTCCACAGCATAAAGGGCTTCCCAGCCACAATATCCCCGGCTTCACGCAGTTCCTCCTTCTTTGCTCTCATTGCAGAGCGGGTGTCTTGGTCGCCATTGTGGCCTTTTCGACGTCCGTAGCCTTCGCCCGACTTTCTTCTTCAAAAAACTGGCAGCGGTCCGCGGTGTCTTTTAACTTCGCAGCCATTTTGGCCATTTTCTCTTTGCTCTCGCTATGCGCGGCCTTCTCGGCTCTCAACTCTTTGGTTGGCTTCAAAGCGGCCGCATTACTACTTCTTGCTTGCTCCTTGGCTCGGGCAAGCTCCGCCCGCAGGGCCTCCATGGTGGCAGCTTGTAATGCCCCAAGACCGGAGCTTCAGGTGCCTTCCATGTTTTCTGGGTTTCGTCGTGTGTTTTGTTTCGCTTGTTGCATTCATCATGGCATCATGTGCATTGCATCATGTCTTCTTGCACCTCTTCTTTTTCTTTTCTGTTGTCCCTTCGGTGCCATTCTAGATCTCGGGACGAGATCCTCTTGTAGTGGTGGAGTGTTGTAATGCCCCAAGACCGGAGCTTCAGGTGCCTTCCATGTTTTCCGGGTTTCGTTGTGTGTTTTGTTTCGCTTGTTGCATTCATCATGGCATCATGTGCATTGCATCATGTCTTCTTGCACCTCTTCTTTAAAACTCAACTAAATAAAATGCATAGATCTTTGATCTATTTAAGTTGAGGGAACTCACCTGGTGATTTCTCTATACAACATATCCTCTCGATATTTAGAGAGCTACAGTAAATATTCCAATTATTTGGATTTACCGCAAACACACTTGCAATTTAAAACTCTCAGGTCTTTTCTGCTTCGAGTTGCTCCTCAAACCTTGCCATATATTCTTTCTTCACTTTCCAGAGTTCCATCAAAAACCTCAACATTTTTGGACACTTCTATAACCAAGTCCTAGTTCAAACCCATTTGAATTAAATTCAAATGAGTTTGAATTTATATCTTTCGGTCATGCCATTTCTACTTTTCTTGGGTCAAACTCATTTTTTTGACTCCGAGAAAAAATACCCTCCTGCTCAAGCTTCTTCCCTAACCTCTCTTTCTTTTCCTTCTGTTTAATCATTTTCTGCTAAAGAGTCATGAGAGGGAGGAGATCCCAGCCCACCAGGTCGTTTAGGACCAGCTAGGCCATCCTTCACTGCAGCCCCGGCCCATCTTACTTCACGGTCCCAGGCCGGCCCAACCACCCTTCCAACCCTAACTCTCTCCCGATCTCTTTCCTCCCTCCCGTAGCGCCGCCACCTCTCTCTCGATCTCTTTCCTCTCTCCTATGCGCTGCCAGAGAGAGAACCACAGCCTCTGCCCTCCCCATCTCCTCTATCCCCCTTGTCTCCCTCCAGCGCCGCTGCACACACAACGCAGTAGAGGGCGCGCCGACTGTCTTCTTCCCTGATCCCCTCGCTCCCTCTACTCTACCCCGCCTCCATCGCGCGCCCGTTTCCACATGGCGAGCCCCAAGCTCAGAAAGCTGCGCCGCCCGCCTCTGGACTCGGCTCCAACGGGATCCAGGCATCCCCGCACTGGAGCCGTCGTCCCAGCATCGTCGCCGGCCCCGCGGCTCCACCGCGCGCCCCCTTCTCGTGGCCGCCTGAGCTTCTTCCCTGCTTCTTCTCTAGGAAGGCTCGAGCTCCCGCAACCACAGCAAAAGGGAGGAACCCCAACACCCGCGCCTTCGGCCGCCTTGCGTCAGACGCCCCTGCCTCTTCGTCCCTGATGTGCGTCTCCTCTGCCGCCTCGCACGCCACCAACTCCGTCCCGAGCTCCCGCAAAAGCTCCTCCGACCTCCCCGTCCTCTGCTTCGTCTCCTCGTCAGCGCCCTGCTTCACTGGAGCCCAGCGCCATCACCTCCCCTGCCAGTTGCATGGATGCCAAGATACCTTTTGTTTTGCCAAGACGCGACAACCAGGAACGCCCAAGGACGCCTCCGTGGAATCCGCCAAGTTCCACTACTGATGAACGTTTTGGAATCGCCAAGTCAGACTACAACGCGAAGACCATGTACAACTACTGACACCCGTGGATTTCACCAAGTACCTATACCGACGACCGAGACCCTGGTTTCGACAAGTTCGCGAGTACGACCACTTCCCACGAACGTGAATGACTACCATCGCAAGAACGGGATCGGAAAGTCCAAAGACCCCAACTACCTCGACACCGACGACATGAACATCTACGGAAACTCGTGCAACGATATACATGTACCACTACTGTCACCGAGATCGCGAGAACCTCTACCGTCGACCCTAGAGCGTGTGAGAACGACTACTTCGACTACCGTCGCGTGAAGCACTACTTCCCTCGACGTCCGAGAACGTCTACTTCCTCTACACCGCTTGACCCGAACCGCTCTGATAATGCACGCTTCGAAGGTATAACCCCGAGACGACCGCCGTGAACGAATGCATGTGTGATGTATGAGATGCTCGTGCTTGCACCGTGCTCGATTTGTCGGTGCACGTTGCCCTCTTTTACCTTGTCACCGTCATGTGGGAACCTGGTAACCGGGAGCACCCCACCTTCTATCGCATGTCACGCACCCGTCGCACTTTCTTTGCACCGGGATCTCAATCGAGTAACCGGAACCGGAACGTTGCCGTGGCACCGTTTCGTTATCGTTGCCGAGGCTCCCCTTTTCATTTCCGCCATGTTGACAAATGCTTCTTAATATGCCCTTGTCAACTTCTCTTAAAATTGCATAAAACTTGCTCATGTCAGCCGCATCATGATAACAACAACTAAAATGTTTAAATTGTTGTTGCAATAAATTACTAATGCATATGGGGATTTATCGGAATTGTTGTTTGTTATACCCAGCCCCATTTAAACTGTTTAATGGGAATAGTTTTGTTATGCTTCACCTCTTGCCATGTTAACCAACATTTAATATTGTTGTATACTTAAACGGGAGAGAACTAAATAATTGATGTGGTGTTTTGTCAATATGCATCCCGGTGCATATTGAGCTCCACTTAATTTGTAGGATTGCTTGTGCACTTTGCCATGCCATGCATACTTAAACCGGACATGCATCATACTTGATTGTGCATCATGCCAGGATTATGTGATGGTTGTTTACCATGATTGTTTGCTTCTTTCCAGTGTTTCTTATTCGGGTTGGTTCCGTTAACGTCGCGTTTGTGAGGACCCGTTCGACTACGTCCGTTTGTCTTGTTCATGGGCTCGTTCTTCTTCCTTGCGGGATTTCAGGCAAGATGACCATACCCTCGAAATCACTTCTATCTTTGCTTGCTAGTTGCTTGCTCTTTTTCTATGCCTATGCTGCGATACCTACCACTTGTTTATCATGCCTCCCATTTTGTTAAGCCAAGCCTCTAACCCACCTTGTCCTAGCAAACCGTTGTTTGGTTATGTTACCGCTTTGCTCAGCCCCTCTTATAGCGTTGTTAGTTGCAGGTGAAGATTGGAGCTTGTTCCATGTTTGGAACATGGATATTTTGTTGGGATATCACAATATCTCTTATTTATTTAATGCATCTATATACTTGGTAAAGGGTGGAAGGCTCGGCCTTATGCCTGGTGTTTTGTTCCACTCTTGCCGCCCTAGTTTCCGTCATATCGGTGTTATGTTCCCAGATTTTGCGTTCCTTACGCGGTTGGGTTATAATGGGAACCCCTTGACAGTTCGCCTTGAATAAAACTCCTCCGGCAAGGCCCAACCTTGGTTTTACCATTCGCCACCTAGCCTCTTTTTCCCTTGGGTTAGGCCAGCCCAAGGGTCATCTTATTTTAACCCCCCTCCCGGGCCACTGCTTGTCTAAGTGTTGGTCCAACCGAGCGATGTTCGGAGCTACCAGGGGCAACTCCGGGCTGGCCCACCCGACGTCTTGCTCATCCGGTGTGCCCTGAGAACGAGATATGTGCAGCTCCTATCGGGATTTGTCGGCACATCTGGGTGGTTTTGCTGGACTTGTTTTACCATTGTCGAGGATGTCTTGAAGAACCGGGATACCGAGTCTGCTCGGAATGTCTCGGGAGGAGGTCTATTCCTTCGTTGACCGTGAGAGCTTGTCATGGGCTAAGTTGGGACTCCCCTGCAGGGATTTGAACTTTCGAAAGCCGTGCCCGCAGTTATGGGCAGATGGGAATTTGTTAATGTCCAGTTGTAGATAACTTGAACCTTAATTTAATTAAAATGAATCAATAGTGTGAGTTACCGTGATGGTCTCTTCTCGGCGGAGTCCGGGAAGCGAACACGGTGTTGGATTAATGTTTGTCGCAGGTTGTCCTCTAGTTTTTCGACCATGCTTTGACTTCTCTTCTCGCTCTCTTTTGCGAATAGGTTAGCCACCATATATGCTAGTCGCTTGCTGCAGCTCCACATATTTACCCTTGCCTTACCTATAAGCTTAAATAGTCTTGATCGTGAGGGTGCGAGATTGCTGAGTCCCTGTGGCTCAAAGATTACTTCCAAACCAGTTTGCAGGTGCTGCTAAACCGTGCAGATTACGCAACCAAGCTCAAGGAGGAGCTCGATGAAGATCTTGTCCTTTGTGTCGTTTCGTTCTAGTTGATCAGTAGTGGAGCCCAGTTGGGGTCGATCGGGGACCTTTGTCGCATTTGGGGTTCTTCTTTTATTTTGGTTCCGTAGTCGGACCTTGATTGTATTTGGATGTTGTAATGCTTTATTCATGTAATTGTGTGAAGTGGCGATTGTAAGCCAACTATGTATCTTTTTCCCCTATTGTATTACATGGGTTGTGTGAAGATTACCTCACTTGCGACATTTCTTTCAATGCGGTTATGCCTCTAAGTCGTGCTTTGACACGTGGGAGATATAGCCGCATCGAGGGCGTTACACAGCTCCGTCTGCAGTCACAACATATTAAAGATACTGGCATCACACTACTCTTACTATGTGACATTCACTATAAATATCACCTACCCTGTGCCTCATCAAGCCGCTTGTTAACAAGATCGATGTCGGCATCCGCCACATCTAGTTGCCGCTTTAGTTCGGCAACCCCATAAGTCCGGCTAGCCACCGGAGCTCTAGCCACCTGCACATAAAGGCGGACTGGTTGTTACCTAGGATTATGATCCTCTGATCGCCGCCGTTCTCGACGACAACCAGTCTCAGGGGCTACTATCTACACAGGGCACACCTAAAAATGTGCGATACCATCACAAATGTATACCATTTCACGTACCTCAAAGCCCGTCAGTAGACTCATAAAGGCTTCATGGAACCCGTTTTCGGCGGACAAAATCCTTTCAATCACTGTACACATTAATGTACAGTGCTCTTCTGAGATAGTTGCTCGCTCTAGCAGACCCTTCAGTACGTCCGACCGCATACCAGATGGCGCCGGACTCTTTTGATTGCTCTCTTCAAGAGCCGAATACTGAGGGCTTCGGGTGACCATGGGATTATCTTCTAGCCTTGCCGGATCCGGAGAAACTCTCCGTGATGACACTTCAGGGTCGCCCGCTTCTTGAGCCAGGGAGTCCGGGGGAGGTGTTTCGCTCTCCATCATCTCCGGAAGAAGGTCCCCCAAAGACGAGCTCTGCTGAGAAGGGCTCAGATCTGAACTACAAGATAGATGCTTCGGTTATTTTCCTCAGAAGTAAGGTAGTACATCTTCACCACTAAGTACTTTTTGATTACTTACAGCTCATTAGAGGGCTGATCCCTGCACAGACTTTGCGTGGCAAGAGCACCCTCCGAGGCGGGACCCTCTGGTGGAGCTTTCTTCTCCCGTTTGGAAACCTTGGTTTCCGGATCATCAGAGGTAGTCCTCTTCCTCCCCCGGGGGGAAGGAGTGTCAGATTCCTTCCCTTGGCCATCCTCCCTCATGGAGGCGCTCGTTCCCTTGGTTGGAATAGGTAGCGGTGGAGGCCGCTTTGGCCCTCTCTATTGCCCCCTTCATCTTCCTTTGAGGGCACCGGGAAGGTGCTGGCTCGAGCATCTTTTCCAGCACCGGATTGTCCAAGCCTTCGAGAAGGGGAGCCAAACACCGGATCATCTTTGCCTTTGTTATCCAATCCTGGTCAAAGAGCGATCCTTCAGAATGATTTCATGATAAAAGAAAGACAGTGTTTTCGGCTAGAGGATTACTTACTTGGGCCGCGGTGCGGTTGCTGCTCAGGCCCACGTCCTCGGAGGTCTCCAGAGACTCTATTTGGGGTCCAAAGAACGACTTGTACATCTCCTCGTGCGTCAGACCGAGGAAATTCTGAATAGCGCGTGGCCCTTCTAGGATGAATTTCCATAAACGGAGGGGCCGGCGTTTGCAAGGCTGGACTTGACGAACCAACATGACTTGCACTACCATAACCAAACTAAAATCTCCCTCGAAGAGATCCCGGATGCGGCTCTGCAGTATGGCACATCCTTTGCTGGACCCCAGCTCAGCCCCCTGCTGATCCATGACATCAGTTGTGATGGAGGGCCCGAGCGAAAGGCGGGGGAAGCCACCCACTTGGAACTTCTGGGAGCGGTGATGTAGAACCACTCCCGTTGCCATAATCCGGACACCTCTGGAAAGGAACCTTTTGGCCACGGAGCTCCAGCAATCTTGCTTATTAATGCACCCCCGCACACTGCATACTACCCTTCGACCATCTTCGGCTTCACATCAAAGGTCTTGAGCCACATGCCGGAGTGAGGGGTAATGCGGAGGAAGGCCTCACATACGACAATAAATGTTGAGATGTGGAGAAAGGAATCCGGGGCTAGATCATGGAAATCAAGCCCATAATAGAACATCAAACCCCTCACGAAGGGATCCAGAGTGAGGCCTAGTCCTCAAAGGAAGTGGGAGGTGAACACGACATCTTCATTGGGTTCAGGAGTAGGGACGACCTGCCCTCGGGCGGGCAGCCGATGTGAGACTTCGGTGGTCAGGTATCTTGCCTCCCTCAACTTCTTGACATCCTCTTCTGTGACGGAGGAGGGTATCCATCGGCCCTGGAGGCTGGATCCGGACATGATTGAAGGTCTGAAGCACCTGACCTAGGCTTTGGGTGTTAGAACTCGAGGTGGGGGAAGGATTCGATTGAGCACAGGAGGAAAAAAGTAAAAGCCTTGGCCCTTTATAAAGAGGGTGAATATCAAGCGTCCTCCTCGTGGCCGTTTGGGACTTGCCTAAAATCTAGGAGTTCTAGGTGTGGTTGGGTTACCCACGACCGTATTGATGAGAATCTCGTAATAAGGGGGACACGATATCTCCTTTGACAAGACGTGTCAAGAAACTGCCTCGCACTATGTGCGGGGCTAGTTAAAGAAAAACGGTTTGAATAATAACCGAGCCATGGCGCAATGTCGTGTTGCCAAAACGTGTCAGCAGCTTAGATTTTTGGAAATATTATTCTCTCTACGGTTGTATGTGGAACTTATTTTGCAGGGTCGGACACTATCCTTGTATTCAAATTCTTCCGTGGTGTATTCGGAGGAGGAACCCGCCTTGCAATGCCGAAGACAATACTGCGTGCCATACTCATCATCATTGAAGCCTAGTTCAAGGGCTACTAAGGGAGTCCTGGATTAGAGGGTATCCGGACAGCCGGATTATATCCTTTGGCCGGACTGTTGGACTATGAAGAAACAAGATTGAAGAATTTGTCTCGTGTCCGGATGGGACTCTACTTGGCGTGGAAGGCAAGCTAGGCAATACGGATATGTATATCTCCTCCTTTGTAACCGACCATGTGTAACCCTAGCCCCCTCCGGTGTCTATATAAACCGGAGGGTTTTAGTCCGTAGGACAACATACAATCATACCATAGGCTAGCTTCTAGGGTCTAGCCTCTCTGATCTCGTGGTATATCAACTCTTGTAATACTCATATCATCAAGAATAAATCAAGCAGGACGTAGGGTTTTACCTCCATCAAGAGGGCCCGAACCTGGGTAAAACATCGTGTCCCCTGCCTCCTGTTACCATCCGCCTAAGACGAACAGTTCGGGACCCCCTACCCGAGATCCGCCGGTTTTGACACCGACAGTGAGCACAAATAATATTGGAATGCTAGGAAACAAGGCCTAGGGTTCATACTTTCACTAGTGCAAGTTCTCTCAACAATAATAACATAACTGGATCATATAACTATCCCTCAACATGCAACAAAGAGTCACTCCAAAGTCACTGACAGAGGAGAACAAACGAAGAGATTATTGTAGGGTACGAAACCACCTCAAAGTTATCCTTTCTGATCGATCTATTCAACAGTCCGTAGTAAAATAACACGAAGCTATTCTTTCCGTTCAATCTATCCTAGAGTTTGTACTAGAATTACAACTTAAGACACAAATCAACCAAAACCCTAATGTCACCTAGATACTCCAATGTCACCTCAAGTATCTGTGGGTATGATTATACGATATGCATCAAACAATCTCAGATTCATCTATTCAACCAACACAAAGAAATTCAAAGAGTGCCCCAAAGTTTCTATCGGAGAGTTAAGACAGAAACGTGTGCCAACCCCTATGCATAAGTTCACGAGGTCACGAAACTCGGAAGTTGATCACCAAACCATACATCAAGTGGATCACATGATATCCCATTGTCACCACAGATAAGCACATGCAAGACATACATCAAGTGTTCTCAAATCCTTAAAGACTCAATCCGATAAGATAACCTCAAATGGAAAACTCAATCCATCACAAGAGAATAGAGGGGGAGAAACATCATAAAATCCAACTATAATAGCAAAGCTCGCGATCCATCAAGATCATGCGAATCAATAACACGAGAGAGAGAGAGAGATCAAACACATCGCGACTGGTACATAACCTCAGCCCCAAGGGTGAACTACTCCCTCCTCGTCATGGAGAGCGCCGGGATGATGAACATAGCCACCGGAGAGGGATTCCCCCTTCCGACAGGGTGCCAAAATGGGTCTAGATTCGTTTTGGTGGCTACAGAGGCTTGCGGTGGCGGAACTCCCAATCTAGGTTTCTTTCTGGAAGTTTGGGTATATATAAGACGTGTTGGAGTCGGAAACAAGTCAGGGTGGTCCCCGAGGCGGCCACGAGATAGTGGGCGTGCCCCCCCACCCTCGTGGTGCCCTCGGGACTCCTTTGGTCCATCTCCGGTACTCTGTGGGCTTCTTATGGTCCGAAAACAATCTCCATGAATTTTCAAGTCAATTGGACTCTGTATGGTTTTCCTTTTCCACGATACTCAAAAACAAGGAAAAAGAGAAACTGGCACTGGGATCTAGGTTAACAAGTTAGTCCCAAAAATCACATAAAATAGCATATAAATGTATATAAAACATCCAAGGTTGATAATATAATAGCATGGAACAATAAAAAATTATACATACGTCGGAGACGTATCACGCGCGTATGTGCATGAGCTGGCCGATTCGGGTGCGTCGGGACCGCGGGCGTGCGGGCGTGAAGGGGTGTGTGTGGTGCGTGGGCGTGTCCATGCAGGTGAACACCGCACGGGTGTGTGCGCGGCATAGCCATTGGCGATCGGGGGATGTGGCGAGCATGTTGGTTCGTTGAGGGCTCGGCGCCGGTAGGGCGCGGGAGCTTGTCATGCGCGCGCAGCGAGCAGGCCGGACCAGGTGGCATAGTGCGCAGGTGCGTGCGGGTCGTGGCCCGACGTTTCCCGGGTGTAAGAGTCGTCATGGCGATCGTTGTAATGTCGTGGGGTGTGTGTTTGTGAAAGTGCAACTATCCCTAGGTCGTTTTGGTAATTCATAACAACATATAACTCATTGAGCTAATGCTATTCCAAGATGATTATTTCAGGAAAGCTCAATGATTGGCATGGCATGGATGTGAAAGTGGAACCCTCAAAATGTTAAGGACAAAGGATTGGCTCAAGCTCAAAAGCTCAAGACTCTTCATTTTATATTTTAGTGATCCAAGATCACATTGAGTCCATAGGAAAAGCCAATACTATCAAGGAGGGATGAGGTGTTGCTTAATGAGCCTCTTGCTTCATGTGCTTAATGATATGCTCCAAAACCCTCAACTACTTTCCCATATCCACATATGACCTAAACTCTAAGCCAAACTTGGTCCTACCGATTCTTTCTATCCGGCGCCACCGAGTTTCAATTGTCATTAGCCACTGCCAAACCCTAGCAATTCGGTTCTACCGATAAGGATCTCGGTCCCACCGAGATGGGGTTGCAAACTCTCTGTTTCCCTTTCGTAACTTTTCGGTCCCACCGAAAGAGCGAATCGGTCCCACCGAGATTGCAATGTAAACTCAGTGTTTCCCCGTTGTAACTTTTCGGTCTCACCGAGTTCCACTCGGTCCCACCGAAAGAGCAAATCGGTCCCACCGAGTTTGCCTAACCAACTCTCTGGTTAGCTAATTACCAAACTCGGTCTCACCAAGTTTGTGTAATCGGTCTCACCGAGATTACGTTATGCCCAAACCCTAACCGAATCGGTCCTACCGAGTTGCATGTCAGTCCCACCGAAATTCCTAACGGTCACTAGGTTTACATTTTTGGTCCAACCGAGTTTATTGATTCGGTCCCACCGGGATTGGAAAACTTTGTAACAGTTGGATTTTGTGTGGAGGCTATATATACCCCTCCACCTCCTTCTCATTCGATGAGAGAGCCATCAGAACACATACATCATTCCAACTCATTTGTTCTGAGAGAGAACCACCTACTCATGTGTTGAGACCAAGACATTCCATTCCTACCATATGAATCTTGATCTCTAGCCTTCCCAAGTTGCTTTCCACTCAAATCTTCTTTCCACCAAATCCAAATCCTATGAGAGAGAGTTGAGTGTTGGGGAGACTATCATTTGAAGCACAAGAGCAAGGAGTTCATTACCTACACACCATTTGTTACTTCTTGGAGAGTGGTGTCTCCTAGATTGGCTAGGTGTCACTTGGGAGCCTCCGACAAGATTGTGGAGTTGAACCAAGGAGTTTGTAAGGGCAAGGAGATCGCCTACTTCGTGAAGATCTACCGCTAGTGAGGCAAGTCCTTCGTGGGCGATGGCCATGGTGGGATAGACAAGGTTGCTTCTTAGTGGACCCTTTGTGGGTGGTGGACTCGCGCAACCGTTACTCGTGGGTGGAGCCCTTCGTGGACTCGCGCAACCGTTACCCTTGGGTGGAGCCCTGTGTGGACTCGCGCAACCGTTACCCTTCGTGGGTTGAAGTCTCCATCAACGTGGATGTAGGATAGCACCACCTATCCGAACCACGGGAAAAACATCCGTGTCTCCAATAGCGTTTGAATTCTCCAAACCATTCCCTTTATATTCTCGCAAGTTGCATGCTTTACTTTCCGCTGCCCATAAACTCTTTGCATGCTTGCTTGAATTGTGTGATGATTGCTTGACTTGTTCCAAAATAGCTAAAATCTGCCAAGAACTAAAATTGGGAAAAGGTTAAGTTTTTATTTGGTCAAGTAGTCTAATCACCCCCCTCTAGACATACTTTCGATCCTGCAGTTTGAGTTCGTGCTCAAGAAAAGGCGTTCGTGTGCCGGAAAAACCACCTCGCCATGTCCATGTTCTTCCTCCTCCATTCTTCTTCATTGGTTTCAGCCACAGCATTAGAGAGAGAGCTTAGTGAGAGAGAGAGGAGAGCTAGGGCGAGGGAGCTGCGCCAACAATTGGCATCACAGCCACGTGAAGACTGGAGCTCGCTGGCGATGTCCATCGTCTTGTACGCCGGCGGAGCGGGCGGATCATTACCGCAGCCGGTGCCGCTGCTCACCTCAGACAACTACATAGCATGGTCGATGAAAGTGGAGAAAAACCTCGTCGCAGTCGGGCTGTGGGAGGTGGTGGTGGTGCCGGAGGATGCAACGACGGCGGTGATCGCGAAGAAGGACAAGCCGGCACGCGCCTACCTGCTCAGTGCGCTCGTGGAGGATCTGCTACTGTAGGTAGCATCTAAGAATACGGTGGCGGAGGTGTGGGCGAGCCTCAAGGCCAGGTTCATCCGCGCAGATCGCGTTAGGGCGGCATGGCTATGCACCCTGCGCGGCGAATTCGAGCTCCTGCGCATGGCGGAGGGGGAGTCGCTGGACGCGTTCACTGGCGGGCTTGGATGCATGGCAGCGCACTTTGCGGGGCTCGGCTCGACCCTGGAGGATGCAACGCTCGTGAAGAAGCTGCTTGACTCGGTGCCGGACCGCATGTACGCGGCGGTGGCCGGGATCGAGTAGTTCTGCTATGTGAGCACCATGGCGTTCTAGGAGGCCTTGAGTCGCCAGAAGGCATTTGACGAGCGGCTGCGGCGACGCGGCCAGGTGGACGGCGAGCGAGGTGACGGGAAGCTTCTATACACATCAGCGCAGTGGCCAGCTCAGGATTGGCAGCAGGGAGGTATGCGGGATGACGAGGACGTGTGTAACAACGCATCGGGCTTCGGCGGCCATCGGCGTGGTCGCTGTTATAAGTGCGGCGAGCATGGGCACTTCAAGCGGGAGTGTCCGCAGCTCAGGAAAGCGCCAGCGATGGAGCGTGCCCTACTCGTGGACGACATCGAGGACGGCGGGCTGCTTTGAGCCACGGCTTAGGGCGTGAGTGTTGGAGAATAAGCCGCGGCGACGAACCGGACGGGACCAGCACGTGTATGGGTGCGAGCTAGCCGAGTCGAGCGCATCGAGACCGCGGGCGTGCGTGTGTAGCTGTAAGTGTGGTGGGTGGGTGTGTCCATGCAGGTGAACACCACAGGATGTGTGTGTGTGGCATAGCTCTTGGCGATCGGGGGACGCTGCGAGCACGCTGGTTCGTTGAGTGCTCGGCGCAGGGACCGCGCGGGAGCGCATCGTGCGCACGCGGCGAGCGGGCCAGACCAGGTGGCGTAGTGGGCAGGTGTGTGCGGGTCGTGGCCCGACGTTGCCCGGGTATAAGAGTCGCCGCGGCGATCGCTGTAATGGCATGGGGTGTGTGTTTTAGTTCGTGCTCAAGAAAAAGCGTTCGTGTGCCGGAAAAACCACCTTGCAGTGTTTGTGTTCTTCCTCCTCCTCCCTTCTTCTTCGTTGTTTTGAGCCACGGCATCAGAGAGAGAGAGCTGAGTGAGTGAGAGAGGAGAGCTAGGGTGAGGGAGCTGCGCCAACAATTTTGATGCATCTATGGATAGTATCGGGGGGTATGTGAAAGTGCTAGTTATCGACTAGAGGGTGGTGAATAGGTGATTTTTATGAAAGTCTTCAAAACACGGGGGCTTTGAAGACAAACAGTAGAAATGAACCTATTGATATGCAGCGGAAGGTAGACTACACTAGACAAGCCATAGTCAAGTAAGCAATGAAGTGAAAGCACGAAGACTATCAGCAGCTAGGTAGTATGGATCCGGATGGAAGATAGTATGAATCCAAACAACAACGGTCTTCACACAATGAAGTCAATCAGATCATGCAAGCAGGCAATGACTTCACGAAGACAAACAGTAAGTCAAGAGAGGTAAAGGATAGAACTAGTTGCTTGGTGAGGACAAGGATTTGTTGGACCAGTTCCAGTTGCTGTGACAACTATACGTCTGGTTAGGGAGGCTGAGATTCAACTCAGAAGACCGCTTCTTCACCTTATTCGCCTTGAGCTAAGGACACACAGTCCTCGCCCAATCACTCTGGTAAGTCTTCAAGGGAGACTTCCAAACCTTCACATACTTTGTTCACCGGCGATCCACAATGACTCTTGGATGCTCAGAACGTGACGCCTAACCGGCTGGAGGATTCACAGTCCTCAAGTGTAAGAAGTCTTCAGATCACGCAGACAGAAAGACTTTAGTGATGCCTAACACTCTTTGGCTTTGGGTGTTTAGGGCTTTGTCCTCGCAAATATTTCTCTCTCAAAAGCTTCAGAGGTGGGTTGCTCTCAAACGACAAAAGTTGTGCACTAACTCTGAGCAGCCACCAATTTATGGTGTAGGGGGTGGGCTATTTATAGCCAGGAGGCAACCTGACCTGATTTGTCCGAAATGACCCTGCGTCACTAAGGAACTGACACGTGTCCAACGGTCATATTTCAAACACACGCAGCAGCTTGACTTGGGCTACAAGTAAAGCTGACTTATCCAGCTCTGGATAAGATTTGCTGTCATTGTCTTCGCTCGAAGACATAGGATTTGGTTGAGCATCACTTCAGTCACTCTGACTTTGTTCACTTGGACCCCACTTAACAGTACGGTGGTTCCTATGACTCAACAAAGAAAAAAGGAAACTATGGAACAACTATGTCTTTGCAATCCATAGTCTTCATGCGATGTCTTCTCATGTCATAGTCTTCAATGTGAATCTCTTCACAAACCACATTGTCTTCAATGTCTTCACACATTTCTAGGGGTCATCTCTGGTAGGTAAACCGAATCAATGAGGGACTACTACCTGTGTTATCCTGCAATTCTCACAAACACATTAGTTCCTCAACCAAGTTTGTCATCAATACTCCAAAACCAACTAGGGGTGGCACTAGATGCACTTACAATGTCCCCCCTTTTTGGTGATTGATGACAAACTGGTTGAAGTTTTCAACGGGGATAAAAGTATGTGTAAATTTAGAGATTTAAGGCATTGTCTTCATAAGTAGCAAAAGGCTCCCCCTGAAGATGTGCATATAAGTAGTTTGCTCTTGAATGCAAATGCACATGGCAAGTTTTACTTGTGGAGATCCTTTTCTGCATATGAAGACAATTCATCGTGCATATAAGGATATAACAAAGATAATGACATGCACAATAAAAAATGGGCATCTGTGGAATGACTTCATGCGGAATTTATCATCGCATCATAGAGTGGCAGACAAGGTAGTAGACGACCATCAAGTTTAGGTCACAACCCAAAGAACCAAATGTATCAAAAATGAGAGTTGTAACCACTTAGCAAAACTATAGCAATCACCCATATGGATCCGCTTGAAGACTATCAACTCATATGTTTCTCCCCCTTTTCTCAGTAAGGACCAAAAAGGTTTGAAGAAATAGAGCATCTACTCGTTCCCATCAGGAGTAGATGAAGTTGCAGGGTCGACGTTGGAGTTCGGTGGTGCAGAGGGGCCTGGTGCAGTGTCGAGATGCAGAGAAGCCATGGCTGGTGAAGTGGCATCGTATTCTTCTTTAACGACTCTCGCAACAACAGTTGCAGCCGAAGATGAATACTCAAAATCTTCAATGGGTGGAGTTCGACACTAGCTTGCATTGCGAGGAGGAGTGGAGTCAAATTTGAAACCCTCGGTGAAGCCATCTTCGCGAAGATTTTCTTCAGGGCATAGCAGTGTGAGACTCTTCCAGGACCTCCTACAGGCTTCATGAGCAACAAATGAGTTCTTGGCTAAGTTTCTGGTGTGATTGACACCCACCAAAATGCTCTGCATCTGACGCTTTAGCCAATCATGGTGCCTATCTTGTTTCTGATGCAAGGCCACAAGAAGCTCTCGGTCATTGAGCACACGAGATCGCTTCTGAGGCCTTTGAGCAATGGTGCTTTTAGTGGCTTCAGTAGTTGCACGATGAGGTGCACGTTTATTGCCAGCCAGAGGTTAGACACGAGTTGTAGCAAGAACTCCCTCAATTGGTTGCGAGAAGCATTGGGGATCAATGTTATGAAGATAAATTGGCTCCTTGGTAGGTTCAGGGTAGATGGCTTCGACAGACATATCAACCTTAGGCAAAAAATAAGATGGTTGCACGCAGAGGGCTGATAGTTGACAGAAGAGTGAAGCTTGATTAAGTGCATCACCCATGGAGCATAAAACTTCAGGCAAAATAGATCAATTCTAGATGCAGCAAGTTGCGTGATGAAGAAATCTTGAGCATTAAAGCTGATGCTATTGAGAATATAGAACACCAATGTCTTCATCGTGCCTTCAAGCTTGGCTACAGGAGAATGTCCTTTGACGGGCCATAGAGTTCGCCTTACAATGTGATAAATGGTTCGGGGCAGATACTTGAGGTCTTCGACAAAGAACTCCTTAGGATATTCAGCATCTTGTGGTAGTGGCTTCATCATGCTGAGCATTTGACTCATGTTGGGCCCAGGCTTCTGAAATATGCTCTCCAATGCATTCCTGTGTAGCTGACAACCAGGTTCATAGTATTCACCTGGAGTGTGCAGGGAAGTAAGCTCGATGATATCTTCAGCTTTGGCTTCATGGTGCACATCACCTGTCATCCACTCAAGAACCCAAGTCTTCGGATCCTTGTTGTAGCCACGAATGTGAAGAGTAGCATAGAATTGCAGCAGAAGCTCTTCGTTCCAATGCTCTTTGTCAGTGACGAACCACAGAAGGTCAACATCTCTGAAACAGTCTAGAGCTTCTTCCAAGAAGGGCATTCCAGCAATGGCTTCACAATCCAGACGCATGTGAGGAAAGATTCTCCCTTGATTGTATAAGATACATGAGTAATAAATGCGCTGCTGAAAGCTCCAGAAGCGATCAGATGAGATCTTTGGCTTCGAGTACGGGTTCTTGGTACTGTCAAAGAATGTGTTGTGTGCCCTGAAGCTTCTTACACTGAACGATCCTGGCGATGTTGCAGCACCGGGAAACCTTGGTAGTCTGGGCTTTGGCTTCTGGACCTGAGGCTTGTGCTCCACATGATATTCATATTGTAGTCCAGGAGCAGTGGAAGGAACCAGAACAGGCCATCTAACAGTGACAAGTTGGCCTCGATCAAATGCCTGCTCAATAGTGTGAGGCCTTGGAGGTGGAACGGCGGTGTCGTCATTGATAGTGGCTTCAGGTTGCACACTAGCTTCAGGTGCAACATTAGCTTCAGGCATCTCATGAGCTTCTGGCTCCACATTGGTTTCAGGCGCCACATTATCTTCAGCTATGATAGTGTCATTTGCTTCAGCATCATGTGTTGTGGACGCCTCAGTATGTTCAACCTCCGTGTTGTCAATGACAGGAGGGTCGGGCAAAGTCACGTTCTCCTCGGGAACGACTTCTTGAGTGACAAGGGTGTGGCAACTCTTTCTTCTGGACGTGGTACATGATTTTCATTGGCTGATGCAGCCGGAATGTCGTTAGCAGCATTGGCTTCAGACTCAGAGACATTAGCAGTGGGAGTGGCTTCAGGAAACACTTGGCGTGCTACTAAGCTTTGTTGCACTTCTCCCTCTGGAATGCTCGACATGGCGACCTGTGGCCTAGGGCCTTTGCGAAGCCTACGGAATGCGGGCCACGCATATGGTGATGGAGTGGTCTGGACCATGTAGTCGTTGTCAAGTACTAGAGTGGTGACTTGAGGTGGTGGAATAATGGGTGTGTCTTCATTACTTGGGGTCTCTTGTTGAGGGCGATCAGCCCATGAAGCATCCTATGCAATTGGCGTCAAAGGACGACTAATGCTGATGAGTTCGTTGTTCGTGAGAACAGGCGATGATACCGGTTGGTGCTCGATCTGAGGAGGACTTCATCATCTTCTACATTGTCTTCATGATCAATGTCTTTAGCTGTGATGGGGTCAACAACTAGTACTTCTTCGTCTTCATCTGCCTCTGTGGTAGCAGGCTCATGAACTACAAGTTGACGCTCTTGGTTGGAGGAGGCAAGACCTGCAACTGAGATGGGCTCAAAAACAAGTGGCTCTGTGGCAGAAGCACGCTCTTTCCGCGAAGACTTTGTCTTCGGCTTCTTCTTGGATGGAGCATCATCAGAAGCATTCTTGTGCTTGCGCTTCCTGGCATCAGCTTCAGCTGCCCTGGTTTTCTTTAGCTCTGAAGTTGCCGAGGGGACCTTAGGCTTCGAGCCTATCATGCTAGTAGAGAAGACAATGCTAGGTGCCTCCTGCCTTGGTGCTTCAGTGCGTGCCACAGCAGACTTCTTCTTCTGTTTGGCAGCCATTCTGGTGTCGATACCAGGACGCCCCAGTGCCTTGCGCTTCTCTACCTCATTGTGTGCTTGAACACATTTCCATATGAAGTATTCCATCCGCTCTCTTGAACCTTTTGCTTCTTCACGTTTCTTGTGAAACTGTTCCTTGAGCTCATGCAACATCTTCTTGAAGCTTTGAACATCAGCCACGCTGAGCTTTGCCATGTGCTTCTTGAACTGTGCCTACTCAAAATCAATTTTGTTCTTCAGTTCAACAATCTTCTGAGCCAAGGTCAACTCATTAGCAATGGTTCTGTGGAAGGTAACGCTGATGTCAACTAGCAGCTGAAGATCATCAATGCTGAGGCTCGGGTCATCAAACCATTCGTCGATGAAGTGGTTTAGAATATCCACATCAAAGAGGGGCAGATCGTTGAAGATCTCTGCCTCTTGCTTGCTCTTGATCAGCAGCTCAAGGGCATCATCACCAAGATCTTCGTCGCTGGATAGATCAATGGTTTCATCTTCGTTCCGCGGAACGACAGCAGGTGTAAGTTCATGCCTAGAAATCTTCATGGGCTTCTTCTTCTTGGGCTTCTCCCTCTTCTTGGAGACACGAGAAATATCTTCAGATTGCACACTGGGTTCAGGAGGTGAAGTGGCCAATGGCTTCGCACGTGAAGCTTTTGGTGTGGCAGAGGGCTTCGAAGCCTTTGACTTCTTTGGCTTCTGCTTTGGTGGTGCTGGCGCATCTTCAGAATCTGCGTCGTCAGCTGAGTGGTCCATCATAGCCCCATGTACAACAATATGAGTGATGAGGCCTTCGAGGTTGTAGAAGGGGCCGATTTCATTGGGATTGCCATCATGTGTGCCATCAGCCCTTGGAGCAGACAAACCAGGGTTGAAATTGAGTCCCAGGTCCTTCTTGTTCTCTGCAGCAGACTCCTTTACAAACTGAAAATTGCGCTTGAAGTGATTGTCTTCACGACACCATAGCAGAGATGATGGGTCGGCATTGTCTGGCTGCGGTCCATGGACCATGCAAGGCTAGAAGCCTTGAGCTATGGCTTCAGTCTTGGACTTGGGCTGAAGACCTCTGTATACAATATCTCCCCAGGGGCCCTTGATGGCATTCTTTTCAGCATATTCGGTAGTTACAAATCTGTATTTGTACCACTCGTCTGCCCAATATCTTCGAATCCATTGGATTCGGTTCTTGCGTTCTCCGTAGGTTTCCTCAGGATTTGTCTTGTACATTTCAAAGAGATTTGGTTGCAGGTCCTTGGTTGTATCCCCACGGCGCTGCCTGCCACCCTTTCTAGTTGATTTCTCAGTGGCCATAGTATTCAAGCTGAAAGGCTTCAAGACTGTGAATGGCTTCCGTCTGCTGGTCAGACAAGAACTGGCTTCAAGAGAATTGATGTGTCGCTATAAGAATTCTGCAAACGAATGCACGCTGTGAGAACCAAGGGATTCTCCCATGGACATGTACCTGTGACAGCATTAGAGGTGCGATGGAAGGGGAAGAGGTCATACGCATTCTCAGAAGATTTTGAATATAAATCAGTTTGAAGACATTGACCTCATAGTGCGAAGACATTCACTTATTTGAAGAGAGTCGGTTCCAAATTTGTATGAATCCATGAATAAGTACAGGTGAGGAATCTAACTAGTTGTGAAGCATAAGTTAACATACTTGGCATGATATGAGATGCAGACATGGACAGATCTAGATATGAAAGTGAAGAAACTCCTTTTGGTCGAAGTGGATGGATTTGACGGATCAAAAAAGGGCAGTAAAAGTAAGATTTAATTACCACACAAAGAACTGCTAGACGAAGTTGAGAGGAAGGCCGAGCAGTTCAATCTCCCGCGCCCTAACTTGGCGGCGAAAGACACCTACGGTGGCAGCGAAGAGGATGAGGTCCGGGACCGGCGTGAGGACGACATCGAAGAAGTCGCGGCAGCTAAGTGCTTCGTCTCCGGCGTCGTCGCGAGCTAGCGGAGGCGGTAGGGTTTGTGCGAGGTGGCGAGGTGGAAGAAGAGATAATGACCGCGGTGAGTTGAGTATTTATAAGGAAAGGGACAGCACAACGTAATTACGCATGTACCCCTGTCGGTTCACATCTGAAGGACACGTGGCCTGCATGCAACACATTAGAAGTTGTTCCATGTTCCACACATGCCTGGATTGTCAGGTGGTCGTTCCGGCTTTTCCGGGTTTCAGGCAATAAGGATGTTGCTTTAAAACAGATTCAACTTTTGTCTTTGTATCTTCTGCTAACAAGGACGCGGAGAAGACTTTCGACAGTTTCAACAGAACGCATATGATTTGGATAGATAGAATTTAAGGTAGAAGCATAGAAGGGGTTAGGGTCCGATCACATTCACTTAGATGAAAAGATTCAAACAAGAAGACATAGCTATAAGTGAATGCTGTAGAGGACAGAACACAAGTATATGTATATATAATACCAAATCAACATTGAGAAGATAAACATGAAGTCAAATCAATGTTGAAGACAAACCAAATGCGAAGACTTTGCAAATGCGTCGTCAAACGAAACACTTCAAACCAGAATTTGGTGGTGGCATTACCCACCGTATAGGAAGTATTAGACCCAGACACGACGCACAATTATCGTGGCGCTCTGAAGTCATATTCCGCATTAATGTATTCACACTCAGAGTGTATGTCTTCATTGATTGAAGATATACTTCACTTCATGTGTTTCCCATATAAGTCATCACATGCATAAGCGTTAGGATGTGTGTCCAATCACAGGACATTCGAGGATTCTAAGATATTTATCTCACACCGCAACTTGCAAACCCTTTTCTCATCCAAGGGCTTTGTGAATATATCTACCAATTGCTCTTCAGTGTTGACGTGAATGATATCAATATCTTCCTTCATGACATGGTCTCTGAGAAAGTGATGACGAATTTCAATGTGCTTTGTCTTCGAGTGCTGAACTGGGTTGTTGGCAATCTTGATGGCGCCTTTATTGTCGTAGTAAAGTGGTACTTGCTTCAGACGGATACCATAGTCCTTGAGAGTTTGCTTCATCCATAGAAGCTGAGCGCAGCAAGATCCAGCAGCAATGTATTCAGATTCAGGAGTGGAGAGAGACACACAGTTCCGCTTCTTTGAAGGCCAACAGACAAGAGATCATCCAAGAAAGTGACATGTGCCTGATGTAGACTTGCGATCAACCTTGTCACTAGCATAGTCAGCATCTGAGAATCCAACTAGATCAAACTCTGAGCCCTTTGGATACCATAATCCTAGTGTTGGGGTGTAAGCCAAATATCGAGGAATTCCCTTCACAGCTAAGTGATGCGACTCCTTTGGTGCCGCTTGGAATCGGGCACACATGCAAACGCTAAGCATGATATCTGGCCTAGATGCACATAAATAGAGTAAAGAACCAATCATGGAGCGGTATACCTTTTGATCGAACTCTTTACCATTGTCGTTGGGATCCACATGACTTTTGGTTAGCATTGGCATCGTGTATCCCTTGCAGTCTTGCATTCCAAACTTCTTCAGGAAATCTTTGAGGTATTTACCTTGAGATATGAAGATGTTGTTACTTTGCTGATGGATTTGAAGACCAAGGAAGAACTTCAGCTCCCCCATCATGGACATCTGATATTGCTCTTGCATCATGTGCCCAAACTCATCACTGTATATTTTGTCAGTGCAGCCGAAGATAATTTCATCCACATAGATCTGGCACACAAACAGTTCACCATCATATGTCTTCATGAAGGGAGTGGGATCGAGGGAACCAGGTTTGAAGCCTTTGCTCTCGAGGAAGTCTTTGAGTGTGTCATACCATGCACGAGGGGCTTGTTTGAGGCCATACAGTGCCTTTTTGAGCTTGTATACCATATCATTATGTCTTGGATCTTCAAACCCAGGTGGTTGTGCAACATACACTTCTTCTTCAATCTTGCCATTGAGAAAGGCACTCTTCACATCCCTTTGATATAGGAGGATGTTGTGATGGTTAGCATATGCTAGCAGAATGTGAATGGCTTCAAGCCTAGCCACCGGAGCAAATGTTTCATCGAAGTCAATCCCTTCAACTTGAGTGTATCCTTGAGCAACGAGGCGAGCCTTGTTTCTGACAACTTGACCATGCTCATCTTGTATTTTGCGATAGATCCATTTGGTGCCAATGATATTGTTCTTGCGTGGGTCAGGACGCTTGACTAATTCCCACACATTGTTCAGCTCAAACTGTTGAAGCTCTTCTTGCATAGCTTGAATCCATTCAGGTTCCATGAAGACTTCAGCAACTTTCTTGGGTTCAGATATAGATACATATGCAAAGTGCCACAAAAATTTGCTAGCTGAGTTGCTCTTGAACGAGTGAGTGGACCAGGTGGATTGATGCTATCAATTATCTTCTCAATCTGTACTTCATTTGCAACATGAGGATGAACTAGAGGAAGGTTTTGCCCTTGCTTATCATTGTCTTCATCTTCAGCATTGGCTTCAGGCTGAGCAGAGTCTTCAGGTTGATTTGGTGCAGAAATGATAAGTTCCTCTTCATCCTGTGCCTCTGAAGGTATGATTTCTCAAGTACCCATAAGCTTGATGGATTCACTTGGTTAGACTTCATCTAGCACATTTGGCAGGTGCTCTCTTTGTGAGCCGTTAGTTTCATCGAACCGCACATCCACAGTTTCAACCACTTTATAGTAAAAGAGGTTGAAGACTCTGAAGGAGTGCGAATCCTTCCCGTAACCAAGCATAAAACCTTCATGTGCTTTCGGTGCAAATTTGGAAGTGTGATGTGGATCCTTGATCCAGCACCTAGCACCAAGTACTCTAAAGTAGCTTACGTTTGGCTTCTTACTAGTCAGTAGCTCATATGATGTCTTCTTTAGAAGCTTGTGAAGATAAACACGGTTGATTACATGGCATGCAGTATTAATGGCTTCAGACCAGAACTTCCTTGGAGTCTTGTACTCACCAAGCATCGTCCGAGCCATCTCAATGAGTGTCCTGTTCTTGCGGTCCACGATGCCATTCTGCTGACGTGTGTATGGAGCAGAGAACTCATGAGTGATGCCCAATGTATAAAGATAGGTGTCGAGGCTGGTGTTCTTGAACTCTATGCCATTGTCACTTCTGATGTGCTTGATCTTGATGCCATAGTTCGTCATGGCATGATTGGCAAATTGTCTGAAGACATCCCGCACTTCAGTCTTGTAGAGAATTATATGCACCTAGGTATATCTAGAGTAATGATCAACAATAGCGAAACCATAGAGACATGTAGTGGTAGTAAGAGTGGAGTAATGAGTAGGGCCGAATAGGTCCATGTGAAGCAGCCCGAATGGATGTGATGTCGTCATGATTGTCTTCGAGTGATGCTTGGCCCTAGTCATCTTCCCAGCTTCACAAGCACCACACAGATGATCCTTTTTGAACTTGACGCCCTCGATGCCTATGACATGCTTCTTCTTCATGAGAGTGTACAAGTTCCTCATGCCAGCATGCCCTAGCCTCCGATGCCAGAGCCAGCATTCTGAAGCTTTTGCTAGAAGACTTATGGCCAACTGTGGTCCTACTGAGAAATCTACCATGTACAAATAATCTTTTCGGTACCCTTCAATGGCTAGAAACTTGTCATATTCCATTAGAACAAGGAAATGATATTTTCCAAATATCACAATCATGTTCCAGACACAAAGCATTGAGACAGACATTAAGTTGAAACCAAGGGATTCAACAAGCATCACTTTATCCATGTGCTGATCCTTTGAGATTGCAACTCTACCTAGACCCAATACCTTGCTTTTACCAGTGTCAGCAAATGTGATGTGACTCTTGTCAGATGGACGTAAGGTTGAGTCCCTGAGAAGACTTCGATCACCAGTCATGTGGTTAGTGCACCCACTGTTCATAATCCATTCTGAAGCCTTTGGTGTCATACCCTACAGTGCAGTTAGGGGGATAGGATTCACCAAGGGTATTGTGTAGCATAAACATTTGACGAACGAGTGGATTATGAAAGCTCAGATCCAGGTTAGGACTGATAGGATGATTGGCAAGCGATTCAGGAACAAAATACATAGTAAGACCATTTGGACATTTTATATTGCGCCCCACAAGATGTTTTAGGTCCCCGACAATGGCATCTGACGCCTTTGATTTCCGGCTCGAGACCCTTCCTTGTAAAAGAGAGTTAAATTTTCTTAACCACCCACATTTTCAGGGGTGGCTTAGAAGCAATGAGTCTAACTGCAGCATCTGAGAACTTTGGCTTTGGAGCCCTAGCAAATAGTCTTGCAGGAGGTGAATAATACTCATAAGAATAGGAAGAATAGTTCTTGGTCTTATGAACATGGCAGTTTGATGAAAAACACTCATATTCATAGGCCTGAGTATGGTTTCCCTGCAAAGCATTAGTGTTAGTGAGTCCTCTGTCTGTATGAAGCCTTTGTACCATATGAAGCCTTTGGTCTGGGGTTTGTCTTCTTCCCAGGTGGTGTCATGATGACATTCACCTAAAGATTTTCAAGACAACTCTTGGGCTCCCAGATCTTCTTCAAAGGTGGTCCATTCCTGCAGTTAGTACCAATATACCTGGCAAACACTTCACCATTCTGATTCTTAAACAGTTTATAGTTTGCATCAAAGGATTCATCAATGATAATCAGGTTAGCACAAGTGAAGCCAAATAAGGTAGATGGATCCACTGAAGGTCCCTTTGCAGCAACCCATGTGGTTTTGGGGTACTGCTCAGGCTTCCAGTAAGAACCATCAACATTCATTTTCCTCTCAAACCCAACACCCTCTTTCCTAGGGTTTCGGTTCAGAATCTGTTTCTTTAGGACATCACATATTGTCTAATGCCCTTTGAGACTTTTGTACATTCCTGTATCAAGCAATGTCTTCAACATGGCATTCTCATTAGCAATAGTAGTTGTATCCTCGACAGAGGGGTAAGTTACAACATCAGCAGTTGAAGATATTGCAACAGTAGTAGCAGTAGAACATCCAGCAACAGAAGTAGCGTTATCACGCTCAAGGCATTTTAGACATGGTGGTTCAAATCCTTCCCGAGTGGAACTGATCTGTTGAGCGTGGAGTGACTCATTCTCTTTTTGAAGATCTTCACAAGCCGCTCTCAAGTTCTCAAGTTTTTGCTTCCTTTGAAGATAATCGTAGGAAATCTTTTCATGAGTTGTTGAGAGCGTTTCATGACGACTTTCAAGTTCCTCATACTTAACATGAAGATTTTTAATGTCTTCAATTAAGGACTGAGATCGGGTCATTTCCACGTCCAACAGGTCATCGCTTTTGTATAGCAATTTTTGAATATGTTCCATAGCATTATGTTACTGTGTTGCAATTTTAGCAAGTGTTTTGTAGCTAGGTTTAGATTCACATTCGGAGTCATCTTCACTTGATTTTTGATAGTAAGCATCGTGTGAGTTTACCTTAGCACCACGTGCCATGAAGCAGTAGGTGGGTGCAGAGTCATCCTCATCATTATCATCAGCGTTGGTGACGAGGCCATTGTCTTCAGTGTAGAAGATGGACTTGGCGACATATGCGGAAGCTGGAGCCAGGCTTGCCACGCCTGAATTAGATTCCCCTTCAGACTCCATATCCACATCCTCAGATGCAGACTCCTCCTCTGAATCCATCTCCTTGCCAACAAACGCATGAGCCTTGCTGGATGAGCTCTTCTTGTGTGATGAAGACTTCGACGAAGACTTGGAAGAAGACTTTGAGGATTTCTTCTTCTTCTTGTCATCAGAATCATATTCCTTGCTCTTCTTCTTCTTGTTGTTGTTCTCATTGTCCCATTGAGGACATTCAGAGATGTAGTGACCAGGTTTCTTGCACTTGTGGCACGTTATCTTCTTGTAGTCATGTGAGGAAGCTTCATCATTTCTTGAGTTGGATCTTGAAGACTGTATGGAGCCTTTCTTCTTGGTGAACCTCTGGAACTTCTTAACTAGCATGGCAAGTTCCTTTCCAATGTCTTCAGGATCCTCAGAACTGCAGTCAGATTCTTCTTCAGATGAGGAAACGGCCTTTGCCTTCAAAGCACGAGTTCGGCTATAGTTGGGACCATAGATATCTCTTTTCTCAGATAACTAGAACTCATGTGTGTTGAGCCTCTCAAGTATGTCAGATGGATTGAGAGTCTTGAAGTCAGGGCGTTCTTGAATCATCAGGGCCAGGGTGTCAAATGAGATGTCGAGTGATCTCAAGAGTGTCTTGATGATTTCATGCTTGGTGATCTCAGTGGCGCCGAGTGCATGAAGCTCATTTGTGATGTCAGTGAGGCGATCAAACGTCGGCTGAACATTCTCTTGTCATTTCTCTTGAAGCGGTTGAAGAGGTTGCGAAGAACACTGATCCTTGAGTCTCTATGGGTTGAGACGCCTTCGTTGACCTTGGAGAGCCAGTCCCAGACTAGCTTCATAGTTTCTAGAGCACTCACACGACCATACTGTCCTTTGGTCAGATGACCACAGATGATGTTCTTGGCAGTAGAATCCAGTTGAATGAACTTGTTGACATCAGCAGGGGTGACACCTTCACCGGCCTTGGGAACGCCGTTCTTGACGACATACCAGAGGTTGACATCAATGGCTTCAAGATGTATGTGCATCTTATTCTTCTAGTAGGGGTAATCAGTGCCATCTAAGACAAGGCACGCAGCGGAGACTTTGATTATCCTTGTAGTCAACATAGCTAAAACTCCAGGTGTTTAAACTGAATCACACAGAACAAGGGAGCACCTTGCTCTGATACCAATTGAAAGTACTAGTTATTGACTAGAGGGGGGTGAATAGGCGATTTTTATGGAAGTCTTCAAAACATGGGGGCTTTGAAGACAAACAATAGAAATGAACCTATTGATATGCAGCAGAAGGTAGACTATAGTAGACAAGCCATAGTCAAGTAAGAAATGAAGAGAAAGCACGAAGACTATCAGCAACTAGGTAGTATGGATCAGGATGGAAGATAGTATGAAGCCAAACAACAATAGTATTCACACAGCAAAGTCAATCAGATCATGCAAGCAGGCAATGACTTCACGAAGACAAGCAGTAAGTCGAGAGAGGTAAAGGATAGAACCAGTTGCTTGGTCAAGACAAGGATTTGTTGGACCAGTTCTAGTTGCTGTGACAACTGTACGTCTAGTTAGGGAGCGTGAGATTTAACTCAGAAGACCACGTCTTCACCTTATTCCCCTTGAGCTAAGGACACATAGTCCTCGCCCAATCACTCTGGTAAGTCTTCAAGGGAGACTTCCTAACCTTCACAGACTTTGTTCACCGGCGATCCACAATGACTCTTGGATGCTCAGAACGTGATGCCTAACTGGCTAGAGGATTCACAGTCCTCAAGTGTAACAAGTCTTCAGATCACGCACACAAAAGGACTTCAGTGATGCCTAACACTCTTTGGCTCTGGGTGTTTAGGGCTTTGTCCTCGCAAGGATTTCTCTCTCAAAAGCTTCGGAGGTGGGTTGCTCTCAAACGACAAAAGCCATGCACTAACTCTGAGCAGCCACCAATTTATGCTATAGGGGGTGGGCTATTTATAGCCAGGAGGCAACCCGACCTGATTTGTCTGAAATGACCCTGCATCACTAAGGAACTGACACGTGTCGAACAATCAGATTACAAACCCACGTGACAGCTTGACTTGGGCTACAAGTAAAGCTGACTTATCTAGCTCCGGATAAGATTTCCTCTCATTGTCTTCACTCGAAGACAAAGGATTTGGTTGAGCATCACTTCAGTCACTCTAACTTTGTTCACTTGGACCCCACTGAACAGTACGGTGGTTCCTATGACTCAACAAAGAAGAAAAGGAAACTATGAAACAACTTTGTCTTCGCAATCCATAGTCTTCATGCGATGTGTTCTCATGTCATAGTCTTCAATGTGAATCTCTTCACAGACCACCATTGTCTTCACACATTTTCAGTGTCTTCACACATTTTTAGGGGTCACCTCTGGTAGCTAAACCGAATCAATGAGGGACTACTACCTGTGTTATCCTGCAATTCTCATAATCACATTAGTCCCTCAACCAAGTTTGTCGTCAATACTCCAAAACCAACTACGGGTGGCACTAGATGCACTTACAGTATGAACCATGGAAAAGTAGGAATATAGTAGATATTACACAAATATAAATTAAGAATGAGTTCACAACAGTACTATCGGCGTTCTGGGAACGGGGGTCCCCAGACTTACCTGCCTGCGGCCCGCGGCGTGGCTCCACCAGCGGCCCTATATGGCCCATCATCACCTGCAAACACTCAAGACCCTCGCGAGGGGCCAAGCCTCGCGAGACGGACGATGCAAGACCTCCTCAGGGATGGCCTCACCAGGCTGGCTCATGAGGGGTGGAGAGATCAAGGAAAGGGACACCTCACGAGGTTTGTGTGACGCAAGCCATGACGACTGAAGCCAGGCTTGCGCCAGGCAGGCGCCAGCACGCGCAGTGTCCTTGTTTACTCTTTGGTGCTAAAGAGGCAAGCGCAGACGAGGAGTCCTGAGGCATCAGGCAAAGGTTTCCATATCGGTGCAACGAGACCAAGACCAGTAGGACAGCAGGACGGAGGTCATCGTGGAGCTCAAGACGGCGTCACCACCAGAGCCTTTGGCAGGCCAAGACTACTTTTGTCAGGATAGCTTGTACTAGATGTCCCCCTTCAAATTGGCCATTGTGGGATCCCGTCCCGCCTAATATTTGGGAAGAGGACCCGGGCCTCTATATATAGGACTAGCCACCACCGTAGGGAGGCATTCTGATCTGATATGGGCTCATCTAGAGAGAGAGACCACCCATAACCACACAAGTTCACCAAGCACAAGAACACCTCTCCTTAGGAGGTTGTTCTTCCCTTGTAACTATTCATCCTCAGCCCAAGAGGCAATCCACCACACCACACTGGAGTAGGGTATTACACCACATCGGTGGCCCGAACCAGTATAAACTCTTGTGTGTCTTGTTCTTTGGGTTCGTCGAGCTAGGCCGTGAGATCATGATGCCTGCGAGCTAGAGAGGGGGAGAGATCTTTGTGCGCACCCCAGTGTTCGAACCTCAACTGTTTTGCCAGAACCCGAAATCTGACATTTGGCGCACCAGGTAGGGGTGCACTTAAGCTTTCCCCTTCGTCAATCCGCGCTTTTCCACTCTACCAAGTTCATGGCCAACGCTCGCCGGGCTTGCGCTGAGCGCCGGGCCACCCTCGCCACCTGTGTCGCTTAGACAGCCCCTGTCGGCGGGCCTCCCCGTCATTCTCCGTCACCCGCCACCAACGCCGCCACCCCAGCAAACGAGCTGCAAGCTTCCTCACGGCACCCCTCCATGCGGCGAGACGTTCACACCGCCACCCCCTCGCTGACTCCGGCCGGCTCATCGTCTGACGCTCGCTGCGCACCCACTGACGTGCATGCCGCGCTGCTCATGGCACACGAGCTCCTGCGTTACCGCCCGGTCGACGACCTCTACGAGGACTGGTTGGACCGCATCGCCGAGCTCGTCAGTGCCGCGGGGGGCTCTCCTGCACCATCCTTCTCACTGCCTCGCCCGCCCCCGGCTGCGGGCGATGTGGCTCATGGAGCACCTCCGCCCCCTCCACACCAAGATGGCGCCCTCGCGCCGAGACGTGCGGCTCATGGATCTCCTCCGCCTCCTCCGCGTCAAGATAGCATCCCCGCTCCAATATGTGCGGTCCGGCGGCGTGATCCACCGCGCCGTGTGCCCGCGCACGAAGAAAGAAGTTGCCAAGAGATCCCCCGTCCACAAGAAAACGCTCCACCGCTCCCAGCACAGCCACGTCAGGATCGCTTGCTACGGCAAAGCCATGTGCCACTTGCCGTGGCGGCACAGGGACACCAAGATCAAGCTCCGCCTCCACGACGGGCCCCGGTGGCCATGGCAAGCTCCCGTGCCTTCACTCATGAGTTGCGTAGCATCGTCTGGCCGGGCAAGTTCAAGCCGGATCTGCCTCCTCGCTACGACGGCACTGATGTCTACTACACAACCTTCTTCTTGTAGACGTTGTTGGGCCTCCAAGTGCAGAGGTTTGTAGGACAGTAGCAAATTTCCCTCAAGTGGATGACCTAAGGTTTATCAGTCCGTAGGAGGCGTAGGATGAAGATGGTCTCTCTCAAGCAACCCTTGAACCAAATAACAAAGAGTCTCTTGTGTCCCCAACACACCCAATACAATGGTAAATTGTATAGGTGCACTAGTTCGGCAAAGAGATGGTGATACAAGTGCAATATGGATAGTAGATAATGGTTTTTGTAATCTAAAAATATAAAAACAGCAAGGTAACTAATGATAAAAGTGAGCACAAATGGTATTGCAATGCGTTGAAACAATGCCTAGGGTTCATACTTTCACTAGTGCAAGTTCCCTCAACAATAATAACATAATTGTATCACATAACTATCCCTCAACATGCAACAAAGAGTCACTCCAAAGTCACTAATAGCGGAGAACAAACGAAGAGATTATGGTAGGGTACGAAACCACCTCAAAGTTATCCTTTCTGATCGATCTATTCAAGAGTCCGTAGTAAAATAACACGAAGCTATTCTTTCCGTTCAATCTATCATAGAGTTCGTACTAGAATAACACCTTAAGACACAAATCAACCAAAACCCTAATGTCACCTAGATACTCCAACGTCACCTCAAGTATCTGTGGGTATGATTATACCATTAGCATCACACAATCTCAGATTCATCTACTCAAACCAACACAAAGTACTTCAAAGAGTGCCCCAAAGTTTCTACTGGAGAGTCAAGACGAAAACGTGTGCCAACCCCTATGCATAGGTTCATGGGCGGAACCCGCAAGTTGATCACCAAAACATACATCAAGTGGATCACATGATATCCCATTGTCACCACAGATAAGCACGGCAAGACATACATCAAGTTTTCTCAAATCCTTAAAGACTCAATCCGATAAGATAACTTCAAAGGGAAAAATCAATCCGTTACAAGAGAGTAGAGGGGGGGGGGACATCATAGCAAAGCTCGCGATACATCAAGATCGTACCACCTCAAGAACACGAGAGAGAGAGAGAGAGATCAAACACATAGCTACTGGTACATACCCTCAGCCCCGAGGGTGAACTACTCCCTCCTCGTCATGGAGAGCGCCGGGATGACGAAGACTGCCAACGGAGAGGGATTCCCCCTCCGGCAGGGTGCCCGAACGGGTCTAGATTGGTTTTCGGTGGCTACGGAGGCTTCTAGCGGCGGAACTCCTGATCTATTCTGCTCCCCGAAGTTTTTACGGTATATGGGTATATATAGGAGGAAGAAGTACGTCGGTGGACCTCCGGGCTGTCCACAAGGCAGGGAGCGCACCCAGGGGGGTGGGCGCGCCCCCCACCCTCATGGGAAGCCCGGGACTCTCCTGGTCCATCTCCGATACTCCGTGGGATTCTTCTAGTCCAAAAATAAGTTCCGTGAAGTTTCAGGTCAATTGGACTCCGTTTGATTTTCCTTTTCTGCGATACTCTAAAACGAGGAAAAAACAGAAACTGGCACTGGGCTCTGGGTTAATAGGTTAGTCCCAAAAATAATATAAAAGTGCATAATAAAGCCCATAAACATCCAAAACAGATAATATAATAGCATGGAACAATCAAAAATTATAGATATGTTGGAGACGTATGAGGCACCCCCGACCCTGCAGAGTTCTTACAGCTCTACGAGTTGTGCATCGAGGCGGCCAATGGCGACGAAGAGGTCATGGCAAACTGGTTTCCCATGGCTCTCAAGAACGGCACCCACTCATGGCTCCTGAACCTGCCCCCGGGCTCGATCTCCTCCTAGGACCAGATGCGCGACAGCTTCGTCGCCAACTTCCAGGGCACTTGCGACCGCCCCCCGGCCGCGGGTGACCTGTGCCGCATCAAGCAATAGCTGGGAGAGACCCTCCAGAAGTACATCCAGTGCTTCAACAGCGTGCGTCTCAAGATCCCCAAGGTGACGGACAAGGCTGTCATCTCAGTGTTTTCCAATGGCGTCCGTGACATCAAGATGAAGGAGGAGCTCGCCATCCATGAGGATTTGTGCACGACTTTGGAGTTGTTCAACATAGCAACCAAGTGTGCAAGAGTTGAGGAGGGGCGTCTCTCCCTCCTCGAGCTCCCTACTACGGATCCAGAGGAGAAGAAGGCCAAGGTCAAGGACGTGAAGAGCAAAGGGGTGGCCGTAGTCGCGGCCGAGCCAGATACCAAGCGCAGCCGGGACCTCCCCGAGTCGTCCAAGGGTAGCTGTATGTTCTGCACCTTCCACAACCTGCGCATCCACAACATCAATGATTGTCAAGAGCTCAGGGCCCTTCGAGATGGACGCTTCGGTCGACGCCCCGAGCGCAACGACCGGGGCTACGACTGAGGAGGTGGACGAGGTGGAGGATGTTGGGACGACCGTGGCCCTCGCCAGGAGTGGCACGACCAGCCTCGCGAGGGCCGCTGATAGGACCAGCCTCATGAGGGCGCCTGGAGGGACCAGCCTCGCGAGGATCGTCCTTAGGGCAACCCAGGTCTCCCTCCACTGCCGCCGCCACCAAGGAGGAACGACGACCACCAACAGGACGAAGGGGCTGGGGGCTTCCAGGAGCCACGCGCCATCGCCTGCATCTTGGGTGGCGCTCAGGCCCCAGCTTCCCAGCGCATCTTCAAGCAGTTCTCTCACGAGGTGAATGCAGCCCTCCCCAAGCTCAAGGCAACGCGCCCGCTCAGATGGTCCAAGTACGCCATCACCTTTAGCTCGGCGGACTAGCTCAAATGCACGGCAACCACCGGCGTCCTCCCGATGCTCTGTTCACCCATCATCAGCAATGTCCAAGTCACCAAGACCCTCATCGACGGCGGCGCAGGGCTCAGTGGCCTGTCTGTTGAGACATTCGACAGCCTTCAAGTGCCATACGATCAGCTCCATCCCACCAAGTCTTTCTTAGGAGTGACTGACGGCTTCACCACCCTGATAGGGCAAGTTCATCTCCCTATCACTTTCGTTCAGCGCAACACCTACCACACCGAGCTCGTCGACTTCGACGTCGCCCACATCCGCCTACCGTACAGTGCCATCCTCGGGTACCCAGTGCTAGCCAAATTCATGGCAGTCACCCAACATGGCTACAACGTCCTCAAGATGCTGGGAAGCGGTGGAATCATCAAAGTCCCCTACGAAGAAAGAGACGCGGTGTGCTCCGTCGAGCGCGCCTTCCAAGCTGCAGCAGTCGAAGACCCTGGCAGCGCATATGTGCAGTACCCTCCTGAGGCCAACCCCAAGAAGAAGAAGCAGCTACTCCGCGATGGGCCTCGGGGGAGCGGCGCCACCTTAGGATCGGTGCCCCCGCCTGGCGCGCCTCCCTCCCTCGCATAGGGAGGCGTGCCCGACGTCCTCCTCGGGCAGGGCTCGGGGGCTCTATTCTGGAGGGCCTCAGGCCTGGCCAACATCACGAGGGAGGCACTCGGGCACCGCGTGGATGCATGCTTCGCGGAACATTTCCCTTAGGAGGACACCAGGCGAGGAGCGCCCAGCGCTCAGGAGTTCATCACCAAGACCACTCAGGAGCTTCAGGAAGCAAGAGCAATACGCGGCGACCGCCGCCCACCTGGCGCTGCTCCCCATCCAGGCGAGGGCGGTGAGCTACGCGTCTGCATCGACATCCCAGGGCTCAACAGGGCCGCTTCTCAGGAGCGCTTCTGGCCTTCGCGTGCTGGACGGTGTGAGGGTCCACCTCACAGCTACGTTCGCATGCCATTCGGCCTGCCGAGCGTGGTAGCCGCCTTCCAGCGCAACATGCGGAGCATCCTGGCAGGTCAGGAGGCCAGGCATCACGCAGTCCTGGAAGAGATGGAGACTGTCCTCGGCAGGCCACCTGAGCCTCCAGAGCCTCCCGAGGCTCTGAGTCTCGACGGCTCGTGAGGAGCAACTTCTTCGCCACATGTCTTCAGCTACCCCAACACTCCTTCGACAACCAAACCAGGTGACATTTTCCAAGTTTATTTAGCTGGGAGCACCCCCTGGGCTGCATCATTCCCAGGCCGCGTGGGTCTGTCCCTGCGGCATATATCCGCTTGCATCTTTAGTTCACCCTGCTTGGGGCGCCCCTCGGGCTGCATCATCCCCAGGCCGCTTGGGTTCGACCTAGTGGCATGTATCATTCTTGCATTTACCTAAGCTAGTTAGCTTTTCATGCATAATCTATCTGAGGTCATCACTGCCTGCTTGATTATCGCCGGCACAGGGACCTCTCATGCCGGCACAGTGCTTGCACTCAGGTCCGTCACTACAACGCTGAAAAATCTGAGCGGTCGAGCTCTGGCTCGTGGCACGCCGGCGCACGTCACCTCACCAGACCCTTGGTGCCTTCACCTCCTTGCGAAGCAACTAGTAGTGGACCGGCAATCGCCATGGCAATTTGTGCCCTTCCTCGCGCTAACTTGCAGGAACCTCCCAAGGACTACAACGGGCGGTACCGTGGTCTCTCTCTCTCTCTCTCTTCTCCCATGCGATTTGCTTGTGTGTTAAAAGGGGGGCTCCTGAGCATCGCGACTCAGGAGCTCTTACTGGCTCTCCATCCCTCACCCCCTGGCCTTGACCACAGCATCACGACCTGGCATACCAGCGGCGGCTGAGCTCGCTCGAGGGCCGGGACCTAAGGACGTAGAGCACATAGAAGAGCATGGAGAAGAGGGGGAGGCTTGCACGGGCCTAACCTAGCTACCCAACAGCGGCCGACGCACAAGTCTGGCACAACACGAGGAACCAGCTCCGGAGTACCAAGATAAGTCTCGCGCCTAGATCAACCCAGCGCTACGACACAAGACCCTCGCCTTTTGCTGCCCTGTTGCGGCAGCGTTGCCTCCCTTTCCCATCCTCAGGTAGCTACTTGCGCGCTGAAGGGGACCTCTTCAGCATCGCGCCTCAAGAGCTCTTACTAGACCTCGGGCCGCTCACCTCCTGGCCTTGACCACGGCACTGCGACCTGGCATACCAGCGAGGGCTGCAAACTACCTGGGGACCGGGACCTGTCGGTGTAGAGCACCTAGCTGCCGCAGGATTGGAAAGGGGAGACCGAGCCTTTGCAAGACATGCATTCGCAAATTTTCATGAAAAGGACAATATCAAGAAAAGACATCACAGACCCTTTACACACCCCCACGGGGTCCGTTTCAATTCCTTGCAGGGAACAAGAAAGAAGGGAGTTGCTAGGAGCTCTATCTACACGCGCCGAACGTCGCTGACGCCATCATCAATAGTGGGCATCTGGAGGCCGGCGCCAACCCCATCCATATCAGCGACGGCGGCGACCAGACGCTGCGGCCTTGCTCCGGGCCCAGCGAGAGCTCAGGGGAACGTAGCTTTCGTCGCTTGTATCCGGAGTATCGACAAGCTCGGGAGAGTCGCTGGACCACCAGGAGTCACCGCTGCCGCTGGAGGAGCTGCTGGTGAGCCCAGCGGTAGGCTCGGCGTTGGCCGGTGCGCCATCCTAATGACCCCCTTCAGGGCAGCACCCCAAGTGACGACCTTCCTTATCGAAGACCTTGAAGAACATCGTGGAGGCACCGTCGTACCTAAAGTGGATGGCGAGGGTGCCTTCCGCACGGCAAACTTGGGCGACCTCGCTCCAGCCACGAGTCATGAAGATCTTCCTAGAAGAGACGGCTTCAACCTCCGCTCCAGTCACCGGGGCATCATAGTCAGCGTGCTGCAACCAAAGCTCGAGGGGTCCCCTCGGCGACATCTTGGTGGCAAAGAACTACGGGAAGCGAATCCAAGTGCGCAGAGGCATCGCCGCCCATAGCACGAATTCACACGAGGAGTCCACGGCATGGACCCCTGGGGCGACGGCGTGCATCACCATGACGCGGAGACCACGGACCTGGCGCGGGCAGAGGCGCTCGTTGCCCCTCCCCTCGGAGCCCTCAGCTTGGGCGTACAAGGGCAACGGATACCCCGGAGGTGGTCGCTCGTACCATGGCCACGACACTTCCGGCCTCACAACAATGTCGCGACGATGAGACGGCCTCTTCTTCCACAGAAGTGGCTCGGGCTCGTTAAGGGGAGTCTTGCCCTCCTCCGCGGCCAAGAACCTCCGTATCGGTGCCATGGTCGATGCAGCAAGCAGCGAAGCGAGGAAGAAGGAGTGGGAGAGGCAAAGGAATAGACGGGTGACATGCACTCCCCCTCTTCCCATTTATGGCCAAGGGGAGGCCAACCACCGGCCTCCATGATCTAAGGTAATAATGATCTTTTTCTGCATGCAGCAAGGACTCGTCAAGTCAGGCAGTTGTCGAGGTAGCATGGGGAAGCGGAGACGCCCACGTCCAATTAGTCACCACGCGCCAACCATGGCCGCGGGCTGTTGGGGCCTGCGGCGCTCCGCACTTGCCCTTTGGATTCCCCTCGAAGACAAGCCCGAGCACTCCATGGGCCCGGGGGCTACTGTCAGCGTTCGGAGAACGGGGGTCCCTAGACTTGCCTGCCTGCGGCCTGTGGCGTGGCTCCACCAGCGGCCCTGTACGGCCCATCTTCACCAGCAAACACTCAAGACCCTCGCGAGGGGCCAACCCTCGTGAGGCGGACGACGCAAGACCTCCTCAGGGATGGCCTCACCGGGCTGGCTCGCGAGGGGCGGAGAGATCAAGGCAAGGGACTCCTCGCGAGGTTTGTGTTACGCAATCCATGACGACTGAAGCCAGGCGGGTGACAGGAGGGCGCCAGCGTGCGCAGTGTCCTCGTTTCCTCTTTGGTGCTAAAGTGTCAAGTGTGGGCAAGGAGTCCTCAGGCATCAGGAAAAGGTTTCCATATCGGTGCAACGAGACCCAGACCAACAGGACAACAGATGGAGTTCATCGTGGAGCCCAAGACAGTGTCACCACCAGAGCCTTTGGCAGGCGAAGACTACTTTTGTCAAGATAGCATGTACTAGATGCCTCCCTTCAAATTGGCCGTTGTGGGATCCATTCCTGCCTAATATTTGGGAAGAGGACCCAGGCCTCTATATATAGGACTAGCCACCACCATAGGGAGGCATTCTGATCTGATCTGGGCTCATCTATAGAGAGAGACCATCCATAACCACACAAGTTCACCAAGCACAAGAACACCTCTCCTCAGGAGGCTGTTCTTCCCTTGTAACTATTCATCCTCAGCCCAAGAGGCAATCCACCACACCACACTGGAGTAGGGTATTACACCACATTATTGTTGGTTCGGCAGGGGACGTCACGTTGCACAAAGAGCAGACCAGCGCACGGCAGCATGGCAGAGAGCACATAAGCAATTTACCAGGTTCGGGCCACCGCGAGGCATAAGACCCTACTCCTGCTTTGGTGGATTGATGGTGGAAATGAACGTGGTAGTGCGTGGTACACTTGCCCGGCAAGGCCTGCCTTAGGGCTACGTTCACCACAAGCATATGGCAGCTTGAGTTCGTCAAGTTTCCAACCCTCTAACCCCCTCCAACAATCGCCATCGGCCTCCTTTTATAGATTAAGGGGTCACCAAAGTGGCAAAATAGTCACTACCCACTAATATGATAGCAAATAGTGCTATCATACCTAACTCTGTGGGCTGGCAGGGTGCCTTAAATGCACCGCTCAGTGTGACATTACTAGTTGCCCGGCAAGGCCTGCCAGGCTTATATCGCCAGCTCCGCACCTGTTCTATTGACACGTCGCTGGACGGGTGTCACCTCTGGGTTTCTTCTGTAGGAGATGGCTGCCATGTGGCAAACGCTACCACTTAATCACCTTGCAGCTTGACACCGCACTGATTGATGACGTGGGTCATACTTGCGTGGTTGGTGGGGTGGTTCAGGCCCCGTAAGCCCCGGTAGGCGCTGCCGGAGAGTCTTGGTTGCTTGCTTCTGGTGGTGGCCTGGCCCCTTGCTGGGCTCGCCTGCCCGATGAGGGAGGCCCTTCTCTTGCTGATATCTAGTTCCTTTGGCTCGATCCCAATCTCTCTAAGCCGCATGTTGGTTCTTCAATCCCTGACTTAAGCTGGTGCTCCAATCTTGATTTTGTGCATGTGCATAGTTGGGAAACATACCCGGGGTCTGTTGCACCGATAGAAGCCTCGGGGCCTGCCCCGATCGCACTGCGGAGTGTCGGTAGGGTAGGGCCTAATAAGTGCACAGGCAGGGCTACCGAAGGGGTTGGCCCCTTTGGAGTTTTTCGTTGCTGCTTCATTAGTGTTGATCTTGGGGAGGTTTTCGATTTCCCCGCGCGTAGTGTAAAGCCAACAGTGGTGGGGCCGCGACAGTGATGGCCTGTGAATGACTTTAACGCACGGGGTAGGAACCGCCAAATTACTCTTCCCGCAGCACGCTCTTATCCTTAGCCATGTATGCCGCATGCATAGCGTGGGGTAGGTAACGGAGGCGCTAGTGAAAAAGAGCATCTTGAAGAGGGACCGCCTGCCTTGAATTGATGGGGGAGGCGGTGGTTGCCTGTTGATGGAGCAACTGCCCTTCCCCGCCTGGCCTATAAAAGGAGGGGCGGAGGAGGGTGAAGTCATTCATCCCTGCATCCTTCCTCCTCTTCTCTTAGTTATCTGCTTCTTCTGGTAATGCTGAAGGGAAGGGCCCGGGGCCAGCCCTGGGCTTCTGCTCGTGGCAATTGCTGCCTCATGTTGGTGCTGATGCTCGGGGAGTCAGCTTGGTCCTTGGTGCGGAGAACCTCTTGGTCTCTTTGAAGATCGACCGGGAGGCAGGGCTAGAGATCACTGGTAATCCCAACATTGCCCCTCCCAGAGGCCTTGGGGCTGTTGTTGACGAGGCGCGTGCCTTCCGGCCTACCAAGGAGGGGTGCGACGCGCCTCGGGCCCTTCGGCAGCTCGGGCTGCTTGCTGTTTCTCCCCTGGAGGCGTCGGGCCGGGGGCTTGGTGGTTTCCGGGAGCAGCGGTGGTGAGGAGAAAGCGAGGGAAGATGGAGAAGGCAGGTGGCAGGTGGTCAAGTCGGAGTACGATGGCACGGATGCCTTCGTCTCCGACCGTCGACCTGCCGCCTCATCTTTCCGCTCTTTCCCTCCCTCCCTGGCACCGTCATCACCAGCCTCTTTGGGTGGTAGCCGGGGAGGGATGTTCTCTTGGCGCCTTCTCCTCACCTCCAGTAGTCTTCCGGCTGAGCATTAGTGGATGACTCCACTGGCGCTCAATCTGGGGCTTCTTGCTGGCTCTGGAGGTGGTGACCAGAAGGCGCCGCCCCGTCTCCCGCACACCTCCTTCGCTGCCTCGCCACTCCTAGTTTTGTCAGGCCGTGCTCGATGGGCCTTGACGGGATCAAGGTGGGCTCCTGCTTGGGTGCCCCATTTCTCGTCTTTTCCTCCTTCCGTCGCAGTGCCTGAAGGAGCGGAAATGAAAAGAGGGGATCACAGGGCACTTATCTTTTTCAATCTTAAATATATAGGCGATCGCCAAATTTTAATTCAAATAAAATAATCTGTAGAGTCTATCTTTGTATTCTGTAATTCTTGTACTTGCAACTGCATATGAATGAAAAAAATGAATCTTGTCGGGAACTTGTGCATGTGTATGTCCATGCAAAGGCAAAGTGCCTCTTTAGTAGAATAAATGAGTTTTCCCGGCAAGGTATCCTGCCGGCACCCTCTTTGTCTGCCAGAGAACTTCGTCTGCCGGGGAAAAGACAAAGGGGCCAGCCCCCCGCCGACTCATTTTTTCCAAAGGCCACTGCGACCACCCAGACTGAAGCAGCGTTCGAGTCATGGATGGGAGCACCTAAGTTTCAAAGAGGGAGGCGAGGTTTTGTTATGTAAAGTTGTAGCTTTATAGAATACTAATTAACAAGAGGTGAACTTATCTATTTGGCTTGCCAGGGATTGCCGTGCCGTGCAATCTTCTCGTCCTTTCTTGAAACCAGGTTCATGGCAAGAACGTGCAACTCCATGTAGATGAGAATGAATGCAGGATGCAATCCTATTTATATGCATATGCAAATGCTCATGAAGTGATTATGCAACGATCTGGGTGTGCTCGTGCATGCATGCAATCTTAGTTGGCCCCCGCTACAGCGCTTCTTTATTTTCGCTTGCATGAGGTCATTGCCCCGGCAGGGTTACATGCAACTTCGGCAATGCCATGTACAATGGGTGGTTGCCGGGTAGGGCCCAATAGGCTCTGCGCCTTCTGGGTAGAACTTACAGAGATGCTCAATGTTCCATGAGTTTTGCAACGGTGTGCCATCTCCGGTCTATAGATGGACTGCACCGGGTCTAGAGACTCGTACTACCCGGTAAGGGCCTTCCCACTACGCTGATAACTTGTGTGTGCCCTTGGCATACTAACGCGCCTAACGACAAGGTCACCTTCCTCAAGACACTAGGCACGAATCCTACAGCTGTGATAGTGACGCAGGGCTTGCTGATAGCGTGCAGCACGCGTAGCGGCCCAGAGATGGTTCTCCTCGAGTAGCACAGCATCGTCACGCCGGTGCTGATCTTGCACTACTTCATCATAGGCAAGCACCGGAGGAGACTCGTAAATGAGTTCTGTGGGGATAACTCCTTCTACCACCTAGACCATGGAGAAGGGAGTCTGCTCGGTAGCTCGATTACGTGTCGTTCTAAGGGACCAGAGAACTACCGACAGCTCCTTGATTCACCGCCTGTCGTGCTTTTGCAGCGTATCGAAAGTCCTTGTCTTTAGTCCATGAAGCATTTCAGCGTTCGCCCTCTCAGCTTGTCCATTGCTCCGGGGGTGTGCCACAAAGGCAAATGAGATCTTGCATCCGAGAGTTTAAACATATTGCATGAAGGCATGGCTCGTGAATTGGGCATCGTTATCAGTGATGATCCTTGCTGGAACTCCGAAATGACACATCAATTCTCTCAAGAACTCGATAGCTGACGGAGCAGTCACCTTCCTCACGGCAGTCACTTCCGACCAGTTTGTAAGCTTGTCGATGGAAACGAACAAGAATTCAAAGCCCCCGATTGCTCGGGGGAAAGGGCTGAGGATATTGAGCCCCCAGATTGAAAATGGCCATGACAGAGGGATTGTCTGAAGAGCTTGGGCAGGCAGGTGTGTTTTCATGGAATGGAACTGACATGCGTCACATGTCGTGACGAACTCAACTGCATCTTGGAGGGCTGTGGGCCAATACAATCCTTGAGAGAATGCTTTCCCAACTAATGCCCTTGATCCAATGTGTGAGCCGCACATTCCTCTATGAATATCAGCCAACAGTTCCTTTCCATCCTCCCTACAGACACACTTCAATTTCACACCATTGGGCCTCCTTCTGTATAGAGTGTCATCGACAAACTGATACAGACTGGCCCTCCGAGCTACTTTCTCGGCTTCATCTGGGTCGCGGGGAGTTCTCCGGTTTGGAGGAAGCGGACGAGGTGCCTTGCCCAAGTTGGAGCCCAAGGCTCGGCAACAAGGACTAGCAGCAGCTCCTCGGCTGCAGGAGCACCAGCCTCATTGGCGGGGTCCATAGGCCCGGCTGGAGGGGGTGGTCCGGTAGGCTGTGAGGAGTTGTTTCCGGTAGGGTCTCTGCCAGGAGCGGATGGCTCGATCGAGAGAGGCTTACCGTAGTCCAACTTTCTCCTTTTCCGGGCCATTGTGGTTGGTGATACGGAGGGTTGAGAGAGATGGAGAACAAAAGTTCATGGTTCCACAGGAAGCTTCTACGCAACACACTTTGACAAGTGATCGGCTATGTTGTTTTACGCACGGGGTACGTGCTCTGTTTGCAGCCCATCAAAATGCTCATCTAACCTCCTTACTTCCTCAACGTATGCTTCCATCAATGGGCTTTGATAATCCTTGTTGACTTGTCTCACCAACAACTGTAAATATCCTCGAATGATCAGCTTCTTAATTCCCAATTCCCTTGTAATTCTGAGCCCAGCAAGGAGCCCTTCATACTCAGCTGTATTGTTGGTGGCTTCTTCCCGGGCAAAGTGCATTTGGACGACGTACTTCAGGTGCTCCCCAGAGGGGGCCACAAGAGGCACGCCAACTCCTGCACCTTGTAGGTAAAAAGCACCATTAAAATACATAATCTATTCTTGGGGTGATTCCTTGCCGGGGAGAGCTGTTTTTGTTGCTTCCTCATCAGGGGTTGGCGTCCATTCTTCAATAAACTCTGCCGGCGCCCTGCTTTGAATGGTTGAAGTGCTCTCAAATTTCAAACCAAAACTGGATAACTCCAAAGCCCATTCCACTATTCTTCCAGTAGCCTCAGGGTTTCGGAGTATCCTCTACAACAAAAAACAAGTAACAACCATGATATCATGTGCTTGGAAGTAGTGGTGCAGTTTCCTTGAGGCCATGACGAGGCCGAAGATCAACCTTTGCACACCAGAGTACCTCGATCTAGCCCCTTGCAATAAGGAGTTGACGAAGTACACTAGGCGCTGCACCACTTTCTTCCTTGCCGCATCCTTGGGGTTGCACTCATTGCCATGCTTACTGCTTTTCTGATCCTCTTCTGACTCTGCCATGGTCTGGCCGCTCTCCGCTTCATCCATTTCTCGTTGTGCTACCAGGCTGCACTGACCACTTGGTTGGTTGCTGCCAAGTAAAGCAGTAACGGCTCTTGAGGTTTGGGTGCAACCAAGGTAGGCACAGATGACAGGTAAGCCTTCAACTCTTGCAAGGTTGTATCTGCTTCTGGGGTCCACTTCATAGGCCCTGCCTTCTTCAAAAGTTTGAGGAACGGCTGGGCACGCTCGGCAGACTTGGAAATGAATCTGCTTAGTGCGGCAACGCATCCCGTCAAGCGCCTCACATCCTTAACTGTCCTTGGCGCTTGGATCTGCTCAATGGCCTTGATCTTGTCGGGGTTAGCTTCGATCCCCCGGTGGGAACGAAGAATCCAAGTAGCTTGCCGGAGGGAACACCGAATACGCACTTCTCCGGGTTAAGCTTCAGGTTGACCTTGCGCAAATTATCAAGTGTCTCCTCCAAATCCTGGATAAGGGTGGCCTTATCCTTGGTTTCGACTACAATCTCGTCCATATAAGCTTCTATGTTTCTGTGCAGTTGTGGCTCAAGACCAATCTGGACTTCTCTTGCAAAAGTAGACCCGACACTCTTCAATACGAAAGGCATGCAGACAAAACAGTATGTACCACATGGAGTGATGAATGATGTTTTCTCCTCATCTTCTTTGGACATGAAGATCTGGTGATATCCGGAGCATGCATCCAAAAAGGAGAGCAGATCACACCCTGAAGTAGAATCCACAATCCGATTGATGCACGACAAGGGGAATGAGTCCTTTGGGAAAGCTTTATTGAGATCTGTGAAATCAATTCAAAGCCTCCATTTTCCATTCGCCTTCCGGACTACCACTGGGTTTGCCAACCATGTAGGGTGCAGTACTCCTCTGACCAACCCAGCTGCCTCTAACTTCTTGATTTCCTCGGCAATGAGCTGTTGCCACTCCAAGGCTTGCTTCCTAACTTTCTGCTTGATGGGCTGGGCATGTGAGCAGACAGTAAGATGGTGCTCGATTACCTCCCTGGGAACACCGGGGATATCAGATGGTTACCAGGCAAACGCGTCGATATTCGCCTGCAGGAAGGCAACGAGCGCGCTTCCCTATTTGTTGTCAAGGGTGGCACGGATGGTGAAAGTACCATCAACACGAGCCAGCCCTGCCGGGACCTTCTTCACTTGGGGTGCTGCAACCTTGGACCTCTTCCTATTGGAACACTCCGGCATGTCGTCAACGGGTGCCGTGCACTCGGAGGGGGCACACTTTTCAGACTCTTTGCCGGAGGTCATACAATCCCTCTTCTTTCCTTGGCGGGGACCGTTGCCACCGCAGCCTCTGCTGCGATGGGATCCCGATACATCCCGTCCACACAGATAATCGCATTCTTCTCATCTGATGGGATGGTGATGACTCCCAATGGCCCAGGCATCTTCAAGGTGTTGTAAGCATAATTGGATGCTGCCATGATCTTGGCCAAGCCGGTCATACCAGAATCCCATTATACGGCAGGGGGAGCTCAACCACATCAAACGCAATCTTCTCAGTCCTATAGTTCAGCTCTCCCCCAAACGTCACCAGCAACGTAATTTTTCCCTTGGGACAGCTCCTGCCGGGATTGACTCTTTGAAATGTGTCGATAACCTCCAGCTCTTCCTCTCCTATCTAAAGCTTGTTAATAACTGCTGGGGAAATCAGATTCAACCCGGCCCCGCCTTCCACTAACATCTTTGTGACCTTGAGGTTGCGAATTGTTTGGGAAACACTACTAGGAAAAAGGCTACTAGTAGCACGGGTAAAATGGCTACTAGCAGCGCGGGTGCCCGCGCTCCTAGTATCGCGCTACAGCTAATAGTTAGTAGTAACGTGGGTTAAATCCGCGCTACTACTAACTTTGTTAGTAGTAGCGTGTGCCACCCACGCTACTGCTATTACGTAGCTAGTACTAATGAAATAGTAGTAGTGTGGGTAAACAACCAACGCTATTAGTATCCTATATACCAGTAGCGCTCAGTTTCGTTATTAGGAATTAAAAAATAAACCAGTACACATCATTACAAATACAAGATTTATAATAAACCAGCATTAGAACACATCGAGTAAGCACATACATAATTGACATGGGCTCCTATTTCATGGTTAACTGGATACCGAAGCCAATAAATGAGCCAAAACCCCATCATTCATGCATTGGTACTCACAATTGACCACTTCAAAGAACATGCAATTATGTATGTCATTAACAATTACAAACATAAGTTTCTTTTTACTACAGTTGTTGTATCTACTATCACACAGTTCCTCATTCTATCTGTTCTCACTCCAATAATAAGAAAAATGAAAAGGAAAAATAGAGACAATCTGCCGCAATTGCACTTCGGTGTCATGGATTCCGTCTGCCGCTTCAACATCTCATTATCCTGCAGCAATGGAAATTTGCCCCAAAATTACCTTTTGCAACAACATAAGATTGTATTGAGATTTCAGAATTAAACATAGGCATATCTCATAGTTTAAAACAAAGGCACTCAACAGAAAAGTGCATAAATTGAGAGAAAACCTTTGGCCAGCAACACAGCACAGGAGCTACATTCGGTGGAGGAGCTCACTAATCGGTGGAGAAGGTCAAAGTACCAAGTACGTAGCAGCACGATAGAGGAGCACCTATGTTAATGTTGCCCACATAGTTGATTTAACTCTTACTAGTTCTTACAAAATTTACCAAGTAATAACTATAATAATAAACGTGTCCAGGCATCTTTTTTGGACTTAGGACTCCACATACTGCAGCCTATATGCTATAAGCAGTTAGCATCACTACTAAAACAGAACTGAGGTAGAGAGTTTGGTGATGATCAGATTAAGTTTAACCAACATTTCACAATTCACATATCATTCCTGCTTAACACTTGGAACAGAAAGCATCAAGATAGAACTCAGGAATCAGTAAGTCAGTAAGTTTACCATCGATCATATTCGAAACATAGCATACGCATCTTACATATTACAATGAAAGTGTGCATTATGCAGATCAATGGCCTAAGTGGTATAATGATCTAGGACAGAATATGATTGAGCATTAGGATCAAACATGCTGTAATTTTGAAGAACATGGCAGTGTTCAAGTCCCCAACAGACCACAATCCCAGACAGGAATAGCATTGTTCTTTCTTCAAATTACCATACACGGGGAAACAATGACAAGACTGGATTGTTTTAAAAAAGGAAGAGGATGATTAAGTGGTTTTAATTCAGACCAACAACATGTTAAACAAATCACTCTACCAAGGGTACAACTATGAGGTAGGTTTCACCAAACTCTCATCGGAGAGAGGAATAAAAAATGAGAGACAGAGAGAGGACCTTCTATCGTGTGGGCGGTAGCAGGGTTGGAGCAGCCACTCGCCTCGTCGTCCTCCTCTCACAGCAGCAGATTTTTGCTTGATAAGCAGATACGAGCGCAAAACGCACGCATCAGGTGGCGTCAAGCACATGGCTACATGTATAACAAAAGGAAAGGTAACTCTCTTCATTTTTCAGTTTCTAAACTAAATACAAAATGATTGTGAAATCTTAGGCATAACCAAAGGAAAGCAGATTCGCAAAATCACTTGAACTTGCTTATACTACACATACAGAGTCCACTTTTTTACTATTAATATTGATGTTATAACATGTTCAGTTACAAACATGCAAACTGCACTAGTGCTTTCAAAATTTGCCACTAGTATGAGTTGAGTTGAGTTGCTAATTAACAAGTGACAAGCACGCATATATAGGGTAAATTTTGCAAATACATGTGGCCGACGTAATTTTTTCAGTCTGAAACTTGAGGTGCTGCAAAGTATTGTCCTTCATTTGTTCAAGAATACATGTAAGTTGGATTGCAAGACCTCTCCTCTTCTCCTCTCTGAAAAAATAATTACTTGCTGTGGTTCAGCAAGCAGCCGGAGGAAAGAGATGAACAGAGGGTAAGGGGGAGAAGAGAAATGCTTACCTTTCCCCACTTTGGAGGAGAACCATTCAATATGTATGAGCATTCAGGGGCCATCCACTTTGGAGGAGAACCATTGAATATGTATGAGCATTCAGTCAATGCGTCCCCTATCCCCACACCAGCTCCAAGTGCAACTGATGCCCAGCGTGTTGTTGGGCTACCTGTATAAAATAACACAAGTCACAAACATGCATTAGACCATAGATTTAGTGATAGTTACTTCACGAAGTATAAATTTGAGTTCTTCTCAAAGTGTTTCTTTCGGCATATGCCAACTCTGAATAATTAACAAGTAAATAAGCATTGGGATGAACAACATCAAGACCAAACTCGGGAATCACTAGGTCCACCAGCTCACCATCGATCATATAAAAAACATCTTACATGTTACATGTAACTCTAAAAATGAGCATTGCGCAGATCTATGGCCTATGTGGTATAACTATCTAGGATAGAATATGATTGGGCACTAACAAGAAACACGCTATAACTTTGAAGGACCATTCAGTATTCAAGTCCTCCACAGACCACAATCCCAGTTAGACCATTCTTTCTCTAACTTACCAGCCACAGGGAAATGATGATAGCTCCACAAGGAAAATCATTGCTCACACCAACTAAAATCGCACACAAAAATTTCCCTGCCCACCCCAATCAAAGCCATCAAATATCCTAGCGAGCAATTAAAGCACGTCTTGCTCTTCCTACACTGATTGACGAATGAATTGAAATGGGGCTCTGGCCCCTATAGAATACAAACATAGAGCAAATGAAACATCATTGGAATCTCACAGCCGTTGACGCAAATAGACTAGAGAAACTCAAACCTATCAAATTTAGCGTTCCAATCACATATAAAAGAATCAATCTACACCGTCCTGAAGCAGAGGGCGCGCATTAGTGCCTTCCACGAGAGCGTCGCCTGGAGGAGCGTGCCCTACGTACGCAGCTGGGGAATCCCGCATCAGATTGTATGGAGCATGGGCATCATTTTCGCCCAACCCTAGATCAAGAGATACACACGGAGGCGCGGTGAACAGATCTCATGGTAGAGCAAGGGGGCGAGTGATTGGGGAGCTTACGGAAGGGGATGAGGCCCCCGAAGGCATCAGTGAGGGAGGAGTAGGTGACATGCGTCCCGCGGCGGATGGCGAGGTCGAGGCAGGCGTCCCACTTGGCGTCGAGGTCGTACAGCGGTGGGATCCCGAACCTAGTGGGCAGGGACAGCTTCGGCGCCGGGGTCGGGGCGGCGGGTGGCGCGGGCGCTGCGGCGGCGTTCTCGAGCGACTCTTCCATGGGAGGGAGGGAGGGAGGAGAGGAAGGGATGATGGTTGCAACACGGGGAGGAAGAGAAGGTAGGGTGGGGTGGAGAGGCGACGTGAATGGGGGAGAGAAAGGCGGAGGTGGCGGTGGCAAGGAGATCACTTAGTAGTTGCGTTGGGTTTATATCCTAGGCTAACCCAACACTACTACTATGGCATGTCACGGGTTCACGATGCAGACCACTTAGTAGTAGCATGTGGTTTACAATCCGTGTTACTACTATCAACTTAGTAGCAGCGTGGGTTTATAACCAGCGCTACTACTATGGCTGGCCCCGAGGGGCAAGGTGGAAATCACTTAGTAGTAGCGAGGGTTATAAACCCGCACTACTACTATCAACTTAGTAGTAGCGGTGGTATAAACCCGCGCTACCAGTAAGTAGTAGTAGCGAGGGGTATAAACCCACGCTACTAGTAAGCGTCTACCTATAAGCTTTTCCCTAGTAGTGAAACCAACAACGGCAAACTGTCTACAACAATGGTGTGAAAGGATGGTCCTCCTCATCAAAGATGATGGGCGTGCTGGACCATTTGAGCGGCTTCCGAGCCTCTGGCGCTAGCTCCACAACATTGACCTTTCGTGCCCATCGCTTGAGCTGGCAATGGGAGGAGTGCAAGGACGCACCCCCATCAATGCATAAGGCGTCAATGTCCCTCGGAAATTTCTGCTCGCGGGTTTCCTCTTCATTCCCTCCATCACTCAAATCATCACAGGTTTCCTTCTCTTGGCCCCTGGCGGGTTTTCCTTAGTTCCGAAAGGGTTTGCCGGGGCGGTTTGCTTCACTGCCTCCACCCTTTCTGCCAGCAGCATTCTGACCTTTCTCGTTATCACGCTTATCATACTCTGCTCTCTATCTCTTGACAAGTTGCTCAACTTGATAACATTCATGGAGGTTGTGGCCCTTGGTCCGGTGGATCTTGTAGTATGACTCTTCACCTTTACCGGCTTTATCCACGGCAGTGGCTTTCCGGTAGGCAGTGCATGCGGCAACTTCCATGCCGAGGGCCTCAGCTTTGGCCTTCTTGCCAGTACTAGGCATGCCAGAACCTTCAACAATCATCATTGTTTTATCTCTTGGCTTCTTGTTGCATTTCTTGCCTTTTCTTTGTCTAGTTGATTCATCTTCTTCCTCTAATCAACATTGATGCAATCCTCCTCTCAGGGCAGCTTCCTTCCTTCCTCCATCCGAGCACACTTATCCACTAGTGTGTACAGCTCCTTCACAGTCTTGGGCAACCACACACTCATCTTAAAACGAATGCAACGGCTACATACATTGGACTGGAAGGCTGCTATAACAGCTGCAGGATGGATATTCGGAATATTCCTACGGACTTTACTTAATCTTTGTAAATACTTACGGAGAGTTTCTCCTTCTTTCTGCTGGAGAAGCTGTAGGTCGCTGGGCCTACCGGGCTCCTGGTGGCCACCGGTGAAGGCACCGGTGAACTCATGGCATAAGTCTGCCCATGATGAAATGGAGTTCCCCGGCAGTGCATGAGCCAAGATCTCACATTGGACTTTAGAGCCAACGGGAAGTAGTTGGCGAACACCTTCTCGTCTTTTCCCCGGCAGCCTGAACAGCGATGGTGTAGATGCTCAGGAACTCTACCAGGTTCAGTCTCCCATAGTACTTCTCGTGTATCTCCGGCTTGAACATGCGGATGGACGGCCAACGGACTTGCCGCAGCTCGCGCGTAAAGGCAGGGTGGCCGACTTCGAAAGTTAGGCACCCGCCAACACCGAATGCAGGCTCGTCGACCTTGAGGCCGCCACACCCGTCGGTCTGGTGGGGGTCGTCGATAGGCCGTCCCACGATGACGCGTGTGTCTCTCCGCCACCGGGTATGCCGTTGGACCGGACGTGCTCGAGGGTCGGAAGAGGCCATCGATACATCGTCGGGATCTTGATCTTGCTGCACCCGCGCCTGCTGTCGTGGTGGGGACTGCATGGTAGGGACAACCCCCTCCGTTCGGCTAGCAGTACGAGCAGTCATCTTCACTTGGGGACGTCGTGGCGGGCCAGCGCACCGCGAGCCCCCAGCCTTAGCGAAACCGAGCAGACTCTGGATGGTGGCATGCCATTCATCCATATGCTCGGCTACTGGCAGGAACCTTAGTACCAGCTGGGCCCACACCATAGCCCTTGTGGCTGTGCATGGCATGGAAGTTGACAAACTCAACCGCACTTTCGCCTGGCTCCTAACGGTGCCAGCGGCGGCGACCGCGGTGGCGCACCCGCGCTACGGTGGGGCAGCCACCTGGGAAGCGGGGTCACGCGGCGATGGTGCTCGAGGGTCCGTGGCTCTGTCGGGTGCAGTGGATGGGTCGGCTCGCCTTGGAGGAGACACACGTGCCATGACCGCCCCCGTGGCAGGGACGGCCGGAGGACGGTGCCTCATCCTTCACCGAGCGCCGATGTTGTGGTTCCGCCCGTCGGTGGGAGGAAGGGATGTATGTGGATTCACCCTCCCGTCCATACCTTGTGGAGCTTGACCGTCGAAACACTGCTAAAGATGTTCTCCTCCAACGCCTTTAGCCCCCGTGCCTGCCACAGGGGGAGTGGCGACGGCGCACCTGCTCCTCCCACGCTCCTGATACGTCTCCAACGTATCAATAATTTTTGATTCTTCCATGCTATTATATTATCTGTTTTGGATGTTTAATGGGCTTTAATATGCATTTTTACATTATTTTTGGGACTAACCTATTAACCGAAGGCCCTGTGCAAATTGCTGTTTTTTTGCCTATTTTAGTGTTTCGCAAAAAAGGCATATCAAGCGGAATCCAAACGGAATGAAACCATCGCGAGGATCTTTTTGTAACAAACACAATCCATGAGCCTTGGTGTGGAGGTCAAGGAAGCAACAAGGCAGCCACGAGGTAGGACGGCACGCCCAGGGGGGTAGGCGCGCTCCCACCCTCATGGGTCCCTCATAGCTCCACCGACCTACTTCTTTCGCCTATAAATACTCTTATACCCTGAAAACATCTAGGGGAGCCACGAAACAACTTTTCCACCGCCCCAACCTTCTATACCCGTAAGATCCCATCTAGGGACATTTTCTGACGATCTGCCGGATGGGGATTGGATCACGGAGGGTTTCTACATCAACACCATAGCCTCTCCGATCATGTGTGAGTAGTTTACCATAGACCTTTGGGTCCATAGTTATTAGCTAGATGCCTTCTTTTCTCTCTTTGATTCTCAATACAAAGTTCTCCTTGATGTTCTTGGAGATCTATTCGATGTAATTCTTTTTGCGGTGTGTTTGTCGAGATTCGATGAATTATGGGTTTATGATCAAGATTGTCTATGAACAATATTTGATTCTTGTCTGAATTATTATATGCATGATCTGATATCTGTGCAAGTCTCTTCGATTTTTCAGTTTAATTTTGCCTACTAGATTGTTCTTTCTTGCAATGGGAGAAGTGCTTAGCTTTGGGTTCAATCTTGTGGTGCTCGATCCTAGTGACAGAAAGGGAACCGACACGTATTGTATTGTTGCCATCGAGGATAAAAAGATGGGGTTTATATCATATTGCTTGAGTTTATCCCTCCACATCATGTCATCATGCCTAATACGTTACTCTGTTCTTATGAACTTAATACTCTAGATGCATGTTGGATAGCGGTCGATGTGTGGAGTAATAGTAGTAGATGCAGAATCGTTTTGGTCTACTTGATACGGACGTGATGCCTATGTTCATGATCATGCCTAGATATCATCATAACTATGCGCTTTTCTATCAATTGCTCGACAGTAATTTGTTCACTCGCCATAATATATGCTATCTTGAGAGAAGCCACTTGTGAAACCTATGGCTCCCGGGTCTACTTTACATCATATAAGTTTCTGATCTACAATTCTATTTTACTATTTATTTTGGAATCTTTACTTTTCAATCTATACAACAAAAATACCAAAAATATTTATCTTATTATTTTTATCAGATCTCACTTTCATAAGTGACCATGAAGGGATTGACAACCCCTTTATCGCGTTCGTTGCGAGGTTCTTGTTTGTTTGTGCAGGCACTAGGCGACTTGCATGTAGTCTCTTACTGGATTGATACCTTGGTTCCCAAAAACTGAGGGAAATACTTACGCTACTTTGCTGCATCACCCTTTCCTCTTCAAGGGAAAACCAACGCATGCTCAAGAGGTAGCAAGAAGGATTTCTGGCGCCGTTGCCGAGAAGATTTGCACCAAGTCAAGTCAAGATTTGATCTCCCGTCAACTAGCCATTTCTGGCGCCATTGCCGGGGAGATCTACAATCAAGTCAAGACATACACGGTACCCATCACAAACTCTTATCCCTCGCATTACATTATTTGCCATTTTCCTCTCGTTGTCCTCTCCCCCATTTCACCCTTGCACATCCCGGTACACCGCCGGAGGCATTCACATAGAGTCATATTTTGTTTTAAGTATCGAGTTGTAATTCTTGAGTTGTAAGTAAATAAAAGTGTCATGATCATCATTATTAGAGCATTGTCCCATGTGAGGAAAGGATGATGGAGACTATGATTCCCCCACAAGTAGGAATGAGATTCTGGACGAAAAAAAAGAGGCCATAAATAAAGAAAAAAAGGGGGCCCAAATAAAAAATGAGAGAAAAAGAGAGAAGGGTCAATGCTACTATCCTTTTTCCATACTTGTGCTTCAAAGTAGCATCATGATCTTCATGATAGAGAGTCTCTTATTTTGTCACTTTCATATACTAGTGGGATTTTTTCATTATATAATTGGCTTGTATATTCCAATGATGGGCTTCCTCAAAATTGTCATAGGTCTTCGTGAGCAAGCAAGTTGGATGCACACCCACTTAGTTTCTTTTGTTGAGCTTCCATACACTTTTAGCTCTATTGCATCTGTTTCATGGCAATCCTTACTCACTCATATTGATATCTATTGATGGGCATCTCCATAACCCTTTGATACGCCTAGTTGATGTGAGACTATGTTCTCCTTTTTGTCTTCTCCACAACCACCATTCTATTCCACCTATAGTGCTATGTCCATGTCTCACGCTCATGTATTGCGTGAAGATTGAAAAAGTTTGAGAACATCAAAAGTATGAAACAATTGCTTGGCTTTTCATCAGGGTTGTGCATGATTTAAATATTTTGTGTGATGAAGATAGAGAATAGCGAGACTATATGATTTTGTAGGGATAGCTTTCTTTGGCCATGTTATTTTGAGAAGACATAATTGCCTGGTTAGTATGCTTGAAGTATTATTGTTTTTATGTCAATATTAAACTTTTGTCTTGAATATTTTGGATCTGAATATTCATGCCCCAATAAAGAAAATTACATTGAAAACAATGTTAGGTAGCATTCCACATCAAAAATTCTGTTTTTATCATTTACCTACTCAAGGACGAGCAGGAATTAAGCTTGGGATGCTTGATACGTCTCCAACATATCTATAGTTTTTTATTGTTCCATGCTATTATATTATCTGTTTTGGATGTTTAATGGGCTTTAATATGCACTTTTATATTATTTTTGGGACGAACCTATTAACCGAAGGCCCAGTGCAAATTGCTGTTTTTTTGCCTATTTCAGTGCTTCGCGGAAAAGGAATATCAAACGGAATCCAACGCAACGAAACCTTCGCGAGGATCTTTTTTTGGAACAAATGCAATCTAGGAGACCTGGAGTGGAGGTCAAGGAACCAACGAGGTAGCCACGAGGTAGGGCGGCGCTCCCAGGGGTAGGCACGCCCCCACCCTCATGGGCCCCTCGTAGCTCCACCGACCTAGTTCTTTCACCTATATATACTCTTATACCCTAAAAACATCTAGGGGAGTCACGAAACCACTTTTCCACCGCTACAACCTTCTATACCCATGAGATCCCATTTGGGGACCTTTTCCGGCAATCTGCCGGAGGGGGATTAAATCACGGAGGTCTTCTACACCAACACTATAGCCTCTCCGATGATGTGTGAGTAGCTTACCATAGACCTTCAGGTCCATAGTTATTAGCCAGATGGCTTATTCTCTCTCTTTTGTTCTTAATACAAAGTTATCCTCGATGTTCTTGGGGATCTATTCGATGTAATTCTTTTTGCGGTGTGTTTGCCGACATCCGATGAATTGTGGGTTTATGATCAATATTATCTATGAACAATATTTGATTCTTCTCTGATTTCTTATATGCCTGATTTGATATCTTTGCAAGTCTCTTTGAATTTTTGGTTTAGTTTGGGTTACTAGAATGATCTTTCTTGCAATGAGAGAAGTGCTTAGCTTTGGGTTCAATCTTGCAGTGCTCGATCCCAGTGACAGAAAGGGAACCAACATGTGTTGTATTGTTGCCATCGAGGATAAAAAGATGGGGTTTATATCATATTGCTTGAGTTTATCCCTCCACATCATGTCATCTTGCCTAATGCGTTACTCTGTTCTTATGAACTTAATACTCTAGATGCATGCTGGATAGCGGTCGATGTGTGGAATAATAGTAGTAGATGCAGAATCATTTCGGTCTACTTGATATGGACGTGATGCCTATGTTGATGATCATGCCTAGATATCATAATAACTATGCGCTTTTCTATCAATTGCTCGGCAGTAATTTGTTCACCCACCGTAATATATGCTATCTTGAGACAAGCCACTAGTGAAACCTATGGCCCTCGGGTCTACTTTATATCATATAAGTTTCTGATCTACAATTCTAGTTTACAATTTATTTTGCAATCTTTACTTTTCAATCTATACAACAAAAAATACCAAAAATATTTATTTTATTATCTTTATCAGATCTCACTTTCGTAAGTGACCATGAAGGGATTGACAACCCCTTTATCGCGTTGCTTGTGGGTTCTTGTTTGTTTGTGTAGGTACTAGGCGACTTGCGTGTAGTCTCCTACTGGATTGATACCTTGGTTCTCAAAAACTAAGGGAAATACTTACGCTACTTTGCTGCATCACCCTTTCCTCTTCATGGGAAAACCAATGCATGCTCAAGAGGTAGCAGCCCCAACAGCGCTCACGTCCTCACTAGTTCCCGGATCCCCCACGACATCTGGGGCCGCGGGCGGCGGAGCCTTCGAGGTGGATGGCTGGGCCGAGGGGCCGGACTTCTTGGGCGCCATGGTCGATGGCGTCGTCAAAGATGAAGATGTCGATGAAAGTGACGTGATGCGCGCGCTTTCAGGTTCGCACAAGCGAGCCCCGTACCTGGCACACCAAAGATGTAGCGGGATATCCGCGACCACCTATGGGACCGGGCAGCCCCTTGCTGGTTTGGAGGGGGACATCGCGTTGCACAAAGAGCAGACCAGCGTGCGGTAGCATGGCAGAGAGAACATAGGCAATTTACCCAGGTTTGGGCCGCCGCGAGGCGTAAGACCCTACTCCTGCTTTTGTGGATTGATGGTGGAAATGAACGTGGTGGTGCGTGGTACACTTTCCCGGCAAGGCCTGCCTCGGGGCTACAGTCACCACAAGCGTATTGTGGCTCGGGTTTGTCAAGTTTCCAACCCTCTAACCCCCCTCATACGATCGCCATGGGCCTCCTTTTATAGATTAAGGGGTCATCACAGTGGCAAAACAGTCATTACCCACTGATATGATAGCAAACTATGCTATCATACCTAACTCTGTGGGCTCGATCTCGATCTCTCTAAGTTGCATATTGGTTCTTCAAGTATCTTGGTTCTTCAATCCCCTACTTAAGTTGGTGCTCCAATCTTGATTTTGTGACTGTGCATAGTTGGGAAACATACCCGGGGTTTGTTACACCGACAAAAGGCATAAGGAATATTCTCTTACAAAGGAAGCAAGACTAGGATTCCACTTGTAATAGATTAGTCCTAGTCCTACTAGGACTCCACATGTAACCCGCCCCTCCAACTTATATAAGGAGGGGTAGGGCACCCCAAGAGGGACAAGTTTTACAAGTTATGTTTTAGATAAACAAGTCAATAGCTCTCGAGATAGAGCACCCTTGTAATCGCGATCATCATCATCAATATGAATCAAGTAGGATGTAGGATTTTTCCTCCACCGTGAGGGGCTGTACCTGGGTAAAAAACCTCATGTCTCTCGTCCCACTCAACCCCTCTCAAGCTACTACATAGATGCGTTGGCCTCACGACTAAATCCTTACAACGAGGACATCTTCCGTGACAAATCCACGACAATTGGCGCCGTAGTGGCTGGTCTTTGCCACTTCATCGACCCAGGCCTCGCCTGAAAGATGCCACCGCCGGGAGTTGCTCCTGTAAACCAAATGGCCTCTGCTTCGATGCTCGTGGCCCTGCCTCCACGCCCATGAGTCGTCGGTTTGAGTTAAGCTGTTTTTAAAGATGGGGCTCCGAGCGGCCGTCATTGGCTTGCGCCTCTAAACCACTGGTCATTGTCGAGCCACCGTTCCCACAGCCTTACCTCAGCCTCCGCCGGAGTATTTTCCTTTTCTATCTCCGTACATGAATGCCTTGCAAGCCGCCTTTCTGAGCCAGCGATGTGGGAATTATTTTGCTCGTACTGCTGTAGGGGAGTCTCACCAATTATTTTATTCCCTGTGTCAACCGTGGAGGATGTGAGCTTGAGCAGCTACTGAAGGGAGTTCAGAGTCAGGAGGGTCTTCGACAAGAAGAGATATTACAAAACTTTGACACGCCAGCTCTCTAATGTCATTGTTTAACTATGAGAGGATGTGGAGCTAATGTTCCGAATCACAAACAAGACGATATTGCTACAGAGCTTGACTATATATGCTTGCTTCTGCAAAGTTGCACTTGCTTGGCAGGTTGCGATGAAGAAATTCCACTACTTTGGCCAGTTCTAAATTGGCACTTGGTGCTACCCAGAGGGCATTACTTGGTCGAATTTCTATGGGTACTGATCCAGCATCGGTACAATTATTACATTCACCTGGGATTTCCTATGGGTATGGACACCAGCGAAGAAACAAGGACCAAGGAGTTTGACTAGGTGTGGTCAGCTCAAAATTTATCAGAGTACACACGTCAGTTATTACGAATATCTGCAGCTCGCTCGCGGTGGACATCAACTATACCACAGTCATCATCAACCTCACGGTTGATAGTTTCCGACAAAATATGTTAGGTGGTATTCATCTAAATCTATTTTCTTAACACATTGTTTTCATCAGAGAACAATCACTTTGGTCTGTATATTTTATGTGCAGGATAATTATTCATTACAAACTGGCATTATACCATAGAGATGGTGGCGCGCCAACATCATTCGGCATAGGTGGTCATCCGTGTCGTGTTACTCAATGGACTCCCGCACCGGTTTACAATGCCGTGGCAGTCTCCTGCGACCGCACTGGCTTACAATGCCACGACTGTCTCTCGCGACCGCACCGGTTTACAACGCCGTGGCCGTCTCTCATGACCGCGCCATCTTCAAACATTGTGGCTGACTTCTACGTCTATATCAACATGCCAGGGGCTGCATACACCAGTACGAGGCACCCAACGGACGCGCGCAAGCCGCCGTGCCCATGGTCCATTTTACATCAACACATCGGTGCAGTGCTTGCCTGTATGAGCCGCCCAATGGACGCACGCAAGACGCCGCCCGCAGTCTGATTTACATCAGCATTTCAGTGCAATGTTCATCTATACAAGCCGCCCAAATGGACAGGCGCACAAGTCGCCGCCACTGCGGTTTGGTTAAACCTCAATAACCAGCCGGGACGAACCATCAACCGGATTATAAAAGCAATTCATACGGGATCATCTATAACCCGCCACGGTCAACCTTAACCTTTAGTGGATTTGCATGGCGTTGTCAACACCGAGGGCATACGCTTATGACACAGTCAACTATGAAGACTCTCCAGCCGCCTCTTCGAGTCAACTTAAGACTCGAGGGCAATAGATATGGCTCAACACATTGTTGTTTTCAACAAAAACCCTGGGTCATTGCAAGGAAGTTAACCCGGTCCCAGTAGATACTACATTATTGACGGAAGGATTAAACGTTCCCAAGAGGACGAGCCGCCGAGAGGTGCCATTCAAACATGGGTGCCCTGATTTATTGGATCATCATAAGGTCACTTGGGGGCTTCTGCCGTTTTCTTCATACAAGATGGTGGCTTATAAAAGGGCGGTTTACAAGATGGTCCAATAGTTGATATCATCGACAAGGTCATTTGGGGGCTTTCAACCCGCCGGGTTAAGCTTGAACCCTCTCGATCGGCTCTTCAGCCACTACAAGTTCGGGTCATGTACCCAAAAGTTGATTACGTCAACAAGGTCGTTTGGGGGCTTTCAACCCGTCGGGTTAAGCTTCAACCCTCTCGGTTGGCTCTTCAGCCACCGCAAGTTTGGGTTATACCTGCCTGTAAGCTGACGCCACTCTGCCAGGTGAACCTCCGAACTCTTACCAGTTAATCTCTTTCATGAGACTCTGCACTAATTAAAGTGCAAATGGCGGCTTGTGTCACGTGAGGGCCTCTTACCGATGCGAGGATAAACTCACTCATCTGTTGTGTACTCTTCACCAAGTGGCCCATCGTACTCTTAACAGTTACTCTTTTATAGACCCTGCACTGTTTAAGGTTCAAACGACGGATTTACATCACATGAGAAGTAGCTTATGGGCATAGGGGTACTCATGCCCTGCTCTAGTGCTCCATTATGGCTCATCGTACTCTTAACAATTACTCTTTTAAAGACCCTGCACTGTTGAGGTTCAAACGACGAATCTGTGCCATGTGAGATCAGGCATATGAGTTTAGGCAGCCATGCCTAAGTTTTTCAAAAACAAAAAGAAGGAAAGCAAGAACATCATACATTGCATACATCATCATGCATTGCATCATGCATCATACATACGTATCATGCCGGTCTTCAAACCGGCTCAAATCATAAAGTTCTGCAGGTACAAATAGATCTTTCACTAGTGCGCGTCGGTCCTAAACAAACGGTTTTTAACCCCTTTCCACGACGACATTTGGAACCGTCCCCAAGTGTGTGTGGGCGATAGGGGGGTCCTTCCCACACGACCTAGAAACCGCCGGGGATATGGAGCAGTGATCCAGAGGCCTTCCAAAATGTAATCGTATGCGATGCAGCACACACTAAATTCTTTCGCATGTGTGGTATCGGTGATTAAGCGTTTCTAATGACGCAGTGAAACCATACGGTCTGCCGTAACGAACCGTTTGGGAAACAGTATGTAAGGCACACGGGCCAACATATGCACCGTGTGCGATTTCTGCCTCATCGCACATGAGTTTTCTGCGTAACCCGTCTGCCATGCTAGACTCTATCGCACACGTTTGCCAACAATTACCGTCTGTGATAATATTCTATCACAAATGGTTCAGGAGCCCCTTCACACACATACAAGTGATGCAGACCATTTGTGATTTGTTGGGTATCACCGACGGTTGCCGCAAGAGTGACGTGTGCTTTTCGTTTGGGATCCTACATGTTTCCTAAAAAATTATGACTGGGATTGTATTTTGCGTTGGGCATGGTTTACTCCCAGTTCTCGTCTACGATAATGCGATATCAAAAACGGTTTTGGAGACCCTACGCACACATAGTAGCACTGCAAATCGTTTTCGATCTGGTGTGTATCACCAACAGTTCCGCTACGATTGACGTATGCTTTCCGATGTGGATCGCACACACTCATTTAGTTGAACTGTGTGCGGAGAAATTGCGAGGTTAAAACAAAAATATCCCATTTTGAATCGGCACGCAAAAAGAAAATTCGCCACAATATTCAATTGATCAAATAGTGTCCACAGGAAGAACATTCGTCAGATTTCGCAACAATTGCAATTGAACATATGGTAGCTAAATTCCAATGATTTGTCCACACATATATGCATTACATAATTAATCATAGTTTACAAAATACGAAGATCTCATCAGATAGACAACAGTGGATCCATGCATTATATGTTTAGCGGCTAACTCTTAATGTTTCAGGAGAACGCATGCTGAAATCCTCATTATCACTAGTGGTATTGATGTATTGATCCAGGAGGAAGTCGCTGATAAATCTCCAAACCATCAGCAATTCACCAGCCAGGAACGGTTCAGGGGTCCTCGGTTTTGTAACACCCACAATGCGGCTATATCTCCCACGTGTCGGGGCACGACTTAGAGGCATAGCTGCATGGTAGGTTTGTCGCAAGAGGGTAATCTTCACACAATCCCATGTACTGAATAAGACAGGGATAAAGAGTTGGCTTAGAATCGCCACTTCACACAAATACAAGTTAAATATACATCACCCAAATTACAAACAGGGTCCAACTATGGAACCAAAATAAAGGAAGACAACCCCAAATGCTAGATCCCCGATCGTCCCAACTGGGCTCCACTACTGATCAATAAGAAACAAACACGATCTTCATCGAGCTCCCACTTGAGCTCAGTTGCATCATCTGCACTGGTATCATTGGCACCTGCAACTGTTTGGAAGTATCTGTGAGTCACGAGGACTTAGCAATCTCACACCCACGAGATCAAGACTATTTAAGCTTATGGGTAGGAAAGGGTAGTGAGGTGGAGCTGCAGCAAGCACTAAGCACATATGGTGGCTAACATACGCAAATAAGAGCGAGAAGAGAAGCAACGCAACAGTCGAGAAGCTAGAAGTGATCAAGAAGTGATCCTGAAGCTACTTATGTCCAAACATAACACAAGAACTGTGTTCACTTCCCGGACTCCGCCGGAAAGAGATCATCACGGCTACACACGCGGTTGATTCATTTTAACTAAGTTTAGTGTCAAGTTCTCTACAACCGGACATTAACAAATTCCCATCTGCCACATAACCACGGCCACGGCTTTCGAAAGTTCAAACCCTGCAGGGGTGTCCCAGCTTAGCCCATAACAAGGTCTCATAGTCAACGAAAGATATTCCTTCTCCCACGAAGACCCGATCAGACTCGGAATCCCGGTTACAAGACATTTCGACAATGGTAAAACAAGACCAGCAAAGCCGCCCAATGTGTCGACAATCCCGATAGGAGTCGCACGTATCTCATTCTCAGGACACACCGGATAGGTCAAGCTACGAGTAAAACCAGCCATCAAGTTGCCCCGAGGTGGACCCGCAGGTTGCCCGGTTCGGACCAACACTTAGAGAAGCACTGGCCCAGGGGTGTTAAAATAAAGGTGACCCTCAGGCTCCGGAAACCCAAGGGAAAAAGGCTTAGGTTGTTAGGCAAATGTAAAACCAAGGTTGGGCCTTGCTGGAGGAGTTTTATTCAAAGCGAACTGTCAAGGGGTTCCCATAACACCCAACCGTGTTAGGAACGCAAAATCAAGGAACATAACACCGGTATGACGGAAACTAGGGCGGCAAGAGTGGAACAAAATACCAGGCATAAGGCTGAGCCTTCCACCCTTTACCAAGTGTATAGATGCATTAGTTAAAATAAGAGATATTGTGATATCCCAACACATCCATGTCCCCACATGGAACAAACTTCAACTTCACCTGCAACTAGCAACGCTGTAAGAGGGGCTGAGCAAAAGCGGTAACATAGCCAAACAACAGTTTGCTAGGAAAAGGTGGGTTAGAGGCTTGACATGGCAATATGGGAGGCATGATGTAGCAAGTGGTAGGTATCACGGCATAGCAATAGAGCGAACAACTAGAAAGCAAAGATAGAAGTGATTTCGAGGGTATGGTCATCTTGCCTGAGATCCCGCAAGGAAGATGTAACGCCCCGAGACTGATATGCCAAGTGTCTCCCAGTTATTCGCTGTTGTTGCAATGTATTTTGCTTGCGTGTTGCATTTCATCATGTCATCATGTGCATTGCCTCATCATGTCTTCAAAACTTGCATCCGTCCGGGTCACCCCGTTCCTTCCGTTGTCCGTTCTGAGTCCAACCACACTTGCACGCGCCCGCGGCATGTCCGAAATATTATTTTATAAGTGGCTGGAAAATGTTCTCGGAATGGGTTTAAAGCTGGCGTGCGGTGTTGTTATGTCCTAGGAAGGCCGCCTACCAAGTTTCATCACATTCGGAGTTCGTTTGATAGCCCAACGGATAACTATAGCGACATTATAGTCGGTCAAACGTCGGACGTTTTCGGTCTCCGGAAACAGTCGCCGAGCCTCCCTCTCTTCTCTTCTCTCAGATCGAGACCGTCTACACAGCCCACTACCTACCGCTAGGTCCAACCTAACCTCTCTCGTCAGCCCGCGGACCTCCTCGCGCGCGCGTCCGAAAGCTGTCCTGGACCCGACCCGGGCAGTCGCCACGGTTGTGTCCGGATCATCCCCAAACATCTACAAAACATCTCCATTTTGTTAATTGGGCCCCCTAACCTATTTATCTAGGATCGTCCGATTACGATCGGATGGACTGAATAGCCCCTAACCAAACCCACTTACTATATATATACGGGAGCCAACCCTAAAAACTAGGAGATTTGTCCCTCCACCGCCGCCATCGGGTCGCATCCCATCTCGGGATCGCCTCGCCCGATCCTCCTCGATTCCCTTGCCCAACCAGAGCATTCCATTGATCCATCCATCCAACCGTATCTCCCAGCACCCACCTTCTCACCCCCGAGCAGCTCGCGAGGCCCCGACCTCCTCAGCTCCTCCGGCCCTGCAGCCACCTTGCCGGAGCTGCACCCGCGTCCCCACCGGCGACCACCTCCATCAGGCCGGACCCCGCACCCGCTCGCTGCTTCTCCTTCCCTTCTTCCCTCTGGTTTCCTATCTCACATGCGGTCTCTCTTCCCCATAAAACTCGTAGGACCGCCATGGCATTTCCGAGCCCAACCATGGACAGTGGCTGCCGGAGCTCGTCTTCCCCGCCCGCATGTGCTCGCCGTCAGCCAGAGTCGCAGGCCACTATAGACAGCTCCAGGAGCTCCCTCGCAGCCGCCTGGATCTGGCGTCTCACCGGAGACCGCATCCTCGCCCGTTTCCAGCCGCCCCGGCTTCCAATCGAGATCGACCCCGCCGCCTCGGATCCCGGCGACCCCAGTTCGCGGTCGCCGCGCCAAGACTCGCTGCCACCCCGCCGGAGAGCTCCTTCGCTGCACCGCCCTCTATTGCTGCCTTGCCACCGTTCCCCTGCTTCCTCTGCATCGCGAACGAGTGAGGAGAGCGCTCGCGTTGACCGAGTCCAGATCGACCGCGCCCTCCCCGTCGATCGCCATGGGCCGCGACCCCCAAGGCCCGGTTGCTTCTGCTGTGAACCGCCCAAGGCCCAACCACTGCTTGGCCCATAAGTGAGAAGCCCGTCCACCCCTTCTCCTGTACACCGTCGGCCCAGCCAGTTTCGGCCCGCGTAGTTTTTTCCCCTGCACTGCGATTTTCTCTATTTTCTTGAGAATTAATGTTTTACAGAAAGGTCCCTAAACTTCATACATATAATAACTTAATAACCGTGCATCGGTTTAAAATGATTTATATATGAAAGTTGCTTAGAATTTTCTCTATTTTAATAATATCCAACTTTCATCTATGTTTGAAATGTTTAAAATGATGTTTACATTATTTTTCTCCTATGCCATGTTAAAATGCTTTAATTCATAACTAAATAACCGTAGCTCCAAGCCTAACAAACTTTATATTTAAATGGGGTGGAAAAAATGTCTAGTTTAACATGGTGGCATCTCTTTGCATGTTTAAAAACTCTAAAATATGGCTTAGGGCAGAACAGTACGAAATCCATAAATATGCACATGAGGATTTTCTGGACTTGTTGCTTGTTGTTCCGGCCTGATGTAAACTTGCCTAGATAGGTAGTTTTCATTTTGCTTCACCCCTTGCCATGTTTAACAGCATTTAATATTGTTGAGTACCTAAACGAGAGAGAACTAAATAATTCATGTGGTGTTCCGTCAATATGCAACCCGTTGCATATTGAGCTCCACTTAATTTGTAGATTGGTTTGTTGCACTTTGCCATGCCATGCATATTTAAACCAGACATGCATCATACTTGGTTGTGCATCATGCCATGCTTAGGTGATGGTTGTGTACTTTGTTGTTTGCTTCTTTCTGGGTTGCTCCTCGCATTAGCTTCGGTTTCGTTCCGGAGTTCTGAGGATTCGTTCGACTTCGTCCGTTTGTCTTCTTTATGGACTCGTTCTTCTTCCTTGCGGGATCTCAGGCAAGATGACCATACCCTCGAAATCACTTCTATATTTGCTTGCTAGTTTGCTCGCTCTATTGCTATGCCTATGCTGCGATACCTACCACTTTCTATAGCATTCCCCCACATTGCCATGTCAAACCTCTAACCCACCTTGTCCTAGCAAACCGTTGTTTGGCTATGTTACTGCTTTGCTCAGCCCCTCTTATAGCGTTGCTAGTTACAGGTGAAGATGGAGTTTGTTCCATGTTGGAACATGGATTTGTTGGGATATCACAATATCTCTTATTTAATTAATGCACCTATATACTTGGTAAAGGGTGGAAGGCTCGGCCTTATGCCTGGTGTTTTGCTCCACTCTTGCCGCCCTAGTTTCCGTCATACCGGTGTTATGTTCCTTGATTTTGCGTTCCTTACACGGTTGGGTTATAATGGGAACCCCTTGACAGTTCGCCTTGAATAAAACTCCTCCAGCAAGGCCCAACCTTGGTTTTACCATTTGCACTAACAACCTATCACCTTCCCTTGGGTTCTGCAGACTCAAGGGTCATCTTTATTTTAACCCCCCGGGCCAGTGCTTGTATAAGTGTTGGTCCGAAACAGAGCCACTTGCGGCGCCACCTCGGGGAAACTTGAGGGATGGTTTTAGCTGTACGTAGTGTTCATCCGGTGTTGCCCTGAGAACGAGATATGTGCAGCTCCTATCAGGATGTCGGTGCATCGGGCGGTCTTGCTGGTCTTGTTTTACCATTGTCGAAATGTCTTGTAACTGGGATTCCGAGTCTGATCGGATTGTCTTGGGAGAAGGAATATCCTTAGTTGACCGTGATAGCTTGTGATGGGCTAAGTTGGGACACCCCTGCAGGGTTACGAACTTTCGAAAGCCGTGCCCGCGGTTATGGGCAGATGGGAATTTGTTAATGTCCGGTTGTAGAAAACCTGAAACCTAACTTAATTAAAATGGATCAACCGTGTGTGTAACTGTGATGGTCTCTTTCCGGCAGAGTTCGGGAAGTGAACACGGTGTTGGAGTTATGCTCGACGTAGGTTGTTCTAGGATCACTTCTTGATCATAGATTCTCGACCGTGCTTTGCCTCCTGTTCTCGCTCTCTTTTGCGTAAGTTAGCCACCATATATGCTAGTGCTTGCTGCAGCTCCACCTCATACCTTTTACCCTACCTATAAGCTTAAATAGTCTTGATCATGAGGGTGTGAGATAGCTGAGTCCCCGTGACTCACAGTTTACTTCCAAAACCAGCTTGCAAGTGCTGTTGATACCGTGCAGGTGACGCAACTGAGCTCAAGGGGGAGCTCGTTGAAGATCGTGTTCATTGTGTTGTTTCATTTTCAGTTGATCAGTAGTGGAGCCCAGTCGGGGCGATCGGGGATCTTTGTCGCATTTGGGGTTGTTTATTAATTTATTTTGGTTCCGTAGTTGGACCTTGAGTGTAACTGGATGAATGTAATGTTATTTATGCATTGTGTGACATGGCGAGTGTAAGCCAACTATGTATCACTTTCTCTTATTTATTACATGGGTTGTGTGAAGATTACCTCACTTGCGACATTGCTTACAATGCGGTTATGCCTCTAAGTCGTGCTTTGACACGTGGGAGAGATAGTCGCATCGTGGGCGTTACAAGTTGGTAATCAGAGCCTTCCCCGACTTAGGAGCCCCCTGCTTGATCGAATCGCTGGCGTTGTTGAGTCTAGAAAAATATTTTGAGTCTTTTAGGATTATATATATCGGAGAGTAGGATTCTTTTTACTCCTCAGTCCCTTCGTCGCTCTGGTGAGGCGTCCTGGCGTAGAGTTTTGACTCTTCTCTTCTCAAATTTCACCAATTTTTTTAGGATCACGCGGGTATCTTGGAATCGTTCCGATGGTTTTGTGACGAGAACATTGTTCTTGGTTCCTCTTGACATTTAGGGGTTGTGGCAGTGTCCCGGGGAGTCGAGCTCCGAGGTGTTGTCGTCACAATTTTATCGTTGCAATTCTGGTATACCTGAGTTTCGCCGACATCGAAAATCTCTTTTATGCAGTTGTTGGTGAGATAACCTCGATGCCACCCAGTACTGGGCCATAACGGATGCTTTTCGAAGGTTGAGGTAAATGATTTCCGAAGGTTTCTTGGTTATGTGTTGAAGGATGGATACAACTGGATGTAGGATTTGTTAGTTTTGGGTGAGATATTATGCTTCCCCTATATCCCCAACACCTGATTGCATAACCGAAAAGTTTCGGGAGTTTATAAGTGGGAATTCAAGTAGCTCTTAGGATATCTTTCCGACAGATGTATGATATGAGATTGGGGTTCGACGTCTAGTGGTCCGCCTATCCACGGTTGGTTTTACAGTGGTCTCGTTGTGTCTTAAAGAGTCCTTGGCTATGCTGACTCGGGGACGCTTCGTATGTCATGTGCACTGCCTTGTACATGATGGTGTTGTACGATCGAGCCCGTGTGGGCCCCACCACAAAAACTTCGGACGAAATCTCTATCATATGTTTGTTCCGGCTTATTCTTCAAGCCAATCCTTTGTTTTGTTTTGATTGTGGTATTCGAGTTGCTTCGAAGTCAAGTGTTGATTCCATACCTTGCCTAAGTGGTGTTCTCACACTCCTATGTGAATACCAATCTTTCATGATAATCAATATTGTCATGTCAATTCTTTCCAACCGGTGTAATCCTCTTCATGATGATCCTATCATTTGTCACTTCCGCAAGATCAACTCAAGTCTTCTCAACGGTGTTTGTTTCATTCGTCCCAAGTTGCCTTTGTTTTCCCGCCCACCCACCCCTTTTTTCCCCTTCAAGGATTCAGATTTCTTAATCAACTATCATGTTATTGATGAGAACTCTCTTCATTCTTTTCTGTCAACGTTCTTACCCAGTGGTCCACATGAAGATGCTCTACAAGTTCATCATTCTTCGTTCTTGTTCTTCTCTGGTGGATTTAATTCAAGCTTTGTTGATCATATCCTTTTTCCTCGTTTCAAATACCTTCTCATGTCGGTGCACCTCACATTCAGTCATTTCTCGCTATTCAATTGTTCCGGATTGCTGATAATATCTAAGAAGATTTGTGTCTCCATTGTCATTCCATCCAAGATATTTTGAAGATGTTACCTCATTCAAGCCATTTATTTCTACCGGCGCAATCTCTCTTTTAAATTGTTCAACGGTGTTTCTTTTGAGTGGGCCCTAACCCACAGGTCTTTCCCAGGATCTTACCTGACTCTTCTAATTTTGCCGGAGCTATTTCCAAATTCTTTTCCCAAGTTTGACGTAAGAGTGAATTATCATTAGTCAAATGCCTTCTCCAAGATCTTTCAAATTCTTTTCATCGTCAGTTCAACCTTTCTAATATTCATTCTCCCGGAGTATCTCAACAATTCATGGTGGTGTTTCTCGTCGTCATGCTCGGATTTTGAAGACCGAAGAAGAGTTTTCCTCCATATCTTGCTCCATTCTCTTCAAGATTCATTGTGATAGCTTGATGCCATCCTCTCATAATTTTTTTGATTGTGAAAATTCTTTTCACCCATCCGGAGCAATTCAGGAGTCTTTTCAGTTTGATTCTCCGATTCCCATCATCTCAAAATTTATTCATTCTTAGCTTTCAGCTCTCTTTCTCCAAATCTTGCCGGGGCATCATTCAAATATTCTCTAATAAGTTCGCGATCTATTCGTCCTCATGTATCAAATCCCCTCAAGTTTTGTAATTCGTTTTCCAATTCTTTCCGGTGATTTGTGTCTTTGCCACTTTCATTTTTAATTCTTACGGTGGTTCATTCAAGAATTTTGCTTACCTTGTTATCATATCAATTCATTCGTTGTTTCAATCCTATCGGTGGATTCGTCGAAGACCTTCCTCAAGTTTGCGCTATATCTATCTTAATCCTTTCTACGAGAATAAGTAGTATGCCAAATCCGTTGCTGGTCATCAATTTAAATTGATGAAGGATAAGCATAATGTAATTCTTATTCTTGTTTCATCGAATAACTCAATTCCTTATTAGGGAGGCTCATCAAATTCTTCATTTCATTTGTTTATCTTTCTTCTTTCCGGAGTTTGTTTGTGATATCAATTCTCGGTTTCCATTGTTTCATCTTTCTTTTTTTCCGGAGTTCCAAGCTCTCGCAATTATATCACCACAGAGATCCATCTAAATCATTACAAGGTTTCACCTTGTATTTTCAACTTCTCTTTCTTTTCGATTGATCATCCTTTTGTTATCGGAGTTCTTCATGGAGGCTCTACATGATGGTTCATCAAGGATTTTATTCCTTCTCGAAGTGTTCATTGAGATTCTTTTCAAGGGAGCTCAAGCATTCTTCATCTTGCAATCCGCAGTGCAATTCGTTCTATCTTATCTTTTGAGGTGGTGTTATGTCATTGTTGATAATTTTCCTTCGTGTTTCATGATTAACAAGTTATCAAGAATGAGATAGTTTAAATCCATCAATCTCGTCATTGGAAGTTATCTTGGGTTATATTTCACCTAAAGCCTTCCCTAAGGATTATCGCTATTTATGGTGCTTATAAATGACCCAAGTTCTTCATTTATCCTACCAGTGAAATAAGTTTCTCGTCTCCTTGTTCTTATCAATCCAATCTTTTTCCGTGAGTGGCAGTATTTCACATCTTGATTTTGAGATTTTTTTCCATAAGCCCACTACAAACTTATTCGTTTCGTTGTTGGTTTTCCAACAACTCCGTTATAACCTTCTTGGAAGGGTGCCTTCCAAGCTCACTTGTGGCATACGTGGACCTTTTCTTCTCCATCCTTTCATTTCAATGATGTTTATTCCATCCTCTCATTTCTTCCGGAGGCATTGTGATGTTGCTCTCTTCAACCCATCTTCTTGTTTTGTCAAGATCTTTTTCTTTCATTTGCTTATCCATTTAACCAGAGTGTTGTGCCCTCTGCTGAAATTCTTTTCTACTTATCAAGTCTTGCATCTCTTTTCAACCGGAGTGCTGTCCGAATTGGTTCTTTCTTATTCCTCTTTCTTAACGGAGTACTTTCAACTTTGTTCATCTTCGTTGTTTTATTTCTTTCAAGTTGTTCAACCTCTCAAGGTTCTTTGGTTTCACTCGTTTGTCAAAGAAGCAACTAAGTTTTACATCTTCTCTTTCTCTTCCGTTTTTCCCTCCGGTGCCATTCCAGATCTCGGGACGAGATCCTCTCGTAGTGGTGGAGTATTGTAACGCCCCGAGACCGATATGCCAGGTGTCCCCCAGTTATTCGCTGTCGTTGCCATGACTTTTGCTGGTGTGTTGCATTTCATCATGTCATCATGTGCATTGCATCATCATGTTTTCAAAACTTGCATCCGTCCGGGTCTCCCTGTTCCTTCCGTTGTCCGTTCTGAGTCCAGCCACACTTGCACGCGCCTGTGGCATGTCCGAAATATTATTTTATAACTGGCCGGAAAGTATTCTCGGAATGGGTTGAAAGTTGGCGTGTGGTGTTGTTATGTCGTAGGCAGGCCGCCAGCCAAGTTTAATCGCATTCGGAGTTCATTTGATAGCCCAACGGATAACTATAGCGGCATTATAGTCGGTCAAACGTCGGACGTTTTCGGTCTCCGGAAACAGTCGTCGGGCCTCCCTCTCTTCTCTTCTCTCAGCTCGAGACCATCTACACAGCCCACTACCTACCGCCAGGTCCAACATAACCTCTCTCGTCAGCCCGCGGACCTCCTCACGCGCGCGTCCGAAAGCTGTCCCGGACCCGACCCGGGCAGTCGCCACCGTTGTGTCCGGATCATCCCCAAACATCTACAAAACATCACCGTTTTGTTAATTGGGCCCCCTAACCTATTTATCCAGGATCACCCGATTACGATCAGATGGACCGAATAGCAACTAACCAAACCCACTTACTATATATATATACGGGATCCAACCCTAAAAACTAGGAGATTTGTCCCTCCACCACCGCCATCGGGTCGCATCCAACCTCGGGGTCGCCTCGCCTGATCCTCCCCGATCCCCTCGCCCAACCAGTGCATTCCATCGATCCATCCATCCAACCGTATCTCCTAGCACCCACCTTCTCACTCCTGAGTAGCTTGCGAGGCCCCGACCTCCTCAGCTCCTCCGGCCCTACAGCCACCTTGCCGGAGCTGCACCTGCGTCCCCGCCGGCGACCACCTCCATCAGGCCAGACCCCGCACCTGCTCGCTGCTTCTCCTTCCCTTCTTCCCTCTGGTTTCCTCCCTCACATGCGGTCTCTCTTCTCCATAAAACTCGCAGGACCGCCATGGCGTCTCCGAGCCCAACCATGGACAGTGGCTGCCGGAGCTCGTCTTCCCCGCCTGCGCGTGCCCTCCATCGGCCAGAGTCGCAGGCCACTATGGACAGCCCCAGGAGCTCCCTCGCAGCCGCCTGGATCTGGCGTCTCACCGGAGACCGCGTCCTCGCCCGTTTCCAGCCGCCCCGGCTTCCAATCGAGATCGACCTCGCCGCCTCGAATCCCGGCGACCCCAGTTCGCCGTCATCGCGCCAAGACCCGCTGCCACCCCACTGGAGAGCTCCTTCGCTGCACCGCCCTCTGCTGCTGCCTTGCCGCCATTACCCTGCTTCCTCTGCGTCGCGAACGAGCGACAAGAGCGCTCGCGTTGACCGAGTCCAGATCGACCGCGCCCTCCCCGTCGATCACCATGGGCCGCGACCCCCAAGGCCCGGTTGCTTCTGCTGTCAACCGCCCAAGGCCCAACCACTGCTTGGCCCATGGGTGAGCAGCCCATCCACCCCTTCTCCTATACACTGTCGGCCCAACCAGTTTCGGGCGAGCGTAGTTTTTTTCCCTGCGCTGCGATTTTCTCTATTTTCCAGCGAATTAATGTTTTATAGAAAGGTCCCTAAACTTCATGCATATAATAACTTAATAACCGTGCACCGATTTAAAATGATTTATATATGAAAGTTGCTTAGAATTTCGTCTAGTTTAATAATATCCAACTTTCATCTATGTTTGAAATGTTTAAAATGATGTTTGCATTATTTTGCTCCTATGCCATGTTAAAATGCTTTAATTCATAACTAAATAACCGTAGCCCCAAGCCTAACAAACTTTATATGTAAATGACGTGGAAAAAATGTCTACTTTAACATGGTGGCATCACTTTGCATGTTTAACAACTCTAAAATATGGCTTAGGGCAGAACAGTGCCAAATCCATAAATATGCACATGAGGATTTTCGGACTTGTTGCTTGTTGTTCCGGCCTCATTTAAACTTGCCTAGATAGGTAGTTTTCATTTGCTTCACCCCTTGCCATGTTTAACAACATTTAATATTGTTTAGTACCTAAACGAGAGAGAACTAAATAAGTCATGTGGTGTTCCGTCAATATGCAACACGTTGCATATTGAGATCCACTTAATTTGTAGATTGGTTTGTTGCACTTTGCCATGCCATGCATATTTAAACCGGACATGCATCATAGTTGGTTGTGCATCATGCCATGCTTAGGTGATGGTTGTTTACTTTGTTGTTTGCTTCTTTCCGGGTTGCTTCTCGCGTTAGCTTCGGTTTCGTTCCGGAGTTGGGAGGATTCGTTTGATTTCGTCCGTTTGTCTTCTTCATGGACTCGTTCTTCTTCCTTGCGGGATCTCAGGCAAGATGACCATACCCTCGAAAGCACTTCTATCTTTGCTTGCTAGTTTGCTCGCTCTATTGCTATGTCTATGCTGCGATACCTACCACTTGCTATATCATGCCCCCACATTGTCATGTCAAACCTCTAACCCACCTTGTCCTAGCAAACCATTGTTTGGCTATGTTACGGCTTTGCTCAGCCCTCTTATAGCGTTGCTAGTTGCAGGTGAAGATGGAGTTTGTTCCATGTTGGAACATGGATTTGTTGGGATATCACAATATCTCTTATTTAATTAATGCACCTATATACTTGGTAAAGGGTGGAAGGCTCGGCCTTATGCCTGGTGTTTTGTTCCACTCTTGCCGCCCTAGTTTCCGTCATACCGGTGTTATGTTCCTTGATTTTGCGTTCCTTACACGATTGGGTTATAATGGGAACCCCTTGACAGTTCGCCTTGAATAAAACTCCTCCAGCAAGGCCCAACCTTGGTTTTCCCATTTGCACTAACAACCTATCACCTTCCCTTGGGTTCTGCAGACTCAAGGATCATCTTTATTTTAACCCCCTGGCCAGTGCTTGTATAACTGTTGGTCCAAAACAGAGCCACTTGCGGCGCCACCTCGGGGAAACATGAGGGCTGGTTTTAGCTGTACGTAGTGTTCATCCGGTGTCGCCCTGAGAACGAGATATGTGCAGCTCCTACCAAGATGTCAGCGCATCGGGCGGTCTTGCTGGTCTTGTTTTACCATTGTCGAAATGTCTTGTAACCGAGATTCCGAGTCTGATCGGATTGTCTTGGGAGAAGGAATATCCTTCATTGACCGTGAGAGCTTCTGATGGGCTAACTTGGGATACCCCTGCAGGGTTATGAACTTTCGAAAGCCGTGCCCGCGGTTATGGGCAGATGGGAATTTTTTAATGTCCGGTTGTAGAAAACCTGAAACCTAAATTAAAATGGATCAACCGCATGTGTAACCGTGATGGTCTCTTTCCGGCGGAGTTCGGGAAGTGAAGACGGTGTTGGAGTTATGCTCGACGTAGGTTGTTCTAGGATCACTTCTTGATCATAGATTATCGACCGTGCTTTGCCTCCTCTTCTCGCTCTCTTTTGCGTAAGTTAGCCACCATGTATGCTAGTGCTTGTTGCAACTCCACCTCATACCTTTTACCCTACCTATAAGCTTAAATAGTCTTGATCGCAAGGGTGTGATATTGCTGAGTCCTCGTGACTCACAGTTTACTTCCAAAACCAGCTTGCAGGTGCCGTTGATACCGTGCAGGTGACGCAACTGAGCTCAAGGAGGAGCTCGTTGAAGATCGTGTTCATTGTGTTGTTTCGTTTTCAGTTGATCAGTAGTGGAGCCCAGTCGGGGCGATCGGGGATCTTTGTCGCATTTGGGGTTTTTTTTGGTTCCATAGTCGGACCTTGAGTGTAACTGGATTAATGTAATGTTATTTATGCATTGTGTTACGTGGCAGTGTAAGCCAACTATGTATCACTTTCTCTTATTTATTACATGGGTTGTGTGAAGATTACCTCACTTGCGACATTGCTTACAATGCGGTTATGCCTCTAAGTCGTGCTTCGACATGTGGGAGATATAGCCGCATCGTGGGCGTTACAGAAGAAGAACGAGTCCATGAAGAACACAAACGGACGAAGTCGAACGGATCTTCACAACTCCGGAATGAAACCGAAGCTAACGAGAGGAGCAACCCGGAAAGAAGCAGGCAACATAGTAAACAACCATCACATAAACATGGCATGATGCACAACCAAGTATGATGCATGTCCGGTTTAATGAAGCACGGCATGGCAAAGTGCACAGACAAACTACAAGTTAAGTGGAGCTCAATATGCAACGAGTTGCATATTGACGAAAGACCACATCAATTATTTAGTTCACTCCCGATTAGGTACTCAATAGAATTAAATGTTGGTTAACATGGCAAGAGGTGAAACATGAGTAAAATACACAGCTAGGCATTTTAAATGAGGCCGGCAACATCAAACAACAATTTCGGTAAATCCCCATATTCATTAAACAATTTAATGCAAACAACAATTTAAATATTCTTGGTGTTGTTATCATGATGCGGATGACATGTACAAGTTTTAAGCAATGCTATGAAAAATGTTGACATGAGGATGATATGGGCCATTTGGTCGCCACGACGGAAAGAAAGGGGTGTCATGGCGGTGAAAACGGAAACGGTGCCACGACAACGTTCAGATGATCCGACAACTAGTTGAGATGCCGGTGCAATAAACAAATGTGAGATGCGTGGAATGTGCAAGAGGTACGGGGCGTGATCCCGGATACCGGGTGTCCCACGAATCGGTGGCAAGGAAACGAGTAACAAAACGGAAACGGTGCTAACACGGCCAAACAGGAGCATCTCATACAACACATCAAAAGCATTTGTCCACGGGTGTTGTTCCGGCGGTTATACCTTCCAAGGGAGCGTTCTTAGAGCGGTTCAGGTTCGTAGAGGAAGTAGTTGTTCTCACGACGGTAGTGGAAGTAGGGGTACATGACGACGGTAGAGGTACTCGCGATATTGGCGATGGTAGTGGTACACGTTTCTTGTCAAAATCACAGCGGCGGTAGTTGTACATGGTTCATAGATGTACGAGTCACTGGTAGAGGTACTTGGCATAGCGTTACAAGGTCGGTCTCACTGGTCTCAGTATCGGCAGCATAGTTGTACAAGCATGACATCGGATTTGTCGAATCCGAACTCTTTGGGCGGCGTCGTGATACTTGGCGAATCCACATAGTCGTGCACGTTCCAACATCAAACTTGGAGGGACACTGACGGAGTGGTACTTGGCGAATCTTAGACGGTCTTGGCGGTCTCCGGTGGAGGTGTTTGTTCGTTTGACCGAGGAAAACAGCGGCAGCAGCATGCATCGTAGGAGCCAATGGGCGCGGTCGCCATGGACAGACTCCTCGGGTGGCTGAAGGCGCCAGCGAACACGGGGAGATGCAGGGAGCAACAGCAGCTCCAGGAACTTGACAACGCGGGGTTCATTGGTCTCCGGGTGACCATGGCGGCGGGAGGGAGACCTAGGACGAGAGCAGGGTCGCGAGACCCGGTCGGTGGAGACCCTGAAGCTCCGTGGGCGGCAGCGAAGCTCCATGGATGGCAGCAAGGTAGGGTGTCCGTGGCGGCGGTCTCCTACGGAGAGAGAGGTCAGGGAAGGGGAGGAGAGAACCAAAAGGGAAAAAAGAGGAGGGGAGGAACAGTGAGGTCCTGCCTGGCCGTCGCCTCGTCGGCCGCCAGGGTGGAGCTCCTCGGGCTGGGTATCCTCCATGGGGGAAGGAGGCATCAGTGGCTGGGCTTGAGAGAAGGGGAATCAGGGATGGGGGCGCTCACGAGGAAGAGGCAGGTCGATAAGACGACGCGGCCCACGAGATGGTGCGGGGTGAGCGAGTGGGTGTCGCGGCAGCGGCGGAAGACTGATGAGAGGAGTAGAGGGATCGAGGGAGGAGTGGCTGCGGCCAGTGAGCGAGAAGATGATCACGCGCGTGGCTCCTCTGGCGGCGCTAGAGGAACGAAGGGCAGAGGGAAATGTGGGATCGGGCATGTTAGGGTTACCGCAGGGCGCGGTTGGGCCTTGGAGGCCGGCCTAGTAGAGAAGGGGCTGCACCTAGATCTTGGCCGGGCTCTCTCTCTCTTATTCCCTTTAGAAGAAGAAAAATAAATAGAGAGAGAGGTCAAAATAATTAAGAGAAAAAGGTCATGGACAAGAATTAGATGGTGGAACATATTTTGTAGGGCTTAATGGATTATTTCCAACCCAGCAAAAGTGGTTCCGACAAAATCAGGGAAGTTAAAACCAAAATTATTTAACTTGCACCAAAGGATTTTGAATGGAGTCTAGGATTTAGGAGTGGCCAAAATGTTGAGAAATTAGAAAGGGCCTCGATAAATAGAGAAACAAATATCGGCAAGGTTTGGAGGTGAAACTTGAAGCAGAAGAGGCATGGAACTGAAATGCAAGTGTGTTATGGATAACTCCAAATTGATGGAATATTTCTTATAGCTATCTAAATATCGAGAGGATATGTTATAAAGAGAACTCACCATGTGAATTCCCTCGATTTAAATGGATCAAAGATCCATGCCATTTTATTTAGTTGAGTTAAAAAAATGACATGATGGCATGATGACATGATGCAATGCACATGATGCAAAGATGAATGCAACAGACAAAAAAAACACCCGACGAAACTCGGAAAACCAAGGAAGGCATCTAAAGCTCTGGTCTTGGGGCGTTACAACACTCCACCACTACAAGAGAATCTCGTCCCGAGATCTAGGATGGCACCGGAGAGAAACGAAAGAGGAAGAGAAGAGGTAAAACTAAGTTGCTTCTTGATAAAAGAGTGAAACCACGAACCCCGCGAGGTTGAACAAATTGAAAGAAAGAATACAACGAAGATTCACAAAGTTGGAAACACTCCGTTAGAAAAGAGGAACAAAGAACATTACGGGAACCTTGTGGGTTGAAAGACATAAGAAAAGGTTACAATGGACAAGAAGTAGATGCAAGCACTCCGGTTGAAACATGATGCAAGATTGGATAAGACGAAAAGAACTTGAGCAGATGACACAACACTCCGGTTAAAACAAGATAGAGAAGGCATAATAATGATATAATTTGGACAACACTCTGGTAGAAAAGAGAAGAAAACTTGACAAGATGAAAAGAAATTGAAGGGATGACACAACACTCCGGTTGAATGAATAAGCAAAGGAAAGAACATGGTCTTCACAACTCAAAATTATCAACAACGAAAGGATAAGCTTGTTGTGGGCTTATGGAAAACATCTCAAAACTGAGGTGAAATTCTGCCACTAACGAAAACAATAGATTGGATTAATATCAACAAGGAGACGAGAAGCTTATTTCATAGGGAGGATAGATGAAGAACTTGGATCATTTATTAGCACCATAAATAGCAACAATCCTTAGGGAAAGCTTTAGGTGAAATATACCCAAAGATAACTCCAATGAAGAGATTGATGGGTTGCAAAGGATCTCATGACCGAATTGAAAATGATGGGTTTAAAATATGTCATTTCGGCCAACTTGTGAATCATGAAACATGAAGGGAGTTGTCAAAATGACATAACACCACCTCAAAAGATAAGATAGAAAGAATTGCACTTTCGAATGCAAGATGAAGAATGCTTGAAATCCTCAAAACAAGACATGTGTTGAACATCATGTTTATTTGAGAGTATAGCTTGGCAGATCAAAACTTTGAGAGAAATCTTGAAGAACAAATGAGGAATGAAAGGAATCCTTGATGAACCACCATATAGAGCCTCCATGAAGAACTTCGGTAACAAAAGAATGATAGAGAGAAAGAGAAGTTGAAAACACAAGGTGAAACCTTGCAATGATTTAGATGAATCTTCATGGTGATATGACTAAGAGGTCTTGGAACTCAGGAAAAGTAAAGATGAAACAATTGAAACCGAGAATTTGATGAACCTCTGGAATAAGGAATTGAATTCACTCAATGAAACAAGAATAAGAATTACATTATGCTTATCCTTCACCATTTTAGATTGATGACAAGGAACGGATTTGGCATACTACTTATTCTCGTAGAAAGGATTAAGGTAGATATAGCGCAAACTTGGGGAGGTCTTCAACGAACCAACGGTAGGATTTGAAAGAACGAATGAATTGATATGATAATGAAGGAAAATAAATCTTGCATGAACCACCGTAAGAATTGAAAACGAATGAAGTAACGGGATGAATGACCGGTAAGAATTGGAGAACGAGAGCTGAAAGCTCGAATGAATAATTCTGAGATGATGGGCTCCGGAGAATCAAAATGAAAAGACTCCTGAATTGCTCCGGATGGGTGAAAAGAATTCTCACAATCGGAAATAATTATAAGAGGAAGGCATCAAGCTTGAACTACATTTGACTGATGACAATTCATTCTTACATCAAACTTTGAAATGAATTTGAAAAGCTCCGGGAAAATTAGAAGAGTCAGGTAAGATCCTGGAAAAGACCTGTGGGTTGGGGCCCAATTGTCGGTGTCAAAACCGGCGGATCTCGGGTAGGGGGTCCCGAACTGTGCGTCTAAGGCGGATGGTAACAGGAGGCAGGGGACATGATGTTTACCCAGGTTCGAGCCCTCTTGATGGAGGTAATACCCTACGTCCTGCTTGATTGATATTGATGATATGAGTATTACAAGAGTTGATCTACCACGAGATCATAGAGGCTAAACCCTAGAAGCTAGCCTATGGTATGATTGTATATTGTTCTACGGACTAAACCCTCCGGTTTATATAGACACCAGAGGGGGCTAGGGTTACACAGAGTCGATTACAAGGGAGGAGACCATATATTCGAATTGCCAAGCTTGCCTTCCACGCCAAGGAAAGTTCCACCCGGACACGTGACGAAGTCTTCAATCTTGTATCTTCATAGTCCAACAGTCCAGCCAAAGGGTATAGTCCGGCTGTCCGGAGCCCCCCTAATCCAGGACTCGCTCAGTAGCCCCTGAACCAGGCTTCAATGACGATGAGTCCGGCGCGTAGATTTGTCTTTGGCATTGCAAGGCGGGTTCTTCCTCCGAATACTCCATGGAAGATTTAGGACACAAGGACTGTGTCCGGCTCTGCAAAACAAGTTCCATATACCACCGTAGAGAGAATAATATTTCCACAAATCTAATCTGCTGACACGCTTGACAGCATGACATCATACCGTGGCCCAGTCATTATTCGAACAATTTTTCTCAACCAGCACTGCACATATCGAGGCGGTTTTCTTGACACGTCTTGTCAAATAAGAGATCGTGTCCCTTATCACGGGATTCTCATCAATACAGGTATGGGTAACCCAACTATGCCATCAATTACAGCGTTTGGGGAATAAGAGATTTTACCAGGTAAGAGGGGAGGCGTATCGCCTCTTACGCCCTTATAAAGGGACAAAGATTCACCCTTTTTACCCATGCCTTCTTCCTCCTTGCTTATCCATTCTCACGCACTCGAGCTCCAGTGCCCAAGTTCGCGTCTTTCTTCTCAAACCACTCCAAGCATGTCCGGAGTGGGAGGCAAGTGGATGGTCTCCTCCGTCACGGAGGAGCACATCGCAAAGCTACGGGAAGCCGGATATCTGGCCGCGGACATCGCGCACCGGCTACCAGATGCAGGGCAGATCGTCCCTACGCCCGCACCCCATGAGAGGGTAGTTTTCCTTACCCACTTTATCCGTGGACTGGGATTTCCCCTTCACCCGTTTGTCCGCGGGCTCATGTTCTACTACGGGCTGGATTTTCATGATCTGGCCCCCAATTTCATCCTCAACATCTTGGCGTTTTTCGTCGTGTGCGAGGCCTTCCTCCGCATCAGGCCCCACTTCGGCCTGTGGCTGAAGACCTTCAATGTTAAACCGAAGGTGGTGGTCGACCAACAAGTGGAGTGCAGTGGTGCCATGGTGGGAAAAATACCTAACGTCGCCTGGCTCGAAGGCTCCTATGTGGAGACCATAAAGGGGTGGCAATCGGGGTGGTTCTACATCACCGAGCCGCACGACACCAACTGGGTGGCGGCCCCCGAATTTTGATCCGGAATCCCCACGCGGCTCACCTCCTGGAAAGAGAAGGGCATGTCCTGGGGTTCCCCGGTAGAGCTGACCGGACTCCAGACCTGCATCAAGAACATGATGAGCAAGAAAATCAAGCTCGTCAACGTGGTCCAGGTCATGCTCTTCCGCCGGATTCTCCCGTGTCAACGACGGGTATTCAATTCGTGGGAGTTCGACCCGGCCGTGCACCAGACGCTGCGAGAGCTCTTTGACACGACGCACAAGGACGTCTAGAAGGTGCTATTCAAGAGCACTGAGGTACCTCCTCCCCTTACCGAGGACCGCGAACTCAGCACAAAGCGCCACGCCAATCCGGTAAGTTTTTGTATCTCATAGGATATTTATTTGCCCAATTTAATCATGTGCGGAATCTAAGCTTCCATGCCGTTAACAGGACTGGGTGGAGACGGTGGAGTAGATCAATTACCCAGCCCCCCTACCTGAAGATCCTGCGGACGCTCTCCTAATGGAGATGCTGGTTCCGGCGCCTTAGGAGGTGCCGACGAAGAAGGCCAAGAAGAAGGCCACGGGGACCCGAAAGGGTCTCCGGCGCAAGGTTATATCAGACTCATCGTCCGGTAACTCCGACGCGCCCTCCTCCCATGAAAACGAGGAGGAGGAAGAGGAAAGTTCTCCCCCCAGCTGGGGAGACAAGAAAAGGAAGGCCGACCCAACCGGGGAGGCCGAAGGGTCCAAGAAGGGAAGGACCCTCCTTCTAGACTGCTCCACGATGGCCGCCTACAGCGACGACGAGTGGTTACCCAGGGAGAAGCCCCTGGCGAAGTAGTAAGTATCCGGATACCATAGTAATTCATGGTAAGTTTTATACCATAGTAGTTCCTCCCGAGCCCGTCTTGACGTATCTTCGTCGGACGGTTCTTTGGACTCGTCGGATATGAATAGCGATTCACTTCCGACCGCCTCCACCCCTTGCCCTACAGACAATGTCGAGGTGTTGTCTAAAATGGCACTGAGTTGAGGGGAGGTAGTCCTGGGTGCGCCTCAAGGCGACCTTCCGGACCCTGGGCGCAAAGGGAGCAAGACTCCCACGGGCTCCAAGTTCGGCCCTCAGCCAAACACTGCACCGGAACCTTCGGTGGTTCCGGACTCCGGCAGGCGATCCCCCGTTAAAAGGGGCCAGCCGCCCGTGCCGGTGGCCTCTGTCCATCCAGAGGCACCGGACAACTTGCTGGAAGTGCTTCACGGTGCTTCCATCAACAAAGAGCACCGCACTATCATGAGTGTGGTGATCGAGAAAGTTTAGTCCGCCAAAAACGGACTGACCGAAGCTTGCGCCAGCGTCCTAATAGGCTTTGAGGTAAGCAATCAAAATATAGGAACATATTACCGCATAGACAGTAGCCCCTGATGCTCTGTTTGGCGTTCACGAAGAAAGGCCGAATAGAGGATCAAATAATGACTCAGGAGTCTAATCAGAATATGTCTATGTGCATATGCAAGCTTCACTGCTGGCTGCTGCCGCACGTACTGCTGAGGTCGCTGCATTGAAGCAGGACCTTGAGCGGTCCGAAGACGAGCTCGGCCTTACCAAGAGGCAGCTCGAGGAGAGCAAAGGTAAGCAATACCTTGTCTATATATTAAAAAGAAATTCGGTTGTAAGTAATAGGATCATTATGAATTTGTCAGGGGCCATAACCGAGGTGGCGACCCTGAAGAAGGCGCTGTCCGAGGACGAAGACAAAGTGGCCAAGGAGCGGATTGAGCGGGAAAAGCAAGAAGCCCGGGTAGGCGAGGTGCAGCAAGAGCTCGAGGCTCTCACCAAAAAACACGAGTCCTTGGAGCTTAACTCTAAGACGCGAGAGTCCGAGCTTGCGAAGGCGCTCGAAAGCGCACAGAGTGCCAAGGCTGAAGCCCACAAGGCCCTCCAGGAGATGGATGCGGTGAAGAAGATAGCAGCGGGTAAGGCATTCATTATGCAAAGCAAGCATGTGAAAGGCAACTTTCCTTTTACTTACCCGAGTTCAGAGCTCTCCAGGAGCGTTCGTAGATCTTCCCCACCGTGTAGTGGATGTCGTAGAGTTTTACCGAGATGAGGAGGGGAGCTCGACGGAAAAGTTGTTCTGGTCACAGTATACTGGGACCGAACACCCAATGCCCTTGAGCGACCAGCTGAAGCAACTGGTCGAGCTTCACAAGGCGGCCGAATAGGCCATGAAGGGTCTTATAGTCCGGATGTGGCCTAGAGATCCCTTGCCTAGCAGCTACTTCGGTCTGGCGAGGCGGCTCGTGGATGCCTGCCCACGGCTTGAAGTTATAAAGCGGTCCGTCTGCATCGAGGGTGCGCGCAGGGCTTTTGCTCGGGCAAAGGTGCACTGGGCGAAGCTAGACGCCGTAAAGCTGGTGAAGGAGGGGTCGCCGGAGGGCAAGGAGCATCGCTGCCCCGAAATGTATTATGACAGTGTCCTGAAGGGTTCCCGCCTTGTGGCGGAGGAATGTGCCAGAGATGTAATTTTTGAATGAACATGCTCATGTGATCATGTAATATGAAACGAGTTCATTTGCGCTATGCAACGCTTTTTGAATTTAAAATATTACCTTCTATGCAGCCGTTTATAAAATTTGAGAGTTGGCCAGTCGTCGGCTTCTGCCCCATGTAACTAGTACTGGGGTGTTCGGGATAAACATGAGCACTCTTTATCCCAATTTTGGGTCCTTCGAGGGAGGTGTTCAGCACGACGAACCAGGCAATCGGACTATAAGGCTTTATCACTCTCACTTAGCCATAGAAGTCTACAATTTTAAATTTTGGCGAAGCCCCTAGTATTCGGAGGGCCAAATTGGGGGCGCTATATACGCCTAATTCGGACAAGGCCGACTCCTCGCCCGAAGCGGAAAAAGTCTTTAAGGACTTGAGACCTCTCGAACAGCGACCAGCTCTTGCTTTATCATGACAGTCAGTTTTCGGCTTTCTCTGCTGAGGTGCTCGTCCGGAAGAATCGGGACACAATCGCAGTAGTTCTCCCAGTGCTACCTTAGCCGGTATAGCAGAACGTAAGGTACCAAAACATGGGAGCCGGGCAAACCCAACTATTGACCCAAGACATGATTCAGAGCTGATGCATATAATGCTATAAGTTCGGGGTGCCACACTGTCAAAAGTGTTCGGACTTCTCACGCCGTATTATGGGGTATACGAAAGCCCCTGGCGTACTGACCGTACCAGCATGTACGGGTGCAAGTTGTCGTAAATGAACATATAAGAAAAAAAGGATGAATAATGCAATAATAGACTAATGCTATGGATTGTAATTTAAATAATACGTCGAAGCGTACTGATACAAGTAGTGTAATAAGCAGAAAATAGGACTATTTGACATGTCCTATCCAAGGGCAAGCTGCGTATGGATAGTAGAAAGCGGGTATATCGATTATTATTAGAGACCACCTGGGGGTTCCCTTGTACATCTTAGCTTCTTGCCTCCTTGGTTGTTCCTTCCCGTAATGTGTCCGGCAATCGTACTGCCGGAAAGGGCTTCCAGAGAGTTAGGTCCTGAAAGAGAAAATATGATAATGGTATGCAGCCCCTAGGGCGGTTAAGCCGCATTGCGGGACGTGCCCTGATCATGCCCCCGCCTATGCCCATTGTATTTTCAGTGCGTAATTATGTACGCGCGGGACGGATTTCATCGCTTGACTGGGACTGGGATGGGGGCCGAATTGCTAGGCGAACTCTGAATGTTCCAGGCGATCCTGTTGCAGTTTACTCAGGACTCGCTTGACGGTGTCCGGGGGCTGTATCACCGAATTGGTGGTTTGCCTTAAAAGGCTGCTTTGTGCTTCTTCTGCGAGGGTCGTAGTGTGCTCTTCCGTGCGGAGCGAGCGTTCTGTTTTTCCATTGACTGTTATGACCCCCTAGGTCCTGGTATCTTGAGCTTGAGGTATGCGTAATGCGTTACCGCATTGAATTTTGCAAATGCGGTTCGCCCGAGCAGTGCGTGATAGCCACTGCGGAATGGGACGATATCGAAGATTAACTCCTTGCTTTGGAAGTTGTCCGGAGATCCGAAGACCACTTCCAGTGTGATTGAGCCTGTGCAATGGGCCTCTACACCTGGGATGACGCCCTTAAAGGTGGTTTTGGTGGGTTTGATCCTCGAGGGATCTATACCCATTTTGCGCATTGTATCCTGATAGAGCAGGTTCAGGCTGCGGCCGCCGTCCATAAGGACTCGAGTGAGGTGAAATCCGTCGATGATGGGGTCTAGGACCAGTGCGGCGGATCCACCATGACATATACTAGTGGGGTGGTCCCTGCGATCGAAGGTGATCGGAGAAGCGGACCATGGGTTGAACTTTGGGGCGACGGGCTCCATCGCATAGACGTCCCTTAGTGCACGCTTCCGTTCCCTCTTGGGAATGTGGGTTGCGTATATCATGTTCACCCTCTTCACTTGTGGGGGGAACCTCTTCTGTCCTCCCGTGTTCGGCGGCTGGGGCTCCTCCTTGTCATCACTATGCATCCCCTTGTCCTTGTTTTCGGCATTTAAATTGCCGGCATGCTTGAACACCCAGCATTCTCTGTTGGTGTGATTGGCTGGCTTATCGGGGGTGCCGTGGATTTGACATGAGCGATCAAGTATGCTATCCAAACTGGACAGGCCCAGAGTACTTCTTTTGAATGGCTTTTTCTGTTGACCGGATCTAGAGCCTCTGAATCCGGCATTGACTGACGTATCATCGGTGTTATCGCCATTGTTGTGGTGCTTTTGTCTGTTACGACGTGATCTGCCGTTTGCATCTTTGGTATCCGAAGTTCCCGGATTCCTTGATGTGTTGTTGCTGCGAGCCAACCATCTATCCTCACCCGTGCAAAAGAGGGTCATGAGTGTCGTGAGGGCTGCCATAGACTTCGGCTTCTCCTGGCCGAGGTGCCGGGCAAGCCACTCATCACGGATGTTATGCTTGAATGCCGCTCAGGCCTCTGCATCCGGACAGTCGACAATTTGGTTTTTCTTAGCTAGGAACCGTGTCCATAATTTCCTGGCCGATTCCCCTGGCTGCTGAGTTATATGGCTCAAGTCATCAGCATCCGGTGGTCGCACATAAGTGCCCTGGAAGTTCTCAAGGAATGCGTCTTCCAAATCCTCCCAACTGCCGACGGAGTCTGCTGGCAAGCTATTCAGCCAATGCCGAGCTGGTCCTTTGAGTTTTAGTGGGAGGTACTTGATGGCATGCAGATCATCACCGCGAGCCATGTGGATGTGAAGGAGGAAATCCTCAATCCATACAGCGGGATCTGTTGTACCATCATACGATTCGATATTTAGGGGTTTAAAACCCTCCGGGAATTCGTGATCCATAACTTCATCAGTGAAGCATAGGGGGTGTGCGGCGCCTCTGTGCCGGGCTATATCACGACGCAGTTCATATGAGTCTTGTCTGCTGTATTCGGCCCGGTCGGATTTACTTTTAGTGTATTCGGCGTGACGGTCATCGTCCCGCGTTGGCGCGCGCCCCTGTGACCCGTATATTGACCTTGCATGTTTTTCCCTGCTGTCCAACACGTCTTGCAGGTCCCGTGTGTTGCCCCAGGCCTTGGTATTTTTGTTTGAGTGGTGGCAGGGTGCAGGCTGAACTTCAGGTTGAAACGCTTCTCTGGCTCGGCCAAGAGGTGGCCAGTCAGCCGCATAGTACACTGGTGATGTAGGTTTCAATGCTTCCTCCTCGAGGTGAGGTAGCAACCTGCGCTTTGGGTAACTCTTGGAGGGGCGCTCGAGTTCGTATTCCTCGGCCGCAAGGACTTCGATCCATCTGTCTGCTAACAAGTCTTGATCAGCTTGAAGCTGTTGTTGCTTTTCTTCAGGCTATTTGCTGTGGCCCTAAGCCGGCGCTTGAAGCGCTCCTACTCAACGGGATCCTCTGGCACGATAAATTCTTCATCGCCGAGGCTCACCTCGTCTTTCGAGAGAGGCATGTAATTGTCCTCCTCTGATTCTTCATCTGCTGCCTGCTCTGGAGGGCTAGCTTGTTCACCCTTGAGGGAGTCCTGGATTAGCGGGTCTCTGGACAGCCGGACTATATCCTTTGGCCGGACTGTTGGACTATGAAGATACAAGATTGAAGACTTTGTCCCGTATCCGGATGGGACTATACTTGGCGTGGAAGGCAAACTAGGCAATACTGATATGTATATCTCGTCCTTTGTAACCGACCTTATGTAACCCTAGCCCCCTCCGGTGTCTATATAAACCAGAGGGTTTTAGTCCGTATGACAACATACAATCATACCATAGGCTAGCTTCTAGGGTTTAGCCTCTCTGATCTCGTGGTAGATCAACTCTTGTAATACTCATATCATCAAGAACAATCAAGCAGGACGTAGGGTTTTACCTCCATCGAGAGGGCCCGAACCTGGATAAACATCGTGTCCCCTGCCTCCTGTTACCATCCGCCTTAGACGCACAGTTCGAGACCCCCTACCCGAGATCCGCCGGTTTTGACACCGACATTGGTGCCTTCATTGAGAGTTCCACTGTGTCGTCACCATAAGGCTTGATGGCTCCTTTGACCATCGCTAGCAATGCGGTCCAGGGTGAGGCTTTCCTCCCCCGGACAAATTTTCATATTCGGGGGCTTTGCACTGCGTCCCAATTCGCTTGGCCATCTGGAGCAGATTGAGAGCTACGCCCCTGGCCATCAGGTCAGATTTGGAAACTTGAACTACACGGCCGATATCCGCAGAGACTTGATCTTCGACGGATTCGAGCCCATGACAGACGCGCCGCGCAGTCACGACGAGCAGGACGTAACTCTACCGTCGTACAGTATTCGGGAGATCGCATCCGCAGCTACTCTGGCCTTTAATCTAGAGCAAGTCGCGCCATCCGAGAGCGGAGGGATGGACCCTGCCATGGAGGCCGCACTCTCAGTGGCGATAGAGCCGGATACTGACTTCACCCTGTATGAGAGCCGTGTCGCCAAACCACTAGATTTATCCCCGGCCACAGACTCCGAGCCGCCTACATCTGTGCCTGTCGAAACCGACGGGGCACCGATCATGGAGTTCACCTCCGCGGATATCTTTTAGCACTCACCTTTCGTAGATGTGCTAAATTCATTAAGGTCTCTCTCCCTGTCCAGAGAACCTTGGACGAACTATGTCCGGCTAGAATGGGATGCAAACGACGAGGAAATTCACTGCCCACCCACCACCCACTTAGTAGCCACTGTCGACGACTTAACCGACATGCTCAACTTCGACTCCGAAGACATCAACGGTATGGACGACGATGCAGGAGACGAACAGGAACCACCGCCCATAGGGCGCTGGACCGCTACTTCATCACATGACATATACATGGTGGACACCCCCAAAGAAGCCAACAGCGATGAGACAGCGGAGGATGACACCTACAAGAAGCAACCCAAGCGTCGACGTCAGCGGCGCCACTATATGTCCCACCATAGAAAGCCACAGCGATAATAATAGTCCACGCGACTCTAGAAGAGACGACAACTGCACCACCCCGGTGGCAGAACACGATCAAGACGCAAACTGCAAACATAGTACGGATCCGACGTCCGAACACGATGACGCCAAAGATAAGCCTCATCAATCCCCGTCTAGGGAAGAAAACAGTCCGGACGAAGATGCACCCATCATCCCGGAAACACACTTGGAGCAAGAGGACCTCCGCAGAAGGCTTATTGCCACAGCGAGAAGCCTGAAGAAACAGAAGCAAAGGCTCAAGGTCGCACAAAATACGCTCAACAACAAGTGGAACAAAGTAACAAAGTATGGTTAAAGTTACCATCCAAATAGCTGTCCAAAGCGCAAGCTATTACCAGAATTCGATGATGAGGCCTTAGTGCCCATACAGCCGAAAAGCGATACAGCCAACCGGCCGGATCCACCACCCTGTGAATGTGATAGAGCGGCTAACAAAGTCACGCATAAGTCAACACATGATTTACGTGAGAACTTGCATAAAAAATCCGGCGCGACCAGATCTATCTATGGATCTAGGAAGCGCGCTACGGTACACAACCACCACCGAATACTTCAACCGTCCGAACACCATGGCGCATCCCAATACAGGGGTGCCGCATATCCCTTATGTTTCACTGATGAGGTGCTGGATCACGAATTCCCAGAGGGATTCAAACCGGTGAACATAGAGGCGTACGACGGAACCACAGACCCTGGAGTCTAGATAGAGGACTTCATCCTCCACATCCATATGGCTCATTGAGACGATCTCCATGCCATTAAATACTTGCCCCTCAAGCTTAAAGGGCCAGCTAGGCACTGGCTGAAAAGCCTCCCTGAAAACTCAATTGGAAGTTGGGAGGAGCTCGAGGACGTTTTCCGGGCCAATCTTCATGGGACTTATGTCCGACCTCCGGATGCAGACGATTTAAGTCATATAATCCAGCAGTCCGGAGAGTCCGCCCGAAATCTTTGGAACAGGTTCCTCACCAAGAAGAACCAAATTGTCGACTGTCCGGACGCCGAAGCCTTAACAGCTTTCAAACACAGCGTCCGAGACGAATGGCTTGCCAGACACCTCGGTCAAGAAAAACCAAGAACAATGGCAGCCCTAACATGCCTCATGACCCGCTTTTGTGCGGGTGAGGACAGCTGGTTGGCCCGTAGCAGCACCAGCGACCCAAGCACATCCGAAGTCAGGGATGGCAATGGTAAACCATGCCACAACAAAAACAAGTGTCGAAATAAAGAAGGTAGCCCAGATAACATGGTTGTAAACGCTGGATTCAGGGGCTCTCGACCAGGTCAGCGGAAAAAGCCTTTCAAAGGTAGCATAGAAGGACAATCTGGCCTAAACAAAATTCTTGACAAACTCCGCCAGATTCACGGCACCCCAGACAAACCTACAAATCATACCCACAGAGAATGTTGGGTCTTCAAGCAGGCCGGTAAGCTAAACGCCAAACACACAGGGGAAGATACACCCAGCCAAGACGAGGATGAACCTCGCCAGCAAAGTGCCGGAGGACAGAAAAAGTTCCCACCAGAGGTTAAAACAGTAAACGTGATCCAGGTGACAAAGAGGAGAAGCAATCACGCACTCCGATGCACACGCGCCATAGAGCCCGTCACCCCTAGGCCCAACCCCTGGTCGGCCTGCCCGATCACTTTTGATCGCAGGGATCATGATAAACATATCCGGCGCGAAGGACTGACGGCCTTGGTGTTAGACCCAATAATAAATGGGTACCATTTCACACGGGTCCTCATGGACGGCGGCAATGATCTAAATCTGATATATCAGGACACAGTCCGCAAAATGGGGATAGACCCGACACAAATAAGCCACAATAATACTACCTTCAAGGGAGTAATACCAAGCCATGAGGCCCACTGCACGGGCTCTCAACTACTAAGGGTGGTATTCGGTTCTCCCGATAACTTCCGAAGTGAAAAGTTAACTTTTCACATCGCTCCATTCCGAAGTGATTTTCAAGCACTACTCGGAAGGGCGGCTTTCACTCGTTTTAACGCAATACCGCATTATGCTTTTCTCAAGCTCAAGATGCCCGGTCCATGAGGCGTCATTACAGTTAGCGGAAATACGAACCGTTCTTTACGTACGGAAGAGGACACTGCGGCTCTAATAGCCGCACACTAGACGACCTCATCAACTATAAAAAATGGCAGGTCGTCAAGACCATAGACACGGTTAGACGGGTCCAGCGTTCCATCATACATGCATGAGATTGGTTTTCGAACCCTCATAAAACGATACCAGGGGCTTCCTGCGTGTAATCAGGGCCAGCCCGGCTCAACTAGGCCTCTCTGGAATTTTGATAATTCACTCTTCTTTGTGGCACGGCAACTTTCACCTAAGTTCTTTCCTTTTGCAGGTGACAATCATGCTACACCAGACCAGGACACAGCACAACGGAGACACAGGCGCAGACGTGCAGGAGGGACCCTCCCAAAGGTTTCTTTTTAGATTAAGGCCCTGCGTAAACCTTTTTTACTGTCTCTTGTTGCTCACATCCTCTGGATACTCCACACAACCGAGAAAGGATGCCGGCGTTATTGACATGTGGCCACGCCAGGATTTTGCACGTACCTGGACACATGGGGTTTCTTATAAAGGGCATTGTTTAGCCCGGTATATGTTATAAAGACCAAACACCTTAGGGAGTGTTTGGCATCGCGAGTTTGGCCCTATATGCATCAGCTCCGAATCATGTCTTTGGTCAAATGTTGGGTTTGCCCAACTCCCACGTTTTGGTACCTTACGTTCCGTTATATCAGCTAAGGTAGCACTGGGAGAACAACTGCGATTGTGCCCTGGTTCATCCGGATGAGCACCTCAGTAGAGAAATCCGAAAACTGATTGTCATGATATAGCGAGAGACTAGTCAACCACTCGATGACTAATCGGAATCTTCGGGATTCCTCCGCATTAACGAAGGGCTGTTTCCCAGTCATGTACGTACGCGCCCCGTATTCGGACGAGCGTAGAAGTACCAGGGGCTATATAGTAGCCCCACTGTCAATCTCCTATGGCTAAGTGAAAGTGTTAAAGCAATATAGTATGATTGCCTCGTTCGCTACGCTATCACCTCCTTAACGGACGACTACAAACTTTGAGGTTATATACATATATACATAAACGGCCGCACACGAGGCATCATAGTACTTTCGGGAAAAAGTATAAATACAGCCTTGATTAATTCAGAAAAACATTGTTTGTACAATGGGACTACATGTCACTGGAAAATAATATTCTTCGAGCACTGAGCCTTTATCGAACGAGTGCCTTCAAGGACTTCTTCAAAGTAGTGCTTGGCAGCCACTCGGCCTATGGCCGAACCCTGTGCCGCAACAATGGTGGCCTCCATCTCCGCCCAGTATGTTTTGACACAGGCAAGGGCCATCCGTGCACCTTCCATGCACGCCAATCTCTTTACAACATCAATGCGTGGTACAGCATCAAGGAATTGTTGCAATAAGCTAAAGTAGCTATTCGACCTTGGCCCTCCTGGCCTCAGGTGATCCACAACGGACCTCATGGCAAGTCCGGACAACCTATGGAGCTCGGCCCAACCGGTCAATCGCTCATTCAGCAGCAGTGGACGGACTGGAGCGTGAAACTGTGACCAGAACAACTTTTCCACTTCGGGACCTTTCTGATCCTTGAAGTACTCAGCTGCATCAGCAGCACTTGCAGCCAAATCCATGTACGCATCCGCAGAACTCCAGAGCCGGTCCAGAGGAGCATACTTCGGATCTCTGAACTTAGTCCGCAACAAGAAGGGCTTCCCAGACATGATATCTGCAGCTTGACTTAGCTCCTCCTTCGTCGCTCTAATTTTGGAGCGGGCTTCCTTGGTAGCCACCCGGGCCTTCTCCAGGTCCGTCGCCTTCGCCTGGTTTTCTTCTTCAAGAAGCTGGTAACGGTTAGCAGCATCTTTTAACTCTACAGCCATCTTGGCTATTTTTTCCTTGCTCTCGCAATGCACGGCCTGTTCGGCCCTTAACTCTTCGGCCGCCTTTAAAGCAGCCGCATTGCTACTCCTTTCTTGCTCCTTGGCTCAGGCAAGCTCCGCCCGAAGGATCTCCACGGTGGCAGCTCCATCTGCAGTCACAACATATTACAGATACTGGCATCATGCTGCTCTCTTATTATGTGATGATCACCAGAAAAATCACTCACCCTGTGCCTCGTCAAGCCACAGGTCGAGGAGCAAAGCTTAGTGCGGCTGCCGCCTGAAGTTCGACCTCCACTATCCCAGCATCGACCACGATGGATGTGCTTGAATCATGCCATCGCCGACCTCGATGGTTGAGCTCCTCCTATCTCCCGCCACAGGCTGATGATTGACCTCCTATGACGCCGCCACCGCCCACCGACCGAGGATTGAGCTCTTCTCAAGTAGCCGCTGCCTAGACCGCCGCCACCATCTCTATACGCAGAGCAGCTGTTTTTTATGGGTATATCCGCAGAGCGGCTGTTTACACGGTTTCTCACCATAACTCAATTATATGGACAGGGTAGTACATCACATACGGTTATGTAACGGCAACCGTGTCTAACCTACTTTGTCTTCTCACACGATTTGGTGCAGAAATCGTGTGTGATGTTGTAATACCTAAAACACAAACGACATGTATAAACAGTGTGCCCTATACAACATATAGTGCCATAAGTAGTTCCCGACTGTTAGCTTATCTCCACAATCTCACCATTTCCCCCAAATCCCTACATAGCCTCCAAATTCCCTCACATGGCGCTGACATTGGGGGAATGCGGATGAGTGGTGTTGATGGTTTCGGTGCGGCTGCTCCTGCTCGTATCGCTGCCACGACGGCGGTCGCCGCCAGGCACTTGCCTAAGGTCATCAGAAGGTAGGTGTATTACGGATCCGAATAGTCCTGTCAGGTTCCAATCTATCCCGATCTATTTTAGCATGTACAAAGTATAGCTCCTTGCTGAATCCGTCCTGAATGACCCCCCAGGAAAGCGATTTGCTGCCGGATCCGGAGCATGACTCCAGACTCCCGCAACACGAGTTTGGCTCCGAGTTTTGTGCCATCGAGAAGTACCAAAAGCTGAGTTGTGTGCACGAGCACACTCCCGATCGACGTGTATGCAGGAAGGGATTTGACACTCGCAGACGGTTTCTCAGTTGCCCCTTAGAGGTTAGTGCTAATTAAGTTCATCATTTTACTTCATTTAATTCCACCGCTCATCCAGAATACTATTTAACATTGGTAGGGATATGAGTCTTGTGCCTTTGTTAACTGGCTGAATGAAGAATGGCATGGCAGGGCTCAGAGTGTTATCACCAAGCTCACAGAAGATAACGTAAAGCTGAAGAAGAAACTGGCTGATCTAGAATGCACAATCAGTACGATGAAGCAAGAGAGACTCAATCACAGGCAACAAATGAAAGAAAGAGACAAGAAGGAACTAGCTTGTGTAGTTGTGGTTGTCGCATTAGCCTTGTTCTATGCGCTGTTTGGAATGATGATTAGGGGTTTTGTTTGACAGTATTGCTAAAGCACATCTAGATGTGCTCTAAGTAATGCACATCTAGGTCATATGCCATTGATGTTACACGAAGATTCATGCAGATATTTTTCTTTGTCTTTTATCTTTTCCTTCTAGTTTGATTATTACTGGCTATATTAATAAGAAGAGCTCAATGTATTGCTTGCCAACTGTCCTACTTCATTCCCACCGGTACTGATGCATAATCCAAAAACTCGTTCCTTGTTTTTGTCCTGAAAAAGGAAACCAGCCAAATAGCTAATAGGAGTCCTGCGCAACCCTGGGAATTTGGAGCGACTGGGTACAAATAATTGCGGTTGATTATATCAGCGGTTACATAATACGTCAACCCCCGCTTCAATCCCCGCTTCAATTGGTAGTTCCTCTTTTCTGCATACCCCGCTTAAGTGTCCACCATCTTTATCGTCCCCGGCAGGCCGCGCTACACACTGGCACACACTCTACAGCCATGTCGAGCGACAGCGAGGACGACAGTTCGGCTAGCAGTCTAGCGCCCGATGATAGGTCAACATCGAAATCACCCCGCTCATGTTCCATGAGTTCGGCGTCAAGCCCAGACCTTGATTTTATCAGGTTGATGGAACGTACACCGCCTCCAGAGTCGTTAGACGACAACCATATGGACGAGGAGCCATTAGTGGACGAAGAAGAGGACAACGATTATGATGAGGAGGAATGGTTGAACAAGGAGGAGGAGGACGACGACAGCAACGACGATGACGACGGCAGCGGTGATGAAAAGACAACGATCAGTGGCAAGAAGCATCCTAGCCAAGACGATGTCGCGGGGCCATCCAACCACAACAACAAGAAGAAGAAGGACTAAATTAAGCAGACTATATATATCTCTGTTTATCCTGTCAGTCTCATCGCACAGGGTTAGTAATATGTATTCGACAAAGATCTTCTACATTATCGCCCACATGTTGGTTTGTTGAACTATGTGCCCTGACGAGCACACAATTCACAAAGAAAGAGCGTATGGGCTGTCTATAATGATCACACACAATTCTGATTACTGACCTGTTTGTCGGGTATCACACACATCTTGTTACACCGAATCGTTTGTGTTCACCTCAATAATCGCAAATAGTTCATCGGAGTGAACTGTATGCCGTATATCGCACACACCTTGATGTGACTGGCCATTTCAACTGTTTTGTCTCATCGCAAACAGTTCGTACAGATCAACCGTATGCCCCTCATCGCACACGCAACTAAAATCTGAACCATGGTTGATGTTTCTTCCATCGCAAATGTTTTGCACCTTTTTTGATGGTTTTTTACATCACCGTTTGCGATTAATGTATCGCACACAATTTCGTCAAAGGGTCTCTGATCGTAGTGTCGCGTTAGCAGCGTCCTAAAGTAGTGTTTGATAGCCAAAATGGCCGCATCTTCATCATGGTTTATCAGAGCCAGTATTAAATGATTGGGGTTTTCAAGCCAGCACGGAGAATGGGTTATTTTTGAAGAGCCGCCCTATTAGATATAATGTTGTGTTATCTAATTGACCGGCCCTTGAATTTTTTCAACTTGTGCTATCTAGTAATCTACAACACTTATGGATATCTCAAACATATATTTATCGGGTTGCACCACAATCACGAGCAGGGATTTTATTTCAGGGACAAAGGCATTATTACAGGATATTCATACCGAGTTACGACCATGGTCAAGGATTGTAACATCCCAAATTTTCAATTTGGAATGTTATACATAGATCATCCATGCATATCTTGTTTTATTGCTTTTCCGTTCCGTAATCCTCGAAATCCTAAGCAGCTCAAGGACTCTCAGAGAGAGTTGGGGATTTCCCGGTCTTCATATTTGATTCTTTTATCAAATGATGAAAAGAGGATTTGATTTTAATTATTTCTCTCTGAAAAATATATCACATTAAAAATTAAAGAGAGGAGATAATATGACTTCTCCAAAATAAATGAAATATTGGAGGAAAAATATTAAAATCATTAAATTGATTTTTATTGGATTTTATTTGCATTAGAAAAATTACATGTTTTTTTTCAAAATTGCATTTTAGGGCCAAGAAAATGTTCATCTTGTTCTAAATCTTTTATTTAGACGGTGAAAAATTGTTTTGGCATTTTTAGGTTTTTATTTATTTTTTCTAGGATTTTATTTCGGTCGGCGAAGTTTTTTTTTTTAAAAAGGGGTTCCGCGCCGACTGGGCCTAAGGCCCAGCCGCGCCAGGCCGCCGCCGCGGCCAGCTCCAGCGCGCGCTCCGCCGCCGCCGCCACTCGGACCGGAGTCCGAGTTGGACTCCGCTGCCGCCGCGCCTTGCCCCCTCCTCCAAGTCGCCGCCCCCGCCCCTTTATGTGCATCACCACCCCCGCCCCCAACACCCCCACCGCCGCCTAGCCCCGCCGCCCCTGCCGCGCTCGCCGCCGCAGCCTCCTGCGCGCACGCGCGCGCCGCCGACGCCACTCGGACCGGAGTCCAAGTTGGACTCCGCCTCCGCTACGCCTTGCCCCCTTCTCCAAGTCGCCGCCCCCGCCCCTTTATATACGTCACCACCCCGCCCCCAACACCACCACCACCGCCGCCTAGCCCCGCCGCCGCCCGCGCTCGCCACCGCAGCCACCGTCTAGCGCCGCCGCCGCCAAGCCCCGCCGCCCCGTGAGCCACCGCCCCGCCCCCCGCCCCGCCGGAGCCCCTCGCCGGAGGTAGCCACCGCGCCCTGCCGCCGGTTTTTTTATAAAAACCGTTCAGTTTTTTTGAAAACCCTAGATCCGTTTTTTTCGGATTCACCGGTTTTTCTCGGTTCTTCTAGTTAGCGGACGTTCGTCCGAACGTTCGTTTTAACGAACGGTTCCTCACCCGTTAGAAAAAACTAACGGACGCTCGTTCGTTAGTCCGTTCGTGACTTTTCTTTTATCGCATTTATTCCGCGAATTTTTTCTGATCGTGATTTCTGATCCGATCTTAGTTTCTGTTTATCTTTTTGCTCGTTTAACGGAATCAGGCGATTCAAGCGCCTGGAGTTTCGTCTCGAAACCCTCTTTCCGTTCAACCAACTCAAACAAGTTTTTGCTACTGTAAAATTTGACCTAGTTTCAGATTAGTAAACGAAGCTTCTTTCTTTCGCTGTTTGAGTTTCGTTGCTCCGTTTGTTTTGATTCTTTTTGCGAACCGGAGTTCTTAATTTGAACTTTCTGGTCAACCTCTCTTATTTGAGTTTTGCTTGTGCATCGTTGCTTGTTACTTATGTATGTTATTGTTTGCTTGCGATAGAATTCCCGGAGTGCGAAGCGTGTTACTACGAGTCTCTAGGATTCGCGAATCGTCACCAAGGCAAGTAACACTTTGATCATATCCCATTATTACCCAGTTTTTATGCATTAGTTCCAATCCTCAAACATTGCACGATTAGGATGTCATTAACTTGTGGGTTGGGAAGTAGTTGCTGAGGTAGAACCTATTGCCCTATTACATTCAAACCCTTGGGAGTTACTTCTACGTATTGCTTATTGCTATGCTATGCTCGTAGACGTGGTTTGGGTTTGAGTGAAATTCATGTCAGATGTGAGATTATTAATTAATGGTTCAACTTAAGGTGGCAACTTAATCAAACAACTGGGTGGATTGAGTCACCTGGGGAACCCAGTGTTGTCTGTTTTTTTGGAAATCCCGGGGTACCCATGTGATCTTCCTATGGACCGCCACCCAGGCTCAAAGGGAACTGAGATGATTCATGCTAGAAACTTCCGTGTGCAGCCACAAGCTATTATGGGCTCTAGCATAGTTGAGTAAGTTACGTGAAGCTCTTGAAGAGGTAGATCAGCAGGTAGTGGGTTTTGTAGGTTTGGTATGGTCTACTCGGAGTAGAGAGTCTCGGTCATCCGTTTCTCAAACACCATGTAGTGCCAGAAATTCAACGGAGGCGATCGAGTCTTGTGGGGAAAAGTGCGCAAACCTCTACAGAGTGTACAATCTAATCATGGTTAGCCGTGTCCCAGGTTATGGACAATTCTTGAGTATCTAGTACTTGGGTTATCACATGTATCTCACCATGCTTAATTAATACTGTTGGGATGTTAATTCACTTTAATTGGGATTGAGTTGGGGATACCTTCTCAATGATGTTTCAACCACCATGATAGTAAATTAAAATCAATTCCGTTGTTGTAGGAAAAAATTGGCTTTTCGCAAAACTACAACCATACAGCTTTCCACCAGCCATATATGCATGTAGTGATAGTATTATTCTGTTTCTGCTCTACTGTGTTATATTGCCAGCATATTCCATGTGCTGACCCGTTTTCGGGCTGCAACGTATTATGTTGCAGACTTTTCAGACGAGGAGTAAGGTTCGTTAGGTCGTTGCCATGTAGCTCAGCTATGTCGTTGGAGTTGATGGACTCACTTTATCTTCCAAGCCTTCCGCTATTATCGCATTAGATGGCCTTAAGCCATATTATTGTAATAAGTTCTCTTTGGAGAAATTCGATGTAATAGTGTGTGATTGCTACTCTGTTATAAATCCTTCGAGTACTGTGTGTGTCAGCATTACCGATCCAGGGATGACACTGAAGCACAGAGACTTGACCATCTGAGGTCGGGTCTCTACAAGATGGTATTAGAGCACACGCTGAGTGTACGACACGACCACTAAGATAAACCCTAGGTCACATTTCTCTTCTCATTTCTGACTCCTCTCCATTTTCTACTCTTTAGGATGACGGAGATGAAGAACAAGTTTGCACAACCGTATGAAGACACACCTTTTGGACGCCACTTGATGGAAGTCACTAGGTACTTGAACATTGGAATACCAAGCTTCACCGGGACGTACAACGCCACTTTACCTGAAGAGGAGTGCTGGATGATTCAAGTACAAGTTCCAGGAAGGACGTTCTCGCCAACTTCTAAACCCATAGAATTTTCCTTCGACACACCAACCTGGAGTTTAGGAAAGAGTATGGAAGCTCACATCACCATGGGACGCATTGGAGAAGTTTACAACAGGGAACTCAAGGACAGTATTTACCAAATATGTGGGCGCCGAGACGAGCAATGGGAAGTAATCAGCACTAAGAAGGATAGATCCATTGCAGCTTTCATCCAGGAGTTAAACCAGCACATTCGACATCAGGAGAACCAGATGTGTGCGGACATGATGGACTTGAAGAAGGCGAAGACTAGGATCATCGAGCTGGAGGAAGAACTCAAGTTTACCCGCGATGGATATGAGGAGGAAATCAAGACCCTACTGGAGAAGAATGACGACTTAGTCAAGAAGATCGGAGTATTCATAGGAGGACCAGCACCAATAGAAGAAGAAGAAGAACCCAAGGAAATACGCCCCAAGGACTACATCATCATCGACGACACCGACTCCGACCCTAGTGATGATGACTTTGAAGACGAAGCTGGAGCAGAGATCATGGAGTCTTCCACCGATCAAAATTTCTAGACGACTACCATATATTAGTAGTATTTCCCCCATGTATATAGTAGTAGTGAGCACTTTTGCGATAGTTCTAGACCGTTTGTATGCCCTTGCTTGATTGATTGAGTGAAATGATTGTGTTTGTCTCATGTGCATATGGGTAGTGTTTTCTCGTTAGACCTCTTCTATTCTAAATCTCTCCCATCTAAACCCCTCAGATGCCTCCGAGATGTGACACCAGTTTTGTCTTCCCACCGGAGCTCACCCAGTTGATCCAGCAGCAGAATGCCTTGATGCAATTGCTAGTTCAGAACCAGGGCAACAACAACAACAACAACCCACCGCTAGTGGACAACCTAGCCCGTTTTCTAAGGTTACAGCCTCCGGTGTTTTCCAGTAGCACCGAGCCTATAGTTGCTGATGATTGGCTACGCCGAATTGGAAGGGAGTTGAACACCGCAGGTTGCACAAATGCTGAGAAGGTGCACTTTGCTGCACATCAAGTGGATGGACCAGCAGCCTCATGGTGGGAGAATTACACAACCACTTTTCCTATAGCGAATGTCACTTGGGACTAGTTTCAGCAAGCTTTCCGCACATCCCATGTCTCCACTGGAGCTATGCAAATGAAGAAGCGGGAGTTCCGCAACTTACGCCAGGGGAACCGTACTGTGGCTCAGTACGTGGATGAGTTTAGCAAGTTATCTCGCCACGCCCCTGATGATGTGGCCACAGATGCCGCGAAGTAGGAGAAGTTTATGGAAGGGCTGAATGATGAGATGAGCATGCAGTTGATGGTAGCAACCTTCAACAACTACCAGGAGTTGGTAGATAAGGCTCTTATGATTGAAGGGAAACAGCAGCAGATTGAGAGCCGCAAGAGAAAGTATGGGCAAGGGAAGTATAACTCAGGAGCTCAGCAGAAGCCTCGCCTAACCCCGAACACGGGAGGACTTGTTCACAACCATGGAGGTCACAACCACACTGGAGGAGGATCACATAACCACAGTGGTGCTAAGAATGGGAATGGGAACGGAGCTAACAACAATCAGAACCGCTTCAACCCGTCCACTCCCGCCAAAAGAGACTTAAGTCAGGTTACCTGTTTTAAGTGCGGGAAGACAGGGCACTATGCCAATGATTGCCCCGAAGGAAGGAATGGAAATGGAAATGGAAGCAGTGGGAAGAATCCCAATCCATTCAACAAAGGACAAGTGAACCACGTTAACGTGGAGGAGGTTGAAGAGCAGCCGAACACAGTAATAGGTAAGTTTTTGGTTATGTCATTTACTGCTCTTGTTCTTTTTGATACTGGTGCATCCTATTCATACATATCAAGGGGATTTGTGGATAAGTTTAAACTACCAATCCAAACCCTTAGGACCCCTCTTTTAGTGAGTTCACCCGGAGCAGAGTATATGGCTAGCCCATGGTGTGACCAGATACCCTTAACCATTGGTACACAGGTTTTTCCGTCCGACCTAATTATCTTGGAGTCACAACGATTGGATGTGATATTGGGTATGGACTGGATGTCAAAGTGTGGAGGAAGCATTGACTGTGCTAGTAAGTCGATTTATCTCACCACCCCGGAAGGAAAAAGGATTAAGTATGTATCTAGGCATGTGCCTAGGAGGAGTCAAGTGAATGCCCTTACGGGAGATGTTCAGGAGGAAATGCCTGTAGTGAAGAATTACCCGGATGTTTTCCTAGAGGAGTTACCAGGCATGCCACCGGACAGAGATATTGAGTTTTTGATAGAGCTGTTACCAGGAATAGGACCAATATCCAAGAGACCCTATCGGATGCCCGCAAATGATCTGGAAGAAATTAAGAAACAGATCAAGGAGTTATTGGAGAAAGGATATATCTGAAGAAGTTCATCACCTTGGGGAGCCCTAGTACTTTTGGTTGAGAAGAAGGATAAATCCCTGAGGATGGTTGTTGATTATCGAGCATTGAATGAAGTGACGATTAAGAACAAGTACCCACTGGCGATGATCAACGATCTGTTTGATCAGTTGCAAGGAGCTAAAGTGTTTTCGAAGATCGATTTGCGATCGGGGTATCATCAGTTGAAGATATGAGAGAAGGACATACCAAAGACGGCGTTCACAACGCGATATGGACTATGCGAGTACACGGTCATGTCGTTTGGACTGACTAACGCCCCTACCTATTTCATGAGCATGATGAACAAGGTGTTCATGGAGTATTTGGACAAGTTTGTTGTGGTGTTTATTGATGATATCATGGTATACTCGAAGAAGGAGGAGGAGCACAAAGAGCATTTGCATTTAGTTCTCTAGAAGCTCAGGGAACACCAGTTGTATGCTAAGTTTAGCAAATGCGAGTTTTGGCTGAAGGAAGTCGGATTCCTTGGACATGTTATATCAGGAGAAGGTATAGCAGTAGACCCCAGAAAGGTCCAGTCAGTCACTGAATGGTTGGCACCCACCTCAGTTAGCGAGATCTGCAGTTTTCTTGGACTCGCAGGATACTACCGGAGATTCATTGAGAATTTTTCCAAGATTGCAAAACCAATGACTGAACTGTTGAAGAAGGATACCAAGTTTAAATGGACAGAAGATTGTGAAGCAAGTTTCTAGGAGTTGAAGAAACGTTTGACTACAGCCCCAGTGCTAGTACTGCCAGATATACATAAGGGTTCCAAGTGTATTGCGACGCCTCTCGCTTAGGACTTGGATGTGTGCTTATGCAGGACGGAAGAGTTGTTTCGTATGCCTCACGACAACTAAAACCTCATGATTTGAATTATGCCACGCATGATTTGGAGCTAGCAGCCGTAGTGCATGCGTTGAAGACTTGGAGACATTACCTTATTGGAAACCGTTGTGATGTGTACACAGATCACAAGAGTTTGAAGTACATCTCCACCCAGAAGGAGCTGAACCTTAGGCAGAGGAGATGGTTGGAGCTTATAAAGGTTTATGACATGAAGCTACACTATCATTCAGGAAAGGCCAATGTCGTAGCAGACGCATTGAGTCGGAAGAGTTATGCTAATACCCTTGAAAGTAAAGGACTGCCGAAGGAATTAGCAAAAGACATCATGGAACTTCAGTTGGAGATTGTACCTAGAAGGTTCATTGCCACAATGGAGGTTCAGTCGACATTGCTGGACAAGATTCATGAAGCTCAGAAAGATGATAAAGAGATTTCCGAGATAAAGGAGAAGATGGGCAAAGGAAAGGCCAAAGGTTTTCGTGAAGATGAGCACGATACCCTATGGTTTGAGGACCGAGTTTATGTGCCCAACAACCAGGAGATCAGGAAGTTAATACTTCAAGAGGCCCATGACTCACCATACTTGATACACCCCGGAAACACCAAGATGTATTTGGATTTGAAGGAACGTTTCTGGTTGACTGGTATAAAGAAGGATATTGCCTAGTATGTAGCCATATGTGATGTATGTCAGAGAGTTAAGGCCGAACATCAGAAGCCAGCAGGACTGTTACAGCCTATGCCGATACCCGAATGGAAGTGGGATAAACTTGGCATGGACTTTATCACCGGATTACCCAGGACTAAAGCAGGATATGATTCCATACGGGTAGTAGTTGATCGTTTGACCAAAGTAGCTCACTTCATCCCAGTGAAAACCACCTATACAAGTGCAAAGTTGGCCAAGATCTATATGTCCAAAATCGTATGTCTGCATGGAGTTCCGAGGACCATCGTATCGGATCGAGGAACACAGTTTACTTCAAAGTTTTGGCATTGGTTACACCAGACTTTGGGAACGAGATTGGAGTTCAGTACAGCGTTTCACTCGCAGACAGATGGACAGACTGAGAGAGTCAATCAAATTTTGGAGGACATGTTGAGAGCCTGTGCGCTAGATTATGGATCCAGTTGGGATGACAATTTGCCGTATGTAGAGTTCTCATACAATAATAGCTACCAAGCCAACTTGAAGATGGCACCGTTTGAAGCCCTGTATGGACGCAGGTGCAGAACACCGTTGATGTGGGATGAGGTAGGAGACCGACAGTTTTTTGGACCAAACTTGATTAAAGAATCTGAGGAGAAGGTAAAAATGATCCGAGACCGACTGAAGATTGCTCAGTCTAGGCAGAAGAGTTATGCAGACTCAAAACGCTAGGAGGTAACCTAAGAAATTGGAGATAGAGCATATCTGCGAGTATCGCCCTTGCGAGGAGTGAAACGTTTTAGAGTTAAAGGAAAGTTAGCCCCGAGATTTGTAGGACCGTATCGCATTTTGGAACGGATGGGAGAAGTTGCCTACAAGTTGGAGTTACCTGAGGGGTTGTCAGGAGTCCACGATGTGTTCCACGTTTCACAGCTGAAGAAGTGTCATGCTGAGATGGAGGAAATACCATTAAGAGATACAGTACCCTTGGAGGCGATTCAGTTGGACAGTGATTTGACTTATGAGGAGAAGCTAGTTAAGATTCTTGAGTTTGCCAGCAGAGTCACCCGCAGTAAGGTTATCAAGTTTTGTAAAGTTCAGTGGAGCCACCATACCAAGGATGAAGCTACCTGGGAACGAGAGGATGATCTCCGCAAGGACCCCCCATACCTATTTTCTAGCCAACCCGAATCTCGAGGGCGAGATGCATCTTAAGGGGGGTAGGTTTGTAACATCCCAAATTTTCAATTTGGAATGTTATACATAGATCATCCATGCATATCATGTTTTATTGCTTCTCCATTCCGTAATCCTCGAAATCCTAAGCAGCTCAAGGACCCTCGGAGAGAGTTGCGGATTTCCCGGTCTTCATATTTGATTCTTTTATCAAATAATGAAAAGAGGATTTGATTTTAATTATTTCTCTCCGAAAAATATTTCACATTAAAAATTAAAGAGAGGAGATAATATGACTTCTCCAAAATAAATGAAAGATTGGAGGAAAAATATTAAAATCATTACATTGATTTATATTGGACTTTATTAGGATTTTATTTGCATTAGAAAAATTGCATGTCTTTTTCAAAATTGCATTTTAGGGCCAAGAAAATGTTCATCTTGTTCTAAATATTTTATTTAGATGGTGAAAAATTGTTTTGGAATTTTTAGGTTTTTATTTTTTTTCTAGGATTTTATTTCGGTCGACGAAGATTTTTTTTTAAAAAGGGGTTCCGCGCCGACTGGGTCTAAGGCCCAGCCGCGCCAGGCCGCCGCCGCCGCGGCATCCTGCGCGCGCTGCCGCCGCCGCCACTCGGACCGGAGTCCGAGTTGGACTCCGCAGCCGCCGCGCCTTGCCCCCTCCTCCAAGTTGCCGCCCCCGCCCCTTTATATACGTCAACACCCCCGTCCCCAACACCACCGCCGCCGCCTAGCCCCGCCACACCTGCCGCGCGCAGCTGCCGCCACCGCCACTCGGACCGGAGTCCGAGTTGGACTCCGCCTCCGCCGCCCCTTGCCCCTCCTCCAAGTCGCCGCCCCCGCCCCTTTATATACGTCACCAACCCCGCCCCCAACACCACCACCGCCGCCGCCTAGCCCCGCCGCCCCAGCCGCCCGCGCTCGCCGCCGCCTAGCGCCGCCGCCAAGCCCCCCCGCCGCCGCCAAGCCCCGCCGCCCCGCACCCCGCCCCGCCGGAGCCCCTCGCCGAAGGTAGCCACCGCGCCCCGCCGCCGTTTTTTTATAAAAACCGTTCGGTTTTTTTGAAAACCCTAGATCCGTTTTTTTCGGATTCGCCGGTTTTTCTCGGTTCTTCTAGTTAGCGGACGTTCGTCCGAACATTCATTTTAACGAACGGTTCCTTGCCCGTTATAAACAACTAACGAATGCTCGTTCGTTAGTCTGTTCATGAGTTTTCTTTTATCGGATTGATTCCGCGAATTTTTCTGATCGTGATTTCTGATCCGATCTTAGTTTCTATTTATCTTTTCGCTCGTTTAACGGAATCAGACGATTCAAGCGCCTGGAGTTTCGTCTCGAAACCCTCTTTCCGTTTAACCAACTCAAACAAGTTTTTTCTACTGTAAAATTTGACCTAGTTTCAGATTAGTAAACGAAGCTTCTTTCTTTCGCCGTTTGAGTTTCGTTGCTCCGTTTGTTTTGATTCTTTTTGCGAACCGGAGTTCTTAATTTGAACTTTCTGGTCAACCTCTCTTATTTGAGTTTTGCTTGTGCATCGTTGCTTGTTACTTATGTATGTTATTGTTTGTTTGCGATAGAATTCCCAGAGTACGAAGCGTGTTACTACGAGTCTCTAGGATTCGCGGATCGTCAGCAAGGCAAGTAACACTTTGATCATATCCCATTATTACCCAGTTTTTATGCATTAGTTCCAATCCTCAAGCATTGCATGATTAGGATGTCATTAACTTGTGGGTTGGGAAGTATGTGCTGAGGTAGAACCTATTGCCCTGTTACATTCAAACCCTTGGGAGTTACTTCTACGTATTGCTTATTGCTATGCTATGCTCGTAGACGTGGTTTGGGTTTGAGTCAAATTCATGTCAGATGTGAGATTGTTAATTAATGGTTCAACTTAAGGTGGCAACTTAATCAAACAACTGGGTGGATTGAGGCACCTGGGGAACCCAGTGTTGTCTGTTTTTTGGAAATCCCGGGGTACCCGTGTGATCTTCCTATGGACCGCCACCTAGGCTCAAAGGGAACTGAGATGATTCATGCTAGAAACTACCGTGTGCAGCCACAAGCTATTATGGGCTCTAGCATAGTTGAGTAACTTACGTGAAGCTCTTGAAGAGGTAGATCAGCAGGTAGTGGGTTTCTTAGGTTTGGTATGGTCTACCTGGAGTAGAGAGTTAACGTTTCTGAAAGACTGTGTCTCAGTCATCCGTTTCTCAAACACCATGTAGTGCGAGAAATTCAACGGAGGCGATCGAGTCTTGTGGGGAAAAGTGCGCAAACCTCTACAGAGTGTACAATCTAATCATGGTTAGCCGTGTCCCCGGTTATGGACAATTCTTGAGTATCTAGTACTTGGGTTATCACATGTATCTCACCATGCTTAATTAATACTGTTGGGATGTTAATTCACTTTAATTGGGATTGAGTTGGGCATACCTTCTCAATGATGTTTCAACCACCATGATAGTAAATTAAAATCTATTCCGTTGTTGTAGGGAAAAACTGGCTTTTCGCAAAACTACAACCATACAGCTTTCCACCAGCCATATATGCATGTAGTGATATATTGCCAGGATATTCCATGTGCTGACCCGTTTTCGGGCTGCAACGTATTATGTTGCAGACTTTTCAGACGGGGAGTAAGGTTCGTTAGGTCGTTGCCGTGCAGCTCAGCTATGCTGTTGGAGTTGATGGACTCACTTTATCTTCCAAGCCTTCTGCTCTTATCGCATTAGATGGCCTTAAGCCATATTTTTGTAATAAGTTCTCTTTGGAGACATTCGATGTAATAGTATGTGATTGCTACTCTGTTATAAATCCTTCGAGTACTGTGTGTGTCAGCATTACCGATCCAGGGATGACACTGAAGCACAGAGACTTGACCATCTGAGGTCGGGTCGCTACAAGGATTCATTCAACAAATCATGATGAGTTACATTATTCAAATCCAGTTTATATCAAGTATGCAAGGCCCATGTCACCGCAAGCACGCATGAAGACACTTGGGGCTAATGTAGGTTGGTTTTTAAATCATTACATTGTCAACAAGACCCTATTATCTCAAGAAGATGAGCCAGCCTTTCTATATTTTTCGAAGTCCCAGCCCAGTACTTCTTACAGATTAAATTTATTAAAGTCCCAAGATACTGCAGGCATGCGACCCGGCACTTGGGGGCTACCGTATTCAGTTATTCAAACAGATTATAAGGTCCAAATTGAAGACCCGACACATCACATACTGATGAGCCGGCCCTTGGGGGCTACACCAGCTGAAGCTTTATATGGTATATGACACTTAAAAGTTCCAGGTTGCTGCAGGCAAGACAACCCTTTAATTGCGGACTACAGAGTCAAAAATATTATTGCACAACACCAAGTCATCATGGATAAACTCGGAGCTTGGGGGCTACAGGTAATATGGAGATAAAAATAGCGGAACATTTTCAAGCTATCAATTTTGAGTGAGCTAGATCTCATGTCTTGGCGGATCTGAAGTATTTAAAGTCGGGTCAACATTACATGGATTTTTGTTATTCCCAACAATTTTGTCAAGTCAGCTGGAGTCTAGTTATTTGAACCGGCGTCACCAACAAATCATGACCCGGTATTATCAAAATCACAACCCGATAGAGTTTATACAAGTCGCCCAACTTCACAGCAATGGAAGACCGGCTCAATGTTATGTGGAATTCTTATCCCCAAGGTTTTCATCAAGCCAAAGTATTGGAGGCCGACTCAATGGCATATGGGTGTTGTATTCCCAATATTTTATTACAAAGGACATGGACTTACAAGATGATTATGAACATGGCTCGTTCATATGAAGAAGAAACCCGGATTTTTGAGGAGCCACTTCATTGAAATAAGCCGGCTAGGGGAGCGAGCTGTTCACTTAACATATTTATTATTGTTATTTTAGGAGCTTACAATAAATAAATTCATGCTAACCTGGGGGCTAATGTTGGGGATATACCCCACGGTATGACCCATACATGACTTGGCGACTCACTGGAGACCCGGCCGAGTTTGGCAGTTTATTGCTCACCCGGCAGAGACGGGTCAGAGGAGTGCTAAGACCCAGAGGCCCAGAAGGCTCAAGGCCCAGAAGGCCGACTCATGTTACGTTAGGCCGGCTCTTACAAAGGAAGAAAGACTAGGATTCCACTTGTAATAGATTAGTCCTAGTCCTACTAGGACTCCACATGTAACCCACCCCTCCAACTTATATAAGGAGGAGCAGGGCACCCGAAGAGGGACAAGTTTTACAAGTTAGGTTTTAGACAGACAAGTCAATAGCTCTCGAGATAGAGCACCCTTGTAATCGTGATCATCAATGTCAATATGAATCAAGCAGGATGTAGGCTTTTACCTCCACCGTGAGGGGCCGAACCTAGGTATAAAACCTCGCGTCCCTCGTCCCACTCAACCCCTCTCAAGCTACTACATAGATGTGTTGGCCTCACGACTAAGTACTTGCAATGAGGAAAATCTGAACTTTGCTTGTAGGTTTATCCTCGAGATAGTGGCCTCGATGCCGAGGGAGGTTTGAGAAACTTGGCCACTACTTTCATCAAACTAGTTTACTGGCTCATCTTGGTCCTCTAGCTCGCCAAAATTCTACATTGCAAGCAAGAAAGGAGGTGGTCGATAAAATGAACCACCCAAGTTTTTTGTGCAGTTCAACTGAAATGGAGCATCCCTGGCGTGCAGACTGATTAAGTGCCAGATGAATATACGCGTCAACCAACTTGTCTGGAATCTTTAGACTCCATGCCATACAGTTCGCTACCATATGTGCCGATAACCAAAAGGCACAAGTTGGGACCAAAGACTGGACTGCGTTTTTCTGGGCTATGCGCCAAAAAATATTGTTGCCGTTCACTCTGGCACTTCTTCTTGTTAACATCGATGCTTGTCCGAGTGAACTTTAGAGTACATAGCAATAGCATAAGTATCTGTCCATCTGATCTTTTTGTGCGGTTCTACTAAAATCGCCCAATGTAACGATTTTCCTGCGAGTTCAGGCTCCAAGTTACTCCTAAATGAAATCAGAAAATAGTAGCACAATACCTAATTACTAATACATATGACAAGCACAATAACTAGGATAAAGACCGGTACCAACTTGTGTGAGGAAGCATATAAATTACTATTTCCTTTGACTTGAAGCCGAGATAAGCGACTGACAGGAAAGGAAGGATGCAGTCAAGGCAATGAAGCACCCAAAGTTTTTGTGAAGTTCCACCAAAATCGAGCATCCCTGTTGGCACATATATTGAGAGAGTGGGATTACTGTAATAGTGGGACTAGTTGATGAAACATACACTAACAAATAGAAGCACGCTCATTATCTTAATGGGTAAAGTTAGCAACATAGTAGTCTTGCTTAAAGAGAGGTATTAGTTTATTTAATTAGTGCCAATTAGCTCAACACTCAAAGCATTGTCATGTATCATAGTTTGCAAAAAATTATCTTGCAAATATAAAGGAGTTTCTCATGATAATAGCAACATAGTAGCACGATACAAATATAGATGACAACAAACTAATATGGATGAATCCCTTGGGCGGGTACCAACCTGAGAAAGAAGCTTATTCAAGTAGTCCTAGAAGAGATGATAAAGCACTCACTCGAATCATTCAATAGTATATTTTTTTGCACTTCAAATGTATGGTTGATATTACTCTGGTTTAAAAGTGGTGAGATTATATCTAAAGATTATCAAGAACTTCCAGCATAGTTAAAGCACTGGCTGGGATACAGTTCATTGAATTCTCTTGTGCAGTTCCACTAAAATGTAAGGTTGGCACGACATAATCCCTGTTTGCATAACTAGGAACAAGGTGAAACCTTCATTAGCTTAGTGAGAAAGGATAGGAAGACATTAGCATATTACTTTAACATTAGCATTAAATTCATGAAGGACAATACGCAAAACATTGCCTCATTGAACCAGTGGCAATAAATTGACATGCAAAACAATAGCATTATTATGTCATGACATTACCAAGATTCCCGCTCTGCTCCACCACATGGTTCACCTCCACAGACACACATACACACGTACATGATTCAACATAGGGTGCTACTAAAGATTTATTTAACTCCGACAGGAAAATTAGGCAGCAATTAATTAGTGCTACTTAAGTACTCCTAATTGACTAAGTGACCTTACAGGAGAGACACCAGAAGTGGACGGGTTCTTGGAGGATCGTCGTCTCACATGTAAGGGAGACGTTGCCAGAGCCCTTTAATGGCCTCGATTGAGGCCTCAGTTTCAGCAAGATCACCTCGACACTGTTGCTCGTGTTGAGCTGGGTCACACATGCATCTAGAATCTAGTTAATTAGTATGATGTGTCATCAAGCCAAGTACTACTCTGCTGCATTTCTTCAAGTAATAGTAGGAAAACATGATGTGATCTTCTTCATTTCCTCCTCCTTCTTCCTCTTCTTCTTCGTCTTCCTCTTCTTGCTCTGTTTCTCTTTCTCCTCACCAATTGGTGAAACCAAGTACAGGATTGGCCTTCTATTGCAGATTTGGTTTTGTAAGTGAGGGAGTACAAGTGTACTAGTAAAAAATAGCATTGTTTTCTCATGGCGTTCGCAAAATAGAGGTCAGCACATGCATTAAATATCATTCTTACCTAAAGGAAGGTTATGGTGCCAATATAGAGGATGAATATTGGAACACAGATCTCCCTTTGTGTAGTTCCACCGAAATGAACCAATAGTTCCATTGTGACATTCCAATTAAACAACACACAAGTCAATTCTTTTAAGAAGTGTTTTGTGTAGTGCACCAAAAGGTCGCAATAGCAACGAGGTGAAATGGATATCCCTGTTTGCACAAAAAGCTATAGAGGAAACAGTAAGAGTCTCAAACAACTACTGGAAAAAAATGGTCAAACTTATCATGGCTTATAATAGTGGCATGGCTTCATTTTACCAGGGGCATTATATTAAGAACATCTAAATATTTTCTATAAGGGCATGGGATAGTGGGTGCACCAGTAGTCTAACACCATGTACCTAAACCGGGGCATAAAGTGGTGATTCAGAGTTTGTTGCCCCGAGAAACAAAGATCCAAGAAGCATATGTGGGTTAATGTTGGTCCCATTTTTGTTCTCACTATCCACCTATTCCTTTGTGTGGATAGCAAATCTAGTCCTGGTCATACCACTACGTACATGGTTTCCCCTATATTTCCCTTTTCGGCCAAGAGACCGGTTGGATGACTAGTCTCTATTACTTTCACCCCTTTCTTTCCAGTTTCTACCAAGTTTGATGTACATACTAACATTCCCCCCTTTATTTCTTGTTTGAACCAAGTACAAGATTCGACTCCATGAAGTAGCTTTACCTCTAACAATAGAAAAAAATAGGTGACTTTGGACCATATGATCGAGCCTAGACGAGGGGGTTGAGAGGTAGAAAATGATGCACATGAAGCAACGTACGGAGCTGGGGAAGTAGAGCTAGGCTGGTTTCGAAGGAAGATATACCTGAAGGTCGTTGGGGTGTGGATAGGTGGGCGGCGGGAGGCCAGATCCACCCACACTGAAGGAAATATGCCCTAGAGGCAATAATAAAGTTATTATTTATTTCCTTATATCATGATAAATGTTTATTATTCATGCTAGAATTGTATTAACCGGAAACATAATACATGTGTGAATACATAGACAAACAGAGTGTCACTAGTATGCCTCTACTTGACTAGCTCATTGATCAAAGATGGTTATGTTTCCTAACCATAGACATGAGTTGTCATTTTATTAACGGGATCACATCATTAGGAGAATGATGTGATTGACTTGACCCATTTCGTTAGCATAGCACTTGATCGTTTAGTTTGTTGCTATTGCTTTCTTCATGACTTATACATGTTCCTATGACTATGAGATTATGCAACTCCCGTTTACCGGAGGAACACATTGTGTGCTACCAGACGTCACAACGTAACTGGGTGATTATAAAGGTCCTCTACAGGTGTCTCCGAAGGTACTTGTTGGGTTGGCGTATTTCAAGATTAGGATTTGTCACTCCAATTGTCGGAGAGGTATCTCTGGGCCCACTCGGTAATACACATCACTTATGCCTTGCAAGCATTGCAACTAATGAGTTAGTTGCGGGATGATGTATTACGGAACGAGTAAAGAAACTTGCCGGTAATGAGATTGAACTAGGTAATGAGATACTGACGATCGAATCTTGGGCAAGTAACATACCGATAACAAAGGGAACAACGTATGTTGTTATGCGGTCTGACCGATAAAGATCTTCGTAGAATATGTAGGAGCCAATATGAGCATCTAGGTTCCGCTATTGGTTATTGACCAGAGACGTGTCTCGGTCATGTCTACATAGTTCTCGAACCCCTAGGGTCCGCACGCTTAATGCTACGATGACAGTTATATTATGAGTTTATATGTTTTGATGTACCGAAGGAGTTCGGAGTCCCGGATGAGATCGGGGACATGACGAGGAGTCTCGAAATGGTCGAGACGTAAAGATCGATATATTGGACGACTATATTCGGACTTCGGAAAGGTTCCGAGTGATTCAGGTATTTTTCGGAGTACCGGAGAGTTACGGGAATTCGCCGGGGAGTATATGGGCCTTATTGGGCCATACGGGAATAGAGGAGAGAGACCAAAAGGAAGGAGGCCTGCGCCCCCCTTCTGGTCCGAATTGTACAAGGGGTGCAGCCCCCTTTTCCTTATCCCTCTCCTCCTCTTTCCTTCTCTCCTACTCCAACAAGGAAAGGAGGAGTCCTACTCCCGGTAGGAGTAGGACTCCCCCCTTGGCGCGCCCTCCTCCTTGGCCGGCCGTCTCCCCCCTTGCTCCTTTATATACGGGGGCAGGGGGCACCCTATAGACACAACAATTGATCTCTTGATCTCTTAGCCATGTGCGGTGCCCCCCTCCACCATAATCCACCTCGATCATATCGTAGCAGTGCTTAGGCGAAGCCCTGCGTCGGTAGAACATCATCATCGTCACCACGCCGTCGTGCTGACGAAACTCTCCCTCAACACTCGGCTGGATCGGAGTTCGAGGGACGTCATCGAGTTGAACATGTGCAGAACTCGGAGGTGCCGTGTGTTCGGTACTTGATTGGTCGGATCGTGAAGACGTACGACTACATCAACCGCGTTGTGCTAACGCTTCCGCTTTCGGTCTACGAGGGTACGTGGACAACACTCTCCCCTCTCGTTGCTATGCATCACCATGATCTTGCGTGTGCGTAGGAATTTTTTTGAAATTACTACGTTCCCCAACAGTGGCATCCGAGCCTAGGTTTTATGCGTTGATGTTATATGCACGAGTAGAACACAAGTGAGTTGTGGGCGATATAAGTCATACTGCTTACCAGCATGTCATACTTTGGTTCGGCGATATTGTTGGATGAAGCGGGCCGGACCGACATTACGCGTACGCTTACACGAGACTGGTTCTACCGACGTGCTTTGCACACAGGTGGCTGGCGGGTGTCAGTTTCTCCAACTTTAGTTGAACCAAGTGTGGCTACGCCCGGTCCTTGCTAAGGTTAAAACAACACCAACTTGACAAACTATCGTTGTGGTTTTGATGCGTAGGTAAGAACGGTTCTTGCTAAAGCCCGTAGCAGCCAGGTAAAACTTGCAACAACAAAGTAGAGGACGTCTAACTTGTTTTTGCAGGGCATGTTGTGATGTGATATGGTCAAGACATGATGCTAAATTTTATTTTATGAGATGATCGTGTTTTGTAACCGAGTTATCGGCAACTGGCAGTAGCCATATGGTTGTCGCTTTATTGTATGCAATGCAATTGCGCTGTAATGCTTTACTTTATCACTAAGCGGTAGCGATAGTCGTGGAAGCATAAGATTGGCGAGACGACAACGATGCTACAATGGTGATCAAGGTGTTGCGCCGGTGACGATGGTGATCATGACGGTGCTTCGGAGATGGGATCACAAGCACAACATGATGATGGCCATATCATATTACTTATATTGATTGCATGTGATGTTTATCTTTTATGCATCTTATCTTGCTTTAATTAACGGTAGCATTATAAGATGATCTCTCACTAAATTTCAAGATAAAAGTGTTCTCCCTGAGTATGCACCATTGCCAAAGTTCGTCGTTCCCAGACACCACGTGATGATCGGGTGTGATAAGCTCTACGTCCATCTACAACGGGTGCAAGCCAGTTTTGCACATGCAGAATACTCAGGTTAAACTTGACGAGCCTAGCATATGCAGATATGGCCTCGGAACACTGAGACTGAAAGGTCGAGCGTGAATCATATAGTAGATATGATCAACATAGTGATGTTCACCATTGAAAACTACTCCATTTCACGTGATGGTCGGTTATGGTTTAGTTGATTTGGATCACGTGATCACTTAGAAGATTAGAGGGATGTCTTTCTAAGTGGGAGTTCTTAAGTAATATGATTAATTGAACTTAAATTTATCATGAACTTAGTCCTGGTAGTATTAGCATATCTATGTTGTAGATCAATAGCTCGCGATGTTGCTCCCAGTTTATTGTGTTCCTAGAGAAAAATTATGTTGAAAAATGTTAGTAGAAATGATGCGGATTGGATACGTGATCTGAGGATTATCCTCATTGCTGCACAGAAGAATTATGTCTTTGATGCACCGCTAGGTGACAGACCTATTGCAGGAGTAGAGGCAGACGTTATGAACGTTTGGCTAGCTCAATATGATGACTACTTGATAGTTTAATGCACCATGCTTAACGCCTTAGAATCGGGACTTCAAAGACGTTTTGAACGTCATGGATCATATGGATGTTCCAGGAGTTGAAGTTAATATTTCAAGCAAATACTCGAGTTGAGAGATATGAAGTCTCCAACAAGTTCTATAGCTAAAAGATGGAGGAGAATAGCTCAAGCAGTGAGCATGTGTTCAGATTGTCTGGGTACTACAATCGCTTGAATCAAGTGGGAGTTAATCTTCCAGATAAAATAGTGATTGACAGAGTTCTCTAGTCACCATCACCAAGTTAGTAGAACTTCGTGATGAACTATAGTATGCAAGGGATGATGAAAATGATTCCCGAGCTTTTCATGATGATGAAATCGATGAAGGTAGAAATCAAGAAAGAGCATCAAGTGTTGATGATTGATAAGACCACTAGTTTCAAGAAAAGGGCAAAGGGAAAGAAAGGGAACTTCAAGAAGAATGGCAAGCAAGTTGCTGCTCAAGTGAAGAAGCCCAAGTCTGGTCCTAAGCCTGAGACTAAGTGCTTCTACTACAAAGGGACTGGTCACTGGAAGCGGAACTGCCCCAAGTATTTGGCGGATAAGAAGGATGGCAATGTGAACAAAGGTATATTTGATATACAGATTATTGATGTGTATTTTACTAGTGTTCGTAGCGACCCCTTGGTATTTGATACTAGTTCAGTTGCTAAGAGTAGTAACTCGAAACGGGAGTTGCAAAATGAACAGAGACTAGTTAAGGGTGAAGTGACAATGTGTGTTGGAAGTGGTTCCAAGATTGATATGATCATTATCGCACACTCCCTATACTTTCGGGATTAGTGTTGAACCTAAATAAGTGTTATTTGGTGTTTGTGTTGAGCATGAATATGGTTTGATCATGTTTATTGCAATACATTTATTCATTTAAGTAAGAGAATAAATTGTTGTTCTATTTACATGAATAAAACCTTCTATGGTCATACACCCAATGAAAATGGTTTGTTGGATCTCGATTGTGGTGATACACATTCTCATAATATTGAAGCCAAAAGAGTTAATAATGATAGTGCAACTTATTTGTGGCACTGCCGTTTAGGTCATATTGGTGTAAAGCACATGAAGAAAATCCATGCTGATGGGCTTTTGGAATCACTTGATTATGAATCAGTTGATGCTTGCGAACCGTGCCTCATGGGCAAGAGGACTAAGACTCCGTTCTCCGCAACAATGGAGCAAGCAACTGACTTATTGGAAATAATACATACTGATGTATGCAGTCCGATGAATGTTGAGGCTCGCGGCGGGTATCGTTAGTTTCTGACCTTCACAGATGATTTGAGCATATATGGGTATATCTACTTGATGAAACATAAGGCTGAAACATTTGAAAAGTTCAAAAACTTCAGAGTAAAGTGGAAAATCATCGTGACAAGAAAATAAAGTTTCTACGATCTGATCGCAGAGACAAATATTTGAGTTACGAGTTTGGTCTTCAATTAAAACAATGTGGAGTAGTTTCACAAAATCATGCCACCTGGAACACCACAGTATAATGGTGTGTCCGAACGTCATAACCGCACTATTATTGGATATAGTGCAATCTATGATGTTTCTTACGGATTAACCACTATAGTTTTGAGGTTATGCATTAGAGACAGCTACATTCACCTTAAATAGGGCACCATCTAAATCCGTTGAGACGACACCATATCAATTATGGTTTGGCAAGAAACCTAAGCTATTGTTTCTTAAAGTTTGAGTTTGCAATGCTTATGTGAAAAAGTTTCAACCTGATAAGCTCAAACCCAAATCGGAGAAGTGCGTCTTCATAGGATACCCAAAAGAAAATGTTGGGTACACCTTCTATCACAGATTCGAAGGCAAGTTATTCATTGCTGAGAATGGATCCTTTCTAGAGAAGGAGTTTCTCTCGAAAGAAGTGAGTGGGAGAAAAGTAGAACTTGATGAGGTAACTGTACCTGCTCCCTTATTGGAAAGTAGTTCACCACACAAATCTGTTCCTGTGACTACTACACCAATTAGTGAGGAAGCTAATGATGATGATCATGTAACTTCAGATCAAGTTACTACCGAACCTCGTAGGTAAACTAGAGTGAGATGCGCACCAGAGTGGTATGGTAATCCTGTTCTAGAGGTCATGTTACTTGACCATGACGAGCCTACGAACTATGAGGAAGCGATGATGAGCCCAGATTCCGCGAAATGGCTTGAGGCCATGAAATCTGAGATGAGATCCATGTATGAGAACAAAGTATGGACTTTGATTGACTTGCCCATTGATCAGCGACCGTTGAGATTAAATGGATCTTCAAGAGGAAGACGGACGCCGATAGTAGTGTTACTATCTACAAAGCTAGAATTGTCGCACAAAGGTTTTCGACAAGTTCAAGGTGTTGACTATGATGAGAGTTTCTCACTCGTATCTATGCTTAAGTCTGTCCAAATCATGTTAGCAATTGCCACATTTTATGAAATCTGGCAAATGGATAAACAAAATTGCATTCCTTAATGGATTTATTAAAGAAGAGTTGTATATGATGCAACCAGAAGGTTTTGTCAATCCTAAAGGTACTAACAAAATATGCAAGCTCCAATGATCCATCTATGGACTGGTGCAAGCATCTCGGAGTTGGAATATACGCTTTGATAAGTTGATCAAAGCATATAGTTTTATACATACTTGCGGTGAAGCCTGTATTTACAAGAAAGTGAGTGGGAGCACTACAACATTTCTGATAAGTATATGTATGACATATTGTTGATCGGAGATGATGTAGAATTATTCTGCAAAGCATAAGGAATGTTTGAAAGGAGTTTTTTCAAAGAAAGACCTCGGTGAAGCTGCTTACATATTGAGCATCAAGATCTATAGAGATAGATCAAGACGCTTGATAAGTTTTTCAATGAGTACATACCTTGACAAGATTTTGAAGTAGTTCAAAATGGAACAGTCAAAAAGGAGTTCTTGCCTGTGTTACAAGGTGTGAAGTTGAGTAAGACTCAAAACCCAACCACAGCAGAAGATAGAGAGAGAATGAAAGTCATTCCCTATGCCTCAGCCATAGGTTCTATAAAGTATGCCATGCTGTGTACCAGACCTATTGTATACCCTTCCCCGAGTTCGGCAAGGGAGTACAATAGTGATCTAGGAGTATATCACTGGACATTGGTCAAAATTATCCTTAGTGGAATAAGGATATGTTTCTTGATTATGGAGGTGACAAAAGGTTCGTCGTAAAGGGTTACATCGATGCAAGTTTTGACACTGATCCAGATGACTCTAAGTCTCAGTCTGGATACATATTGAAAGTGGGAGCAATTAGCTAGAGTAGCTCCGTGCAGAGCATTGTTGACATAGAAATTTGCAAAATACATACAGATCTGAATGTGGCAGACCCATTGACTAAACTTCCCTCACAAGCAAAACATGATCACACCTTAGTACTCTTTGGGTATTTGTAACATCCCAAATTTTCAATTTGGAATGTTATACACTAGATCATCATTGCATATCATATTTATTGCTTTTTGGTTGATCCTATAAATTTTTCGCAACTCAAGGACCCTCGGAGAGAGTTGGGGATTTCGTTATTTTCATATTTGAGTTGTCTCAAATTTTCAAAATAGGATCATTTGATTTGATTTATTTTATCTTCAATAATTTCTATTACAACAATATGAGAGAGGGAATAAAATGACTTTCCCAAAATAAAGAAATATTGAGGATTTAATAAAAAAAATAATCAAATAAGACTTTATTTGGTTTTATTTGCTATTTTATTTGAATTTAGGAAAAATGCGCGTTTCTCAAAATTGCATTTAGGCCCCAAATAAATGTTCACTTTGTCCGGCTTGATTTTAGAAGCCGGGGAAAATTTATTTCGGGATTTTTGGAGTCCGTTTAGTATTTCTTTTATTTCTTTTTCTGCGCGTTATTATTTAAAAAAACCGCGACCGACTCCGGGTCATACCCGAGCGGGACTCCGCCCTGGGCAGCCCTTATAAAGCCACCGCCCGGAGCCTGAGCCAGCCCACCCGGGCCGAAACCCTAGCGCCGCCGCCCGCGCCGCCGCCTCGAAGCCGCCGCCCGCGCCACGCCGCCGCCCTGCCCACTCGCCGAAGCCACCCCGCCCGCTCGCGGGAAACGCCGCCCGAGGTAGCCGCCGTCGCCGGTGGTTTTCTTTAGAAAACCGCCTGGTTTTTTTAAAAAGCCGCGGTTTTTTTAGATCTGTTTTTTTATCAAAACGGTTTTTTTACGGTTTAGGCTAATTAGCGAGCGTTCGCTTGTTCGTTCGTTTTAACGAACGTGTTCGTCGTTTAGATCTAGTTAACGAACGTTCGTTCGTTAAACTGTTCATCGTTTTTCTTTTTCTCGGATTAAATCCGCGATTTTTCTGATCGTGATTTCTGATCCGATTTTCGTTTTAGTATAACTTCTCGCTCGTTTATCGGAATCAGGCGATTGAAGTGCTTGGAGTTTCGTCTTGAAACCCTCTTTCCGTTTAACCAACTTAAACAAGTTTTTGCTTCTGTAAAAATTGCCTTAGATCCAGAATAGTAAACGAAGCCTGTTTCTTTTGCCGTTTGTTTTTCGTTGCTTCGCTCGATTTGATTCTTTTGCCAACCGGAGTTCTTAAGATGAACTTTCTAGTTAGATCTCTTATTTGAGTTTTACCTGTGCATTAGTTGAGTACTTATTGTATGCTTGTTTGTTTGCGATAGAGTACCCGGAGTGCGCCGCTTGTTACTTCGAATCACTAGGTTTCCCGGATCATCGGCAAGGCAAGTAACACTTTGATCATACCTTCTACTATCCAGTTTTATTGCATTAGATCAATCCCTACACATTGCATGATTAGGATCTAATTAAATTGTGGGTTTGGAAAGTAGTTGAGGTGGTACCTATTACCTGTTTATTATCAAACCTTTGGGAGTTACTTCTACGTTTGCTTATTATTGCTATGCTATGCTAGTAGACGTGGATTGGGTGAGTGATATCCATGACAGATGTGAGATTTTTAAATCAATGGTTTATCTAAGCTGGCTACTTAAATACACATCTAGGTGGATTGAGGTACCTGGGTATTCCAGGATTGCCTATTTTCTTTTGGACCGCCACCCAGGCTCAAAGGGATCATGAGACTTTTCATGCTAGAAACTTCCGTGTTCAGCCACAAGCTATTATGGGCTCTAGCATAGTTGACTAATTCGTGCGAACTCTTACAGTGGTAGACTAGTAGATGTAGGCGATGTAGGTGGTACGGTCTACCCATCGTAAGGTGCTAGCGCTTCTGAAAGACTATGTCTCGGTCATCCGTTTCTCAAACACCGTGAAGTGCGAGAAACCAAACGGAGGCGATCCAGTCTTGTGGGGAAAAGTGCGCAAACCTCTGCAGAGTGTATAAACTAATCATGATTAGCCGTGTCCCCGGTTATGGACGTCTTGAGTATCTAGTACCTGGATTATCATGTGAATCTCAACATGTTACTATAAAATTTAATTTGACGGGTTTGTTTAATAATGTTACTTAATTGGGATTGAGGATGCTGTCAACCATTCTCAATGTTCAACAACCACCATAATAGTTAAATAAATGTATTCCTTTGTAGTAGGGAAAAATTGGCTTTACGCAAAACTGTAACCATAGAGCTTTCCACCAGCCAAATGTGCATATAGTATAGCTGTTTCATTCCATTACTCTCTATGTGTTACATTGCCAGCATATTCCATGTGCAGAGCCATTTTCGGGCTGCAACGTTAATGTTGCAGACTTTTCAGATGATGATTAAGGAGTTTTAGGTTGTGGTTCTATACTCAGTGATACCGTTGGAGTTGATGGACTCACTTATCTTCCAAGCCTTCCGCTGTTATCATTATTAGATGGCCTTAAGCCATATTTATTGTAATAAGATCTCTATTGAGACACTCGATGTAATAAGTGTGTGATTGCTACTCTGTTATAAATCCTTCAAGTACTGTGTGGTGTCAGCATTACTGATCCAGGGATGACACCGGAGCATAGAGATTGGACCGTTTGAGGTCTGGTCGCTACAAGATGGTATCAGAGCACACGCTGACTGTAGGACACGACCACTAAGCTAAAGACCTAGATCACTACTCAGTCTCTTCTCTTCTGACCTCTCATCTTTTCTACTCTTTAGGATGGCGGATGCAAGGAACAAGTTCACGCAACTGGATGAAGATACACCCTTTGGACGTCACTTGAAGGAAGTCACTAGATACCTGAACATAGGAGTACCAAGCTTCACCGGAACCTACAACGCCACTTTACCTGAAGAAGAGCGCTGCTTGATTCAAGTTCAAGTTCCAGGAAGGACGTTCATGCCAGTCACTGAGCCCATAGAGTTTTCTTTTGATGCACCAACTTGGAGTCTAGGAAAGAGCATGGCAGCTCACATCGCCATGTGACGCATCGGAGAAGTCTACCGAAATGATCTCAAGGATACTATCTACCGGATTTGTGGGCGCCGAGATGAGCACTGGGAGATGATCAGCACCAGAAAGGATAGATCAATTGCAGCTCTTATCCAGGAGTTAAACTAGTACATTCGACGTCAGGAGAACCAGATGTGCGCCGACATGATAGACCTGAAGAAGGCAAAGACAAGAATCAAGGAACTGGAGGAAGAACTCAAGGCTACACGTGAAGATTATGAAGAGGAAATCGAAGTATTAGTGGGGAAGAATGACGATCTGATCAAGAAGATTGGAATATTTATGGGAGGCCCTAGACCAGTAGAAGAAGATGAAGAACCCAAGGAGATTCGCCCGGAAGACTACATCATCATCGATGACACCGACTCGGATCCAGATGATAGCGATGATGACTATGTTGATGAAGCTGGAGCAGATATCATGGAGCCTGCAACCGAAGAATATTTCTAGTAGACAACCTCATCAGTAGTAGTAGTCCACCATGTAAATATAGTAGTCCGAGCACTTTTGCGATAGTTAGATCGATTGTATGCCATTGTTTGATTGAATGAAGTGAATTGTTTGCTTTTGCCTCATGTGCATATGGGTAGTGTTTTCTCTTTAGACCCCCTCTATTCTTAAATCTCATCTTTTCTAAACCCTCAGATGCCTCCGAGACGTGACCCCGGATTTACCTTTCCACCGTAGCTCACCCAGTTGATCCAGCAGCAGAACACATTGATGCAGTTGCTAGTCTAGAATCAGAATCAGGGGAATAACAACAACAACCCACCACCACCACCACCACTTGTTGATCACTTAGCCCATTTTGTTAGGCTGAATCCGTCGGTGTTTTCCAGTAGTAGCGAGCCGATAGTAGCAGATGATTGGATCCGCAAGACAGCTAGAGAGTTGACCACAGCAGGATGCACGGATGCGGAGAAGGTGAAGTTTTCCGCACATCAGCTTGAAGGACCCGCAACATCATGGTGGGAGAATTTCATAGCCACTTTCCCTGTCGATACTGTCACATGGGACTAGTTTCAGCAGGCCTTTCGAATTGCCCATGTTTCAGCAGGAGCTATGGCCATGAAGAAGCAAGAGTTTCACAACTTGCGCCAAGGAGGATGGACAGTTGGCCAGTATGTGGAGGACTTTAGTAAATTAGCACGTTATGCCCCAGATGACATTTCTACGGATGCAACTAAGCAGGAGAAGTTTCTGGAAGGACTGAATGATGAGTTGAGCATGCAGTTGATGGTAGCAACCTTCAACAACTACCAGGAGTTGGTAGATCATGCTCTTATGATTGAAGGGAAGCAGCAGCAAATTGAAAATCACAAGAGGAAGTATGCACAAGGAAAGTACAATTCAGGAGCTCAGCAGAAGCCACGATTTACCCCTAGACCGGGAGGACATTTTTAGCATACCCATGGAGGAGGAAGCTCGCACAATCACAATGGCCCCAGGAATGGTAATGGGAATGGAGGAAGCAACGACCGGAACCGCACCAACCCATCAACCCCAGCCAAGAAATACCTGAGCCAAGTCACTTGCTTTAAGTGCCAGAAGACCGGACATTATGCCAATGAATGTCCTGAATCACAGAATGGAAATGGCAATGGAAGCTCTGGGAAGAAGCCGAACCCTTTCAATAGGGGACAGGTGAACCACGTTAATGTGGAGGAGGTTGAGGAGCAGCCGGATGCAGTAATCGGAAAGTTTTTGGTTAAGTCATTTACTGCACTCATTCTTTTCGATACTGGTGCATCGCATTCATACATATCAAGGGGATTTGTGGATAAGTATAAACTGCCAACCCAAGCCCTTAGGTCACCCATGTTAGTAACCTCGCCTGGAGCAGAATATATGGCTAGTCTATGGTGTGATCGGTTACCATTAAGGATTGGTAACTATGTTTTTCCCTCAGACCTAATAGTATTGGAACCCCAAGGATTGGATGTGATATTAGGCATGGATTGGTTATCAAAGTATGAAGGGAATATTGAATGTGCTAGTAAGTCAATTTTGCTTACCACCCCAGAAAGGAGAAGGATCAACTATGTATCCCGACATGTGCCAAAGAGAATTCAAGTAAATTGTTTAACCAGAGTTGTGCAGGAGGAAGTACCAGTAGTGAAGGATTTCCCCGAAGTATTTCCAGAAGAGTTGCCAGGCATGCCACCGGATAGAGATATTGAGTTTTTGATTGAGCTATTGCCAGGCACAGGGCCAATATCAAAGAGACCATATAGGATGCCTGCAAAGGATTTGGTGGAAATTAAGAAGCAAATTAAGGAGTTAATGGATAAAGGATATATTCGCCCAAGTTCTTCACCTTGGGGATCGCCAGTACTTCTAGTGGAGAAGAAGGATGGATTGTTAAGGATGGTTGTAGATTATCGAGGATTGAATGAAGTTACCATCAAGAACAAGTACCCTCTGCCGATGATCAATGATCTGTTTGATCGATTGCAAGGAGCTAAGGTATTTTCCAAGATCGATCTGCGATCAGGATACCACCAGTTGAAGATTCGGGAACAGGATATACCCAAGACGGCTTTTACCACCAGGTATGGGCTGTACGAGTATACCGTTATGTCATTTGGTCTGACTAATGCACCTGCATATTTTATGAACATGATGAACAAGGTGTTTATGGAGTTCTTGGATAAGTTCGTCATAGTGTTCATTGATGATATCCTGGTTTACTCAAAGAATGAAGAGGAGCATAAGGAACATTTGCGTTTGGTTCTTGGAAAGCTCAGGGAACATCAACTATATGCCAAGTTTAGCAAATGTGAGTTTTGGTTGAAGGAAGTTGGATTTCTCGGACATGTTATATCCGAACAAGGTATAGCAGTAGATCCCACTAAAGTTGATACCGTGACCAAGTGGGAAGCACCAACCATAGTGGGAGAGATCCGGAGTTTTCTTGGACTCACAGGATACTACCGGAGGTTTATTGAGAATTTCTCAAAGATTGCGAAGCCTATGACTGAGTTGTTGAAGAAGGATACCAAGTTCATATGGACAGGGGAATGTGAGGCTAGTTTTCTGGAGTTGAAGAAACGTTTGGTTAATTCACCAGTGTTGATTTTGCTAGACCAGACCAAGGATTATGAGGTGTATTGCGATGCTTCACGTCGAGGGCTTGGAGCAGTGCTTATGCAGGAAGGGAGAGTTGTTTCATATGCCTCACGATAGCTTAAGCCGCATGAGTTGAATTATGCTACGCATGATTTGGAGTTAGCAGCTGTAGTGCATGCACTGAAGACTTGGAGACATTTTCTGATTGGAAACCATTGCGAAGTGTACACGGATCATAAGAGTTTGAAGTATATTTTCACACAGAAGGAGTTGAACCTCAGACAAAGGAGATGGTTGGAGCTCATCAAGGATTATGATATGAAATTGCCTTATCACCCTGGAAAGGCTAACATAGTAGCTGACGCATTAAGCCGTAAGAGCCACGTCAACACCCTAATGACAGGAGAATTACCAAGGGAGTTAGTTGAAAATCTTTGAGAGTTATGTTTAGAAATAGTCCCGAGAGGCTATGTAGCAGCATTGGAGATTCAGTCTACATTGATGGAAAAAATCAGAGAAGCCCAAAGGACTGACAAGGAGATTGCTTCTAGTAAGGAGAAAATTAGCAAAGGAAAAGCTAAGGGATTTCGTGAGGATGAGCACGATACCTTATGGTTTGAAGACCGTGTCTATGTACCAAATGATCCGGATATTAGAAAGCTAATTCTGCAAGAGGCCCATGATTCACCATATTCGATTCACCCAGGAAATACCAAGATGTATTTGGATTTGAAGGATATTTTCTGGTGGACCGGAATGAAGAAGGATATTGCGGAGTACGTAGCAGTTTGTGATGTATGTCAAAGAGTGAAGGCAGAGCATCAGAAGCCAGCAGGATTGCTACAACCATTGCTGATACCCGAATGGAAGTGGGATAAGCTAGGCATGGATTTTATTACAGGATTGCCCAGAACACGTTCAGGCTATGACTCGATATGGGTTGTAGTCGATCGTTTGACAAAGGTAGCTCATTTCATTCCAGTGAAGACTACCTATACCAGTGCAAAGTTGGCAAAGATATACATGACCAGGATCGTATGTCTGCATGGAGTTCCAAGGAGCATTGTATCGGACAGAGGAACCCAGTTTACTTCAAAGTTCTGGAATCAGTTGCATGAGACTTTGGGAACCAGACTAGAGTTTAGCACAGCTTTCCACCCGCAGACAGATGGGCAGACTGAGAGAGTCAACCAGATCTTGGAGGATATGCTAAGAGCTTGTGCGCTAGATTATGGATCTAGTTGGGATGAGAATTTGCCATATGCAGAGTTCTCTTACAACAACAGCTATCAATCTAGTTTGAAGATGGCCCCTTTCGAAGCCTTGTACGGAAGGAGGTGCAGGACCCCATTGTCTTGGGATGAAGTTGGAGACCGCCAGTTGTTTGGAACAGATCTGATAGAGGAGTCTGAACAGAAAGTGAAATTAATTCGCGACAGGCTAAAGGTAGCTCAATCCAGGAAGAAGAGTTATGCAGATTCTAAATGCAAGGAGACAGTTTACGAAGTCGGAGACCGAGTTTATCTTCGAGTATCTCCACTTCGAGGAGTTAAGCGCTTTGGAGTTAAGGGAAAACTAGCGCCACGTTTTGTAGGCCATACAAAGTTTTGGAGCGCATGGGAGAAGTAGCCTACAAGTTGGAATTACCCGAAGGACTGTCAGGAGTTCACGACGTGTTTCATGTATCCCAGTTGAAGAAGTGCTACACGGAGATGGCTGACATACCGCTGAGAGATACTGTACCACTGGAAGCAATTCAGTTGGACAATGATTTGACCTATGAGGAGAAACCAGTTAAGATTCTAGAGTATGCCAGTCGAGTCACCCGCAGCAAGGTTATCAAGTTTTGCAAGGTTCAGTGGAGCCACCACACGGAGGATGAAGCCACCTGGGAACGAGAGGAAGATTTGCTGAAGGACCACCCTCACCTATTGACTAAACAACCCTAATCTCGAGGGCGAGATTCATCTTAAGGGGGGTAGGTTTGTAACATCCCAAATTTTCAATTTGGAATGTTATACACTAGATCATCATTGCATATCATATTTATTGCTTTTTGGTTGATCCTATAAATTTTTCGCAACTCAAGGACCCTCGGAGAGAGTTGGGGATTTCGTTATTTTCATATTTGAGTTGTCTCAAATTTTCAAAATAGGATCATTTGATTTTATTTATTTTATCTTCAATAATTTCTATTACAACAATATGAGAGAGGGAATAAAATGACTTTCCCAAAATAAAGAAATATTGAGGATTTAATAAAAAAAATAATCAAATAAGACTTTATTTGGTTTTATTTGCTATTTTATTTGAATTTAGGAAAAATGTGCGTTTTTCAAAATTGCATTTGGGCCCCAAATAAATGTTCACTTTGTCCGGCTTGATTTTAGAAGCCGGGGAAAATTTATTTCGGGATTTTTGGAGTCCGTTTAGTATTTCTTTTATTTCTTTTTCTGCGCGTTATTATTTAAAAAAACCGCGACCGACTCCGGGTCATACCCGAGCGGGACTCCGCCCTGGGCAGCCCTTATAAAGCCACCGCCCGGAGCCTGAGCCAGCCCACCCGGGCCGAAACCCTAGCGCCGCCGCCCGCGCCGCCGCCTCGAAGCCGCCGCCCGCGCCACGCCGCCGCCCTGCCCACTCGCCGAAGCCACCCCGCCCGCTCGCGGGAAACGCCGCCCGAGGTAGCCGCCGTCGCCGGTGGTTTTCTTTAGAAAACCGCCTGGTTTTTTTAAAAAGCCGCGGTTTTTTTAGATCTGTTTTTTTATCAAAACGGTTTTTTTACGGTTTAGGCTAATTAGCGAGCGTTCGCTCGTTCGTTCGTTTTAACGAACGTGTTCGTCGTTTAGATCCAGTTAACGAACGTTCGTTCGTTAAACTGTTCGTCATTTTTCTTTTTCTCGGATTAAACCCGCGATTTTTCTGATCGCGATTTCTGATCCGATTTTCGTTTTAGTATAACTTCTCGCTCGTTTATCGGAATCAGGCGATTCAAGCGCCTGGAGTTTTGTCTCGAAACCCTCTTTCCGTTTAACCAACTTAAACAAGTTTTTTGCTTTTGTAAATATTTCCTTAGATCCAGAATAGTAAACGAAGCCTGTTTCTTTTGCCGTTTGTTTTTCGTTGCTTCGTTCGATTTGATTCTTTCGCCAACCGGAGTTCTTAAGATGAACTTTCTGGTTAGATCTCTTATTTGAGTTTTACCTGTGCATTAGTTGAGTACTTATTGTATGTTTGTTTGTTTGCGATAGACTACCCGGAGTGCACCGCTTGTTACTTCGAATCACTAGGTTTCCCGGATCATCAGCAAGGCAAGTAACACTTTGATCATACCTTCTACTACCCAGTTTTATTGCATTAGATCAATCCCTACACATTGTATGATTAGGATCTAATAAAATTGTGGGTTTGGGAAGTAGTTGAGGTAGTACCTATTACCTGTTTATTATCAAACCTTTGGGAGTTACTTCTACGTTTGCTTATTATTGCTATGCTATGCTAGTAGACGTGGATTGGGTGAGTGATCTCCATGACAGATGTGAGATTTTTAAATCAATGGTTTATCTAAGGTGGCAACTTAAATACACATTTGGGTGGATTGAGGTACCTGGGTACTCCGGGATTGCCTGTTTTCTTTTGGACCGCCACCCAGGCTCAAAGGGATCGTGAGATTTTTCATGCTAGAAACTTCCGTGTGCAGCCACAAGCTATTATGGGCTCTAGCATAGTTGACTAAGTCGTGCGAACTCTTACAGTGGTAGACTAGCAGATGTAGGGGATGTAGGTGGTACGGTCTACCCATCGTAAGGTGCTAGCACTTCTGAAAGACTATGTCTCGGTCATCTGTTTCTCAAACACCGTGAAGTGCGAGAAACCAAACGGAGGCGATCGAGTCTTGTGGGGAAAAGTGCGCAAACCTCTGCAGAGTGTATAAACTAATCATGATTAGCCGTGTCCCCGGTTATGGACGCCTTGAGTATCTAGTACCTGCATTATCATGTGAATCTCACCATGTTACTATAAAATTTAATTTGACGGGTTTGTTTAATGATGTTACTTAATTGGGATTGATGATGCTGCCAACCATTCTCAATGTTCAACAACCACCATAATAGTTAAATAAATTTATTCCTTTGCAGTAGGGAAAATTGGCTTTACGCAAAACTGTAACCATAGAGCTTTCCGCCAGCCAAATGTGCATATAGTATAGCTGTTTCATTCCATTACTCTCTATGTGTTACATTGCCAGCATATTGAATGTGCTGACCTGTTTTCGGGCTGCAACGTTAATGTTGCAGACTTTTCAGACGATGATTAAGGAGTTTTAGGTCGTGTTTCTATACTCAGTGATGCCGTTGGAGTTGATGGACTCACTTATCTTCCAAGCCTTCCACTGTTATCATTATTAGATGGCCTTAAGCCATATTTATTGTAATAAGATCTCTATTGAGACACTCGATGTAATAAGTGTGTGATTGCTACTCTGTTATAAATCCTTCAAGTACTGTGTGGTGTCAGCATTACTGATCCAGGGATGACACCGGAGCACAGAGATTGGACCGTTTGAGGTCTGGTAGCTATAGTATTAATCAAATAATGATGTGAACTAGATTATTGACACTAGTAAATCCTTTGGGTGTTGGTCACATGACGATGTGAACTATGGTGTTAATCACATGGTGATGTGAACTATTGATGTTAAATCACATGGCGATGTGAACTAGATTATTGACTCTAGTGCAAGTGGGAGACTGAAGGAAATATGCCCTAGAGGCAATAATAAAGTTATTATTTATTTCCTTATATCATGATAAATGTTTATTATTAATGCTAGAATTGTATTAAACGGAAACATAATACATGTGTGAATACATAGAGAAACAAAGTGTCACTAGTATGCCTCTACTTGACTAGCTCGTTGATCAAAGATGGTTATGTTTCCTAACCATAGACATGAGTTGTCATTTGATTAACGGGATCACATCATTAGGAGAATGATGTGATTGACTTGACCCATTCCGTTAGCTTAGCACTTGATCGTTTAGTTTGTTGCTATTGCTTTCTTCATGACTTATACATGTTCCTATGACTATGAGATTATGCAACTCCCGTTTACCGGAGGAACACTTTGTGTGCTACCAAACGTCACAACGTAACTGGGTGATTATAAAGGTCCTCTACAGGTGTCACCAAAGGTACTTGTTGGGTTGGCGTATTTCGAGATTAGGATTTGTCACTCCAATTGTCTGAGAGGTATCTCTGGGCCCACTCAGTAATACACATCACCTAAGCCTTGCAAGCATTGCAACTAATGAGTTAGTTGCGGGATGATGAATTACGGAACGAGTAAAGAGTCTTGCTGGTAACGAGATTGAACTAGGTATTGAGATACCGACGGTCGAATCTCGGGCAAGTAACATACTGATAACAAAGGGAACAACGTATGTTGTTACGCGGTCTGACCGATAAAGATCTTCGTAGAATATGTAGGAGCCAATATGAGCATCCAGGTTCCGCTATTGGTTATTGACCAGAGACGTGTCTCGGTCATGTCTACATAGTTCTCGAACCCGTATGGTTCGCACGCTTAATGCTACGATGACAGTTATATTATGAGTTTATATGTTTTGACGTACCGAAGGAGTTCGGAGTCACGGATGAGATCGGGGACACGACGAGGAGTCTCGAAATGGTCGAGATGTAAAGATCGATATATTGGACGACTATATTCGGACTTCGGAAAGGTTCCGAGTGATTCGGGTATTTTTCGGAGTACCGGAGAGTTACGGGAATTCGACGGGGAGTATATGGGCCTTATTGGGCCATATGGGAATAGAGGAGAGAGACCAAAAGGAAGGAGGCCTGCGCCCCCCTTCTGGTCCGAATTGAATAAGGGGTGCAGCCCCCTTTTCCTTCTCCCTCTCCTCCTCTTTCCTTCTCTCCTACTCCAACAAGGAAAGGAGGAGTCCTACTCCCGGTAGGAGTAGGACTCCCCCCTTGGCGCGCCCTCCTCCTTGGCCGGCCGCCTCCCCCCTTGCTCCTTTATATACGGGGGCAGGGGGGCACCCCATAGACACAACAATTGATCTCTTGATCTCTTAGCCGTGTGCGGTGCCCCCCTCCACCATAATCCACCTCAATCATATCGTAGCGGTGCTTAGGCGAAGCCCTGCGTCGGTAGAACATCATCTTCATCACCATGCCGTCGTGCTGACGAAAGTCTCCCTCAACACTCGGCTGGATCGGAGTTCGAGGGACGTCATCGAGTTGAACGTGTGCAGAACTCGGAGGTGCCGTGCGTTCGGTACTTGATCGGTCGGATCGTGAAGACGTACGACTACATCAACCGCGTTGTGCTAACGCTTCCGCTTTCGGTCTACGAGGGTACGTGGACAACACTCTCCCCTCTCGTTGCTATGCATCACCATGATCTTGCGTGTGCGTAGGAATTTTTTTGAAATTACTATGTTCCCCAACACACACTAGGGCAATGACGAAGGGATCGGAGGAACTCCCGTGCCAGCACTCGTCCAGTGATAACGGTGCGGCCGACCGTGGGTCTCCTACCTCGCTGTTGACGATGGCCTAAATGCTGCCCCTCCTCCCTTTCACCGGTGGAGGGGGATACATCCGGATATGTAACCAGTGGTGAGGATAGAAAGATAGTGTTACCACCACTATCCTCTTTACATCTGGAGAGGATGAGAGTGTGTGAATAGAGCAACCCTAGCAAGCAAGCGTGGAGGCTCCTCCCTATATATATGTATAGTGGGGTAGTTTTCTTTTTTCACTCCATCAAAACAATCATTTAAATTTGTGTACGAGCTAGGTTGCCGGTTTTTTATTTGTTGATTGTTTTTTGAGATAGCTACCCGTTTATACCAAGTGGTAAACAATGTTGGATTAACGAGCTGCTCTGCTCGGTTCGTTCGAAGCTCGTTAGAAGAAAATTCACGTAAGATGAGACATGTGTTGTGTTTTTACTAATGAACTTAGCATGAAACTTTTTATCTAGTTTGTTAACCTCCTTAATAAATTGATGATTGGCTTTGTTCATTAAGAAGTGACCCACAAGGATAACAAGCCGAACTATCGAGGTATCATTGCTCGTGAGCTACGAGCTTTTGTTCCAGCCCTAACGGTGTGCCAGGTCGCACTTTGTATCTTTCAGGTCTGGTACTAAACACTGCATTAAGTGAACAACCACCGCCTCGTAAAAATTACGAACAAGCCCACGGCTAAAATTATCGAAATCGTGGGCTGCAGCAACATGCATTATTATTTATCTCTACTCCTATAAAAGACTGAGTTGGTGATGATGGTGTGTCTGCATCTCTCATTTCTGACCATTAGATCTTTATCTAACAACTGTGAGGTAAGTTGTGGCATTTTTGCGACAATACCCCACTTCTCTTTTCCAATTTGCAGAAAACCCCTTATTATCTTAGTTGCAACCACATCCCACCCTCACCTCATCAAAACAGCCTGAGAAATATATTTTGAGTGAAAAGTAATATATTCTTAGTGGTATATATGTATATCAAAAAAAGAGTGTTTTCATTCAAGTTTGTGAACAATTACTATTCTACTTTAGATCCATTGCAACACACGGGCACATGGCTAGTATTTTATATGTGGGAGTATCCTCGAAATAAAATGTGAGAGTACAATCTTTATCTGGCCCCTTTGTAATTTGTTCTAAATTTTGACGAAAGATTTAACCGACAAATTGTTTGTGCATGTTAACTGAAATTATATCCTCGGATTCGTATTTGAACATAGTTTTCAATGATGCAATTTTTTGTGACATGCATGAACATTTGGTTAGTTAAATTTATAGTCAAAATTTGGCATACGCTATCATAGGGATCGATAAACGAGGACAGAGCTCCTCGTCTATCCTCCAAACTACCATATGACTAGTGACTCTATTACATGTTGGACATCAAGCATTCTGGCATGTGTGCCATCCACCAAATCACAACAAGGTGCTACAGTCAAGATTCACCAATCACCCCGATGTGGCCGTCATGACCCGTCATATCACAAATACCACACCTTTACCATTAGTGGTAAAGTGGCCTCGAAGTTGTATTGGACGAACCAACCATCATTTCACTGGAACACTCGTTGAAGCCCTTTCTCCCCAATCTTGAACAAAACCTCACTCCAGGCTACTCACTTCTACCTTTTTCTTCTGTACCGATGAAGGAAAGGTGGGCGATCAGTGATGCTACTATATTTTCATTCCAACATTCTTCTCTTTGCGAAGCACTGACCAATTCTCACTACCGATTCTTTTTCCTGTTTTTCATTGAAATTGTGGTTTCCTTTCGATTGCTTTTTGTTTATCAGTTTATTGATGGATCCTGGAGCACTGGGCAAAGAGTTGTCGGCGGACAACCCACTCGACACAAAGATCTCTAGGAAGCGAGCACCAACCAACGATTTGGCCATGTTGGCGGGCCAACCCATGGAGATGAAGAACTCCAAGAAACAAGAACTAGCCAAAGAGTTGATGACGTTGGTGGACAAACTCCTTGTCGGTGTCAAAACCGGCGGATCTTGGGTAGGGGGTCCCGAACTGTGCGTCTAGGCCGGATGGTAACAGGAGGCAAGGGACACGAAGTTTTACCCAGGTTCGGGCCCTCTCGATGGAGGTAAAACCTACGTCCTGCTTGATTAATATTGATGATATGGGTAGTACAAGAGTAGATCTACCACGAGATCAGAGAGGCTAAACCCTAGAAGCTAGCCTATGGTATGATTGTTGATGTGTATGTTGTCCTAAGGACTAAAACCCTCTGGTTTATATAGACACCGGAGAGGGTTAGGGTTACATAGAGTCGGTTACAATGGTAGGAGATCTGAACATCCATATCGCCAAGCTTGCCTTCCATGCCAAGGAAAGTCCCTTCCGGACACGGGACGGAGTCTTCAATCTTGTATCTTCATAGTCCAGGAGTCCGGCTGAAGGTATAGTTCGGCTATCCGAACACCCCTAATCTAGGACTCCCTCAGTAGCCCCCGAACCAGGCTTCAATGACGATGAGTCCGGCGCGTAGATTGTCTTCGGCATTGCAAGGCGGGTTCTCCTCCAAATTCCGTGTACCTGTTTGAATAAAGTCCGGTTTCTTGTAGATGTTGCGCTCCTTGGCTTCTACGCCCAATAATGGCCATCTCCCACGTGTTAAACAAATATGGAAAGTCTGAGTGTTTTTATGTTCACACCCCTAGCCACGTAAATGAGCTACCCTACTTAAGGGGACGAGGATTTAGATCCAATCGACACCTTCTCCCATCCACGAGTGTTCATCAGAGCGCATCCGACAAAGGTCCATTCCACCATGGCCAGCCGCCGCAACTCCTCCGCTCGCCCTTCTAGCCCTAAGCCTGGATATTGGGAGAGATGTTCTACTCCGCATAGCAAGCTAGTGACGCTCCACACCAAGGGATTTCTCCCCGCGGCCTATATGGTCCCGGTTTGAGCCGGTCTTGCCGTCTAGAACGGCGGAGAGCAAGCAGAGAATGCCCCTAATCCATCCAAAGGAGAGCGGGTGTGCCTTGTCCCTTACTTAATAAGGGGGCTCGGATTTCCCATCCACCCATTTCTCCGGGGGCTGCTGGAGTTCTACGGCCTCCAGCTACATCATCTCACGCCTGCCTTAGTATTGCATATCGCGGGCTTTGTAGCCCTCTGCGAGCTGTTCTTGGGTGTTGAAGCTCATTTCGGACTGTGGAAGGAGCTATTTTGCCTCGTGCCCCGTTCCAAGAAAGGGTCAATGTATCAAGTGGGCGGAGCCGAAGTATGGCGCATCGCCGGGACCGGATATATGTCTGGAACCCCAAAGAAGGCGTTCGAAGATTGGCCCTCAGAATGGTTCTACATAGAAGACGTCCCGCTGCCAGATCCTGTCCGGATCGGCCTCCCAGAATTCGATAATGCTCCCTTAAAGAAGCGCCTAAGCTGGCATCCACGGAGCCCTCAAAGGGAAAGTGACAGGTACATCATTTACCTGATGGGCCGAATAAGATTGTTGGCCCATTCCGGACTAACCATGATCGGAGTTATGGCCGAATGCATCATGCGGGGGGTGCAGCTGCTTCAGTATAGAAGTCACCCCATGTGGGATTTCAACAGGGAGGACGACGCCACCCGCTACGGCTGTAAAGGGTCGGATTCAGTTGCCGCTCTATTAAAGATCTTGTCCACTTTGTACAAGGGAGAAGAGGAGGAATTTCTCCGCGTCAACCCACAAGGTGGATTCTCTATGCACAATCCCCCAAGCTGGGTAAGTGGTCGCATTTACTTGCTCATCCGTTTAGTGTTCCCATTGTTAAATACTTAGTCTGATGACTTCAACGCAGGAACTGCGCTGGGCTGTTAAGGAAATAAGCAGCCCGCCTCCACAACCCGAGGACCCAGGACGGTCTCTCGACCCGGCCTCTCAAGAGGATCCGGACATATCTGTGGAGCTGATTGATGGAGTGTTCCATCAATTGAGCGAGGACAACGCCTTGGTGGACATTACGGCTGATTACCCAGGGCTAATCTTGACGCCCCAGGTACTTGAGATCGAAGTCCCAGTACCCCGGATAGGGGTCCGTCCACGCGTGTTCAATTTCCTGACTGCAACCGAACTCTGCAGGGGAGGTTTTTGAGGCAGAAGGCCGAACCCGTGGCGACAAGCCAACGAGGGCCCGCAAGGCCCCGAGGGCAGAAAAGAGGTGCAGTTCGGATCGAGGCATCAGCGCAAAGGTATGGTGCGCCCCTTTATCCTAGTTGTTATACCTTCGAGGCACATTTGATACTCATACCCTCTTCAGGACAAAGAGACCTCGCCGGACTATATCCGGAGAGGCTGCCAATCGCGCCTCCACCAGCCAGGCTCCAAAGCCTGGTCCAGGGGCGGAGGCGAACGCAAGGCGTGTGCCGAACGTTCCTCCGACGGAGGATGTGGACGGCTTGTCTGCCACCAAATCTGAGGTGGAAAGCGCCATGAACCACAGGCGTCGCCGGACAATTCTTCACGACGCTTGCTTCTCCCAAGAGGCGTTAGATGCCTTCAATTCGGGAGATGCACACCTCCGTGCCGCTCAAAATGTTCTAGCCAGAGCCACGGAGCAATATGTAAAAGACATACGGGTAAGAAAATTTTGCTAAATATATATGTAGCAGTAGCCCCCGAGACTTAAAACAGTTAGAATAACTAGTTTAAGGATCATTTGATATGCAGGTTCTTACAGAAAAGAATTCCCTACTGTCCCAGGAGCTGGAAGAGTGCAAAGCCCAACTGGAGGCCGCACTAGCCGCGGCAGGGGATCCTAAGGAGGCCCCCCTCTGGTAATAGACATTTCGAAAGATAAGTATTTTGCGAAGCACGGCTTTGGTGTGAATCTGACAAATAGAATTGCAGATGGCGCCGGATTGAATCCGGAAAAGCAACATCTCCTACGCCAGCTAAAGGCTGGTGAGAGGGTGCTATTAAAGGTGATGGGGGAGAAGAACGTTCTCCAAGATGCCAACACCCGGCTGGGCGTCGAGCTGAAAGATGTTCGTGCCCAGCTATCAGACTCCGTGAAGGAGAATCAGCGGCTTCGGCGCGGCATATTTAGTAAGTGCTTGAACGAACCTTTTGAAGGAAAGTTCAGCGGGCAAGTCGACTGACAGACCAATGTCTGTAGGTGTGTTAACAGGTCATCCGGCGGAGGAGATGCCCGGTTCTATGGGTGACCTTCTTCCCAAGCTCTCGCACCTGCTCGACCGAGTTCGGCAGGCTATGCGAGGCGTCGCCCAGGCCCTGTGGCCATCCGTCTCCATGCCCGAAGGTATTGGAGAGCTTGCGGAGAAGCTAAAGGGAGCACGGCGGCGCTTCCAATTGTGGAAGATATCAGCCTGCCATCAAGGCGCTAGGGAGGCCTGGGCCATGGTGAAGACGCGGTACTCAAAGGCTGACCCCAACCATATGGCCGAGGTCGGTCCTATAGGGCCCGATGGGAAGGAGATCCCTGTAAGCTTAGTGTACGGCCAAGTAGAGTTGGCCGCAAAGTACTCCCAGCAGGACTGTAAATTAGACAGCCTGTTAGATGGTATTGAAGAGGAATACAATCAGTCAAAATGATTATGTAATCGAATTGACATTTATAATGCTTTCTAGCCGGATTGTAGATCATTTTTCATGGCCGACCTTTTCGCTTCAACCTCGGGGCCTGATGGTCCGGAGTGTGTCCAAATTCCCATGCGGTTATATAGGAACTGGGGAATGCGTGGAGACCAGGCGTAGGGGTCATTAGTGCGTGAACAAACAAGTGCCTGGCTAGTTATGTTATATTACATGGTTAGTAAGAAACATCTTCCAGGGAGAATAGTTCCGTTAGGGGTTCCTTTCCCTGGGGGGCATGCCCTAAAGTGCATGTCCATGCTGCGAAAAGAAACGCAAGAAAAACGCTTGGGGGCACATAGATAAAGAAAAAGATCATCTTTAGTTCACCGACCGAATATTCTCTTAAGAATGCTAGCTTTCGGCTTCACCCAGTCTGAGGTACACGCCCGGCTGATCCGGCAGTAACAATCGCAGAGGTGCTCCCTTTACCACCTAGCCGAATAATCGGGAACGTAGGGGTAAGCACAGGAGCCAGGCAACCCAGCTTGGCCAAAACTTAAGTCATATCAATGCATATAATGGTGAATAAAAGGTACATGCGGAAGTTTGACACATGTGTTAGGCATGAAGCCCGTATAAATAAGCTTCTGTTTAAAGAAGCCCCCAGGTTTACTGAGCGCGGATAGCGCGTCAATTTGTGAGCCTTTAAAGGTTATAAGAGAGAGAAAAAGGGAGAAGGAGAGAAATGTAAGATGGACAGTATATAAAAATGGACAGAGTAAGGAGACGAACACAGGATCCGGCGCTAGGCATAGAATCTTCGGAGACGGGCTGCGTTCCATGGGTTCGGCTCGAGTCGGTTATCCGATGTGTTTCGCAGGCGGTACGCTCCACCAGTCAGGACTTGGTCAATTATGAAGGGACCTTCCCACTTGGGCTTGAGTTTGTCCTTTTTCTTGTCCGGCACGAGTAGAACTAATTCGCCAACGTTGTAATTTTTGTCCCGTACTTCTCTGCTTTGGTATCTTCGAGCTTGCTGTTGATAGAATGCGGAATGGGCTTTCGCCACATCGCGCTCCTCCTCTAATGCGTCCAAACTGTCCTGCCGATCGAGCTTGGCTTCTCTTTCCTCGTACATGCGCACTCGAGGTGAGTCATGAATTATGTCGCAAGGCAGAACTGCCTCTGCGCCGTACACCATGAAGAATGGTGTGTATCCGGTGGTGCGATTCGGCGTGGTCCGCAGCCCCCAGAGTATGGAGTCGAGCTCCTCTACCCAGTGCGTGTTAGATTCCTTGAGGGACCGCACTAGTCTGGGTTTGATGCCGCTCATGATAAGACCATTTGCACGTTCGACCTGGCCGTTAGTTTGTGGGTGATAGACGGAAGCATAATCGAGCTTTATGCCCATGTTTTTGCACCAGAGTTTTACCTCGTCGGCCGTAAAGTTCGTGCCATTATCAGTGATGATGCTGTGGGGGACGCCGTAACGGTGTACAACCCCGGATATGAAGTCTATCACAGGTTCGGATTCGGCCGTCTTAACAGGCTTGGCTTCTATCCATTTGGTGAACTTATCCACCATGACCAGTAAGTATTTGTGCTTGTGGGTTCCGCCTTTAAGGGGTCCAACCATATCAAGCCCCCAGACCGCAAAGGGCCAAGTGATGGGGATTGTTTGGAGGGCGGTGGGTGGCATATGGCTTTGGTTTGGAAAGAGCTGGCAGCCGGCGCATCGTTGGACTAAGTCCTGAGCGTCTGCCCGGGCCGTCGGCCAATAAAAGCCTATATGGAAGGCCTTGCTTACCAGGGACCGGGCTGCAGCGTGATGACCGCCGAGCCCGACATGGATTTCAGCCAGGAGATTCCGCCCCTCCTCTTCGGAGATGCACCTTTGGAGGACTCCGGTAGTGCTTTTCTTATAAAGCTCTCCCTCGTGGACTCTGTAGGCTTTGGATCGCCGCACTATGCAGCGTGCCTCATTTTGATCCTCGGGGAGTTCCTGCCTAGTAAGGTAGGCGAGGAATGGTTCTATCCATGGGGCGATGACAGCCATTATTACGTGGGCTGAAGGTGTTATTTCAATGGCAGAGCCTCCGATTGTATCAGAAAGTTCGGTGTCGGGCAGTGTGGATGGGTCCGGGCTGTCATTGTTCGGCTCCCCTTCCCATGCCACGGATGGCTTGAAAAGCCTTTCCAAGAAGATGTTGGGGGGGGACTGCATCGCGTTTTGCGCCGATGCGTGCCAGGACATCTGCCGCCTGATTATTTTCCCGGGCTATATGGTGAAATTCAAGTCCCTCGAGTCGAGCTGACATTTTTAGGATGGCGTTGCGGTAAGCTGCCATTTTCGGATCCTTGGCATTTAAGTCTCCATTTATTTGGGAGATTGTAAGGTTCGAGTACGTGCGCACCTCTAGGCGTTGGATGCCCATGGATACTGCCATCCGGAGACCATGTAGAAGGGCCTCATATTTGGCTGCATCGTTGGAGTCCGTGTACAGAATCTGTAGTACGTATTGAACTGTGTCTCCTGTGGGGGACGTCAAAACGGCAACAGCCCCTAGTCCAGCCAACATTTTGGAGCCGTCGAAATGCATGATCCAATTTGAATATGTGTTGTACTCTCTAGGGAGTTCGGCCTCCGTCCATTCTGCGACGAAGTCGGCCAAAACTTGTGACTGGATGGCTCGTCGTGGCTTATAAGTTATGTCGAACGGGAGGAGTTCGATGGCCCATTTCGCAATCTGGCCCATTGCGTCAAGGTTGTTTATAATGTCTTTAAGTGGTACTTCTGAGGCTACTGTTATTGAACACTCTTGAAAGTAGTGTCGTAGCTTCCGGGATGCCATGAATACCGCATCCGCAATCTTTTGATAATGCGGGTACCGTGATTTGCAGGGAGTGAGGACAGTGGACACATAATAGACCGGCCTTTGAAGGGGGAATTTGTGTCCGTCCGCTTCTCGTTCGATGACGAGCACTGCGCTTACAACCTGATGTGTTGCTGCGATGTACAATAGCATTGGTTCGCCGGTGTTTGGCGCGGCCAGGACTAGGTTTGTTGCCAGTATGGCTTTTATTTCGTCGAGTCCGGCCGTGGCTGCGTCCGTCCATTTGAAGTGTTCGGTGCGCCGAAGGAGGCGGTAAAGGGGAAGGGCCTTTTCTCCCAAGCGGGAGATAAAGCGGCTTAGAGCCGCCACACATCCGGTTAACTTTTGTATTTGTTTGAGGTCCTTTGGGATATCCAGTTGCGACAGAGCTCGGATCTTGGCTGGATTTGCTTCAATTCCTCTACTGGATACAATGAAGCCCAATAGCTTTCCGGCTGGAACGCCAAAAATGCATTTTTCCGGGTTGAGCTTGATGTCGTATGTTCGGAGATTACCAAATGTGAGCCTCAAGTCGTCTACTAGAGATTCAACACGTCTTGTTTGGATGACCACATCATCTACGTATGCCTCCACTGTTTTACCAATCTGGCTTGCCAAACATGTCTGAATCATGCGCTGATATGTTGCGCCGGCGTTTTTGAGCCCGAAGGGCATCGTGTTGAAGCAGAATGGACCGTATGGTGTGATAAATGCCGTTGCGGCTTGGTCTGGTTCTACCATCTTGATTTGATGGTAGCCAGAATATGCATCGAGGAAACACAACGAATCGTGTCCTGCGGTAGCATCGATAATTTGATCGATGCGGGGGAGGGGGAAGGGATCCTTTGGGCAAGCCTTGTTAAGGTCTTTAAAATCAACACACAGGAGCCAGGATTTGTCCTTCTTTGGTACCATCACCAGGTTTGCTAGCCAGTCCAGATGTTTTATATCTTTCATGAATCCGGCCTCTAATAGCTTTGCTAGCTCCTCTCCCATAGCCTGTCTCTTAGGTTCGGAAAAATGCCGGAGAGCCTGCTTGACGGGTTTGAATCCTGTTTGGATATTTAAGCTGTGCTCGTCCAGCTTGCGTGGGATTCCTGGCATGTCTGAAGGGTGCCAGGCGAAAATGTCCCACTTCTCTCGTAGGAACTCTCGCAATGCGGCGTTGACATCAGGGTTTAACTGTGCCCCGATGGAAGCTGTTTTATTGGGGTCCATTGGATGGACTTGGAATTTGACTATTTCGTCCGCTGGTTTAAAGGAGGTGGATTTGGATCTTTTGTCGAGTACCACATCGTCCCTATTCATCGTAGAGCGCAGCGCAGTCAGCTCCTCAGCCGCTAGGGCTTCGGATAGTGCCTCGAGGGCCAGTGCGGCTGTCTTGTTTTCGGCGCGGAGTACTATGTCCGGATCACTAGCGAGAGTGATGATCCCGTTAGGCCCGGGCATCTTGAGCTTCATGTACCCGTAATGGGGTATTGCTTGGAAGATTGTGAAAGCTTCCCGCCCTAGCAAAGTGTGATAACCGCTGCTGAACGGGGCCACATGGAACGTGACCTCTTCGGACCTGTAATTGTCCGGCGTGCCGAACACCACATCTAGTGTGATTTTTCCTGTACAGCGCGCTTCCCGACTGGGGATTATTCCTCTAAAGGTTGTGCTGCTTCGCATGATGCGGTTCCAGTCTATATCCATTTTTTGAAGAATTTCCTCATAGATGAGGTTCAGTCCGCTGCCGCCATCCATGAGTACCTTGGTAAGACGAAAGTCATCCACTATTGGACTGAGGACCAATGCAGCTGGTGCTCGGGCTGTTCGGAATTTAGGTTCATCACTAGCGTTAAAGGTAATGGCCATGTCACTCCATGGGTTTATTGTTGCTACTTGGTAGACTTCGGCAAGGCTGCGGAGTGTCCTTTTCCGCATATTATTTGATGCGAAGGTCTCGAAGACTGTTAATACCGTATTGGTGTCTCTGGGGTGGCTCTCTGTGGCCTCCGGAATTCAGAGGTTTTCGCCAATTTTGGCCACCTGCCGGAGTATCCAACATGCTCTAAGGCTGTGAGTTGGTGTGGCGTCCTCTGTACTATGAATTTTACAGGGTGCATTAAGCCATCCTTCCAGTATGGTTCCATGCCCTGTAGAGGGTTTTTGCCTTTTGGTGTTTGACCCGGGTGTCTGGCGATGATGCACCCTTTTATTTCGGACTAGGCTTGCCTTAAGGGCCGGATTGTCCCAAAATTTTGTTTCGGTTTCCCGGGCGCTTTCCATCACACAGTACTTTCGTACTATGGACGCTAAGTCAGCGAAGCATGTAATATCACTGCGACTTATGGCGTTGAGTATTCCCTTGTCCGTGCAATTATTGCAGAAGAATGAAATTGCGTCTTCCTCGCGGCAGCCATTTATCCTGTTCATAACCAGGAGGAATCTGGCCCAGTAATGATGTACTGTTTCTTTGGGCTCTTGCCTGATTTGGGATAGATCGCTAATGTTCGGGTGGGTGGGTGGAATTAAATCCGAAGCCTTACCCCTTCTAAGGCTCAGAGGCCGAGGAATTTCCGAACTCAAGAATTTGGATTCCTGGATGTCGTCCAATGAATCCAGTCCGTCGCCTGATTCTAGGTTCAGGTCTTGAGTGATATCCTCCCCTCCGCGGACATCCGGCTTGGAGGGATCGGGAATCCGGACGTAGTGAGTCCTTAAGATAGATGAAGGGTCGCCGCACTGTCCCTCTACCACGGCAACGTGATGGGTGGTTTGGGGAGAGTTAATCTCTCTCAGATCGGTTTTAGACACAATCTGGTCGTAATCCGTAGCGACTCCCAGGGCGGTGAAGCGATCCAAGAGCTCGTTTATGGAGGAAAGCTCTATTGGATCTAACTGCTCGGCAAGTTCCGAGTTGACAGGAAGATTGTTTTCGATGGCTCGAGAGGTCATCATCGGCGCAGAAGCCGAAAAGGTGGTCGTAAGAAAACCACCTAGCCGGAGGGTTTGGCCGACAGCCAAAGCTCCCTTAGCAACGGTGCCGTCTTTAAAGACGGGGCGAGGCATCCTTCCTGATGGCGACGACACAGAGGAACTCTCAATGAAAGCACCAATGTCGGTGTCAAAACCGGCGGATCTTGGGTAGGGGGTCCCGAACTGTGCGTCTAGGCCGAATGGTAACAACAGGCAAGGGACACCAAGGTTTACCCAGGTTCGGTCCCTCTCGATGGAGGTAAAACCCTACGTCCTGCTTGATTAATATTGATGATATGGGTAGTACAAGAGTAGATCTACCACGAGATCAGAGAGGCTAAACCCTAGAAGCTAGCCTATGGTATGATTGTTGATGTGTATGTTGTCCTACGGACTAAAACCCTCCGGTTTATATAGACACCGGAGAGGGTTAGGGTTACATAGAGTCGGTTACAATGGTAGGATATCTGAACATCCGTATCGCCAAGCTTGCCTTCCACGCCAAGGAAAGTCCCCTCCGTACATGGGACGGAGTCTTCAATCTTGTATCTTCATAGTCCAGGAGTCCGGCTGAAGGTATAGTTTGGCTATCCGAACACCCCCTGATCCAGGACTCCCTCACTCCTCAAAGAAGGTTGGACGTCCTTTATGATTCTGATGTCGCGGTCCGTCCTATGGACATCACCGCAGAAATCGTTCCTGATGTCGTAGTCTGTCCTTTGGACATCCCCCCGGAGATCGATTCCCATGCTGTTGTCTGTCGTGTGGACATCACCCCAGATATCTATTTCGATGTCGTGGTCCGTCCGATGGACATCGCCCTAGAGATCGATTCCGATGTCGCGGTCGGTCTAGTGGACATCGCCCCAGAGATCGATACCCATGCCATTGTCCGTGCTGTGGTCATTGCCTGAGAGATCTATGACAAGAAATAGTTGGTTGCGCTAATCTTTCAAGGTACTTTGCATTGTGTTTAATTACCAGAATGGTGCGTGTTAACAAACCATCATAGGGCTAGTGCACTGTGGGCGATACTTGTTCTTTTGTTTGATAGTGAATCATGCGAACCCTCTCCGAGTTATGGAAATAGATGTATCCTCACCAGCTTTTGATGTAATATATGGCATGCTTAGATGTAAGTTTGAACTGTTTATCATATTAGCAGGGCATGTTTGGTGATTCTTGGTGTTAGTAGGCTAGCTACTGTGGGAGCTATAGTACTTGCAAACACTCACCGAAGAGAAAAATTGGGGCTGATGAGCTCGTGGTACGCTTATAGGTCTGATTCGTCGTCCATCAGCCAAGCCCAAGCTCCGAAAATTGTAGGCTTAGCGATTGATCAAACAATAGTCAACAAGTATACATTAATTCACATAAAACTCAAAGAGTTTGTTCACGGATACATTCACATTAATAGCCAGCAAAATTGGCACGTACTTGTAACATGCGTGAATGTGTAATTTTTTTGGGTGGAAGCGTGAATGTGTAGTGACATCGTACTTGCAGAGTGGCTACAGAGAGTGTGTACGTGTGCTAGAGGGGTTGTGGGATGGAGAGAGATCTAGAGAGAGAGAAATACCCTCCATTTCTTTCCAATCGTTTGATTGACAAAGGATATTTTCTGAGAACACAAAATCCTAGGCGGGCCAGTTTGTCCTAGTGGGTTTCAGTGATATGACATGCTACAGTGGCGTCCAGTCTTCGTGTGTGGTAGCCATATTGTAGGTACAGTAAGTTTTATTGAAGAAGCGGATTCAACGAAGTCATGATGGTTCCTTCGTTCAACCAACTTACAGTGGGAAAGGTTGGGCCTGCGATACGACCGGGGTGACTCTCCCCTACAGTACTGTCTAGTGCACTACAATATAATTTTGTGCATGGCAAGTGGACCAGGATGGTTGACGTCCCACATGTCGGTGAATGAAAGTATTCTTTCTGATATCGAGGATGAGCAAGGAGTATTCATTGTTTATTTTTTATGAAAGCTATTGTCTCCATTGTTACGACGGAGGAGTGTGAAACACGGTAGCCGGTGAACTTGGCATGTGCACAACTCCCTCTTTCTTCATGTACCATAGTGTTGACTATAAGGTTGGCTATAAGGTTAAAACTTTTTCTCACTTCCTCTCTATCCGTTTCCTCTCAAATGTTTTTTACCTTCTTTTTTTATAGACAATTGTTTTTTATACCTTGGAGCACGTGTAGAGACGGGCTCTTGCAGAGCCCACTCCTTCACTTTTTCATCGCCTCTCTCCTCCACATAAGAGGCCTTATAGCCCAGTATTGTCCTTGCTATGAAGGCGGGCAGCTGGCACCTGGGGGAGCGCACGGGAAGAGGAGGGGTTTTTTGGTGGGCCAGGGCGGTCAGAAGCGGGCTTGGAAGCGGTCCGGACTCCCGCATGGCCCACCTCACATCTTCACCATATTTCTTGGATTCCGTGCACGTCGGGTGGGTGATTTATTCTCCCTCCCCCGTCTCTCTCTTCTTAGCCGATGCTCGCTGAGCAATTAGATTTCTGCTATTGACGGTTTATTCAATTGTAGTCCCACATCTCAGTGAAAATGCAAGACAATGTGTGTCCCCTTTTGTGAGCGGCGTGCGAGACAGGCTGTCAGGGGTGAGACGCGAATGCGACAGGCATGCTTTATGTGTGCCGCCTTTTCCTTTTCAACTTACAAAGTGTAACATTTTTGTGTGATCGATCGATAGAAATCCACAACAAAATGACAAGGGCGACGCTTTCCCGTGCTTTAGATGGGCTAGTTTTGCCCAGTGGATTTGAGTGATATGACGTGCTATAGTGCCTTCCACTTGCTCCATTTTTATGTAAGCACGCGTCTCCACTCTTACGAGGGAGGAGTGCGAAACACGGCGGATCTCATTTTGATTGAGGGATAACTGTTCCTTGCGAAATAATGGAGCACTATTAGTGATTATATCATGATAGTTAGGGCATCTCCAGCGCTGACCCACAAATTTACACCAGCATCTGTCTGAGGACACTGATGCCAGAGGATGCTATCCAATGCTACATGCATACCTGTCGAAAACTATATGAACTATAGCGACCAGACCTCAAACAGTATGATCTCTGTGCATCAGTGTCCTCCCCGGATCGGTAATGCTGACACGCACAATACTTGAGGATTTATAATAGAGTAGCAATCACACACTTATTACATCGAATGTCTCAAAAGAGAACTTACTACAATAAATATAGCTTAAGGCCATCTAATACAATAACAGCGGAAGGCTTGGAAGATAAAATGAGTCCATCAACTCCAACGGCATCACTGAGTGAAAGACCACGACCTAGGGCACCTTACTCGTCATCTGGAAAGTCTGCAACATGATACGTTGCAGCCCAAAAACAGGTCAGCACATGGAATATGCTGGCAATGTAACACAAGAGAGTAATGAACAGAATAACACTATCACTACATGCATATATGTCTGGTGGAGGCTGTATGGTTAATATGTTTTGAGGAAAGCCAATTTTTCCCTACAACAAAGGAATAAATTTTATTTAAGTATCATGGTAGTTGTTAAACATTGAGAAGGTTCGCCCAACTCAATCCCAATCAAGCATAATCATTAAACCCAATCAAATTATATTAAGAGTGATGAGATCCACATGATAATCCAATAACTAGATACTCAAGATGTCCATAACCGGGGACACGACTAACCATGATTATTTTTTGTGCACTCTGCAGAGGTTTGTGCACTTTTCCCCACAAGACCCGATCTCCTCCGTTTGATTTCTTGCACTACATGATGTTTGAGAAACGGATGACCGAGACATAGTCTTTCCAAAGAGGTCCCCTTAACCGATAGATAGGCCTGTACACCTACAATCCCCTACATCTGCTAGCCCATCATGGAAAGGTTTCCCAGAACTTACTCAACTATGCCAGAGCCCATAATGCCATGTGGCTGCACATGGAAGTTTCTAGCATGAATAATCTTATGATCCCTTTGAGCCTAGGTGGCAGTCCATAGGAGAATCACACGGTACCCCGGGATTTCGAAAAAAATACAGGTAGCACTGGGTTCCCCATGTGCCTCAATCCACCCAGATGTGTATTAAAGTTGCCACCTTAAGTTAACCATTAATTACCAATACTCACATCTGTCATGAATACACTCAAACCCAAACCACATCTACGAGCATAACATAGCAATATAAGCAACGTAGAAGTATCTCCCAAAGGTTTGGTAATAAACAGGACAATAGGTACTACCACATCTACTTCCCATAACCCATAATTTAATCAGATCCTAACCATGCAATTGATTGAGGATTGATCTAATGCAATAAAACTGGGTAGTAAAGAGGCATGATCAAAGTGTTACTTGCCTTGCGGATGATCCGTGAAACCAAGAGACTCAGAATAGCACGCTTCGCACTACGGGTACTCTATCACAAAACAACAAGCATACAATAAGCAATCAAGAAAAGATGCATGAGTAAAACTGAAATAAGAAGATCTAACCAGAAAGTTCAACTTAATAACTCCGGTTTGCAAAAAGAATCAAAACAAACGTAGCAACAAAACTCAAACTGCGAAAGAAACAAGCTTTTATTACTAATCTAGACTAAAGTCAAATTTTACAGTAGCAAAAACTTGTTTAAGTTGATTAAACAGAAAGAGGGCTTCGAGACGAAACTCTAGGCGCTTGAATCGCCTAATTCCGATAAACGAGCTAAAAGATAAACTAAAACGAAAATCAGATGAGAAATCACGATCGAAAATAATCGCGAAAAATCCGAGAAAAAGAAAAACTGACGATCAGGCTAACGAACGAATGTTCACTGTCTGCGGTTAAACGGTGAAAAATCGTTCGTTAAAATGAACGAACGAATGGGCGTTTGCTAAATTACTAAACCGGAAAAATAAACCAATCTAAATAAAAACAACCGTGGTTTTTTTAAAACCCGACGGTTTTCTAACGAAAACCGCGGCGGCGGCGGCTACCTCGACGAATCCGGCGAGGGCAGCGGCGAGCCCGGCGGTGGCGGTCGGAGGCGACGGCCGGCAGGGCGACGGCGGGTGGAGGTGGGGTCGGCGGCGGCGGCGGCGGCGATGTGGCTGCGAGGGGCGGCGGCGGCAGCGAGTCCGGCGGCGGCAGCGCGAGTTACAAGGCTGGCCTCGGGTTTCGGGTGCAGGAGCTGGTGGCTCGGGCCTTCGGCCTTTAAAGGGCCGGCCGGGTACAGTGTCCCAGGTGGACATGGCCCGGTTAGGTCGGTAACTTTTTTTTAAATAATTCCACGCAGAAAACGAATAAAAGAAATACTAAACGGACTCTAAAAATCCTGAAATAAATTTTCCCCATCCACTAAAAATCTATCGGACAAGATGAACATTTATTTGGGACTCTATTTGTCGGTGTACTAGAGTAGGGGTACCCTAGTATCCTGAACTTGTGCACGGGCAGTCGCAGCATCCCGCGGCAAGGCTTGCCGGGTGACCGCCAAGGTCCTCCGTAGTTCCTTTGGAGCCATTCAAGGACAAAGTATCCAAGCCAAGGAGACAAGACCCCAGCAAGAGGAGCTTGCCGGGAAGGCCAACCAAGGCATCTCAAGACCCCAGCAAGAGGAGCTTGCCGGGAAGGCCAACCAAGGCATCTCAAGGAACTTGCCGCGACGCGCCACGCGTCCCGGCAAGGCCCGGTGAGCGACAAGCTCCCGGACGCGACAAGACAACGACCGCGGCAAGGCGCTTGCCACGGCAAGCCACCACTCTGTGCCCACGCTCCAGCACATCCACCGACGTGTCGCTCTGGGACCCTTCCAGGCGTACGTGGCGGGAGGCTGTGCAGCCAGCGGCGCGCGGTGGCAAGCGGCGCTGACAAGATTGCCATCGTGGCGAGCGGTGGCATCCCTGACGGTCCCTTTTGCACTATTTAGGCGACGCAGACGGGCATTTAATGCCCTTGTCCCCTGCCGTCAGGGTTAGGTATGATACACTATAGCAGGTAGCTGTACCAACCGCAGCACCTTTTCCGTTTTTACCCTTGTCTACGTTGCCACCTGTCGGTGACCCCTTGAGCATATAAAAGGAGGCCCATGCGCAACGTAGAGGGGGTTCGGGGTTCGGAGGAAGAGAACACTCACGCTCGGTCTCGTTAGCTGCTAGGGTGTACTGTAGCACTCCGCGCTCCCGAGCAAGAACTCAATACAAACCACAAAGCAGGAGTAGGGTTTTACGCATCCGTGCGGCCAGAACCTGGGTAAACTGCTCGTGTGCTTCGCCTCGATCCGCTCTTCGTGCGACCCTCGCCCCCGCCGAACCGAAAGGGACTCGGTCCGCCGGTCCCATAGGTGCTCGTGGATCAGTACCCCGGCATCTTTGGCGCGCCAGGTAGGGGCGTCGAGGTTGTGTGAACCAAATCTGGCGTTCACACGAGCTAGATCTTCATCATCTTCATCGACATGCCGCCGAAGAAGAAGGCTTCGGAGGCGGCTGCTCCGTCTGCGCCGAATCCACCACCGCCGGAGGAAACGGCCGATGGGGCAGACGCCGGCGGAAGAACGGGCGTCGACGAGGGAGCTCACGGTGCTGCCAGGTCCAAGGACAAGGCTGCGCTGCCCATCGGCGGCGTAGCTGGCTCCCATAACGACCGGGCGCACTCCAAGACCTCGGTGTCCGTACATGCACCGCGCCCATCTCAGGAGGCGCGAGACCGGCAGCGTCATGGTACTCACGGTACCATGCGTTTGCTGGACAAAGATCGAGCTGGCGGATCTCGGAGTGCTCAAGACCAGCATGCACGCCAACATGCTGGCACGAGCGAGGCACGGTCGCCTGGACGGGATATTGCTCCTTCTAACATAGTTAGAAGTCCGAGCATATCCCGCTCCTCGCACCGTTCGCCACCACCACCCGCCACTACAGCAGAAGCTTTGGCACGAGCTCAACTGAGACCGGTGGGGGTGCAACCACTGTGCACTCTCCACCCCGAAGGCCAAGATCGCCGACTCGCCGGATCCACCTCGACAGCGACTCCACCGCGTCATCAGATCCACGAGCTCGTCGCGATCAGCGCCAAGTTCTTCACGAACGACAGAAAGAAGACGCCCGTACTCGCATTGAGCGCCGAAAGAGAAGCACGACGTCAATCGGACCAGCGCGCTGGGCCCTCTGTCGACATGCATGCACCAGGGGAACCAGGCGACTTTCCGTACGCGGTAGGTTGCCCTGCGTTTACTCGTGAGCTGCAGCAAGTCCAGTGGCCCAGCATAAAGAATTTCAAGCCAGACGTACTAGAGAAGTACGATGGCAAGTCGCATCCGTCGGAGTTCCTCAGCATCTACACCATCGTGGTGCAGGCTGCCGGGGGGCGAGACGACAAGATCCTTGCCAACTACTTCCCGCTGGTGCTCAAGCCCAACGTCAGGTCCTGGCTCATGCACTTGCCAGACGACTCCATATCCTCCTGGGCAGACCTATGCCATCAGTTTGTCGGCGCCTTTACAGGCGGCCACAAACCTCATGGCCAAGAGAGTGACCTTCATCTACTCGCCCAGAAGGAAGGAGATCCCCTGCGCAAGTACATTCAGAGATTCAGCCGTGTACAGCACAACATCCCAGATGTCCACCCTGCCGCGGTCATCAGCGCGTTCCATCAGAACGTGCGTAACCGCAGGATGCGGGAGGAGATGTCGATGTGCAAGATCAGAGACGTCAGTGAGCTGTATGCCCTGGCCGACAAGTGTGCACGTGCTGAGGAAGGGAGGAAAATCCCTGGAGAGGATACAGGAGCAGGAGGATCTGACAGTGAGGATGCTACCCCGGCAAAGAAAAACCGGCGGCGGAACAACAGGAAGAAGAAAGGCAAAGATGTGCTAGTCATGGAGCAGTCCGGCAACGAAGGTGGCGCCAAGAAAGCCAAAGCAGGAAGCTCCGGCAAGGAGATTGCCGCATGCACCAACTGCCAGGCTGTGGCGGTCGCCGACAAGCAGGACGGCACCGACAAGCAGTACTGCAAGATCCACCGCACCAAGGGCCATGACCTCCAGAGCTGCAAGAAGGTCGAGCAGCTTGTCCAGCAGCAAAAGGCTGAATACGAGCGATGCGACAAGGAGAGGGCCCAAGGAGGCACTGGAGATTCCGGCAAGAAGCGCGCCGGCCGGGGAGGACACCGCGGTAAGGCCAAGCAGCGGCAAGGAGACAGACCTCCCCGCGGCCGCGGCAAGGATGAAGATGACGACGACGACGAAGACATGGATGATGTCGAGACCAGTGAGCAGGAGTTCCAGAAAGCCACAGAGGTCTTGTGCATTGACGGCGGTGCTTCTCTGCATACTTCGCACCGCCAACTCAAGCAGTGGGTGCGGGAAGTCAATGCGGCGGAACCACCTGTCGAGTCACGCAAGCTTCTGAAATGGTCCAGCACGCCTATCATCTTTGATATTGAGGACCACACTGATCGCACAACTGCGGTCGGGTGCTTGCCGATGTTGGTTTCACCAACTATCCGCAACCTCAAGGTCACTAAGATGCTAGTTGACAGCGGGGCTGGCTTGAACCTGATCTCCTCCGCTATACTCCAGAAACTCCAGATCCCTGACAGCGAGCTTGAAGAGACCGGCACATTCCAAGGAATCAACCCGGGAAGGAGCAAGCCGAAGGGGAAGGTCACGTTGCCAGTAACATTTGGCAGCAAGGTGAACTTCAGGACTGAGAGGGTCACTTTTGACGTCGCCGATTTTCCATTGCCTTACAATGGGATACTCGGCCATCCAGCACTCGCCAAATTCATGGCAGCCTCTCACTACGCATACAACATGCTGAAGATGCCAGGCCCGATAAGCGTCATCTCTGTCCCTGGCGACAAGAAGGATGCCCTTATCTGCGCCGACAAGATCTACCGGGAAGCGGCAGCCGCAACAGATCGCAAGTCACCTGCCGTTGAATCTCCCGGGGGAAGAAGAAGACCAAGTCCGGCAAGAGTTCTGATGCCCACTCCGGCAAGCGCACCTCTTCGGAGTGCTGCGCTGCCGTCGAGGACGCACCATCGAGCTACACCGGCAAGTGTAAGAAGACAATGGCAGCTCTGCCAGAGACCAAGAAGGTGTCTGCCAAGGAGGACGGCACTGGTGGTACCTTTACCATCAGTGCTACTCTCGACCCTAAATAGGAAAGCGCGCTCATTGCTTTGCTGCGGGCGAACGTCGACATCTTTGCGTGGCAACCGTCTGACATCCCCGGTGTTCCCAGGAAAGTAATTGAGCACCATCTTGCCCTTTGTCCTCATGCGCGACCCGTCAAGCAGAAGGTCAGGAAGCAAGCAGTGGAGCGCCAAGAATTCATAGCAGAAGAAATCAAGAAGTTGGAAGCAGCAGGCCTTGTCAGAGGAGTTCTCCATCCTACGTGGTTGGCCAATCCTGTAGTCGTGCGCAAGGCGAACGGGAAATGGAGACTTTGTATCGACTTTACCGATGTTAACAAAGCTTGTCCCAAAGACCCATTTCCTTTGCCGCGCATTGACTAGATTGTTGACTCCACGGCCGGATGTGACTTGCTTTCATTTCTTGACGCATACTCAGGATACCATCAGATCTTCATGGCAGAAGAAGATGAGGAGAAGACCGCATTCATCACCTCCATGTGGCACGTACTGTTTCATACGGATGCCTTTCGGTTTAAAAAATGCTGGTTCAACATTTGCAAGGGTAGTCCATGTCGCTCTTGAGCCACAAATACACAGAAATGTGGAAGCCTACATGGATGACATAGTGGTCAAGAGCAAGGACAAGGCAACTCTGATTCAAGATTTAGACGAGACCTTTGCAAATCTGCGCAAGATCAGCCTCAAGCTCAACCCCGAGAAGTGTGTGTTTGGAGTCCCCTCCGGCAAGCTTCTCGGGTTCTTCGTGTCTTAGCGGGGAATCGAAGCCAATCCCGACAAGATCAAGGCCATTGAGCAGATTGAAGCACCAAAGCGCGTCAAGGATGTACGAAGACTTGCCGGTTGCGTGGCTGCTCTCAGCAGGTTTATCTCTAGGTCTGCTGAGCGCGCCCTGCCGTTTTTCAAAATATTGAAAAAGGCAGGTCCAATGAAATGGACTCCGGAAGCGGAGGCTGCGCTGCAAGACTTGAAGAGATACCTGTCCTCCACTCCAACACTTGTCGCACCTAAGCCACAAGAGAAGTTGCTGCTGTATATAGCGGCAACCAATCAAGTGGTTAGTGCTACGTTAGTAGCAGAGAGGGAGGCAGATGACGAGCCAGCAACCACGGCAGGCGCATCCAGCGACAAGCAGGGGGCTTCCCCGACAAGCTCTGGTCCCGACAAGGATGGATCTGCGCAGACGCGCGAGGAGATACAGAAGAGAATGGTCACAGCGCCCAGTTTACTTTGTCAGTTCCCTTCTGCAGGGGGCTAGGTCAAGGTACTCTGGCGTGCAGAAATTGCTTTTCGGCCTTCTCATGGCCTCGAGAAAGCTGCGCCATTACTTCCAAGCACATGAGATCACAGTTGTCACTCGCTTTCCGCTGAAGAGGATACTACAGAATCCAGAAGCGACAGGCAGGATTGTTGAGTGGGCACTGGAACTGTCAAGCTTTGGCCTCAAGTTTGAGAGTACTTCAACTATCCAAAGCAGAGCATTGGCAGAATTCATAGCAGAATGGACGCCAACACCAGATGAAGAAATTCCAGAAACGAGCATCCCCGTCGAGGAAGCAAGCAAAGAGTGGCTGATGTACTTTGATGGTGCCTTTTCGCTGCAAGGCGCCGGCGCTGGCGTGCTGCTTGTCGCACCCACCGGAGAGCACCTCAAGTACGTAGTCCAGATGCACTTTCCCAAGGAGCAAGCAACAAACAATACTGCAGAGTATGAAGGCTTGCTTGCCGGTCTCAGGATCGCGGCAGACCTTGGGATCAAGAAGCTCATTGTCAGGGGTGACTCGCAGCTTGTCGTCCGCCAAGTGAACAAGAGCTATCAGAGTCCGTTGATGGAAGCCTACGTCGACGAAGTGAGAAAGCTAGAAGAGCACTTTGACGGCCTACAGATGGAGCATGTTCCAAGAGCTCAGAACGCCATTGCCGATGGCCTATCAAAGTGCGCCGCACTTAAGTTACCTGTGGAACCAGGGATCTTTGTGCTCAAGCTGACTCAACCGTCTGTAACGCCATCAACTGGACAGAGCAAGAAGAGGAAGTTGATTTCTGGTGACTATTTTCCGGCAGAGCTTCCTGAAGCCGCCGCCAAGAAGGTCCCCAAGATCAACGCCAAGAACGCTGAGGAGCAGTCTGCTCCGGCAAGCCCTAGGGTTTGTTCCGTTGAAGCAGAAGCTCCCGACAAGTTTTGCTCCGGCAAGCTTGCCGGGAAACGTCAAGCTCCGGCAGAGCCGCAGGTTCTCGCCGTAGAAGCGGATGTTCCCGCAGCAGCAGATTTGCCTTTAGTCCTTGTTGTCGAGCCACAAGCTCCAGCATGGGCACAACAGATTGTCCGTTTCCTTCAGACAGGAGAACTTCCCGAAGAGCAAGAAGAAGCGGAAAGAGTAGCCCGACAGTCAAGTATGTACCAGTTTGTTGACAACACACTGTACAGAAGAAGACTCAACGGTGTGAAATTGAAGTGTATTCACCGGGAAGACGGACAAAAGCTGTTGGCAGAGATACATGGAGGCATATGTGGTCACCACATTGGCGCAAGAGCACTTGCCGGCAAAGCATTCCGGCAAGGTTTCTTTTGGCCGACAGCCCTCCAGGATGCAACTGCACAAGTAACCAAGTGTGAAGCGTGCCAGTTTCATTCCAAGCAGATACACCAACCAGCTCAAGCTCTCCAGACGATCCCTTTATCCTGGCCATTTTCGGTCTGGGGGCTCGACATCCTCGGCCCCTTTCCCCGAGCAGTCGGGGGCTTTGAGTACTTGTACGTTGCAATCGACAAGTTCACAAAGTGGCCGGAAGTGGAAGCAGTGAGGAAGGTGACAACACAGTCAGCAGTCAAGTTCTTCAGGTCGATTGTTTGCCGCTTTGGGATCCCTAACAGGATAATCACCGACAACGGTACGCAATTCACGAGCCGCACCTTCATGCAGTACGTCCAAGACCTTGGCGCCAAGGTCTGCTTCGCTTCTGTTGCTCACCCGAGAAGCAATGGTCAAGCGGAGAGGGAAAATGCTGAAGTGCTGCGTGGGCTCAAGACGGGGACTTTCGACAGGCTGCACAAGTGCGGAAGAAACAGGATCGAGGAGCTGCCGGTGGTTCTTTGGTCGATCAGGACGACGCCAAATCGAGCCACTGGCCAGACACCTTTCGCTCTAGTCTATGGAGCAGAGGCAGTTCTCCCCACGGAACTCGTATACGGGTCACCTCGAGTGCTCGCTTATGACGAGCTTGAGCAAGAGCAGCTGCGACAAGATGACGCGCTACTCCTTGAGGAAGACCGTCTTCAGGCTGCTGTACGAGCTGCTCGCTACCAGCAAGCTTTGCGCCGCTACCATAGCCGCAAAGTTAATGCCAGAAGTCTCGAGGAAGGCGACCTTGTTCTTCGGCGTTTTCAGTCCGCCAAGAATTCCAACAAGTTGACGCCGAAGTGGGAAGGCCCTTACCGGGTGAAACGAGTCACTAGGCCTGGCGCTGTCCGCCTTGAGACCGAAGATAGCATTCCGGTGAGCAATTCCTGGAACATTGAGCATCTTCGTAAGTTTTACCCATAAGGCGCGGTTGCCGGAACCTGTTCCGGCAACCACCTTTTGTACAAGTCTTGCCGCTGTTGCATGTAATCCTTTGTACAAAGCCGGGCGCAGACCCCATGCATAAGTAAAGCTCATGTGCTCCGCACATCTTGTCAATTTCATGCTTTCTATTTTTTGCATATGTGATCTGACACTTCGTGCAGCACCTACTCCCCGGTAAGCAATAACGAGCCGTAAGGCTCCATATCTTTATTTTCTCCTCTTTCTTTTTTCTCAAGGAAAGGAAGGTTCCCTCGCACACAAGTTTGCCGGGGGGGAAAGGAGAAGATAATGGTACGGACCAGGCGTCGTTCAAGAAAATTTCGCCTTACCGGGAAGCAAACAACAGAAAAGCTAAGTTGCCAAAGTTTGAGCAATCAGATTTTTAAATTTTTTAAGTTATCTCCTTTGAACGACCGCACTTTGTATGGAAAACCTGTGCGCGGAGGAACCAACTCGTAGCTAGTTGCGCCCTTACTTTGTTTCGAGTCCGCTCAACAACTTAAGTGAGCTGCGACTAGTTGCGACAAGGTTTCTTGTCGGTAGCGGCACCGCCAGCAGGCTGCTGACGTCCCGCACTCAGCGCTCGCGGCTAAGGTGCCTGCACCGGCAAGTTCCCTAAAAGCGTAGGGCAAAAACATACAAAGGGAGGAATCAAGTAAAGGGAATAACATTGCAATCATTACCCGGAATAGAGTTATATTACAAGGTAGCTTGTCGCGGCTCTAACAGATTGTTCTCATAACATGACCAGCAGCGACAAGAAAAGAAGAAAACGGGCGGCCTAGTCTACGCGATCGCCCTCAATCCTCTTGATCCCGCTCACCTTGTCCACAATGGGTGCGACAAGGGTCTTGAGCGCCTCCAGATCAGCATCCGGCGGCAGGGTCTTGAGGACGTTGGTGAGGTTGAGGCCGGTTGCGGAAGGCCACCTTCACCAACACCTTTTGAAGAGCTCCCGCGCAGATCTTGCGCGACTCGTCGGCCAGCTGCTTTGGGATCTCTCCCGGAGCCGCTGGAGGGCCGTCGCCACGCCTTTGAAGAACAAGATGAGCTTGGCGCTGGGTTGGAGGTTCTCGTCGGAGGGATACCCGAGATCCTCCATCCCCAGCTGCGCCAGCTCCCTGTCAATGTCTGCGGCAACATTCACGAGACCCTCCGTCCAGTGCTCCACATTCTCCCTAAAAGTGTTCTGGGCGGCAGCGGCACTCGCCAGCAGCGCCTTGTCGGCCTTGACCTCCTCCTTCAAGGCCGCCTCCTGCTCCCTGGCGCCGTCCAGCGTCTTGGTCAAAGTAGTCAGCTTCAACTCAAGATCTGCGTTGGAGTCCTTGGCGGCGCTGAGCTCCTTGCCCTTCTCGGCGAGACGAGCCTGTAGCTCTGAGTGGCTGTAGGCGTCCTTCCCCCGCTCACGCTTGAGCGCGGCAAGCTCCTCACCGCTCGCCTTGAGATCGGCCTCCAGCTGCGCCACCTTCGTCTCCAGCTCCTTCTTGGCGGCCTCGGCAGCTGCGGCAGCATCCTTTGCTTGCTTGAGGGCTCCGCCGAATGTTTGCTCACGCGCAGTCAGCTCCTCTTCGTGGCTGTCGAGGTTAACTTTCTGCTGCGCTAGCTCGCCCTCCTGCGCAGACAGCTTCTCAGCGGCAAGCCGCTGTTGCTCTTCAACGTCAGCCCTCTCGAGGAAGAAGGCCTTCTGCTCCTCGGCGAGTTGCTCCCGCTCCTTTGCCAGAGACCGGAGAGCTTCCTGGTTGAAACCCCGGAGCTCCTCCGTGCGCTTCTCGATGTCCACTCCCGCCTTCGCGACAAGCGCCTCGCGGGATTCCAGCTTGGCTTGCCCGCGCGCACGGTAGAGCGACAACAGCTTCCGCAGCAGCCGCTCCTCCTCAGGCTCGCCGCTGCTGCTGCTCGGCGCGTCAACCAGCGTCAGCCCAGCGGAGGCGAGCACCTCTCCGTCGAAGCTCTCTCCCTCGACCGGCGCCCTGGAGCTTGACGCCCAGGGGAGGTTGATGAAGACGCCATCGCCGGCCTTCAAGTAGACGCCTGGCTGGGGCTCTTCGGAGCCTGGCGCTGCGGCAGCGGCGGACGGGTCGGCGGTCGACGTAGCGCCTGGCGCTCCTGCGGCCTCAGGGCCGTCAGTGCGATCGCCAGACCCCTCGCCAGCTGCTGCGGCGGCAGCTTTGGCGGCCTCGTCGCCGGCGGGATCATCAGCGCCGGCTGCTTCTTCAGTGGCAGCGGCGTCGTCGGCAGCAACCTCGGTCTCCATCGGCTCCGCAGCAGATGGGTCTGATGGCCGGAAAAGTGAGAAAAGTCAAGCAAATACCCAAAAAGAAGAAGAACCCAAGGGAAGCTTTGAAGAGAAGATTACCTGTACTGGGTTCGGCAGTCGTAGTCTCCGCCGCCGGGGGGACGCCGGTGCTGTCCTCTCCCTTGCCGGAGGACTCTCCCTTGGCATTTCGGGCGGCCTCCGGGCGCTCCTGGTGGGGCTGCTCTGCTCCTACACAAACCAACAGTCAGATGTCAGCAAAGAAAGAGTATCCATGCGCGCCTAACAGCGGAAAGCGAACCATATACTTACGCTGGGGGCTGCTCTGGAGAACAGTTGCCGGGTCCGGCAAGGTTGTCTCGGACGCACCCCCTGCTGTCGCGGTGGGTTCGTCCTCGATGACAATCACCGGGACCTTGGCTCTCTTCGCTGCTCTCTGGGCCAGAGTCCTAAAAAGGAATAAGTTCAGAGTAAAGCAAATGAGATACAAGACAAAACAGCAAGAATCGAAGAACTACAAGTACAACAAGAGAATCTTACTCTCTTCTTCCTCGTCGGAGCTGAACGCGGAGAAGTCGAAGTCCGGCTTGCACGTCCGGCGAGGAGGCGGAGGAGTAGTTTCCCTTGGCCGCTTGGCGGGAACAGTGGCGGTGGTCTGAGACGACCCCGCTCCGGCTGCCGCCGCGGCGTGAGAAGCAGGCAGGAGCAGAAGCGGTGGTCCGGAAGACCCCGCTCCAGTTGCCGCAGCAGCGTGAGGTGCTCCCGCGGCAACAGTACTTGCCGCGGTGGAGCGTGTCGCGCGGCGCGGCAGGCTGTTGACTCGTCTGCCGCTCCGCTACGTCCCCGGCCTTGCGGAGACGCCTTCTTGGTGGGGATGGAGGCTCTGCTTGCGGCGAGCTGCCTGAAGATGAGGAGGAAGAGGAGTTGATCTCCAGCGAGCCGCTCGTATCCTTGGCGGGCTCGCTCGACTCGACGTCATGCCCGGCAAGCTCTTTCTCGCCGACGAGCTCCTCTCGCTCGGCACGGCTTGCCGCCTCTGCTGCCTCTGCCTCCTCCACGGTGAATCCAAATTCGCCCGCGGCTGCGGCTGCCGCCGCCTCTTCCAGCCTAGTGGCGATGCGTGTCATCTCCGCATCGGTGGTGTCGCGGGTGAGGCTATTCTTTTCGTCGGAGCGGACCGGCACTTCTACCAAGCCGTCAAAGAACTCCTGCACGACGTCGTCTGCAGGCTCTTGCCAAGTTGGGACAATTCCATGCGAATCGCACAGCGGCATCATTGCACGGATGCGGTCGAGCGCGGAGTTGTTGCACAGCGGAACGACACCCTTCGGCAACCTGAACACTTCGGGATGTTGAGGGTCATACTTGAACAGCTCCTGGAGCATCGCGTTAAGCTCCAGAACAGTGAAGTTGAAGTTGAGGCCCGGACGCAGCCTCATGATATCCGCCGCATTCTTGAATTCCCAGGCGGGTCTCCCCCGTTCCTGCAGGGGGGCGATGCGGCGGCGAAGAAAATCTGCGCCAACAGCGCCTACAGTGAGCCCGGCAAGCCTGAGGCGTTGGATCCGGGTGACGGCAATCTTCAGCCTATCGTCTTCCGGGGCCACGTCACTCCAATCGCTGCCGCGTGCTACTGGGGCTTGGCGCCGGGCGGTAAACGGCTGCGGGTTCTCCTCGACAATCCAGCACCAGTCTGCTCTCCATTCCTCCCACTTGCCGCGGAACTCTCCCTCCAGATAAGTGTCCTTCTTGCCGGCCCTCGAGATCCAGGCGATTCCGCCGGATAAAGGCTCTCCTCTCTCTACTCGGGGCATAAAGAAGTGGCGAAAAAGGGCTACATTGGGATAACTCCGACAAAGTTTTCGCAGAGATGTGCGAAAACTGCCATGGTCAGAACAGCATTGGGGGTGAAGTCAAGGAGGCGGAACCCGTAGGTGTTCATAATATCGCAGAAAAACTCAGAGAAGGGCGGGCAGAGCCCGCAGTAGAAGAACAAGGCGAAGAAAGGATATCCGTTTGGAGCCATTTTCCAAGCGGCGGCTGGAAGTACCTTCGTGCGCGGATGCGCTCGCGTCTCCGTCGACCAGAAGAGGTAGTAATTCTCCCTCAGCTCCCTCGCGGCGAGCTTGGGGGGAAGATTGCCCGCTCCTTTCGCAGCGCCGCAAGCCGCTGCGCCTCGGTCGACTTCACAACCTTCCCTTTGTCGGCTCTCGGAGCCATGGCGGAAGTGGTGGAGGAGGTCGACGGCGTTGGTGGTGCTGGTGGCGATGGGGGGCGGGGCGCTGCTCTCTTTCAGCTTTGGGAAGACGAGGGAGCGGCGGAGGTTTCCGAGATTGGAGTAGCAACCGGCGAATGGGCGAACTACCCCTGTTTCCCATGCTTATAAAGAGGGAGGGGGCGGACGTTCCGCCTTTCCGAATAAAGAAACCACCCACGATCTCTCCCACGACGCCGCATTCAACGCGTGCCGTTCGGGGAGGGCGCGGTGGATACGGGAGAGATACGGCGTAACCCAGGCCGCGCGTGCCCGTGCCCTGTTTTGGGCCTGGCCCAACAGCGCTCGGCACCGTGTATGGCCCAGGCCCGGGGGCTCCTGTCGGTGTACTAGAGTAGGGGTACCCTAGTATCCCGAACTTGTGCACGGGCAGTCGCAGCATCCCGCGGCAAGGCTTGCCGGGTGACCGCCAAGGTCCTCCGTGGTTCCTTTGGAGCCATTCAAGGACAAAGTATCCAAGCCAAGGAGACAAGACCCCGGCAAGAGGAGCTTGCCGGGAAGGCCAACCAAGGCATCTCAAGACCCCGGCAAGAGGAGCTTGCCGGGAAGGCCAACCAAGGCATCTCAAGGAACTTGCCGCGACGCGCCACGCGTCCCGGCAAGGCCCGGTGAGCGACAAGCTCCCGGACGCGACAAGACAACGACTGCGGCAAGGCGCTTGCCGCGGCAAGCCACCACTCTGTAACCGCGCTCCAGCACATCCACCAACGTGTCGCTCTGGGACCCTTCCAGGCATGTGGGCGGGAGGCTGTGCAGCCAGCGGTGCACGGTGGCAAGCGGCGCTGACAAGATTGCCATCGTGGCGAGCGGTGGCGTCCCTGACGGTCCCTTTTTGCACTATTTGGCGACGCAGAGGGCATTTAATGCCCTTGTCCCCTGCCGTCAGGGTAGGTATGATACACTGTAGCAGGTAGCTGTACCAACCGCAACACCTTTCCATTTTTACCCTTGTCTACGTTGCCACCTGTCGGTGACCCCTTGAGCATATAAAAGGAGGCCCATGCGCAACGTAGAGGGGGGGGGGGAGGAGAGAACACTCACGCTCGGTCTCGTTAGCTGCTGGGGTGTACTGTAGCACTCCGCGCTCCCGAGCAAGAACTCAATACAAACCACAAAGCAGGAGTAGGGTTTTACGCATCCGTGCGGCCCGAACCTGGGTAAACCGCTCGTGTGCTTCGCCTCGATCCGCTCTTCGTGCGACCCTCGCCCCCGCATAACCGAAAGGGACTCGGTCCGCCGGTCCCATAGGTGCTCGTGGGTTAGTCCCCCGGCAGCCGATCAAGAGGTGTAGCTATGGTCGGGTTCGACCAAGCCCCCAAGTGATGCTGTGGCACTAGGCCGATCAAGAGGCGTGACTATGGTTCAGACGTGACCACAAGTCCCCAAGTGATGTTGTGGCTTTACGCCTATCAAAAGGTGTTGCTATGGTTCGGACGCGACCACAAGCCCCCAAGTGATGCTGTGGCATTGAGCTGATCAAGAGGTGTGACTATGGTTCAGACATGACCAAGCCCCCAAGTGATCAATAATATGATAAGCCAATAAGGCAGGATACCCATGTTTGAACCGCACATCATGGCAGCAAGTTCTCTTTGGCAACCTTAACTCGAACTTGCGAGAGATGAATTCTTCTTGAACCGATATTTTGAACCGGCTATCGAGAGCTTCAAAGCTTTGTGGGAGATAACTTTCCCTTAAGCCGGATATTAAATCGGAATCCTTCTTTTTAAGCCGGAAATTTCTGACGGCCTTTAAATTTGCACCAATATGGTGGTTTAGGGTCCTGCATTAGATAACTATGCAAGCCAAAGTAATTGCTCTTTTAAAGAGGGCAGTACATAATATAAAATATATTGGATGGATTTCACCTGATATATCATGCCAGGTGTTATCCACCATGGAGTTGATGATCACCATCATGAAGCTGAAATCAATCATGGCCGAGTCAGCCGCGGCAGACGGCCACGGTGTTTGTAAACCGGCGCGGTCGCGAGAGACAGCCATGGCGTTATAAACCGGTGTGGGAGTCCGTTGAGTAACGACAACCAGCTGTGCTGAAATGATGTTGGCATGCCTCCTTCTCCGTGGCATAATACCACTTTGTAGTGGATTTTTTCCTGCGTAAAATATTACAAGACAGAGTAACTGTTTTGCAGACAGATACTGTATACAGATGAAATAGATAAGATGGGTATCACCTGATGTATTTTTGGGATGAAAAAACTGCTCGGCAACTTTGACCGAACCATATGTGCCAATTTAGCATCAATTTGAGATTTTTGTAAGGGTTTCAATATCATCACTCTCCATTTTCTGAAACTTCCCTTTGCATGTCTTCTAGCAGCAGCTTCGTCCCTTAAAGTATAGTGAACCGGGTACAGGTGCAATCCTCTACTTGCAGTTTCACTTCTATCTGTTTTCCACCTGATGCCGAATCCTTCACGTGATGGATGATGGTCCTTCTTGGAAACTGCGCCAAGTGTACAAACAACTAGTATTAATTGTGCTAGTAAACATGTTGAGTGGTCTTCCAGAGCCACAGGTGCTAATGCGACCCTTCTTGTGTTGTAGCCCCCGCTTCTGCTGCCGCTAGAATCAGAGGTGGCTGAAACATAGCAAAGGTTTGACCAATGGAGGCGGTTTGCAAGCGGCAGGTGCTGCAACTGTAGAGGCCCTCTTGGCGAGTTGGAGGAAAATGGGGAAGCATCGGCGCCAGCGATTTAACTCAGAGCAACATGGGGCTGTAGCGTCACCAAGGTGAGTCTGCGGGTTGGCTTGGAATGTGGCGATTCAACACGCACGGGCACTAGGATGCACGGCGGATTAAAGCAACGGCGGTTCGAGGCCGCTCCAGCAAGGGCGGCGCAAGGCGGATTGTACGGCGGCAATTTTCCGCAAAGGCCGCGCAAGGCAGGGGCGGCTCAACGGCGAACAGCCGGGCAGGCCGACTCGGAGGTGGCCGGTTTAAAGCAGCAATAGAGGCCGGGTCAGCAGAGGCCGAAACAAGGCGCGTCAACGGCAACTCGTTAGCGTAGACGAGTCTGCGGAAATAATGGGACCAGAGGGCGCTGAGCGGGGGCGTCCGCGCGAAGGAGCTGTCGATGTCAACAGGAACCAGAGGTAAACCGGATCCCTCCTCCAGGCGGGTTGACGCACAGCAGCAGGGGCAGCAGAGGCACAGAACGACGGCTCAGGGTCAGCCTGATGCGGATGCTAGGTTGGTGCCGACAACAATGAAGAGCGGCAACGGCGAGTCAGAGTAGCAGTGGCTCGGAGTGGCGTGTGGCGCAGTGGGCACAAGATGGTCCCTAGCAAGTCGAGGAGGAGCCGGTTTGAGGCGCGGCTGCGGCCACGAAGCGGAAGTTCGTAGGCGTCGCCGGCGAGGTGAAACGGCTCGACGAGGCTGCGGAGGCCTGATGGCTGTTTTAGGAGGCCGAGACCGAGGAAGCCGATCCGGCTGTGGCAGCTTGTAGCAGAGGTAAAGGTCAGGCGCGGCCATCGCGGAGTCAACTCGGCGACTTGCAACAACGGCATAAAGCGGAAGCGGAAGCGGCAGGGCATATCTTCGTGAGCGAAGTCAAACCGGCCATGGCTTGGGAGCGGGCGATGCAAGGACCTACCCTCGACTCAATCCTCCTCCGGGTCGTGGCCGCTCCTCTATATGTTTTTTCAATTACCTTGATCATTGATCTGGCAGCTCCTCTTGGAATCTTCTGATTTGGACGGATGTAGTCATCTGACCTCGGAAAAAAGTTAACAACAAACACTTGATTTCCATGGTATTTATTTGGGTTTTATGAGTTACTACAATATAGGCAGTGAGTGAAATCATGATACATGGAATAAGATTTTGAAGAAACTAGTGACTATTAATTTTATGGGTGGTAGAACCCAACACCATTACCAAATACAAGAGCTAGTGGTTAGCTATGTCAGAGGTTGGAATGGACCACTCAATGATGAGTCTGAGTAATCACGTCTTAGTTTGGTACCAATAGAAGGAAGGGAGATAGTACAATTGGATGGAGTTAAGAATGGTAAGGAAGATGGAGGTTGAAATATTGATCAGTTGGAACCCGAATGGTGGGTTCAAGGTTTACAAGTGATGAGATGGGCCATTACCCACATGCTCCAGGACCTACCAAGAAGCAACCACACTCTTGCTGAAGAAAAAACCTTGGAAGAAGTTACGACTTTATCAAAAGACGATCTTATAGGAGTAACGCAAAACCTGAGAGTTGTGAAGGAACGATAGATGTTAGTTTGGCTTGCAGAATCCATGGATTTATCCGAACTTAGTTCGTCAACAAGAGAAATTGTGCAATGCTTGTGAGGATAACTGAGTGTTAGAATGCGAGATTCACTAAACCATATACAAGGTAATGATTTGGGTGCGGAATGGATTGATCACCATGTCGACTTACTCTTATTATTCGCCTCTGCTATATGGGATGGTAAATCTGAGTGACTTACCCATAGTAGAGAGAGGACGATATCAAAACATTATTTAAACCTTAGGATGGTATGACAATGTTTCCCTTGTACAAGGAAACTGTTGCCAATTGTAGGTCATACGGTGAGAATAAAGCCCAGACCCCTATCCTGCAGGAGAAACCATAAATTGATGACCGCCATGAGATATCGATAGTTATTTAGTATTGGTGCCAGACCTGTCAGCTAAGAAGACCATGTCCCGGAAGAACCTTAATTACCATGATGCAAGGACACAAGGATTGAGGAAAAGGTTATGCCACTACCGGAAGAGCCCAGAGAAGGAATTGTTCTGAAGATCTGAGAAGATCGACACTGCCAACAATAAGGATGGAGTACATGAGTTTTGATGGAGCCGTAACCATGTTTCTAAGGGTGTTAGCACCCCAGACCTTCATGTTAATCGATGGATTTTGAGAAGACCCTGAACCTAACCTATTTCTTGCTAGCCACTCCGAATCTCGAGGGCGAGATTCATTTTAAGGGTGGTAGGTTTGTAACATCCCAAAATTCTAAATTTTGGAATGTTATATTAAACAAATAGTTTTGATTGTTTGTTTGATTGTAGTGTGGTTGCTTGTGTGAAATTGAGTGAAATTTGAATTTTTTTAAGTTGAATGAGAGGGAATAAAATGACTTTCCCAAAACTTTCACCTTGCATTTTATGATCACCATAAATTTAACTTCATTTCATCACAAACCCTAGAGAGAAGATGATATGACTTCTTCCATTTAAATAAATGAAAAGGGTTTTGAAAAGATTTGAGTTCCATTTGGAAATATTTCAAATTCAGAAACTTTATGCAACTCAATGATTTTCATGAGAGAAGATAAAATGACTTCTTCAAATTATATGAAATAAGAGTTGGAAGTTTAAAAGAATCAAATTTAAATTCCTTTGAAGGTATTTTGAAAACCATTTTCAATTTGGAGTTATTTGGTTTTTATTCAAATTATTTTTCCAAAAATACAATATATGGAAAATAGGGTAAAGTGATTCACTACAGTACAAAAGTGAAGAAAAATGAGTTTGAAATAATTTTGCTATTTTAAAATATTTTTATTTGGTTTTAATATGAACCAGTAGCACTATTTGCTTTATTTAATTATTTGTGGAATTTATTTGCCGCTGAAAATATGTTCATGTTTTAGGAAATCTTTTTCTGAAAATTTCGATATATAATATGCGTATATAAATTTTGTTTTATTTTTGTTATTCAGTTTTCATTTCTGTTTCTCTTTAATAAAAAATTGTACGGGCAGCTCATAATTATTTGTCGCCCACATGCGCAGCATAGTAGACAGGCCGACACGTACTTTCTTTTTCTCCTTTTTATTTTCGTTAAGGTTTACAATTTTTTTTATTTTTTCCGAAAATAAAAATTTTAGGAAAGAAAAAAACTGCCGCGCGCGCGGCCGAGCCGAACTCTTAGCCCATGCGCATGATCTTTTTCAATTTTATTTGTCTATGTATATGTTTAGTCCCACATTGCCTAGCCTTTGACCCCTAAGCCTCTTTTCCACCTATAAATTTAGACCCATAGAGCTTTCAAAAATCATCCGATTCGAGTTAAATCAATATTTTTGTTTGAGTAGATTCACTAAAAAACATTTCTTCTCTCCAGTGGGACTTCTGGAAGTTGTCTCCTGTCTCCGAAATCATCTTTTCTCTACCTTTATATCTTTCTTCGTATTTTTTATATATATTCCCATAGCTTATTATTTCTAGACTGTACGATCGAATAATTAGATTATTAATTAGTCTCTATATTTATACATTAGACCTAGAATTCTTTTAGTCGTAACCATTTTTCCTCTGTAAAACAGATGGCCCTGATTTTTCAAATAGCCATAACTTTTTACTCGCTTCATCCAAATTAGATAAAAACAATGCCTACATTTTCATCTTGATTCTGCCTATGTAGTGAAATATCAAATAAACTTTTTGCAACTTTCAAATTTCAAAAAAATTTCAGATTCATATTCAAACTTCTTTTCCTCATATCTTTTTATCCGTTACCCCGTTTCCGATGAACCCAACTGCATCGGATTCGTATTGAAGTAATCTTTTTGTTCGCACAATTAGTGTCATCTTTCCAACATATAATTTTGATCATAGTCAGATTACTCTGCTAGTCCACAAAGAGTTATCCTACAACATTCTAAGCAGATTCAATGCTATGTTGAATTACTTGTATCTTTTGATCCGTTATTTCCAATCTAGTAATTCTTCTTCCTACGTGTTCCTATTGACTTCCTACATCCAGTAGCATCATTAGTTTCAACTTTTGAACCTTTTAAACTATTCGAACCTTCATTTGATAATATATTGTAAATGGCAGCATATTTTCAATTGATTTCTTTTTGCCATTGAATCCCTAGACGTAATCTATCATCTTGAGCCATGACCACACTTTTTCACTGAAATTAGGATATGATCTTGCAAAATAATTTGATTCGGTTCTTTTGAATTTTTGCAATCTTCCTTCGCATTTCTTTCGGTCTTTGAGTGATTGCTTATGTGTGGATAAAATTGCTTGCTTACGATAGATTGATCAGAGTGTGACGAGTAGAACTATCTGTAATTATGAGTTCGAAGAATCTTCATCAACAGTACAAGGCAAGTTCACACTTTGATCATACTTTTCCTATACCCAATTTTACTTGCATTAGATACACCCCTCAAATATTGCATGAGTAGGATTGGGAATTGGGATTTTTCTATGTAGTTGATGAGGTAGGAACCTATTGCCTTTGATCTCCCCGGGAATATACGTTATGCTCATATTGCTTAGCCATGCTCATAGACGGGGATTGGTATGTGAGAATCATGCAAGTTGTGAGAGATAATGACTAAGGGAAACATAAGGTGGCTACTTTAATACACATCTGGGTGGATTGGTTGCGGGCACCTGGGGAATCCAGTGTTGCCTAGGACATCCCGGGGTATCCGTGTGATCATCCTACGGAAGGCCACCCAGGCTCAAAGGGATCATAAGATTATTGATGCTAGAAACTTCCGTGTGCAGCCACAAGCCATTATGGGCTCTGTCATTGTTGAGGATGTTGTGTGACCTCTTTCAGTGGTAGGCTAGCCGATGTAGGGGAAAGTTGGTGTAACAGTCTACCCAGAGTAAAGAGTTAATGCTTCATAAAGACTGTGTCTCGATCTTCCGATCATGGAGGTGGTCGAGTCTTGTGGGGAAAAGTGCGCAGACCTCTGCAGAGTGTACAAACTAATCATGATTAGCCGTGTCCTCGGTTATGGACATCTTGAGTATATGGTATTTGAATTATTGTTTGATCTCATCACTTTACTTAATAATTTGTTGGGTTGTTAATATTACTATTGATACTTGATAACTTTGGGATTGAGTTGGGGCTACCTTCTCAATATTGGCACAAACTTGGTAGTAAATAAAATCTAATCCATTGTTGTAGGGAAAGAGTAGCTTTATGCAAAAATTAAACTTACAGCCTCCACCAGCCAAATATGCATATAGAGATAGACATTTTATTATTATTCTATGGTGCGAAACTGCCAGTGCATTCAATGTACTGACCTACATGGCTGCAACGTCTCATGTTGTAGGAATCATACGACGAGTAAGTGATACGTTAGGGTTATGATGTCTACACTCAATTTTGCCGTTGGTGTTGTTGGGAATCCACAACTTTGTTGTTTCTTCTGCTATATGGATTGAGGTAATAGCATTTACGTTACTTTATACATGTGATTTACCTCCGTTATAAATCCTCGAGTATTGTGTGTGTCAGCATACCGATCCAGGGATGACACTTAAGCATAGAGACTTCGACTCATTTGGGTCGGGTCGCTACAGATGTCTTTGCAAGTCTCTTCGAACTATCAGTTTGGTTTGGCCAACTAGATTGGTTTTTCTTGTAATGGGAGACGTTCTTAGCTTTGGGTTGAATCATGTGGTGCTCGATCCTAGTGATAGAAGGGGAACCGACACGTATTGTATTGTTGCCATCGAGGATAATAAGATGGGTTGTATATCATATTGCATGAGTTTATCCCTCTACATCATGTCATCTTACTTAAAGCATTACTCTGTTCTTATGAACTTAATACTCTAGATGCATGCTGGATAGCGGTCGATGTGTGGAGTAATAGTTGTAGATGCAGAATCGCTTCGGTCTACTTGATACAGACGTGATGCCTACATTCATGATCGTTGCCTTAGATATCGTCATAACTTTGCGCTTTTGTATCAATTGCTCGGCAGTAATTTGTTCACCCACCATAATATTTTCTATTTTGAGAGAAGCCTCTAGTGAAACCTATGGCCCCTAGGTCTATTTTCCATCATAAAAGTTTCCGATCTACAATTTTAGTTTCCTATTTATTTTCTTTGCAATATTTTACTTTCCGATCTATAAACCAAAAATACCAAAAAAAATTACTTTACCGAATATCCATATATATAAGATCTCACTTTGCAAATAACCGTGAAGGGAGGCGTTGGGTGCAAGTTGGTGTCTGTTTGTGTAGGTATTCGGTGGCTTGTGCATTGTCTCCTACTGATTGATACCTTGGTTCTCAAAAGCTAAGGGAAACACTTATTCTACTTTGATGCATCACCCTTTCCTCTTCAAGGGAAAAACCAACGCAAGCTCAAGAGGTAGCAGGAAGAATTTTTGGCGCCGTTGTCGAGGAGATCTACGCCAAGCCGGACATACCAAGTACCCATCATAAAATCTCATCCCTCGCATTACATTATTTGCCATTCACCTCTCATTTTCCTCTCCCCCACTTCTAAAATGATTTTCGGAAAGATTTGCCTTTTCTTCGCCCCTCTTCACTTCGTCTTCTTCGCTTGCTCATTTGCTTGTTTGCTCGTTGACACCATGTCTGAAATTGTGGAGGTTATCATTGAAAATATTGACGAAAAACCGGAATCTTGTTCTTCGGATCATGCTGAAAATCTGCCTAATTATGAAACAAAAATCTTTCGTGTGGGGATGGTAATGTTATCGGGAAGAGTGTTATCCAAGAATTCTTTGATTGTACGGGATCCATGCCTATTAATAAGAGATCTATTCTTCTTGAGAAAAATTGTTACGTAGATGCTATTGTTATGCTTGTTAAGAAATTGGAAAGAAAATTCGTGCACCTTCATCCTGCCTTGCAAAAAGTGTTTGATGAACTTCCTAATATTAATCATCCAATAGCCAAAAAGATTGTCACTATTATACTTATGCGTGAATTCAATTTTATAATACAAGAAGCTAGGGATATTTTTGCTTTCTATAAAAAGGATGTTGAACACCCTCCAATCATAGATATCCTTCATGATAAAGAAACTATGCGTAGTTTGGAATCTAGGGATTATCAATCTTATAGTGAAAATCTTAGGAGAAGAGTTCCCCATTCAGAGATCTCTCAATCTTTGTATCTTGAAACTTTTGAGGAGTTTGCATGGATAACAATACAAAAAAAGACACATCCGTGACATTTTGGGATGAACGAAAAAAAATTATGTCATACTTATGACACTTCTATGACGATAACTGTGAAAAAACCTAGTACCATCATAGATGTGGTGGGGTCCTACTTCTATGACAAAAGATCATGACAGAAAATGGGCTTTTCGTCCTGGCCGGGCCGGAGACGCAGTTGCATGACATTCTTTGGGCCATCCATGAAGGAAAAAACCATGGTAGAAGCGAGGGCGAGGAAAATATTGGGGAGTTCCCGGTTACGGTGGGTGGTCGGGGGCCGAGAGCGATGCGCGTTTCTTTCGTCCATACGCGCATGTGTGCAAGGCGTTGGGCTCAAACTAAACCCGGGCGAGGCGTTGGGCTCTAACTGAACCCGAGCGGTTGCACTGCAGGCTATGCATTATTGAACCCGAGCGATTGATCAATCCCTTGTTGTTAACTGAACCCGAGTGATACCTCTGCTACTACCTCTAACTAAAGCCGATCGATGATGCCTCTGGATGAACAGTGAGCGTTGTGAGGGGGTTTGGATGAACAGTTCCCAGTGGGGGTTGGATGAGCAGGACCCTGTGGTAGTAGAGGCTGTTGCCGCTGGATGAACAGTACCCCGGTCGTTCGAGCCGGTGGATGAACAGGACCTCGTGGAGGGCTGGATGAATAGGACCCCGTGGAGGGCTGGTTGAATAGTAGCCGGTGGAGGGCTGGTTGAACAATAGCCGGTGGAGGGCTGGATGAACAGTAGCCCGTGGATGGGTGGTTCAACAGGACCCCGTGGAGAGGATTGGCTGAATAGTAGCCGGTGGAGGAGCGGTGGAGGCTGGATGCACAGGAGCCCGTGGATGAAGAGTCGTAGGTGGAGGCTGGAGGAGGTCGATGGTGGATGAACAGGGCCCGTGGAGGCAGTCAACGGTGGAGATGAACAATATTACATGGAGTCCCATTTTGCGGTACGCCACACCCCTCCCGATGAACAGGACCCCCGTTTCGACCATAGCACTCCAACACAAGCCTGTTTCCTCCATTTTGCGGTACGCCACACCCCTCCCGATCGACAGGACCCCGTTTCGACCATAGGAGGTCCGTTTCCTCCGTTTTGTTGTACGCCAGACCCCTCCCGATGAACAGGATCCCGTTTCGACCGTGGCCGGTCTAACACAAGGCCGTTTCCTCCGTTCTGCGGTACGCCAGGCCTCATTTCCATCGGTTGTTCCGTCCAAGCCGGTTGGCTCCCAATGAACACGACGACGCATTCTGTTCCGACCCAGCCGGATGCCTCCCCATGATCACGATGATGGCGCACCTTCTCTGTTCCGACCCAGCCATGTACACGAGCCCTTGCCATACTATGCGCGAGTAGGCATTCGAGACCTCGTCCATATGTATGTATGTGGCAGTATTTTCTTTATCGCACCCTGGCCACTGTACGTGTACATGCTACGTGCGCGCCTCTACATCGACCAGTATGTACGTACACGTTCTCGACCAGAATGACAACACTATGTACACTTTGACCAGGTGGGTCCCGACTGTCAGTCACTTCCTTGCGTGCGAAGATGTCGCTGATGGGTCCGAGCAGTTAGGGGGCGAATCATTTTTTTGCCCGTAATATGGACGCACTTCCTTGCGTGCGAAGATGTAGCTAGTGGGTCCCAGCAGTTAGGGGGAACATTTTTTCATGAAATACGGTGGCCCATCTAGTGGGTCCCTGCTGTCAAGTGGATGAATCATTATTTTTTGCGTAATAAGGAGGCACTTCCTTGCTGCGGCCATGGACCCAGCTGTCAGCCTCTCCACGTACAGTACTCTTCCGATGGAAGTCATTCCTTGACCATGTTGACCATGCCGCGCCGAGAGCCCCAGGGCAGTGGACGACGGTGAGGCCTAGGAAGGGGACGACGTGGAGCCGGGGAAGACGCGGCAGTGGTTGCCCATGCAGAGAGGAGTACGAGGGTTCACTGGTTCAGTTGCGGTGTGAGGAAGCCATCGCCACAGAATAACAGGGGGTGTGGGTGAGTAGAGGGATGTCCAGGCCAGCGGTGGGAGTAGTAGGGGCGGTGAGGCCTCCGCGGCAGCACAGCAAGCCACGGGAGGCAGGAGCACACAGCACGACCGGCGCTGCTTTGGGCGGGTGGAGCAAAAAGACCAGAGGTTGAAGAAGCATTTCGGCCGTTGGATGGACATCGTACAGTCACTTGAGCTAGAATCGTTCATATTGACTAAGTTGACAAAGCCCTCCGTCCCCGTCAACTTAGTAGGCCCACAAGTCAGCCTCCCATTATGCTAGATCCCAACTAGAAGGGGGAGTATTCATTTTTTTGTGCGTAATAAGGAGGCACTTCCTTCCGTGCGAAGATATAGCTGGTGGGTCTGAGCTGTCAGCGGCGAGAATGGTTTTTTTTTGTGAAATACATAGGTCCTTACGGTGGGTCCCAGATGTCAGGTGGAGGAATCATTATTTTGCACATAATAAGGAGGCATTTCCTTGCATGCGGCCATGGACCCAGCTGTCAGCCTCTCCATGTATAGTGCACTTCAGATGCATGTCGGTCATTGATCACGTTGACCACGCCGCGCCGAGAGCACCAGGCCGGTGGACGACGGCGAGGCGAAGGGAACGACATGGAGCCAGGGAAGACTCGGCAGTTGTTTCCCACGCGGAGGGGAGTACGAGGGTTTACTGGTTCGTGTGCCGTCACCGGAGAATAACAGCAGGTGTGGGTGTGTAGAGGGATAGCTAGGCCAGCGATGGGAGTACGATGGGGCGGTGAGGCCTGCGCGGCAGCACAGCCGGCCACGGGAGGAGGGAGCAGACAGTCCCGCCGGCTGTTGTTTGAGCGGCTGAAGCAGGAAGAGTAGAGATTGAAGAAGCACGACGGCCCTTGGATGGAAATCCAACAATCACTGCTTTTGCGTCAACCTTTTTTTAAGAAAGCCTCACATCTGTGGAAAACAGCATACAACCCGTCTGCCATTATTTCTAATAATTGACAGCCCATTTGCTAATTCTTAAGGGTTTTTTTGGAGCCCATATTCTTTTTGTTAGCATTATAGCCCATATTGTGGCCACGGTTAAAAAATTATACAAAATTTTGCATATTTCGGTGTGGTCCGAACGGTTTTTAATCCCGAAATTTCGAGTCACATTCAAACTGATTTTAGAAATAAATGTATATCAATATAAAATCCAACAAATTGTCCAGGCATAAAAATCAATGCAATTTAAAATCTCGAAATGAAAAAAAGAAATTTGAAACTAATTGCCAGTTTGATGTGTTTTAAAAATGTACAACCCATTTCACATTGTTGATAGTCCATTTTCTCGGCCAGCCGAATGAAGCTCTTCTCGTCTTGAAAGATTTGCAACCCAACAGGCCTGACAAAGTGACTTACTTGACAAATCACAAAAAAACTAGGCTAGCCATTTTCAGAAAGAAAGAAAAAAACTATTGGGCTGGTCTGTGGCAAACATAAAAGAAAAGGCTGTCTAGACAGGCCAGAGTGCCCCGCACAGCCCAGTTGACACCCTGCTTCCGTCTCAAAACAAATTAGATAAATGCCACTCCAATTATGGCTATTCATAAAAATTCCACTGCAATTTACAAACTTTTAAAAATGCCATTGCGATTTTTGCAAACTTTGAGAAACGCCACTGCAATTTGCAAACTTTGAAAAATGCCACTCCAAACTTCGAAAAATGCCACTGGAAATGGCATGAAAAGACATTTTTAAAATTTGGAAATTGCAGTGGCATTTCTTGGAATCACCAGATTTGGAGTGGCATTTATCAAATTAACCCAAAACAAAAATAACTGGGCGAGCTGCTGGGTCCCTGGTGTCACCCGCTTGTTGTGCAATTGGCATGGGACCCAGATGTCAGAAATCCATTAGGAGGAGCCATTTTTTATTGGCTTGAAATAAGGAGGCACTTGCTTGCGTACTGCCGTGACCTTGGTGGGTCCCTGCTGTCATCCTCTCCACGTACAATCATCTCCTGATTGTGTATGCATCAACCTGGTAGGCCCATAAGTCAGCCTCTAAACCTGTGGCGGACAAATACAACCCATTTAAAACAATAACAGCGCATTCCATACGTTAAAACAGAAAGTTCAACATTTAGAGCAAAGTAACAGGTCTGATCCAGATATAGAGTACTGAACTTCCATGTGGTCCCGTTCTAACATGTAAGTGAGACGACGGCGAGTCCTTTCGTACAATTTCCGAACAGACGTCTATGTAGGCCGGGGCGCCTCTTCGTGTACCGTGGCAACCGTCCACCGACTCTTCGCCTTTCTCTCTTGATTTGGAACTGCTGTCGCATGCTCTTCCTTCCTCATCCATTTGCATTCACCCTTCCTTCTTCCATTGTTCGATCGTCTTCTCCATGGAGGGAACAGGCCGGAAACGACCCTGTTATTCTTGCCCCAATCTGAATGATGACGCGGTGGAGGAACTCATTGATCGGTGCGACGTCATCACCTTGGCTAGCATGGCAGGTTCATTCAAGACCATCCTCGACTCAACTAATAACATCATTACAAGGAACCCAAGGGTCCAGGAGCGGTTTGATCTCCCCTATCTTCTTCACTGTGACCCTGCTCACTTGCGCGGGGACGACGGAAGCCTCGCCTTGTGCAAGTTGATGCCGCTTAATAATGATACGTGTGATGTTAAGATGCCATTGCTTGAGGGCAAGGCTTGGGCAGGCGCAAATGAAGATTGGGTTGTTTATATTGGGTATAACTATGCATGGGAACTTGTGAATGTGTACACTCGTCAACGGGTTCCACTTCCTAAAATCTCAAACTGCCGAGAGGTTGAGCACACAGATGATCTACGTGAGTTCAAATACGATCATGGTAACTGTAGTCTACGGGAGATAGCAATTTGTCAAGTTCCCAACCGCTCTTGGGATTACACGAACTATGAAGTTGTTGCTATCTTCGACAAGCTTGTTGCCTTCCTTACTTCCATGCCTCGATGGATATTGCTGAAAAATCAATTTCTGTACATGGATGAGTACTGTGATGCAATTCAATACGAGGGTCTTGTGTTTGCTGTCACCACTCGTGGCAGTGTTTTTGCATGGAATCATCATGCTTTCAGTACATTTGTCTTCCACCGAATTATAATTGTTTCATCCACATGCATGCGGGTTAGCTAGTTTCCCTTTACTAATTAATCAACCTTCTTGTGTTTCCAAGGTCCTGTGAACATTCCATCACCTATACTTGAAAATTTTTATAACCAAAGGGGGAGATGACGATGCTGATGGTCACGAGCATGAGGACGAGCAGGACCCATATATTCAGTGGCGCCTGGCAACTTATTCCGATGGATCACCTCTTCTTGTCTGTATATAGGGCACTTCTGATGTCACTAACGAAGCATGTGTTGTCTCGCATGGTCGCACTCTCTGGACCTATTCCAACATCTGTTGCAGGGTATTAGGGATGGATACTAGTGTACTAGTGCCAACACCTTCTCCCTGGTTCAGTATTACAAGTCTTGGAGCAAAATCGCTCTTCCTTGGACAAAACTATCCAATCATGGTGAAAGGCGATCCAGCTGCTGTTGACACAATGTTACTACCATTTATGAGAAGCAACTGTATCTATACCTCGGTCATTGCTATGCTTCCCTACCATCGCAATATGGGTCCTGACATAGCCCGCTTTAGCCTAGATGGTCAGTCCTGCATTGGTCTCGAGACTGACAGTGGCTGGCCCTTCCCAGAGAATCACTTCTGGTTCAAAGCAAGCGTTTCCAACGTCGAGGATTGGTTGAGCTGAAGTTCATTTCATTGCTTGTTAATTGTTGTGTGATGAGAACTTTAGTATTTACTAGAATGTATCGTCGTTGTCGTTGTGGGTTCATGACCTGTTGTATGTAATAAAATGATATGCATGTGATAGACTTACTAAATTTATGAATGGCTTTTGAGTCACTTCTCTGAGTGGGTGCTGCGACGAGGCAAAAAATATTTTCCGAATACATAATTGTACGTGCATTGCAACTGGTTATCAGATGAGTCCAATCAACAATAGTACTACTACTATTTGTACTAGCTTCACATGCTTCACGCATCAGGCGGGTGTTCTTACTGTAGCTGCAAATCCTATCATCCTAGGTCCTCGGATAGTCCAGTAGAAATTGCATTCTGATGTTTGGGTTCAAACTTTCAAAACCGTTGCACTATCTCTACGTCTACGTGTATGTAATACAACAAGTTTTAAACTTGAGACCAACCACCCACCCTCACAAAGAACAATTTTTAACCTAGTGTAGACTCCAGGAAATTTGGCCACTGTGTGAGGTGGGCCATATGTTAATGTGTGGTGGATTAGTACACTAGGATGGCATGGGATATAATAAGCATTCACGTCCAGGAGTACGGCACACGGCACCAGCACGACTTCCATCTGACACCATATTTCTTGGAGTCCATGCTACAGCTATCTCTTCAACCTCGTCGTTTCTCTAACTCAGCCATCATGCGACGGGCGAGGGGGGTTTGCCGACAGTCGGTTTACTCAACTATGATCCCACTTGTAAGGCCAACTCAAACTCATGACCCCAAATGGACCTCTCTGGATTCGCTCGTGTGGGGGATCGAAGCCATCCCGCGTGGGCACTTGGTCTGACAGGACAGCCTTGTCGTCAGTGTGTGACCTCTGTGGCAACCGTCCGCTCCCCACTAGCCTCTTCATTGACATGTGGTCCCGCTCCCACATTTCAGTGAGATGACGGCAAGTCCTTTTGTACAATTTCTGAACGGACGTATATGTAGGCCGGGGCGCCTCTTCGTGTACTGTGGCAACCGTCCACCGACTCTTCACCTTTCCCTCTTGATTTGAAACTGCTGTCGCATGCTCTTCCTCCCTCCTCCATTTGCCTTCACCCTTCCTTCTGCCATTGTTCAATCGTCTTCTCCATGGAGGGAACAGACCGGAAACGACCCCATTATTCTTGCCCCGATCTGAATGATGACGTGGTGGAGGAACTCATTGATCGGTGTGATGTCATCATCTCAGCTAGCATGGCAGGTTCGTTCAAGACCATTCTCGACTCAACTAATAACATCATTACAAGGAACCCAAGGGTCCAGGAGCGGTTTGATCTCTCCTATCTTCTTCACCGTGACCCTGGTCACTAGCGCGCGGACAATGGAGGCCTCGCCTTGTGTAAGTTGGTGCCACTTGATAATGATACGTGTGATGTTAAGATGCCATCGCTTGAGGGTAAGGCTTGGGCAGGCACAAATGGATATTGGGTTGTTTATATTAGGTAAAACTGTGAGTGGGAACTTGTGAACGTGTACACTCGTCACCGGGTTCCACTTCCAAAAATCTCAGACTGCCCAGAGGTTGAGCACACCGGTATTCTACATACGTTCAACTATGATCATGGTGATTGTCATCTACAGAAGATAGCAATTTGTCGAGTTCCCAACTGCTCTTGGGGTTAAAGGAATGCTTGTGTTGTCGCTATCTTCGACAAGCTTGTTGCCATCCTTCAAGGTTCGACTCGATGGATATTCCTCAAAAATCAGTTTCTATACACGGATGAGTACTGTGATGCAATTCAATACGAGGGTCTTGTTTTTGCTGCCACCACTCGTGGCACTATTTTCGCATGGAATCCTGATGCTTTCGGTATGTTTGTCTTCCACCGTAATTATAGTTGTTTCATCCACATGCATGCGGGTCAGCTAGTTTCCCTTTACTAATTAACCTTCTTGTGTTTCCAAGGTCCTGTGAGCATTCCACCACCTATACTTGAAAATTTTTATAACTAAGGGGGAGATGGCGATGCTGATGATCACGAGCATGAGGACCCATATAGGAGTACTCAGTGGTGCCTGGCAACTTATTCTGACGGATCACCTCTTCTTGTCTGTATACAGGGCACCGCTGATGTGACTAAGGAAGCAGGTGTTGCCTCACATGGTCACACTCTCTGGACCTATTCCAACATCTGTTGCGGGGTATTCGGGATGGATACTAGTGTACTAGCGCCAACACCTTCTCACTGGTTCAGTATTAAAAGTCTTGGAGGAAACTCACTCTTCCTTGGACAATACTATCCAATCATGGTGAAAGGCGATCCAACTGCTGTTGACACAACGTTACTACCATTTATGAGAAGCAATTGTATCCATACCTCGGGAATTGGTATGCTTCCCTACCGTGGCTATCACAATATGGGTCATGAAATAGGCCGCTTTAGCCTGGATAATCAGTCCTGCGTTGGTCTCGAGATTGATAGTAGCTGCCCCTTTCCTGAGAAACTCTTTTGGTTCAAAGCAAGTGTTTCCAACGCGGAGGAGTGGTTGAGCTGAAGTTCATTTCATTGCCTGTTATTTGTTGTGTGATGAAAACTTTAGTATTTACTAGAATGTTTTGTTGGAACTAATCTATAATCCAACATGTATCCTCATTGTCGTTGTGTGTTGATGACTTGTTGTATGTAATGAATGGTACATTTGCATATGCATTTCATAATCTCAATTTATAAATGGTTTTTGACTCACTTCTTGGAGTGTTAGTGCCGTAGTAGTATAGCCAGCATCCGTAGTAGTATGAAGTTCCCACATCACATAGAGCCAACCAATAGTTAGTTCTAATTAGATCAACTAGAGCTAGGTGTCGCACGGAGGCCGAGAAATATGGTGATAGCATGACTGCGTGAGGTGGGCTTGTACATAGTGGTATGATGTAGGCACAGGGCTTGCTGTGTTTCCTACTCCCCTGGTCTAAATGTGGAGAAGATTTGGTCGAGTTCTTCCTCCTTTTGTCGACACGTGGGACATCTGGCATCCAGGTCGTGTCATGCAAGAAAATGGAGTGGTAGTTGAAGCCACGTGATGTGCATCTTGGGTTAAACTATAAATAGAATCTTACTACTCTTGAGTAACTCCAAAAGCGGCCACCGAAGATCTTTATTGGATTTGTTTTTCATCACCAGCACGTCGAGGCGAAAGATGTGCAGGTTCAGTGGGTCCTCTTGCGTTTTCACTGACATGTGGGACCACATGTGAGCAAACAGACGATGGGCTCCGCGTGTCTGCTGGCTGGCTGAGAAGAGAGATAGAGGAGGGCTGAGCACGGACTCCAGGAAATTTGGTCTACATAACCAGCACCTCGAGATAGGCTCGATATAGTGGGGTGGCATGGGCCATAACTAGCATTCACGTCTAGCAGTATGGCACACGCCACCCACACGAGTCCCATCCGACACCAATTTTCTTGGAGTCCATGCTACAGCCATCTCTTCTCCCTCCTGTTTTCTCAGCCATCGCGCGGTGGGAGGGTTGGGGGTTTGCCGATAGTCAGTTTTCTAAACTACGGTCCCACTTGTAAGTGAAAATGCAACACAGCACGCATTCCCCCTGGAGCGGCATGCCAGACCAACCGTGTGGGGGTGCAACGTACGCGAACACGGCAGGCTTTTCCTTTTGAACTTGTAACTTGTAAAATTTGATTCTGCTCCATGGCGCGACTGATAGGTAGAAATAACGATTTTCCCTAGAGTAATGAGAAGTTTGGTTCTGGCGTGGTTCATGCATGGAGTACGTACAAAAATTATGAAGTTGATGTGAAAGGTAAGATAATTACTAGTAGTACCATATACTACTACATGGATTTGACGGAAAGATAAAGGTACATACGGTCCATCAACGACATCCTCACGCCCTAGTGCCCTGGGTCACCAACCGACGTGTGAGGAGCAGCGGCGTTGGCGGCGAGCTCAACGTGCTTCTGAACAATGCCGTCCAAGGTTGCCCTGCGGGTCAAGAAGGCCAGTGAACTATCGTCCTCCTCTGGCATGTAGTGGTCCTTGCGGACGATTTGCATGTAGACGTGGGTGATTATGTCGACCGTGTCTTGCTGCGGGAAGCACGACCTCGAGGTGGACATTCTCCGGCGCGACGGCGGGCAGTCACAGGGCCACCAGTGCGTCGAAGAGGTTGTCACCATAGAGGCCGTTGAGGGTGGTGGGCATCGCAGAGCCTGGGCGCGTGGGTTGGAGGCGTACATCAAGGTCATCCGCGAGCTTCTTGATGACGGTGAACTTGTCAAGGAAGCTGACGAGGACCTTGTCGAACAAGGAGACGAAGCTTTCGTCCAAGCGGCCTCTCTCCCTGGCGGCCTCAAGCACGACCTGGAGATGTTCCTCGGTGCCAGGCCGCAGGCCGGCGTCGTGGACCATTTGGCACAGCCGGCTGATGGTCGCGCTCATCGCCTCCATGGGTCTAACTTCTAGTCAACTGATCTTGCGATTGAAGTGATCACTCTTGCCCTTGGTTAGGGTGCGTAGGTGCGTAGGATTTCGTAGACTGGACTGGCGGGGAGAAGTGCAGACTGCGTTGCATTCACGTGTGTGTAGGCCATCTACTCCTCGGCCCTCTACTGCACCTACCTTTAGTTGTAGGACAGGTGGGCCAACCACCTGTTGGGCCCATGAGTCATTCACCAAAACGCAGGTGCAGTAAGTCAATGAAGCTGCGTCCCCCTCCATCCCAAAACACTTAGGCACGGTACATTAACTCCCTCCCTGTTTCTTATTTTGTGACATATCAACCAATGAGAGATGTGGGCCGTGCATGCTTTCAATGACTTGAGACTACCAAACATGACATGTAGTGGTTAGTTCATTGCATGTAATCATATTACTTAGCAAAAAGACAATAAGTTCTCTCGCTTTCCCCTTCATTTTGGTCACGGTGCACAACCTAAGAGCATGGTTAATACTTAATAGTATAGCTAGCTGCTGGCTATATGATGTTGTCATGTCATAGTAGATCCATCACTTGTAGCCACTCATATAATAAGGTTAGCTATAAGGCTGGCTATAAGAGTACTACCTTTTCTCATCTTCGCTCTCTCTCTCTCTTTCTCAATATTTATTGTATATGAGCCTAGGTATCCGCATATAGATAGGCTCTTGCATGAGAGCCCACTCCTCTTTTTCACTTGCTCTAAGATGACTTATACACCTAGACGGAGGGAGTAGTCTCAAGTCATTGGATGCATACGCACCCCACGTCTCATATTGGGTGATTTCTTTTCTCGTGCCAAAAAACAGGGAACAAGGTGGGTAGTTAATGCACCGCACCTAAAAGTTTTGGGATTACTATTTGGTTTTCGTAACGTGACTGATGCACTAGTATGGAGGGAGTACAATAGTAGTCTTTGATAGCAATTTTTTGTTGGTAGATTACAAAGCTGAGTGCTCGGTGAGTATGATAGTAGTATGATTGATCAGACTTCAGATTTGAGCCATCTACCGGAAGGAATAAATCAATACACCATGTATTTATTTACAGAGGGAGTAGTACATTTTTTGTGACATGCATCACTAGATATTGCTAGTCAAATACTAAATCTAGATGGACGTGGTAGTACTACTAAATCCAGACGGTGGTGCTAGTACTAGTAGTAGTAGGAGTACTACCAATGCAGTAGCACTGTACTACCTATTTGTCAAATTATTACGTGCTGCTGTCGCAGTGAAGTGACAAGACCCTGCGCCGGAGATGACACCTGAGTATAGGTGCCGTGTTCGGCATAACACATAAGTCAGCCTTACTGTCTGCAGTCACTATCATCATGGCTATAGATCTAGCCTGCTTACAACTAGCCGTGTTCGACATAATTTCCCATGCGTAGATGCCCGTGCATTGCACGGAACACCAAGATTGGGGGTGGACAGCGCCAGCAGCGGCCATCGTGCCAGATTTTTCCATGGCCTTCTAGATGTGGTGGGAGGATATAAGGCTGATTGTGAGAGATAAGGAGTTGTTTGTAAATAGGGAACAAGTGCGGGCATCTTTTTGCACAATTGGAGAAGTTTGGTTTGTATGCGTTAGATCTAGATCCGACGGCTATTGGTGAAAGATGGCAGGCACAACATCACCACCAACTCAGGACTTCTTTGATTCACAGGGTTCTGAAAATGCATGATGCAATATTACAAGTTTCAAACTGATATTACGAATGTTAGGAGTAATGTTGCACCTATGAAGAGGGAATCTAGGAAGTTCACGTAAGAACTTTCGTTACTTTAGGTGGATGCAGCATTATCGTACAAACTAAAATCCACCGCCCTGACAAGTCACTAATGGGCAAATAAATTTTGGAGTCTTTGGCCACTTGATGTTTCAGAAACAAATTCAACTTCTGTGGAGACTTTGTCATTTAGGCTTAGACGCTTGTCGTGATCAGCACGCCATTCATTGTTGCGCCAAAGAATGCCAAACCTCATTACCTTGAGCACACTTGCCTCCAGAACAAAGAACCTGGCCAATTTAATCTCAGATGTGCTGCCTCGGTAGTCAATCAAATCAATTTCTGTAAGATGGAGATCAAGGCATTCGATGAGATTGTTATAGTGCAGCACATTTTTCACTTTCGGGTCTTTTTTATCTGAAAAAGAAGAGAACATATTAGATCAGCTGGCTATATAAGATTGCCGTCTGTCATCAAGAGGTACCAATATCATTCGCTCATACGATAGGGTTGACTGGCTAGTGGTATTTTTTCACTCCCTCTCTCTCTCTCTTTCTCTTTCCTCTCATTGACCTAGGAGCACGTGAAGAGCTTGGGCATTTGCTGCCTTCCACTATGTGGCCGATGCCATATTTCGCAAAAGTATGCCACATAATACGCATTGATGTTAAATCAAAAGATATTGCCACCGCTTCGTGATGTGAGAGAGTTAGCACCGCTGTGCACACAGACCCACACATATAAACAAATTAATCAAACCAACTACACCAGCCTCTCACTCTCCCAAACAAGTGTTTTTCTATTGCCTCAGTCCTCTCTCTCCCATGCAAGTGTTTTTTCATTGCGTGAGTTAATTTGGCACTGGAGCAAAGTAGGTGATCCAGCTTGGGGCACCAGGTGATCAATGGAGGGGCATCGATGCCAAATGCATCACAAGTGAATTTGGCACGTGTTTTGGCCTACATAGTGGAGGGCCGTTATAGCCCACTTTTGTACTACCTCGTATTTAGTGTAAATTTTGACCATAGATTTACCTAAGTAAATGCCGATGCATGTCACGAAAAATTATACCATTTGAAATTATGTTCAAATATGAATCCAACGATATAATTTTTAGTGACATGCATTAACATTTTGTTAGTTAAATCTATGGTCTAATTTTGATACTACAAAATATGAAGAGTAAACTAGGATGGAGGTACTACTTGCTCTTAGGGTAACCATAGAGTTACTAGTCTAAGTTACTTTCCACTATGACTGGACTAGACTACTATATTAGTACAACAAAAAAACGATGCAGGTGATCACGTGAGAAAAAAATACTACAAACATTTCTTTCGATGCATTGCGTAGATGCCATTTCGAACACTACACTTGTCATCGTAATTTGGGAAAATTAAGAAAAAAATTGAGCTACATTGTGATTACCGTTTACTAATAGGAAAGAAGTTTCACCTTGATGAGTAGCTTCTCCGTGCACGGAAAGCATGTACGGAATCCAACAACTTGATCCAGATTGGGGTTGATAGATTTTATTGCCAAGATCTTCACTATGTGCATAGACTGGGTCAAGCTTGTGGGAATCATTTTCTGGAGGACAGTCATAAATACATCAAGAAGAAATTTTAAAATGTGAATTTCAAGAAGACGGAGAAGAAGATGACTGTTGTAACTGAACGATTGCGGATCCAATAAAGAGTTCGGAGAATTTGGCAGAGGAGTACACCAATGCTGTCAATTTCGTTAATGACCCTGATTTTTGTTGGACCTTCTAGATCAGATACAAGCAATCTCTCAAGGAAAGGCGCATTCTCAATGACCATAACATGGAACAGCTGGAGTGATCTCTTCCCAATTGATGTCTTGTTGCGGGGCCAGTAAGACACATAAATCCATCGGAGATTTGTCGAGGCGATGTGGAGGCTAATGAACCCGTGGATCTGCTCAAGACGAAGGTACTCGAGTACAGTACAACTGCAGAGCAGGTGCTCCATAGCCTACTTCGAGATGCCAACGTCGAAGAGGTCAACCTGCTTGAGTTGAGGGAGAAGAAGGGCGGGCGTGGCATTAATCTAGGGAAGATAGCAGGAGCTGAAGCTACCGCGGCGCAGCGTTGGTGTGAGGTGGAGCGCGGACGGTGGTAGAGAGTGACATCGTCCAGCTTCAAGCTGAGCTCCTCGAGCTCATCTAGGGTGGGGCATAAGAACCACTCGTTGAACTTGGCTTGGACCTTGCAGTTGGTACTGAACATGAGGATGTCAATGCGTCTGGCTGGACCAGGGTGCGATGAAAGGATCTTGGACACTGCGGCCATGCATTTGCAATCCCCATCGCAGAGGCTGCTATCGACGGTGAGGTTGAGGTGGACGCGGCGCTAGAGGGGGCGCCACCACCGGGAGAGCAGGGTGGTCCGCACGGCAGATTTGGTGGGGAGGAGGCCGATGATGACGAGAAGCATGTCGTCGGGGAGGCTGTTGATGAAGTCCAGGCTTGCTAGATGTGGTTTTGGCTCGAGCCGCCTCCGCTTGTTGGCTGCCTCGCCGTCCATCTCAACCGGCAGCGACGCCGGTGTACACGTGTGCTGGTGTGTGTTGTGTGCTGGCCTGCTGGGTGTGCACGAGTGCGTCCTTCTATGCATGCTGCTGTGCAGTGGCGAATTGTGCGCGAGTGCATCCTTCACGCGGAAGAAGTGTGTCCCTCAATGCGCCTTCAATTTACTAGCGTGCGGGGTGCTACCCTGAGTGGTTTCAACTTTGTTTACTTCATCGCGTGTCAGATGGGCCTCTAGTTTACTTATTTTCACTCACTGCCTCATGCGCCAGCACACGAAGATAGAGAACATGAGCTAACAAGGCAGCATGTGGACTGGTTGACCGGTCAACTCAACAATACACAGAGCTATATGCTGACACAATGAGCGTATAATCCATTGGTATAGAGAGTTCGAGTGAGAGGGGAGGCCCATGAGAGATAGCAGAGAGAGAAAGAGCTACTCCCTCCGTTCGATAATGTAGTGCCAACATTTTTTTCAAAGTCAAACTTTTTAAACTTTGACCAAGTTTATATAGAAATTACTTATATCTACAATACCAAAGAAAAATGATAGTATGAAGTATGTACATGTTGTGATGAATCTAATGATCGTTCCATATGTAAATGTTTTTCTCCACATATACCTGGTCAAACTTTTATGAGGTTTGACTTTTCAAAACATCCACATGCTTATGGACGTGAGAGAGTCCCTAACTAGAGAGAGAGAGAGTGAAACAGAAAGAGTGAGTGAAAAAAGTGTGTGTGCGTGTGTGAAAGACGTGTGTGTCTTATGCAAACATATCACACATGCATCTTCGACAACGGAAGCAAAGTGAGGAGATAGTGTGTGGTTGTGTGCAACCGAGAGAGAAAGACCCCTAGCACGTGGCCAAGAGGGGTCTGACAAACAAGGGAGAGAGGTCGAGAGAGACGTACGGAGAAAATGCAGACATGGGGAGGAGAGAGTGTATGTTTGTCATAGAGAGATCCCCTGGAGATCGTGATGGGAGTACATGGGTGGGAGATCGAGTGACAAGGTGTGTGCGCGATACAAGATAACCCGAGAGATATCGAGATAGACGTGTGGATGGAAGGAGACAATACGTGTGTTCCAGATGGCTAGTGAGAGATAATCGTACTTAGGGGGGAGCGCGTGCGCCTATGATGGAGTGAGGGATTATGGTACTTAGGGGGGTGCGTGTCACATAGAGAGAGAATAGGGGAGGAGAGTGTTGGATGGGTCTATATGTAGCGCGAGCGAGACATGTGTATGTGTGAACCAGGGAGATATAAAGTTTGAGAGAGATAGAGGAGCCCCGATAAGGCTGAGTGGTGCGTCAGATAGCTGAGAGGGGGAAAGAGATATTCCATCCACTTGATAATGCAGTGCATGTAAATTTTTTAGAAGTCGAACTTTGGAAACTTTGATCAGGTTTACGCAAATGTTATTTATATCTACAATACCAAAGATACATCATACGAAACTACATCTCATGATGAATCTAATGGTATATGTTTGCCGTTCTAGATGTAAATGTTTTTCTCCACGTACATGGTCCAACTTTGTGATGTTTGACTTTTCAATAAATCTATATGCTATGGACCGAAGAGAGTGCCTAAGTCGAGAGAGATCAAGTGTGTGTGAAGGAGAATGTGTGAGTGTGCAAAAAGAATATGTGTGTGAAAGATAAAGGGACAACAAACAATAAATTAGAGAGAGTGAGTGTTTTTTGCGTTTCTTATGCAAACATATCACGCATGCATCTCCGAGATAGAAAAGTGAGGTGAGGAGATACACGAAGATAGCTAGTGCGTGATTGTTTGCAATGGAGAGAGACACCCCTATAGCACATGTCCAATAGAGGTCTAGCCAACAAGGAACAAAGGTCGAGAGGGACACATGGAGAACATGGACGCATGGGGAGGGAGAGAGGGTGTGTTTGTGATAGAGAGATCCCCTCGAAATTGTGAGGGGACTATATGGGTGGGAGATCGAGGGAGGTACGTGCGTGATAGAAAGATGACCCGAGAGAAATCGAGATAAACCATGCACATGTTTGTGATGGAGACTATGATTAGCTAGTCATAAAGATATAGGGGGACTGTATGTGCCTACATTTGAGGGAGAGACCATCATACTTGGCTAGGCATGAGATTGTTTGTGTGTGCGTGTGAGATGGAGAGAGAACGAGGGAGAGAGATAGAGTTTTAGATGGGTCTACCGAGTGCGAGTGAGATATGCATGTGTATGTGTGACCTAGGTAGATGGAGAGTTTGAGAGAGAGAGGGAAGAGCTCCGAGACGACAGAGTGGTGCGTGAGAGAGTTACGGGCAATGAGCCAAGGAATTTGTGTTCGTACGATGAGTGCACCCAAGATATTTAGCTTGGAATAGAGAATCATACATAGTGTGCGAGAGAGACCTATAGATGGAGTATATATGCATGCGAACTAGAAAGACCCCCCCCCCCCACACACACAAAGGGAGAGAGAGACGGAGAGAGAGGGATAGGGAACAAAAAGGTTTGTATGTTGGATGCGTGCGACGGAATTGAAGATTGTCGGCAAGAGAGAGTGAGAGAGTAGGAGTCCGGAAGAGGGGGAGGTCGCGTTTTATGCATCAAAGACTGATATAAACCATGTTTCGATATATACTTGCAATCAAATATTTAAATTGGAGAACATGTTGTCTGCAATCCACACATGAACGGAGATATGTGCATATCAAACAAGTTCATTAATTTGACTTTCAACATGTTCATGGAGTACGATAATACTGTACAACATGCTACTCGATTGAGGTGTTCACTTTTGGATTTAGTTCACTCTTTTGACCTGGTGAACGAGCTATTTCATTGAATCGAGATATTTCATTTTTGGTTTGATTCCCGTTTTTGAGTGGGTCAACTATTTGTCATATAGTAAATCGCTAGCAACGAGCATGTAAAAACACATTACTCCCGAGCATCATCTCTCCATCTAAAAAAGAAGTGGCAAGCTAATATTTCAAAATTTGATTCGAATTGACTTGGTAAGGTATATGTGGATGCTCATTCTCCCAAAATTTGAACGAACCATTAAACACCCTCTGCTCGGTGAAATTCGCCCAAGCAAATAAATGGAAGACGTGAAATTACTGGCCTATGTGGGACACGCATCAATTGGCCCATTGTACATAGAGGGTATGTTCGTAACTTCATCCAAGCGCGCCTTCTCCTCGGCCGAAATGACATGTGTCGAATAATTCATAAACCATGGTCGGCAAAACACCCTCTCCTCGCCCGAAATTGCTCGCGCCCACTATTTCAAAACACGCTCTCCTCGCCTGAAATCGCTCGTGCCCACTATATTTGAAAACACGCCCTCCTCGCCCGAAATCGCTCGCACCCACTATATTTCAAAACACGCCCTCCTTGCCTGAAATCGCTCGCGCCCACTATTTGGGAGAAGGAAAGTTACTCTACTATCCCCGACCCTCAGTACACAGACCCAAGCCAAGAAGCCTAAAGGCAGGGGTAGAATTGTAACCCCCCCCACACACACACATTTTAGACAAATGCGTCTGTAAGACATGGTTCCCCCTCCCAATTCCCCATTCATACCTCGTGGGCGCCAAATCACCTTCTCCATGGAAGCTCCCTTCTCCCGAGGCGCGAAACCTTAGCCCCTCCTCCATGGCACCCCACCGGACCAAATTCATAGCCGCCCTCCTCTCTAATACCGGAGACCCTGCCCATTTGCCGTCGTGCACTAGGCCGTGTGCCTCTTACTCCGTGCTGCCGGAGCTGCCTCGATGACAGCCGCGTGAACCATACCAGAGCCGATTCACCCCCGCCGTTGTTCACGGCGCCGGATCGGCTCCAACTTTGGATCCGTCCAGAGCCCCGGCGCTGCTTCCCCGTAGCCATCGACCATCGCAACATCTCTGCTTCCTTGCTGCCGGTCGCCACCGCAACCATGCCGGCCTCACCAACTAGGCAGCTGGAGCTGCCTACTTCACTAGGCCACCAAATAGGTCGCACCCTCATCTCAAATCACTTTATTTAGGCATCAGTTGTCTGAATTTTTATTCTGGGCCAATCGATTCCCAATGGGACCCTCAAGCGAGTGGAGCTCCTAGGCTGCCGGTTGGCTGGTGTCTAACGTAAGGGTGCGGGGCCACAAGTTCGCCGCGGAAGCAATGCTTAGATGGCTATCTTAGAGTTGTGTGGGTTGAAGGTACTGCCGCCGCCGGATGTGGATGACGGCGAGTCTTTGGGGATTGGCCCGGGGGCGGCGCAACCACGGCAGTGCGGTGGAGCGGGGAGCGGGGTATTGGTCGGGGCCACGGACGATGGAGGCAGGCTACTCTGCCGGTGGTCGCTGGCTCTTCGGGGAAGATTCCGAATAGTGTTAGCCGGGAGGCACAAGACGGCCATCAAGCCATCCAGTGTTGATCGGGCAGTACCAAAATAAAATAAAATTGTGTGACCCCAATTTAGTCTTCAGTCAACAGACGTGTGACCACTCTCGTACCTTGTTGTTGATCTCTTAGGGTATTTCTTCAGATCAGAGAGATGTGTCGTTCTTAACATTATGTGTTTTCTACATCTTCAGCCACACCGTCTTCCGACTCACCGCAGCTGCTCCAACAAGGGAAGCATACACTAGAAGGGAGCTATAGTCCCCACTCAACATTTCCCTGCATCGACTGCGTGTGCCTGACATGGACAGCCACAACAACTGCAGGGCCATCGACAAGTCAGCACATGATGCTCACTCCTATGGATGGCGGCCAGATAGGTTGTACCATCATCTTACTTGTGTGCAACATTTATGGCTTTGTTATTCATCCAAGCATGGAAAATAGATTACCACATTTCACTGTATATTCATGCTGATCTCTTACGGGTCATGTTCAGGAGTTAACGTTGTTCCATAGTTCAGCTAAGAGACTTGTTCTTTAGGTAACGTTGTTCCATAGTTATCATCCATCAGCCAATGCTATCCCACAGGCTGGTGATTATAGTATTATACCACTTCTAGTATAACCTATGTTGTTCCTTAATACTTTTGTGTGCCATCTAGTTAATCTCGAGTACAAATGATGCATATTCTGTATCGTTCATCTGTGTTCTCCCTTTAGTTTTTGAGACCTGTTGCTGCTAGTTAACCACAGTCCTATTATTTATGTCGTCTCCTACAGGAACTCATTACATAAATATAACTACTAGTTGTCTTCCATGCATGTCAGATATAATTGCACACACTGATTTATCCATAAGAACCTCACAGAGCAATGTAACGGCCAACAAACTTGACGTCAATGATACCCAATATGATGGAACATGTAAAGGCAGTTCTTCTCAAGACTTACAGAAAGATGATGAATCCTATTCACCCCATAAGGTCCTTTTTCTAACTTGGCCCTTGATATGGGTACAACATGCATATAATGTCCTGGAGTGCATCTACTCTGTTGCAATGCCTTTTGCTTAGCATGCTGATCATGCATGTAAATATGGCATGCCTTCCTGTTTTTCAGTACCTATTCCATTCATGATAACATGTTTTCAAATTCAAGTACTATCATTCTACTCTATCGCATTGCCATCTGCTTAGTTTGGACATCATGCTTCTCAATATCTTATGCATTGTTATTCATCAGTATGTACTTCATCTGTCTACCATACCATGTTTTTTACATTGAAGTGTTGTTCTAGTGGTCTCTTGCAATGCCACCTTAGTTTCCCAATCATACACACATATGTTGCCTTAGTGTTTTTTTGTATGTATTCCACTAGCATACAGTTTTACATTCAAGTAGTGTTTTTTACACTGTTGTCCTGTCGTATCCCTAGCTCTTACATCATACTCCCTCCGTCTAGATTACATGTCGCAGAAATGGATGGAACTAGATGTATCTAGAACTGAAATATGCCTAGACCCATCCATTTATTTTCGGATGGAGGGAATGCATGTCAATATGTCATGCCTTTCTATTCTTCAGTACCTATCCCGTCTCTGTTGTAGCATGTTTTATAATTGAAGCACCATTCTTCTATATAAGACATGCAAGGGGAAGACGTCTATGTTGGAATCTGAAGGGTTACAAACCAGGTCTTTGCAAAAGATCCAAATGCCAGGAGATAATAAACCAACTCCAGTTTTCATAGATACTTCTCTAGCAAAGAGAAACCCAACTCCCACTGATAATAAGTAGATTCCAGTGGCCAAAGAACTAGTCCACTCCAGTCCAGCAAAAATATGTCAACTCCATTCTAAGAAGCGTGTGTGTATCCTCGCATCATGAAATTTTATAGCATTCTGATCATATTTTCTACATGTTTCTTACACATCTCTCTTTTAGAAAATAATGTTAAACGATAAAGACTTCTTCCATTGGGTTTGTATTCGAGGAAAATATCTTGCGGGAATTCTCTGTGCTCCAGTGCTGATGTAAGTACCTGTTGTATATCACTATATTTTGCATCAGCATGTATTTTGTTAATATGCGTGAATCCAACCTTTATATGATCTAAAATTAGTTGTAGCAAAATGTTAAAGACGCCAATGTTGATTTTTGTAAGGAAAACTGCCTGGTAGTTTTGCATATTGAGCCGCATGAGTGTACTATCTCATATCATGCACATTACTGGATTGTAGTGCTGTTGTGGTTGCCCATTCATTCATTTTGTCAATGTTGCTTTTGTATTACCTTACCTGGCTAATGATAGCTGTGCCATATTGTGTTAATTTGGTGTAGGCTAGTTGCCCAAACGTTCGTTGTGTCAATGTTGATTTCCTATTATCTGACCTGGCTAATGATAGCAATGCTAGTGTGTTAATTTGGTGCAGGCTGCTGAAGATAAGAAGACAAACTCTGAAAACAGCAAGGCAACCCCATTGTTTCTTTCCAATAAATCTAGGCCAGGTAATATGGCAATAACTCATGATTAATCTGTTCGGTTCCCCTCCTAATTTATGTTATGATGAAGTGGTCGAGACACTCTCCACTATCAATAATACAAGCCTGCCAAAATCGCCGTATGAATCTGTTTAGTTTCCTCTGTCTCGAATGCAACAGAAAAAATGTATGTTTGTGAACCAATTAATGGCTGAAGCAATGATGGAAATGGTTGAGGAATCAGAGGTGCACATTCATGCACAACAACAACAGATCAATGTTTTCAGAGACAGCGTCATCCGCGCTGAGTTGCAGATTGTGATGTTGTAGATCGTTAGGTTCTATTCATTTATTTGCACTGGCATCAAGGTTTGAGCCCAGTGGATGTAATTTCCTGTAATATATGCTGGATGTGCAACGTTTTTCCCTGTATGTCGTACCTTTGCTTGATCGGTTTGGTCCTGTGCATAATTGCTCATCGTAATGGGCGCAATTTATCTAATTGGGCCTAAAGAGATGTACGAACATTAGTGGGCCCATTAAGTTAATGGGCTGTTACCAGGCCGAAAGTTAATGGTCGCCCTCTTACCTCCCGGGTCGTTAACAGGCCGACATCGAAGTGGGCAACAGGTGGGCCCACTTGATTTCACAGGCCGTTAACAGGTTATTACTAAGGTCGGGCTACATATGGCCCAACTATACCGTGGTCCTTTAGCCGGCTGAAAGAAACAGTGGGCTCATACTAGACCATGAAGAGCATGGGCCGCTATGAGGCCGAAAGTCAGGTCGTATAGTAAATGGCTCAACTGTGTTGTGGGCCTTTAGCAGGCCAAAAGAGAAACCGGGTTGGTATTGAACCATGAAGAGCATGGGCCGTTAAAAGGCCAAAACTCAGGTCCAACTACAAATGGCCCAACTCATTTATGGGTCGTCAACAGGATGAAAGACACACCGGGACGAAATTGGCCCAACACGTAAATTGGTGACTAAAAGGACGAAACTAAGGTCCGACTACAAATGGCCCAACTCATTTATGGGCCGACAACAGGCTGAAAGACACCGGGCCGGAAATTGGCCCAACACTTAAATGGGCTCTAAAAGGCCGAAAGATGTACATCCTGAAAATTGGCCCATCCCTTGAATGGACCGTTATCAGGCCGAAATCTCATCGGGCCGATATTGAGCCCAAATATATAGCAGGCTATTAACGGGCTCGAACTGACGATGGACTGCAATGGTGTCAAATCTTTAACGGGCCATTGATGGGCCGAATTGGAACATCTCGTATGGGCCGTGGGCTTAAATGTACCTGGCACAAGTAGGCCTTATATGGGCCGGCCTGCTAATTTCTACTGGGGCAGCCTTTTTCACCGAAGTGGGCCACTGTTGGGCCGTGCCACGTGTCGACCCATCATAGGCGCCTCCTGTCCAATGAGTGGATGAAATATGTCCCAACGGTGAGCCAACACGTGTTTCCTCCGTCCAATGAGAATTTTACACGTGGAAAATCCCTATTGGTCCGGGCTGTTAATGGGTTATCGGATCCGAAACAGGGCCCAATTGCTTAACGGTGACCCGTTATGGTGGATGCCACGTGTCGGTCACCCTTGACGAAAGCACTTTCTTGACGCGCCATTTATTGTCATGGAAGTGGACACTTACGCGATGATAATTTTGGTAATGTCATGGAACACTTCTACGACTGCACGGGTATGACTATCTTGATTCTGTCATAAAATTGTCATGGATGTACATGCATGACAGAAAACGTGACCTACTGTGACAAACACGTATCATCATGGAAGTGTATTTTTTTTATTGTAACTAGGGGAATTTATGTCGGATTTCATAGAGATTGGTTGAATAAAATGATGGAGGAACCTTTTAAAAACGAACTTCGTATCGTATTTGATGATGATCCCGACTATGGGTTTATGAATGTTGAAATTACCAATCAAAGTCCTTTCCATGATATAAGTGCATCCACTTTTAGGGAAATAAAGGAAAGGATAGAATTTCTTAGACAGGTTTTCGAGGATTTGATGAGAAAGGAATTGCATACTGAAGATGAGAATACTTAGATCTATCCGTGTTTTTATGCCTAGCTAGGGGCGTTAAACAATAGCGCTTGTTGGGAGGGAACCCAATTTTATTTTTGTTCTTTCTTTTTAGGTCCTGTTTCGCATTAAATAATTTATCTATCCTCTGGTTAGAGGTAGTTTTTATGTTTTAATTAGTGTTTGTGCCAAGTAAGACCTTTGGGATAGTTTACGGTGATAATTGATTCGATCTTGCTAAAAAACAGAAACTTTTACACTCAGGGGATTAGATTTGATTTTTAGCTGAAGCGTGATAAAATACTGATTCTTTTTGTAGAAGCTTAATAAAGAAATTTCTTAGGTCGTCCTAATTTTTTAAGATTTTTGTAGTTACATAAGTACTCGAAATCTCCTGATTAATACAAACTGTTCTGTTTTTGACAAATTTTGTCTTTCGCGTGTTGTTTGCTTATTTTTGTTGGGCGAATAAGCCGCGGATCTTTCGCGTGTTGTTTGCTTATTTTTGTTGGGCGAATAAGCCGCGGAGATGAACCGGACGCGACCAGCGCGCTGATTTCTACTACACAACCTTCTTCTTGTAGACGTTGTTGGGCCTCCAAGTGAAGTGGTTTGTAGGATAGTAGCAAATTTCCCTCAAGTGGATGACCTAAGGTTTATCAATCTGTGGGAGGCGTAGGATGAACATGGTCTCTCTCAAACAACCCTGCAACCAAATAACAAAGAGTCTCTTGTGTCCCCAACACACCCAATACAATGGTAAATTGTATAGGTGCACTAGTTCGGCGAAGAGATGGTGATACAAGTGCAATATGGATGGTAGGTATAGGTTTTGTAATATAAAAATATAAAAACAGAAAGGTAACTAATGATAAAAGTGAGCACAAACGATATTGCAATGCTAGGAAACAAGGCCTAGGGTTCATACTTTTACTAGTGCAAGTTCTCTCAACAATAATAACAAAATTGGATCATGTAACTATCCCTCAACATGCAACAAAGAGTCACTCCAAAGTCACTAATAGCGGAGAACAAACGAAGAGATTATTGTAGGGTATGAAACCACCTCAAAGTTATCCTTTCTGATTGATCTATTCAAGAATCCATAGTAAAATAACACGAACCTATTCTTTCCGTTCAATCTATCCTAGAGTTCGTACTAGAATAACACCTTAAGACGCAAATCACCCAAAACCCAAATGTCACCTAGATACTCCAATGTCACCTCAAGTACCCGTGGGTATGATTATACGATATGCATCACACAATCTCGGATTCATTTATTCAACCAACACAAAGAACTTCAAAGAGTGCCCCAAAGTTTCTGTCAGAGAGTCAGGACGAAAATGTGTGCGACCCCTATGCATAAGTTCACGAGGTCACGCAACTCACAAGTTGATCACCGAAACATACATCAAGTGGATCACGTGATATCCCATTGTCACCACAGATAAGCACATGCAAGACATACATCAAGTGTTCTCAAATACTTAAAGACTCAATCCGATAATATAACTTCACAGGGAAAACTCAATCCATCACAAGAGAATAGAGGGGGAGAAACATCATAAGATCCAACTATAATAGCAAAGCTCGCGATCCATCAAGATTGTGCGTATCAAGAACACGAGAGAGAGAGAGAGATCAAACACATAGCTACTGGTACATACCCTCAGCCCCGAGGGTGAACTACTCCCTCCTTGTCATGGAGAGCACCGGGATGATGAAGATGGCCACCGGAGAGGGATTCCCCCCTCCGGCAGTGTGCCGGAATGGGTCTAGATTGGTTTTTGGTGGCTACAGAGGCTTGCGGCGGCGGAAATCCCAATCTAGGATTCTTTCTGGAAGTTTGGGTATATATAAGAGGTGTTGGAGTCGGGAACAAGTCAGGGGGTCCCCAAGGCGGCCATGAGATTAGATATCAATGTGAGTGAGTAGGGATTGCCATGCAACGAATGCACTAGATCTATAAGTGTATGGAAGCTCAAAAAGAAACTAAGTGGGTGTGCATCCAACTCGCTTGCTCACGAAGACATAGGGCATTTTGAGGAAGCCCATCATTGTAATATACAAGCCAAGTTCTATAATGAAAGATTCCCACTAGTATATGAAAGTGACAACATAGGAGACTCTCTATTACGAAGATCATGGTGCTACTTTGAAGCACAAGTGTGGTAAAAGGATAGTAACATTGTCCCTTCTCTCTTTTTCTCTCATTTTTTCATTCATTTTTTTATTGTTCGTCCGGAGTCTCATCCCGAATTGTGGGGGAATCATAGTCTCCATCTTCCTTTCCTCACATGGGACAATGCTCTAATAATGATGATCATCACACTTTTATTTACTTACAACTCAAAAATTGCAACTCGATACTAGAACAAAATATGACTCTATGTGAATGCCTCCGGCGGTGTACCGGGATGTGCAATGACTCATGAGTGACATGCATGAAAGAATTATGAACGGTGGCTTTGCCACAAATACGATGTCAACTACATGACCATGCAAAGCAATATGACAATGATGGAGCGTGTCATAATAAGCGGAACGGTGGAAAGTTGCATGGCAATATATTTTGGAATGGCTATGGAAATTCCATAATAGGTAGGTATGGTGGCTTTTTTGAGGAAGGTAAATGGTGAGTTTATGGTACCGGCTAAAGCTGCGTGGTACTAGAGAAGCTAGCAATGGTGGAAGGGTGAGAGTGCGTATAATCCATGGACTCAACATTAGTCATAAAGCACTCACATACTTATTGCAAAAATCTATTATTTATCGAAACAAAGTACTACGCGCATGCTCCTAGGGGGATAGATTGGTAGGAAAAGACCATCGCTCATCCCCGGCCGCCACTCATAAGGAAGACAATCAATAAATAAATCATGCTCCGACTTCATCACATAATGGTTCACCAGATGTGCATGCTACGGGAATCACAAACTTTAACACAAGTATCTCTCAAATTCACAACTACTCAACTAGCATGACTCTAATATTACCATCTTCATATCTCAAAACAATCATCAAGTATCAAACTTCTCATAGTATTCAATGCACTTTATATGGAAGTTTTTATTATACCCATCTTGGATGCCTATCATATTAGGACTAGTTTCATAACCAAAGCAAATTACCATGCTATTTAGACTCTCAAAATAATATAAGTGAAGCATGAGAGTTCGTCTATTTCTTCAAAATAAAACCGCCGCCATGCTCTAAAAGGATATAAGTGAAGCACTAGAGCAAATGACAAACTACTCCGAAAGATACAAGTGAAGATCAATGAGTAGTCGAATAATTATGCAACTATGTGAAGACTCTCTAACATTTAATAATTTCAGATCTTGGTATATTATTCAAACAGCAAGTAAAACAAAATAAAATAACGCTCCAAGCAAAACACATATCTTGTGGTGAATAAAAATATAGCTCCAAGTAAAGTTACCGATGAACGAAGACGAAAGAGGGGATGCCATCCGGGGCATCCCCAAGCTTAGGCTCTTGGTTGTCCTTGAATATTACCTTGGGTGCCTTGGGCATCCCCAAGCTTAGTCTCTTGCCACTCCTTATTCCATAGTCCATCGAATCTTTACCCAAAACTTGAAAACTTCACAACACAAAACTTCACAGAAAACTCGCAAGCTCCGTTAGTTTAAGAAAATAAATCACCACTTAGGTACTGTCAAGACAAGATTCATAATTTTTCTCACATGATGCCTATTGTAACATATCATTTCTATAATTTATATTAACCAATATAAGCCATAGAAACTAGAAAACAAGCAAACTATGCATCGAAAACAGAACCTGCCAAAAATAGAACATTCTGTAGTAATCTGTAGGTTTCGAATACTTCTGTAACTCCAAAAATCCGTAGAAATTATGAAATCCTAAATAATTTGTATATCGATCTACTGCAGTTGGAATCAGTATTTTACCGCTCTCCGGTTAAAAACGAAAATTATTCTCGTGAGCGTATACTTTCTGCTTTTTTCAGCAAGATCAAATAACAATCATCCAAGAAGATTCTAAAGGCTTTACTTGCCACAAACACTAATTAAAACATAAAAACACAATCATAACACAGGCTAGATGAATTATTTATTACTAAACAGGAACAAAAAGCAAAGAACAAAAATAAAATTGGGTTGCCTCCCAACAAGCGCTTATGTTTAGCGCCCCTAGCTAGGCATGATGATTTCAATGATGCAAATATAAAAGAAAAGAATTGAAACATAACGGGAGCATCACGAAGCATATGACAAGGAGATTTAAGTCTAACCCACTTCCTATGCATAGGGATTTTGTGAGCAAACAACTTGTGGGAACAAGAATCAACTTGCATAGGAAAGCAAAACAAGCATAACTTCAAAACTTTAAGAACATAGAGAGGAAACTTGGTATTATTGCAATTACTACAAGCATATATTCCTCCCTCATAATAATTTTCAGTAGCATCATGAGTGAATTCAACAATATAACCATCACATAAAGTATTATTTTCATGATGCACAAGCATAAAAATTTTACTACTCTCCACATAAGGAAAATTCTTCTCATTCGGAATAGTGGGAGCAAACTCAACAAAATAACTATCATGTGAGGCATAATCCGATTGAAAATTAAAATCAAGATGACAAGTTTCATGGTTATCATTGTTCTTTATAGCATACATGTCATCACAATAATCATCATAGATATCAACTTTGTTCTCATAATCAATTGGAACCTCTTTCAAAATAGTGGATTCATCACTAAATAAAGTCATGACCTCTCCAAATCCACTTTCATAATTATCACAATAAGATTCAACACCCTCCAAAATAGTGGGATCATTACTTCCTAAAGTTTGACACTCTTCCAAACCCACTTTCATCAATATAATCATCATAAATAGGAGGCATGCTATCATCATAATAAATTTGCTCATCAAAACTTGGGGGACAAAAAATATCATCTTCGTCAAACATAGCATCACCAAGCTTGTGGCTTTGCATATCATTAGCATCATAGATATCCAAGGAATTCATACTAATAACATTGCAATCATGCTCATCATACAAAGATTTAGTGCCAAACATTCTAATGCATTCTTCTTCCAACACTTTGGCACAATTATCGGAATCCTTATTTTCATGAAAGACATTAAAAAGATGAAGCATATGAGGCAACCTCAATTCCATTTTTTGTAGTTTTCTTTTATAGACTAAACTAGTGATAAAACATGAAACTAAAAGATTCGATTGCAAGATCTAAAGATATACGTTCAAGCGCTAACCTCCCCGGCAACGGCGCCAGAAAAGAGCTTGCTGTCTACTACACAACCTACTTCTTGTAGATGTTGTTGGGCCTCCAAGTGTAGAGGTTTGTAGGACAGTAGCAAATTTCCCTCGAGTGGATGACCTAACGTTTATCAATCCGTGGGAGGCGTAGGATAAAGATGGTCTCTCTCAAACAACCTTGCAACCAAATAACAAAGAGTCTCTTGTGTCCCCAACACACCCAATACAATGGTAAATTGTATAGGTGCACTAGTTCGACGAAGAGATGATGATACAAGTGCAATATGGATGGTAGATATAGGTTTTTGTCATCTGAAAATACAAAAACAGGAAGGTAACTAATGATAAAAGTGAGTGATGGATTCCTGGATTAGGGGGTATCCGGACAGTCGGATTATATCCTTTGGCCGGACTGTTGGACTATGAAGATACAAGATTGAAGACTTCGTCTCGTGTCCGGATGGGACTCTACTTGGCGTGGAAGGCAAGCTAGGCAATACGGATATGTATATCTCCTCCTTTGTAACCAACCTTGTGTAACCCTAGCCCGCTCCGGTGTCTATATAAACCGGAGGGTTTTAGTCCGTTGGACAACATACAATCATACCATAGGCTAGCTTCTAGGGTTTAGCCTCTCCGATCTCGTGGTAGATCAACTCTTGTAATACTCATATCATCAAGAATAAATCAAGAAGGACATAGGGTCTTACCTCCATCAAGAGGGCCCGAACCTGGGTAAAACATCGTGTCCCCTTCCTCCTGTTACCATCCGCCTTAGACGCATAGTTTGGGACCCCCTACCCGAGATCCGCCGGTTTTGACACTGACATTGGTGCTTTCATTGAGAGTTCCTCTGTGTCGTCGCCGTTAGGCTTGATGGCTCCTACGATCATCGATAGCGATGCAACCCAGGGTGAGACTTTTCTCCCCGGACAGATCTTTGTTTTCGGCGGCTTCGCACTACGGGCCAACTCGCTTGGCCATCTGGAGCAGATCGAAAGTTATGCCCCTGGCCACCAGCTCAGGTTTGTAAGCTTAAATTACACGGCCGATATCCGTAGAGACTTGATCCTCGACGGATTCGAGCCCCTGTCTTGTGCGCTACGCGGTCACGATGAGTACGATTTAGCTCTACCATCGGACCTTATTCAGGAGATCGCACCGGCAGCCGCTCCGAGCCTCAATTCAGAGCCAGTTGCGCCATCCATGGACGGGTGGATAGACCCCGTCACGGAGGCCGTATCCTCACCGGCGATCGAGCTGAATATCGACCTTACCCTTCACGAGAGCCGCGTTGCCAAACTGCCGGATCCTTCTCCGGCCACGGGCTCCGAACCGCCTACGCCCATCAAATCCGATTGGGCACCGATCATGGAGTTTACCTCCATGGATATTTTTCAGCGCTCGCCCTTTGGCGACGTACTAAACTCATTAAGGTCTCTCTCCTTGTCAGGAGAGTCCTGGCCAAACTATGTCCGGCAGGATTGGGATGTGGATGATGAAGAAATTCGCCGCCCACCCACCACCCACTTAGTAGCCACTGTCGATGACTTAACTGACATGCTTGACTTCGACTCCGAAGACATCGACGGTATGGACGACGATGCGGGAGGCGAAGAGGAACCACTGCCCAGAGGGCACTGGACGCCCACTTCATCACATGACGTATACATGGTGGACACACCCAAAGAAAATAACGACGAGGAACGGAAGGACGCAGCGAAGGGTGGTTCCCTCGAGCAGCGGTCAAAGCGACGGCGTAAACGCCGCTCCAAATCCTGCCTCAGCAGAAATAACGATCACATAGACCCAGCGTTAGAGCAGGGTGAACCATTGCCCGACCACGGCAACACGGAAAATCAAGCCGAACAACCCAACCCCGTCGAAGATAACAGTCCGGACGACATCACACCAGACAGGCGCCAGGAGCAACATAATGCCCACCAAAGGCTTGTTGCCACGGCAAGGAGTCTGAAAAAACAGAAGCAAAGGCTCAAGGCTGCACAAGACACACTCAAAATCAAATGGAGTGAAGTACTCAACACGGCAGCGAAATACGGTAGTAATCGCCACACCAAGAGCTATCCGAAGCGAAAGTTGCTACCTGAATTTGATGAGGAGGCCTTAGATCCTCCACAATTAAAAAATAAAACGGCCATCCGGTCGGATAGACGACCTCATAGCCAACATAAAGCGGCAATCGACGCCGCACATAAACCAGTACGCGATCGGCGTAAGGGCTCGCATCAAAAGGACGGCGCAACCAGTTCCATGTATGGACCACGCAGGCGCGCTCCAACATACAATGCAACACAACAAACATCCGAATACTACGGTACACCCAAATACAGGGGTGCCACACACCCTCTATGTTTCACCGACGAGGTGCTGGATCATGAATTTCCAAAGGGATTCGAACCCGTAAACATAGAGGCGTACGACGGAACAACAGACCCTGGGGTCTGGATTGAGGACTAAATCCTCCATATCCATATGGCTCGAGGAGATGATCTCCACGCCATCAAGTACTTACCCCTCAAACTCAAAGGGCCAGCTCGGCACTGGCTTAAAAGCCTCCCCGAAAACTCCATCGGAAGCTGGGAGGAGCTCGAAGACGCCTTTCGGGCAAATTTTCAAGGGACATATGTCCGACCACCGGATGCAGACGATTTAAGTCATATAACTCAACAGCCCGGTGAGTCAGCCCGAAAACTTTGGAACAGGTTCCTCACTAAAAAGAACCAAATAGTTGATTGTCCGGACGCTGAAGCCTTAGCAGCCTTCAAGCATAGCGTTCGAGACGAATGGCTTGCCAGACACCTCGGTCAAGAAAAGCCGAGAACAATGGCAGCATTAACAAGCCTCATGACCCGTTTTTGCGCGGGCGAGGACAGCTGGTTAGCCCGATGCAGCACCAGCGACCCAAGTACATCCGAAGTCAGGGATGGAAATGGGAAATCATGACGCAGCAAGAATAAGCATTGGAATAAAGAAGACAGCCCGAAGAGCACGGCGGTAAACGCCAGATTTAGAAGCTCTCGGCCAGGGCAAGCAGAAGCCGCCCTCCAAAGGCAACAGAGACGAATTGTCCAGCCTAAACAAAATTTTGGACCAAATATGTCAGATCCATACCCACAGAGAATGTTGGGTCTTCAAACAGTCCGGCAAGCTCAACACCGAACACAAGGGGCAGGATACACCAAGTGAAGACGAGGACGAGCCTCGCAAGCAAAGCACAGGGGAACAGAAGAAATTCCCACCAGAAGTCAAAACAGTCAACGTGTTACACGTGATAAAAGGGAGAGACAAAGCGGCACCTTTAGAGGAACATGCCCCAGGGCCTATCACCGTGGAGCTCCGCCACTGGTCGTCCCAACCGATCACCCTCGACCATCGGGATTACTCGACAAGTATCCGGCGTGCAGGATGGGCTGCCTTGGTATTAGATCCAATAATTGATGGATACCACTTCACCCGAGTCCTGATGGACGGCGGCAGCAGTTTAAATCTGATATATCAGGACACAGTCCGCAAAATGGGGATAGACCCAACAACAATTTGTTGCAGCAATGCTACCTTTAAAGGACTAGCGCGAGGCCCGGAGGCTCACTGCAGGGGCTCCCTGCTACTAGAGGTTATATTCGGCTTCCCCGATAACTTCCGCAACGAAAATTTTAACTTTCCACGTCGCTCCGTTCCAAAGTGGCTATCAAGCACTACTCGGACGCGAAGCTTTCGCTCGCTTTAATGCGATACCGCATTACGCTTCCCTCAAGCTCAAGATGCCCGGTCCATGCGGCATCATTACAGTAAATGGAAATATTGAGCGCTCTTTGCGTGCCGAAGACGGTGCGGCCGCCTTGGCCGCCGCACACTAAACGGCCTCACCAACTCAAGCATTTGACAGGTCGTTAAGACCACGGACATGGCTAGATGAGTCCGGCTCAGCTATATGTAATTAATACAGGTTTGATGGCTATACCCCTATTACAATACAAGGGGCTCAACACGCGCGCAAAAGTGGCAATAAGGCTCACCTTTACTCATTTTCAACTATATATTGTTTATTTAGTATAACTTAACTTTTGCACGGAAACTTCTCAATTAAGTTCCTCTCTTTTTCAGATGACCATCGTGCTGCACCAGTCCAGAATACGGCATAACAGAGACACAGGCGCAGACGTGCAGCAGGGACCCGTTCGAAGGATTCTTTTTAGATTAAGACCCTGCGTAAACCTTTTTTACTGTCTCTTGTTGATACACATCCCTCATATTCTCAGTACAATTGAGAAGGATGCTGACGTATTGGCATGTGGCCACGTCAGAATATTGCACGTACCTGGACACCGGGGGCTTATTACAAAGGGTACTGTTTAGACCCGGTCTACACCATAAAGACCGAAAACCTTAGGGAGTGTTCGGCGTCGCGAGTTTGGCATTATATGCATCAGCTCCGAATCATGTCTTTGGTCAAATGTTGGGTTTGCCCGGCTCCTGTGTTTTGCTGCCTTACGTTCCGCTCTATCGGCTAAGGCGGCACCAGGAGAACTACTGCGATTGTGCACTGGTTCATCCGGACGAGCACCTCAGTAGAGAAAGCCGAAAACTAACTGTCATGATATAGCGTGAGACTGGTCAACCACTAGATGACCTATTGGAATCTTCGGGATTCCTCCGCATTAATGAAGGGCCGTTTCCCGGCCAGGCATGTACGCACCCCGAATCCGGACGAGTGCGGAGCCACCAGGGGCTATATAGTAGCCCCACCGTCAAACTCCTATGGCTAAGTGAAAGTGTTAAAGCATTATAGTCCGGTTTCCTAGTTCGCTGCGCTATCACCTCCTTATTAGGACCAAGACATTGGATTAAGTGTGAATACGCGTCTTCTGCGAACACCCCCGCATTGTATGCGTGGGGGCTGAAGCCGACGACTGCAATCTTTCAAGTTATATACATGTATACATAAACGACCGCATAGGAGGCATCACAATACTTTCGGGCAAAAGTATAAATACAGCCTTGATAAATTCAATACAACATTGTTTTTACAATGGGAATACATGTCACTCAAACATAACATTCTTCGAGCACTGGGCCTCTATCGTACGAGCACCCTCAAGAACTTGTTCAAAATAGTGCTCGACAGCCACTCGGCCTATGGCCGAACCCTGTGCCGCGACAGTGGTGGCATCCATCTCCGCCCAGTATGTTTTGACACGAGCAAGGGCCATCCGCGAGCCTTCTATGCACGCCGACCTCTTCATCGCATTGATGTGTGGCACCGCACCAAGGAACTGCTGCACCAAGCTAAAATAGCTGTTCGGCTTCGGCCTTTCCGGCCATAGATGATCCACGACAGACCTCATGGTGAGTCCGGACAATCTATTGAGTTTGTCCCATTCGGCAAGCTGATCGGTTAATGGAAGCGGACGCTCTGGAACGTTGAATTGCAACCAGAACAGCTTGTCCAATTCACGATCTGTTTGATCTCGGAAGTACTCGGCCGCATCTACGGCGCTCGCCGCTAAGTCCAGATATGCGTCGGCCGAACTCCACAGTTGATCCAGAGGGGCATACCGCGGATCGCCGAACTTCCTCCACAGCATAAAGGGCTTCCCAGCCACAATATCCCCGGCTTCACGCAGTTCCTCCTTCTTTGCTCTCATTGCAGAGCGGGTGTCTTGGTCGCCATTGTGGCCTTTTCGACGTCCGTAGCCTTCGCCCGACTTTCTTCTTCAAAAAACTGGCAGCGGTCCGCGGTGTCTTTTAACTTCGCAGCCATTTTGGCCATTTTCTCTTTGCTCTCGCTATGCGCGGCCTTCTCGGCTCTCAACTCTTTGGTTGGCTTCAAAGCGGCCGCATTACTACTTCTTGCTTGCTCCTTGGCTCGGGCAAGCTCCGCCCGCAGGGCCTCCATGGTGGCAGCTTGTAATGCCCCAAGACCGGAGCTTCAGGTGCCTTCCATGTTTTCTGGGTTTCGTCGTGTGTTTTGTTTCGCTTGTTGCATTCATCATGGCATCATGTGCATTGCATCATGTCTTCTTGCACCTCTTCTTTTTCTTTTCTGTTGTCCCTTCGGTGCCATTCTAGATCTCGGGACGAGATCCTCTTGTAGTGGTGGAGTGTTGTAATGCCCCAAGACCGGAGCTTCAGGTGCCTTCCATGTTTTCCGGGTTTCGTTGTGTGTTTTGTTTCGCTTGTTGCATTCATCATGGCATCATGTGCATTGCATCATGTCTTCTTGCACCTCTTCTTTAAAACTCAACTAAATAAAATGCATAGATCTTTGATCTATTTAAGTTGAGGGAACTCACCTGGTGATTTCTCTATACAACATATCCTCTCGATATTTAGAGAGCTACAGTAAATATTCCAATTATTTGGATTTACCGCAAACACACTTGCAATTTAAAACTCTCAGGTCTTTTCTGCTTCGAGTTGCTCCTCAAACCTTGCCATATATTCTTTCTTCACTTTCCAGAGTTCCATCAAAAACCTCAACATTTTTGGACACTTCTATAACCAAGTCCTAGTTCAAACCCATTTGAATTAAATTCAAATGAGTTTGAATTTATATCTTTCGGTCATGCCATTTCTACTTTTCTTGGGTCAAACTCATTTTTTTGACTCCGAGAAAAAATACCCTCCTGCTCAAGCTTCTTCCCTAACCTCTCTTTCTTTTCCTTCTGTTTAATCATTTTCTGCTAAAGAGTCATGAGAGGGAGGAGATCCCAGCCCACCAGGTCGTTTAGGACCAGCTAGGCCATCCTTCACTGCAGCCCCGGCCCATCTTACTTCACGGTCCCAGGCCGGCCCAACCACCCTTCCAACCCTAACTCTCTCCCGATCTCTTTCCTCCCTCCCGTAGCGCCGCCACCTCTCTCTCGATCTCTTTCCTCTCTCCTATGCGCTGCCAGAGAGAGAACCACAGCCTCTGCCCTCCCCATCTCCTCTATCCCCCTTGTCTCCCTCCAGCGCCGCTGCACACACAACGCAGTAGAGGGCGCGCCGACTGTCTTCTTCCCTGATCCCCTCGCTCCCTCTACTCTACCCCGCCTCCATCGCGCGCCCGTTTCCACATGGCGAGCCCCAAGCTCAGAAAGCTGCGCCGCCCGCCTCTGGACTCGGCTCCAACGGGATCCAGGCATCCCCGCACTGGAGCCGTCGTCCCAGCATCGTCGCCGGCCCCGCGGCTCCACCGCGCGCCCCCTTCTCGTGGCCGCCTGAGCTTCTTCCCTGCTTCTTCTCTAGGAAGGCTCGAGCTCCCGCAACCACAGCAAAAGGGAGGAACCCCAACACCCGCGCCTTCGGCCGCCTTGCGTCAGACGCCCCTGCCTCTTCGTCCCTGATGTGCGTCTCCTCTGCCGCCTCGCACGCCACCAACTCCGTCCCGAGCTCCCGCAAAAGCTCCTCCGACCTCCCCGTCCTCTGCTTCGTCTCCTCGTCAGCGCCCTGCTTCACTGGAGCCCAGCGCCATCACCTCCCCTGCCAGTTGCATGGATGCCAAGATACCTTTTGTTTTGCCAAGACGCGACAACCAGGAACGCCCAAGGACGCCTCCGTGGAATCCGCCAAGTTCCACTACTGATGAACGTTTTGGAATCGCCAAGTCAGACTACAACGCGAAGACCATGTACAACTACTGACACCCGTGGATTTCACCAAGTACCTATACCGACGACCGAGACCCTGGTTTCGACAAGTTCGCGAGTACGACCACTTCCCACGAACGTGAATGACTACCATCGCAAGAACGGGATCGGAAAGTCCAAAGACCCCAACTACCTCGACACCGACGACATGAACATCTACGGAAACTCGTGCAACGATATACATGTACCACTACTGTCACCGAGATCGCGAGAACCTCTACCGTCGACCCTAGAGCGTGTGAGAACGACTACTTCGACTACCGTCGCGTGAAGCACTACTTCCCTCGACGTCCGAGAACGTCTACTTCCTCTACACCGCTTGACCCGAACCGCTCTGATAATGCACGCTTCGAAGGTATAACCCCGAGACGACCGCCGTGAACGAATGCATGTGTGATGTATGAGATGCTCGTGCTTGCACCGTGCTCGATTTGTCGGTGCACGTTGCCCTCTTTTACCTTGTCACCGTCATGTGGGAACCTGGTAACCGGGAGCACCCCACCTTCTATCGCATGTCACGCACCCGTCGCACTTTCTTTGCACCGGGATCTCAATCGAGTAACCGGAACCGGAACGTTGCCGTGGCACCGTTTCGTTATCGTTGCCGAGGCTCCCCTTTTCATTTCCGCCATGTTGACAAATGCTTCTTAATATGCCCTTGTCAACTTCTCTTAAAATTGCATAAAACTTGCTCATGTCAGCCGCATCATGATAACAACAACTAAAATGTTTAAATTGTTGTTGCAATAAATTACTAATGCATATGGGGATTTATCGGAATTGTTGTTTGTTATACCCAGCCCCATTTAAACTGTTTAATGGGAATAGTTTTGTTATGCTTCACCTCTTGCCATGTTAACCAACATTTAATATTGTTGTATACTTAAACGGGAGAGAACTAAATAATTGATGTGGTGTTTTGTCAATATGCATCCCGGTGCATATTGAGCTCCACTTAATTTGTAGGATTGCTTGTGCACTTTGCCATGCCATGCATACTTAAACCGGACATGCATCATACTTGATTGTGCATCATGCCAGGATTATGTGATGGTTGTTTACCATGATTGTTTGCTTCTTTCCAGTGTTTCTTATTCGGGTTGGTTCCGTTAACGTCGCGTTTGTGAGGACCCGTTCGACTACGTCCGTTTGTCTTGTTCATGGGCTCGTTCTTCTTCCTTGCGGGATTTCAGGCAAGATGACCATACCCTCGAAATCACTTCTATCTTTGCTTGCTAGTTGCTTGCTCTTTTTCTATGCCTATGCTGCGATACCTACCACTTGTTTATCATGCCTCCCATTTTGTTAAGCCAAGCCTCTAACCCACCTTGTCCTAGCAAACCGTTGTTTGGTTATGTTACCGCTTTGCTCAGCCCCTCTTATAGCGTTGTTAGTTGCAGGTGAAGATTGGAGCTTGTTCCATGTTTGGAACATGGATATTTTGTTGGGATATCACAATATCTCTTATTTATTTAATGCATCTATATACTTGGTAAAGGGTGGAAGGCTCGGCCTTATGCCTGGTGTTTTGTTCCACTCTTGCCGCCCTAGTTTCCGTCATATCGGTGTTATGTTCCCAGATTTTGCGTTCCTTACGCGGTTGGGTTATAATGGGAACCCCTTGACAGTTCGCCTTGAATAAAACTCCTCCGGCAAGGCCCAACCTTGGTTTTACCATTCGCCACCTAGCCTCTTTTTCCCTTGGGTTAGGCCAGCCCAAGGGTCATCTTATTTTAACCCCCCTCCCGGGCCACTGCTTGTCTAAGTGTTGGTCCAACCGAGCGATGTTCGGAGCTACCAGGGGCAACTCCGGGCTGGCCCACCCGACGTCTTGCTCATCCGGTGTGCCCTGAGAACGAGATATGTGCAGCTCCTATCGGGATTTGTCGGCACATCTGGGTGGTTTTGCTGGACTTGTTTTACCATTGTCGAGGATGTCTTGAAGAACCGGGATACCGAGTCTGCTCGGAATGTCTCGGGAGGAGGTCTATTCCTTCGTTGACCGTGAGAGCTTGTCATGGGCTAAGTTGGGACTCCCCTGCAGGGATTTGAACTTTCGAAAGCCGTGCCCGCAGTTATGGGCAGATGGGAATTTGTTAATGTCCAGTTGTAGATAACTTGAACCTTAATTTAATTAAAATGAATCAATAGTGTGAGTTACCGTGATGGTCTCTTCTCGGCGGAGTCCGGGAAGCGAACACGGTGTTGGATTAATGTTTGTCGCAGGTTGTCCTCTAGTTTTTCGACCATGCTTTGACTTCTCTTCTCGCTCTCTTTTGCGAATAGGTTAGCCACCATATATGCTAGTCGCTTGCTGCAGCTCCACATATTTACCCTTGCCTTACCTATAAGCTTAAATAGTCTTGATCGTGAGGGTGCGAGATTGCTGAGTCCCTGTGGCTCAAAGATTACTTCCAAACCAGTTTGCAGGTGCTGCTAAACCGTGCAGATTACGCAACCAAGCTCAAGGAGGAGCTCGATGAAGATCTTGTCCTTTGTGTCGTTTCGTTCTAGTTGATCAGTAGTGGAGCCCAGTTGGGGTCGATCGGGGACCTTTGTCGCATTTGGGGTTCTTCTTTTATTTTGGTTCCGTAGTCGGACCTTGATTGTATTTGGATGTTGTAATGCTTTATTCATGTAATTGTGTGAAGTGGCGATTGTAAGCCAACTATGTATCTTTTTCCCCTATTGTATTACATGGGTTGTGTGAAGATTACCTCACTTGCGACATTTCTTTCAATGCGGTTATGCCTCTAAGTCGTGCTTTGACACGTGGGAGATATAGCCGCATCGAGGGCGTTACACAGCTCCGTCTGCAGTCACAACATATTAAAGATACTGGCATCACACTACTCTTACTATGTGACATTCACTATAAATATCACCTACCCTGTGCCTCATCAAGCCGCTTGTTAACAAGATCGATGTCGGCATCCGCCACATCTAGTTGCCGCTTTAGTTCGGCAACCCCATAAGTCCGGCTAGCCACCGGAGCTCTAGCCACCTGCACATAAAGGCGGACTGGTTGTTACCTAGGATTATGATCCTCTGATCGCCGCCGTTCTCGACGACAACCAGTCTCAGGGGCTACTATCTACACAGGGCACACCTAAAAATGTGCGATACCATCACAAATGTATACCATTTCACGTACCTCAAAGCCCGTCAGTAGACTCATAAAGGCTTCATGGAACCCGTTTTCGGCGGACAAAATCCTTTCAATCACTGTACACATTAATGTACAGTGCTCTTCTGAGATAGTTGCTCGCTCTAGCAGACCCTTCAGTACGTCCGACCGCATACCAGATGGCGCCGGACTCTTTTGATTGCTCTCTTCAAGAGCCGAATACTGAGGGCTTCGGGTGACCATGGGATTATCTTCTAGCCTTGCCGGATCCGGAGAAACTCTCCGTGATGACACTTCAGGGTCGCCCGCTTCTTGAGCCAGGGAGTCCGGGGGAGGTGTTTCGCTCTCCATCATCTCCGGAAGAAGGTCCCCCAAAGACGAGCTCTGCTGAGAAGGGCTCAGATCTGAACTACAAGATAGATGCTTCGGTTATTTTCCTCAGAAGTAAGGTAGTACATCTTCACCACTAAGTACTTTTTGATTACTTACAGCTCATTAGAGGGCTGATCCCTGCACAGACTTTGCGTGGCAAGAGCACCCTCCGAGGCGGGACCCTCTGGTGGAGCTTTCTTCTCCCGTTTGGAAACCTTGGTTTCCGGATCATCAGAGGTAGTCCTCTTCCTCCCCCGGGGGGAAGGAGTGTCAGATTCCTTCCCTTGGCCATCCTCCCTCATGGAGGCGCTCGTTCCCTTGGTTGGAATAGGTAGCGGTGGAGGCCGCTTTGGCCCTCTCTATTGCCCCCTTCATCTTCCTTTGAGGGCACCGGGAAGGTGCTGGCTCGAGCATCTTTTCCAGCACCGGATTGTCCAAGCCTTCGAGAAGGGGAGCCAAACACCGGATCATCTTTGCCTTTGTTATCCAATCCTGGTCAAAGAGCGATCCTTCAGAATGATTTCATGATAAAAGAAAGACAGTGTTTTCGGCTAGAGGATTACTTACTTGGGCCGCGGTGCGGTTGCTGCTCAGGCCCACGTCCTCGGAGGTCTCCAGAGACTCTATTTGGGGTCCAAAGAACGACTTGTACATCTCCTCGTGCGTCAGACCGAGGAAATTCTGAATAGCGCGTGGCCCTTCTAGGATGAATTTCCATAAACGGAGGGGCCGGCGTTTGCAAGGCTGGACTTGACGAACCAACATGACTTGCACTACCATAACCAAACTAAAATCTCCCTCGAAGAGATCCCGGATGCGGCTCTGCAGTATGGCACATCCTTTGCTGGACCCCAGCTCAGCCCCCTGCTGATCCATGACATCAGTTGTGATGGAGGGCCCGAGCGAAAGGCGGGGGAAGCCACCCACTTGGAACTTCTGGGAGCGGTGATGTAGAACCACTCCCGTTGCCATAATCCGGACACCTCTGGAAAGGAACCTTTTGGCCACGGAGCTCCAGCAATCTTGCTTATTAATGCACCCCCGCACACTGCATACTACCCTTCGACCATCTTCGGCTTCACATCAAAGGTCTTGAGCCACATGCCGGAGTGAGGGGTAATGCGGAGGAAGGCCTCACATACGACAATAAATGTTGAGATGTGGAGAAAGGAATCCGGGGCTAGATCATGGAAATCAAGCCCATAATAGAACATCAAACCCCTCACGAAGGGATCCAGAGTGAGGCCTAGTCCTCAAAGGAAGTGGGAGGTGAACACGACATCTTCATTGGGTTCAGGAGTAGGGACGACCTGCCCTCGGGCGGGCAGCCGATGTGAGACTTCGGTGGTCAGGTATCTTGCCTCCCTCAACTTCTTGACATCCTCTTCTGTGACGGAGGAGGGTATCCATCGGCCCTGGAGGCTGGATCCGGACATGATTGAAGGTCTGAAGCACCTGACCTAGGCTTTGGGTGTTAGAACTCGAGGTGGGGGAAGGATTCGATTGAGCACAGGAGGAAAAAAGTAAAAGCCTTGGCCCTTTATAAAGAGGGTGAATATCAAGCGTCCTCCTCGTGGCCGTTTGGGACTTGCCTAAAATCTAGGAGTTCTAGGTGTGGTTGGGTTACCCACGACCGTATTGATGAGAATCTCGTAATAAGGGGGACACGATATCTCCTTTGACAAGACGTGTCAAGAAACTGCCTCGCACTATGTGCGGGGCTAGTTAAAGAAAAACGGTTTGAATAATAACCGAGCCATGGCGCAATGTCGTGTTGCCAAAACGTGTCAGCAGCTTAGATTTTTGGAAATATTATTCTCTCTACGGTTGTATGTGGAACTTATTTTGCAGGGTCGGACACTATCCTTGTATTCAAATTCTTCCGTGGTGTATTCGGAGGAGGAACCCGCCTTGCAATGCCGAAGACAATACTGCGTGCCATACTCATCATCATTGAAGCCTAGTTCAAGGGCTACTAAGGGAGTCCTGGATTAGAGGGTATCCGGACAGCCGGATTATATCCTTTGGCCGGACTGTTGGACTATGAAGAAACAAGATTGAAGAATTTGTCTCGTGTCCGGATGGGACTCTACTTGGCGTGGAAGGCAAGCTAGGCAATACGGATATGTATATCTCCTCCTTTGTAACCGACCATGTGTAACCCTAGCCCCCTCCGGTGTCTATATAAACCGGAGGGTTTTAGTCCGTAGGACAACATACAATCATACCATAGGCTAGCTTCTAGGGTCTAGCCTCTCTGATCTCGTGGTATATCAACTCTTGTAATACTCATATCATCAAGAATAAATCAAGCAGGACGTAGGGTTTTACCTCCATCAAGAGGGCCCGAACCTGGGTAAAACATCGTGTCCCCTGCCTCCTGTTACCATCCGCCTAAGACGAACAGTTCGGGACCCCCTACCCGAGATCCGCCGGTTTTGACACCGACAGTGAGCACAAATAATATTGGAATGCTAGGAAACAAGGCCTAGGGTTCATACTTTCACTAGTGCAAGTTCTCTCAACAATAATAACATAACTGGATCATATAACTATCCCTCAACATGCAACAAAGAGTCACTCCAAAGTCACTGACAGAGGAGAACAAACGAAGAGATTATTGTAGGGTACGAAACCACCTCAAAGTTATCCTTTCTGATCGATCTATTCAACAGTCCGTAGTAAAATAACACGAAGCTATTCTTTCCGTTCAATCTATCCTAGAGTTTGTACTAGAATTACAACTTAAGACACAAATCAACCAAAACCCTAATGTCACCTAGATACTCCAATGTCACCTCAAGTATCTGTGGGTATGATTATACGATATGCATCAAACAATCTCAGATTCATCTATTCAACCAACACAAAGAAATTCAAAGAGTGCCCCAAAGTTTCTATCGGAGAGTTAAGACAGAAACGTGTGCCAACCCCTATGCATAAGTTCACGAGGTCACGAAACTCGGAAGTTGATCACCAAACCATACATCAAGTGGATCACATGATATCCCATTGTCACCACAGATAAGCACATGCAAGACATACATCAAGTGTTCTCAAATCCTTAAAGACTCAATCCGATAAGATAACCTCAAATGGAAAACTCAATCCATCACAAGAGAATAGAGGGGGAGAAACATCATAAAATCCAACTATAATAGCAAAGCTCGCGATCCATCAAGATCATGCGAATCAATAACACGAGAGAGAGAGAGAGATCAAACACATCGCGACTGGTACATAACCTCAGCCCCAAGGGTGAACTACTCCCTCCTCGTCATGGAGAGCGCCGGGATGATGAACATAGCCACCGGAGAGGGATTCCCCCTTCCGACAGGGTGCCAAAATGGGTCTAGATTCGTTTTGGTGGCTACAGAGGCTTGCGGTGGCGGAACTCCCAATCTAGGTTTCTTTCTGGAAGTTTGGGTATATATAAGACGTGTTGGAGTCGGAAACAAGTCAGGGTGGTCCCCGAGGCGGCCACGAGATAGTGGGCGTGCCCCCCCACCCTCGTGGTGCCCTCGGGACTCCTTTGGTCCATCTCCGGTACTCTGTGGGCTTCTTATGGTCCGAAAACAATCTCCATGAATTTTCAAGTCAATTGGACTCTGTATGGTTTTCCTTTTCCACGATACTCAAAAACAAGGAAAAAGAGAAACTGGCACTGGGATCTAGGTTAACAAGTTAGTCCCAAAAATCACATAAAATAGCATATAAATGTATATAAAACATCCAAGGTTGATAATATAATAGCATGGAACAATAAAAAATTATACATACGTCGGAGACGTATCACGCGCGTATGTGCATGAGCTGGCCGATTCGGGTGCGTCGGGACCGCGGGCGTGCGGGCGTGAAGGGGTGTGTGTGGTGCGTGGGCGTGTCCATGCAGGTGAACACCGCACGGGTGTGTGCGCGGCATAGCCATTGGCGATCGGGGGATGTGGCGAGCATGTTGGTTCGTTGAGGGCTCGGCGCCGGTAGGGCGCGGGAGCTTGTCATGCGCGCGCAGCGAGCAGGCCGGACCAGGTGGCATAGTGCGCAGGTGCGTGCGGGTCGTGGCCCGACGTTTCCCGGGTGTAAGAGTCGTCATGGCGATCGTTGTAATGTCGTGGGGTGTGTGTTTGTGAAAGTGCAACTATCCCTAGGTCGTTTTGGTAATTCATAACAACATATAACTCATTGAGCTAATGCTATTCCAAGATGATTATTTCAGGAAAGCTCAATGATTGGCATGGCATGGATGTGAAAGTGGAACCCTCAAAATGTTAAGGACAAAGGATTGGCTCAAGCTCAAAAGCTCAAGACTCTTCATTTTATATTTTAGTGATCCAAGATCACATTGAGTCCATAGGAAAAGCCAATACTATCAAGGAGGGATGAGGTGTTGCTTAATGAGCCTCTTGCTTCATGTGCTTAATGATATGCTCCAAAACCCTCAACTACTTTCCCATATCCACATATGACCTAAACTCTAAGCCAAACTCGGTCCTACCGATTCTTCCTATCCGGCGCCACCGAGTTTCAATTGTCATTAGCTACTGCCAAACCCTAGCAATTCGGTTCTACCGATAAGGATCTCGGTCCCACCGAGATGGGGTTGCAAACTCTCTGTTTCCCTTTCGTAACTTTTCGGTCCCACCGAAAGAGCGAATCGGTCCCACCGAGATTGCAATGTAAACTCAGTGTTTCCCCGTTGTAACTTTTCGGTCTCACCGAGTTCCACTCGGTCCCACCGAAAGAGCAAATCGGTCCCACCGAGTTTGCCTAACCAACTCTCTGGTTAGCTAATTACCAAACTCGGTCTCACCGAGTTTGTGTAATCGGTCTCACCGAGATTACGTTATGCCCAAACCCTAACCGAATCGGTCCTACCGAGTTGCATGTCAGTCCCACCGAAATTCCTAACGGTCACTAGGTTTACATTTTTGGTCCAACCGAGTTTATTGATTCGGTCCCACCGGGATTGGAAAACTGTGTAACGGTTGGATTTTGTGTGGAGGCTATATATACCCCTCCACCTCCTTCTCATTCGATGAGAGAGCCATCAGAACACATACATCATTCCAACTCATTTGTTCTGAGAGAGAACCACCTACTCATGTGTTGAGACCAAGACATTCCATTCCTACCATATGAATCTTGATCTCTAGCCTTCCCAAGTTTCTTTCCACTCAAATCTTCTTTCCACCAAATCCAAATCCTATGAGAGAGAGTTGAGTGTTGGGGAGACTATCATTTGAAGCACAAGAGCAAGGAGTTCATTACCTACACACCATTTGTTACTTCTTGGAGAGTGGTGTCTCCTAGATTGGCTAGGTGTCACTTGGGAGCCTCCGACAAGATTGTGGAGTTGAACCAAGGAGTTTGTAAGGGCAAGGAGATCGCCTACTTCGTGAAGATCTACCGCTAGTGAGGCAAGTCCTTCGTGGGCGATGGCCATGGTGGGATAGACAAGGTTGCTTCTTAGTGGACCCTTTGTGGGTGGTTGCTTCTTCGTGGAGCCTTCGTGGGTGGAGCCCTTCGTGGACTCGCGCAACCGTTACCCTTGGGTGGAGCCCTGTGTGGACTCGCGCAACCGTTACCCTTCGTGGGTTGAAGTCTCCATCAACGTGGATGTAGGATAGCACCACCTATCCGAACCACGGGAAAAACATCCGTGTCTCCAATAGCGTTTGAATTCTCCAAACCCTTCCCTTTATATTCTCGCAAGTTGCATGCTTTACTTTCCGCTGCCCATAAACTCTTTGCATGCTTGCTTGAATTGTGTGATGATTGCCTGACTTGTTCCAAAATAGCTAAAATCTGCCAAGAACTAAAATTGGGAAAAGGTTAAGTTTTTATTTGGTCAAGTAGTCTAATCACCCCCCTCTAGACATACTTTCGATCCTACAAGTGGTATCAGAGCTGTGGTCTCCATTTGCTTGATCTCCATAGCTTTTGGTGGTCATAGCCTTGGTTTCACAACCTAGGAGAGTATGGCGTCTAGCGAGGGAAATTATCACCGTAGAGGTCCTTACTTTGATGGTACTAATTTTGCTAGTTGGAAGCATAAAATGAAAATGCATATTCTTGGACATAACCCCGCCGTTTGGGCTATTGTGTGTGTTGGTTTGCAAGGTGACTTCTTTGATGGGAAAGAACCAAACCGTGAAGCTACCGCGGATGAGTTGAAGATGTTGCAATACAATGCTCAAGCTTGTGATATTCTCTTCAACGGATTGTGCCCCTAAGAATTCAACAAAATCAGCCGCCTTGAGAATGCAAAGGAAATTTGGGACACTTTGATTGATATGCACGAAGGTACCGACTCCGTCAAGGAATCCAAGTTGGATGTGCTTCAAAGCTAACTTGACAAATTCAAGATGAAGGATGGTGAAGGTGTCGCCGAAATGTACTCTAGGCTTGCTCTCATCACAAATGAGATTTCCGGCTTAGGAAGTGAAGAGATGACCAATAAATTCATCATCAAGAAGATCCTAAGAGCCTTGGATGGAAAATATGATACCGTGTGCACATTGATCCAAATGATGCCCAATTACAAAGATCTCAAGCCAATGGAGGTGATTGGAAGAATTGTTGCTCATGAGATGTCACTTAAGGATAAAGAGGATCTTCACAACAAATCAAGTGGTGCCTATAAAGCCTCATGTGAAGCCCCTACATCATCAAGTGAGAAACAAGACTTCAATGAAGAATTGAGCTTAATGGTGAAGAACTTCAACAAGTTCTACAAGAGTAGAAGCAAAGATAGAAGCTCCAAGTCAAGGTCCTACAATGACAAAAGATCTTCTAGTCGAGAGAGAAACTGTTACAATTGTGGAAGACCCGGACACTATTCCAATGAGTGTACGGCTCCCTACAAGAGAAGAGAAGATTCTCCAAAAAGAAGAAGCAAAGGATCACCACCAAGAGAGAGAAGGAGTAGAGATGATCGTTATGAACGAAGACACTCACGGAGAAGCAAGGATTCGGAAAGGAAGGAAAAATCATCAAGGAGCTACACAAGACGAAGACATCAAGCTCATGTTGGTGAATGGGTATCCGGCTCCGACTCCAACAGCCACTCCGAGAGAAGTTATCACTCCGACTCCGAAGATACTCAAGAAGAAGGTGTTGCCGGTCTAGCACTTGTGTCAACCAACTCCTACGACATATTTGACTCACCAAATGAAGGAATTGGAAGATGCTTCATGGCCAAAGGTCCTAAGGTAACACACCCCGAGTATGTTGATTTCAATAGTGATGAAGATGACTTGTTAGGTGATGATTTGATTGGTGACAACTCTAGTGATGAATACTATGATTAAAGACCAATTAATCATGCTAATCAAGATAAAACGAATGACAATGATAAGGAGAAGATTGAGGCTCTAACTAAAGAACTAAAAACTCTTAAGTTAGCTCATGACACTATCTTCGAAGATCACCGAGAACTTTTAAGAGCTCATGAGAAACTACGCTTTGAAAAGCTCAATCTTGAGCAAGAGCATGAGTTCTTAAAGGCAATCAATGATGATCTCCGCAAGAAAAGTTCTTCTTACATTGCCAAGCGTTTACTCTTATCCACTTACATGCCTCAAGTCAAATCTAACAAGAAAGATTCCTCCTCTAGTAATAACAATGATCATGCTAAATCCAATATTGTTGCTTCTAGTAGTTCTCTTGATTCCACTAATGATTCTCTTAGCCAAGTTACACTTGAGCAAGAAAATAGCTTATTGAAGGGAATTATAGAGAAAGGAGTGTACAAGAGCCTTACCGGGAGTAAGTAATTCGAGGAAATTGTGCGCAAGCAAGGAATGCACCGGAAGAATCAAGGTGTTGGTTTTGAACGAAAGTTCAATGCCAATGGAGTTGAATGGGAAGAAGATCAATACCCCAAGACGAAGTTTGTCCCTCAACAAGAGAAGTATACTTCTTTCAAGGGGACACAAGCTCAAGATGATCTTCCACCACAAGACTACGAGCAAAAAGGCAAGGACAAGCTTCAAGAGGAAATTGATGCATTTGAAGAAGCTCCTAAGACCTTAGTCAAGTGGATTCCCAAGACTACTTCAAGTTCCACTTCATCAAGTACGACTACAACTCCAAGGATTCCCATCAAGATGATGTGGATCCAAAAGAAGAAGAACTAGAGAGTTCTTGAGGGTGACTCCGCCAACATACTTCACTCTTATCATTTTGGCAAGAACAAGTGCAAGCAACTTCCACATCTTGCACTAGTTCAAGGAGTCACAAACCCTCTTGTTGGTAAGACAAGGGACAAGGTAACCTAAAGTTTTCATGGACATCATCTTTTGTGTGCATCACTCTATGTCTATGGATATCCTTGTTTGTTCCTTGTGGGACTAACCCATGTAGGTATTGAAAGTGCAATTCACTCAAAAGGATAGCTCCAAGAGATCTACATCAACATTGAGCATCCACATCTTCAATATCTACATGAAGTCATCATCGACAAACCCAAGGTTAGTTCATCCCTCTTAGGGGGGATATCACATCTAGGGGGAGCTTTACTCTAAGACTTGAGCTAAAGAAACTCTAAAGATGTGAACAAAACAATGCTTCATGTAAAAGTGGTAACCCCACTTGAGCTTAAACGATGAGTATGACCTACGATCAAGTGTTCTCACTTGACTCCTAAGTCAATATACTCATATATAGATGACCTAGTCATCGCAAATTGCTTGATAGATGCTAGAATTGGTTGTGCATGCTTTGCCACATATTTCATTTGCTATCTTATTGTGTGAGCATGCTGATTGCATATTTTACTCATTTGAGGACATCCACTTGTTGCTTTGATTGTTTGGCTTTATCTTCTTTTGCCAAGTGGATGGACAAGAATGCCTAAGAACCTCCTCTAGCTATCTATGCTTTTCTTGTCTCAAACTCTATTCATGCTGCATCACAAAATTTGATCAAGTCAGATTCGAACCACTCTGTGTGAGGAGCGCTCGCAGTCCCCGATTCGTCATAGACTTAAACTTCCAAAACCTCTTTATGAATCTCGGTCTGACCGATACTCCATTTCGGTCCTACCGAGTTCATTAAGTTGATCTAGGTTTTCGATCTCGGTGCAACCGATTTGAACTTTTCGGTCACATCGAGTTGCAATAACTGCACACAGTTTTGCATCTCGGTGCCACCGAGTTGTTCCACTCGGTCACACTGATAGGGTCGGGCTATATATAGTGACGGGCAGAATTTTGGAAATTTCTCCGAAACCTCCTCGCCCGCGCAATAGCCTGCTCTGCCCCCGAGGTCTCCGGATCGTCTCCTCGCCGCCAGTAGCCTCCAGTCGCTGGTCTTCGCCGCCGTCAATGGATTTCTGCCCCGCCGTTGCCGCCATAGCATGTCCACGCCGAACTAGGGTATGGACTTGATCATTGTGCTATTCCTCAATCTGATTCCCAGCACATTGTGATCATCATGAATCTTGCCATGATTGATAAACTTCTATCCAGTCAAAATGCTCGTAGATTAGGTTTAATTCGAAAATTTTAGGGTTAGGTTTCCGCCGAAACCATCTCGGACCCACCAAGTTGAAAAACTCGGCCCCACCGATCTGGCTTTTGCCATTGCACAAGTTAAACTCGGTCTGACCGAGAATAACTTATCGGTGCAACCGATTTTGGAATTCTGTGAAACCCTAGCAGTCTCGGTGCCAGCGAACTGTGACTCGGTCTGACCGAGTTCACCAGTTCTGGTGCCAAAACTGCTTCGGTGTCACCGAGTTTGAAAATCGGTAGATCCGAGATGCTTTCTGTGGAAAACTAAAACTAAGTTTTTGAATTAATCTTTTGCAAAAATCTCTGCTTTTTGTGATGCTCATCCACTCTATCTCTTCTATAATCTATTCACAGGGTCAACAGTCAGTTTGCAACATGTCTGATCAAAGTGACAGCCAGAACCTCTCAGAGCAGCAAGTTGTGATGAGTGAGGGCACTAGCCCCTCAAGTTCTTCTGATGATGGCAGCAGAAGCACCCCCAGCAATCTGCCTAAGGCTGCCACACGTCAAAGGAAGAAGAGAACGTCTGATTCTGAGGATGAAGACTATGTGGCAGAGGAAGAGGCCACTTCCAAGAGGGTTGAGCCAGCTCAAGGCTCAAAGCCAGGCCTGAAAATCAAAAGGCCAGCAGGCAGGTAGCCCATGTCTAAGGCTAGAGCCTCCACTGAGAAGTCTGCTCCCATTGAGCCCGTTGCAGCTGAGGGCAAGAAGAGGAAAGAGAGAGTAAAGAAGACTGTAGCCAAAGTGCTTGGGAGAGCCTCCATCATGGTAGAACAAGAGGAGGAAGAAGAGGTTGCTGCACCAGCACCCAAGGCAGCCAAACTTATGGGAGATGCCATAAGGTCAGGAACAGCTGCATCCAGGACCAAGGAAGCACCCAAGGCTGCACCTAAGACTAAGACAGCACCAAAGAGAAACACAAGGAGTATACCTGCTGCAGAAAAGAACAAGGCCCCAGTGCCTGAAGCTATTGAAGAAGAGGAAGAGAGTGTCCTTAGGAAGCTCAAGCCCAAGATCCCAGACCACAACGATGCTCATCCTGTGGCTGAGGATATGAAGCTCAGGAGAGATTCAGGGCTGAGGAAATGGAGAGAAGCAGATCCGTATGCTTCTAGGAGAAGGACTGCCGTGGATTACAGGTTTCATACAAAGGAGCAACAAGATTTTTATGAGACTGTTTTGCTTGACAAGAAGCCAATCGTTTGTGACATGAGATGGGTCGACTGGACCTATATCAAGGAGAATGAAGAGCACTATCCAGGAGTTCAGGACAGCTTCAGAGCGTGTGGAGTAGAGGACTTTGTTGGGCAGAAGCTCACAAAGTGGAACGAGGAACTCATCATGCAGTTCTACTCCACAGCTCACTTTTATCCGGATGGTAGGATTACTTGGATGTCTGAGGGTACAAGGTACCAATCTACAGTGGCTAAGTGGGCACAGTTCATCAATGCCCCAGAAGAGCAAGATGAGGACTTGGACATCTATGCCAAGAAGAAAATGGACCATAACTCCATGTCCAACATGTACAAGGAAATTCCCAATGAAGCTCTTGACACATTCAGGTTTGGCTCAGTGCACTATCTGCTCTCAGGATTGCCTACTATCAATTGGATACTAAGGCACACTCTGTTGCCTAAGTCTGGAGATCACAAGATGATCAGAGGTCACGCGATCAACCTGCTTCATGTCTTTGACGTGCCTCAGAAATTCAAGGTCATGAGTCTCATTGTGGAAACCATTAAGAGGACAGCTGCAGATCAAAAGAGGAGCTGTGGATATGCCCCTCAGATTCAGGAGCTCATCAACTCCAAGATGGGCACGGGCGTATATCTTTTGGATAATGAACACCTGCCCATCCGTCCAGATTTTGAGAACAATGAAGTTGTGATGACAGAGAATGAGCCATCGTCTGCACAAGCATTTGCAAAGAAGGAGAAGGCGAAGAAGGAGAAAGCTGCCAGGATGCCTACTCAAGAGGAGGCATCTGAGTACTTCTTGAAGACCAAACAAGAGCAGCTCAGTTACTTGATTGCATCCTTGCTGAGAATTGAGCAAAGTCTAGCCAACCTCACTAAAAATCAGCAGAGCCTAGAGAGGATCATGGAACAGAAGTTCTATGACTTGGATGTCAAGGTAACAGAAGTCTAGTCTGTAGTGGAGCAGCTCCAGGAGGACATGAATGAGAGGAGAGGCAGGACCACAACTCATGCTTTTTCTAGAATGCCACGAGGTCCGAGGTCGTCTGCACTGCCAGTTGCTGACACCAGAGCTACAACGTCTGCACCAGCCACAGCCTCAGCTCCAGCGTCTACCTCAGCTCCAACTCCAGCGATTACTTCAGCATCTACCGAAGCCTTCATCCTTGGAGTGATCCGGACTCCACCACCACCTGAAGATCAAGCCTGAGCGATGACTTAGCACTATGCATTTTCTAGGAACTTTTTGGTAACTTGTTGCCAAAGGGGGAGAAGATGTATAGATCATAGGCTTCGAGAGAGAGAGTGTTGCTTTTCTCTCTTGCTTTATTTGGTGGCTTTTCGAACCTTTTCTGCTTTTGAGTGCTTGATACTATGTCATTATTTGTGAGACATCGATGATCATGTGTTTGATCATAAGCTACACTTAATGCTTGCTTAAATATTATCATGCTATCTATCGTTGTGATCATTCACTATTCTTAGTGATGAGTGCATGTTTTTCATTCTTATCATTTTGAGCGCTCCATCAAGATGTATGTGACATGGAAGAGTAACCCATGACTCTAACTCTTTGTGCATTTGCAGTCCAAAGCAAATTTTAAATATGCACAAATTTAGGGGGAGCTCTTACTTATCACATACTTCTCAAAGCGACGATATACTTCATGCTTATTATCATTTGTCGAAGCTTTGATCTATATGTTGTCATCAATTACCAAAAAGGGGGAGATTGAAAGTGCAACTATCCCTAGGTGGTTTTGGTACTCATAACAACATATAACTCATTGAGCTAATGCTATTCCAAGATGATTATTTCAGGAAAGCTCAATGATTGGCATGGCATGGATGTGAAAGTGGAACCCTCAAAATGTTAAGGACAAAGGATTGGCTCAAGCTCAAAAGCTCAAGACTCTTCATTTTATATTTTAGTGATCCAAGATCACATTGAGTCCATAGGAAAAGCCAATACTATCAAGGAGGGATGAGGTGTTGCTTAATGAGCCTCTTGCTTCATGTGCTTAATGATATGCTCCAAAACCCTCAACTACTTTCCCATATCCACATATGACCTAAACTCTAAGCCAAACTCG